>NC_089648.1:15955000-16592500 GCF_037042795.1 Molothrus aeneus
TAGTAGTTGGTCCCTTAATGATCTGGTACTGAGCAGGAAGACAGGGGAGCAGCAAGGGCTCTCCAGGATGTGCAAAAGGATGAACTATGTGAGGGTAATACTCAAGGATATAATACTTAGGGGTGACTCCTGTGAGTCCTGTGATGGGAAACTGGCCACCCCTTGCTGCCAACTGGAAACAGAGAAAGTGTTCAGGAAAAATTTTGATATCCAGCTGAGCTGAAAAGGGGAAGCTAATGGGGACATGAGATCACTGTAGTGGGTCTTGCAAGGTAGGTTGGAAGTAGGAAATTCCTCCATGATAAAACACCAATCCCTCCGACTTCTGCTCAATCCAAAGTGCAGCATGAGCGGTTGGGCACTGCCATGTCCCACCCTTGGCAGCACAGTCGCCTGTCTTGTTGATTCAGTTCATTCCCAGTGGGACAGGATGGGGCAGGATTTGGCCCTTTGTCTCTAGATGTCTGTCCAATCTGTGGGCTTGCAAGCAATGAACCGTAAAAAAAGAAGAGTTGACAATTAAATGCTCAAAATCTACTAGGACTTTGTCCAGAGTGGGCTAAGCAAACAAGCACAGATGGAGCAACCTATGATCTGCACAGTTACATGCGCTGTACAGTTAAGGGTGTACTCTATGCTGCTTAATTGCTTTAACCATATTAATTTATGACCCAGGTTTCTTGCTTAATTAGTGAAATGAAGAATGAAAAATGAATACATAGAATTAAGTCTTGACTTGTTAATTTGGCTTATAACCTCCATTACTGAGCTGGGAGAGCCGTGTTCATTTGGTGTCTGGATGTTTAATGTGGTTGTTCGCGTGGTTCAGAAAAATGGTGAGGAATCAGCAAAGAAAGGGACTGAGCTGATCAGTAGCCCTCAACCTCAGGGCCTCTCAGGGAAGGCTGAGTCAGTAACCATATGATGTCCTTGGAAGGGCCATTTTGGGTGAAGGGGGATACAAACTTTTGAGGTGCTGCTGCTGTGCATGACACAGCATTTGTCCGCACATCTGGAGCAAAGTTCCCACTTCATCCCCAAATGGTTCCCCCAGACCTCAGCATCTTTCACAGGAGAGCACCACCAGCCAGCTCCAGCAGGTTCTGGATGCATTTTTCTTCATGGGACATTGACCACTGTTGTTCCCACTCATGTGGAACAAGGCAACACCATCTCTCATCCTCCAGCGGCCCAAAGAGGACCTCAGGGAAAATGGCACAGAATCTTCCCTGCATTAGCATTTTCAGACAGGAAACTGTTTTCAAAGAATGAATTCTAGTCATAAGGTGGAGTTGGTTTTTTTCCCACTCTGAAACCAATCTTTTTCTAGCTGCAGAGTGTTGTTCCCACCATACTGTAAAAGAGGAAAATTAATTTTTAAAAATCTGATGCAAATGCCTCTGTTTTCATTTGTCCTCCTCTCTTTTTTCTTTCTGCTGCTTTTAATTTTTGGACTTATTCTATTATTGGATAATTGCATTGGCTAATTGCATTTAAACAGTTTTAGCAAGATTGGGTAATTAAATTCAGAGCAATTGGGCTGAAAATGCACAGAATCTGGTAGAAGTATTTCACAAGAGGCTGAACTAGATAAACAAGAAGGGATGTGTTAGTTTGCGTGAGGGTACACACACATACTTAGGGTACATGGGTCCAACTCCCAGACAGGAAATGCCATATTCATGACTCTGGGCCCTTCCCCAGGACCTGGAATCAATGAAAAACAATTTCAACTGGCAATGGAGGGAATTAGATTTTCATTAACACCAGATAAACCAATTCCAGAAATGAAAACCCCACAAGTATCTTAGGATCTTCTCTTGTCACTGTATCAGAAGCCTCACTAGCAAATATAGCTATTATTTCTAAATGCATCCAGTGAAATACAAATTTCCAATAATCAAATTTCCAGTAATTAAAAGGTTGCAGCCAGGTGTGTAGCTGTACTCTTGGCTCTCTTGTAGCCAGCAGGAAAACAACAATTTTCTTTTAATCGTGTGCATATTCTGAAATAATTTCTTGGGACCTTTTCCTTCACCATGTGTGAAGCAGGTATCCAGCAGGAAGGGACATGGCACACATGAAGTTTTACCCAGCTTCTTGTTGCTGGCAACTTGCCTACTCCTCCCTGTGGCTGCTTACTTCATGCAGAGTTTCCTCCTGCAAATCTCAGGCATGTGGGAAAGCTGGTGAGAAATGCAACAGATTTCGGTGAAGGTTTCCCAGGCAAACCCAGGAGCCCCAGTGATGGAGCCCTGTGCACTTCTCATGGCCATGCTGCTTCTCAGGCCCCCACAGCACACAAGAGGGAGGAGTCATTTCCCCTTCCTAGCACTGTGCCTTGGTCCTGGTGAGGAAATGAAATCCTCTCATTTTCTGCTCAGAGGGAAGGAGCAGGCAGGAATTGTTTGTCTAAAGCCCACCACCAGCGTCTCTAATGTAGCTAAAGCAATTTGCAGAGCCTGGAATGAAACTTGCACCAGTCTGCCTATTTACCCATCCTTCCTCTATCTCTCTTTCTCATCTGAGAGCAAGACACAAGTTTGTGAGTCACAAGCAGACTAATTTCAGAAAAGCCACTTCTGAGAGCCGCTGGCTCCTGGATGAGACACTGGCCCTGCTGGAGCAAAGCTCCTGCCAGTCCCAGTGAGGCATCTGACTGAGGTAAAACAGGGCAAAGCCCTTCTCATTAAATGACCTTGGCTGAAATAGTTTCATAAAATGCATCTTATTGATGGCAAGGACTTCAGGCCAGGGCTGTGACTCTGCCACACCAACCACAATGTCCACACATGATGAGGAGTGGTGGTGAGCAAAAGCCAGGAGAACAAGTCTGAGCCAAGCGCTTCAGCCTTGGGCTTTTCCAAGCATTGCCACCTGTGTGGGCACCGGACAGGCGCAGGTCTGGGCAAAGCCTGACAGTTCCCAGCTCCAGAGGCACAATTTCATTTTGCCACTCAGGGCACGTGGAACTGAGGCACATGATGTATGGGAAGGGGATGGTGGGGACAGATCTTGGGCGATGGGCTTCTGCTCCCATTGGAGTAAGAAAGATGGGAGACTGGTGGGGGGAATCTCAGGGGAAACTCTAGAAAATTACAGGACACCTCCAGCTCTGACATAGATGACAGGGCCATACTTGCCTGACTTGCCATAAAACCTCACAGATTTCACTACCAGTGCAGATTTTGGCTTTTCCATCAGCATATACAAAACCCATAAGCATATGGATAGCAACCACAGCAGCAGGTGTTGTCACTCAGTGTTCTATTGCACTGCCCTCCCAAGCAGAGAAGATGCTGTGAAGGAGAGGATGAAGGTCTGGCCCATGTGGTCTGGTCCCCTGAGCCCCAGGTCCTCTGCAAGAGGGAGCAGGGGAGCTGACATTGTGTGAGGTCTTTGCCTGTTTGGATCCTGCAGTGTACAAAGTCAGTGTGCCTCAGGGAAACTGGTGTTTTCTCACACCCAGGCATTTCCCCTGGGACAAGAGCCTCTTGTTTTTCCCTCCACTAAGTCCCACTAAGATGAACCTTGCTGGAGCTACACTGCATTGGGATCTGACTGATGTACAGACACTGTAGAGTCTGAAGTGCTGGTATAAAGCCCACGGAATCATTTACTTTAAAATAAAGAAGAGCAGGGTATGGCTGTGAAAGGAGACACACACTGTGTGCACAGAGGGTTTGGGATTGGTCACGAGCCAGCATCATAGCAGCTGTCATCCCCTGAGGTGGACATTGAGACAAAAGTCACTTGTTGTAGTCTGCAAAAGTGGAGTGTGCTTTGCAGTTGCCAAAGAGGTATCTTCTGGAAGTGGAAAAAGCAGGACTCTCCTAGCACATTCATGTCCTTATGGTGGTGTCGCACTTCTGGGGTCTGCAGTGAGTGTCCACCATGTGGCACCAATCCTGTGTATGCTTGCCCAGCCTCTCACTGCACCTCAGAGGGATTTTATGACCATCTGCTACTCTCCCTGCATGTAGGGACTGGGTTTCTGAGTCCCTATGAAAGTCTTTTCTCTAGTCTGGGCCTCCAAAAGGAGCATTGTTATTCTTCCAAAGGCTTCCTCCAAACATCTAAGAGAATCATTAGCTGCTGCACATCTCCAAAGTAAACTGTAGCTTTCTGAGGTCCTGGGGGTGCTCTCTTTGGGAAAAGAAGCTTGGTCTCATGTCACCACCACAGGCAGGGTCACCCTAAGCCTTCCTGGCTGCCAGCACCAGCACAGGCCCCACTGCATGACATTGAGCATTTCCAGTTCAGCAGTCTCACTTTGTTTGCATTTTATTGCCCAGGCATGGCTTATATCCCTGCTGATGGATTTGTCCACAGTCAGTGTGCCAGGCTGGGCACAGCCTGTCCTCTAAACTGAGCCCAAGCTGCTGTGGGCACAACCAGCAGCTCCTGGGGTCACACAGCAGTTTTTGCTCAGAAGATGTTTGTGTTGCAGTTTCCTCACTTGGGTCCTCATCTGCCTCAGGGAAGTTGAACTGGCCAAGACTGACAGAGTGGAAGGGCCCTTGAATAAAATACCCTCCAGAGAGATGATGCATTGTTGTTTTACAAACCATCCTTCAGCAGGGTACCACATTAACTTGGGCCACCTGACTAAAGAGTTTTGCTCCTATTTTGGGATCATTTTCAGTAGGGTGAGGCCAGAACTTACATCCCCCCAGGTGGGTATCCCCCCTGTTCTATTTGAAGAGCCAAAGAAAAGTTTTAATTCCCCTACTGACCCCTATAAACTCTGCTGCTTTTCTCTGTGGACCGTGCTGCTGTTGAAAGCTGGTCCCATTCCTCTGCTTAAGGCAGGGGCAGCTTTCTATTGAACAAATCCCAGAGTCCCAGAGCTGCAAACTCTGAGCAGCTCCTACCATAAACTCTCTGCAAGCACACAGAGCAGAGGCAGGAGACACTGACACCTCCTGGTATCGTGTATCACTGGGAAAAGACTCACCAGCCACTGCCTGAGAAACTCTGCTTTGGGCTATACCCAACACGACACACTGGGTTTTACTCTGCTGCATGCTCCCCCTTGGAACCTGGTCTTGGTTTGAGGTGTCAGGAGATTCTGCATTTTTGTCATGAATACATGGTTGTTTTCTCATTGTTTCTTTATCAACTTGTGGTTTCCCTGCCAAGGTTGTGGTTTAGCTTAAAAAAAATCCATTCAGCTTTTAAATACAGTTTTCCATACAGCTCAGTGTTTGCTATTACTGCAGAAATTTTCTTAATTTTTTGAGAACAACATTTTCATATGAGTCCAGCCCAGCTGGTGAGCCCAGCAGTCCGGGCAAACATTTCTGTGTCCTTTGCCCTCATGATAAACGTGACTGTGCCATTGCTCAGGGACTCACAAACCACACTCTTACTGTTTTTCACATGAGGTCCATTCATTTTGGCACAATTTTTGCAATGGGAGTTAATTAGGGAAAGCTTGCTGATGAGAAAGTACTAGGGCAGGCAAAAGTCAGGCTCAACCACCTCCCTTGCACCTCTAACAGAAGTGAAACCCAAATAAAAATTATTGCAACAGATGCCAATCAAGTTCCACGTCTTCTTATCAGGAGCAAGTCACGATACTGAGTCTCAATATTTGAAGTTGTACATAAGATAGGGAGTGTCAAAAAATAACATCATCCTGGAAAAGTAGACTAGAAATTATTCTCCACATTAAAAAAAAAAAGGGGGGGAGGGGAGGGAGAAGCAGCAATCTTACTTGATTTATCCTAATAAACACTTACTGTTTCTTAAATAATAGAAGAAGTAATGAAGAGCATAGCTCAAACCAAGCTCAGCCTTTTGGAGAAAATTTACCCTTTCTGGTTTTCATAAGGAAGCATCCTCCAGTTCCCATCCTATGAACCTCAGCTTTCAGATGCTGTCGGTACTGACCTCCCTTGTCCCTGCAGAGCCCCGCAGGCTCAAACCTTAGCGGACTGGAAGATGAAGGCAGTAGAATAAAGGGAAAGCCAAGCTATTTTGATTGCACAGTGCCACCCACTGTCGGAGAGACAGACGGCACAGGGGCCGCTGCGCGGGATGGGCGGCGCTTGCTGCTCCCATCAGTAACAAAGATATTTATCTGAGATCTACCATTCTGAGATCTAAGAGAACCAGACGTCTATAAGGCAGCTCTCTACATACAGTAAGATATATACACACAGATATATACATACTGCTGGGGTGAGCTGTGTGTGTATATATATAGATAGAGATATAAATATTGTCTACATCAATCAATGTCTGTGTACCATTCTGAGTCTTGATGGGTCACAGAAAGCTGAGCTGAAGTGCGTAGAGATCCAGTGAGGAGGAGACCTTTCTGGAAAGACTTTGGATGGGTCTGGAGGTCACAAGTGTCTGGTAAAATACATAGTTGGGTGCCAGCCCCCCTGGGTAGCCTGCAGGATTAGAAGGGATAGTCAAGGAGATTGGGAGGGGACGGAAATGTGATGGTGCAGGGAAATAGGGACCCATGTGCATGCTTCAATGAAGATGCTTAATTTGTTGTTTGCAATAGATACATATTTGGTTATCAGCTACTTATGTGTATCAGGATAGATGGAATTATGTGATGAATATCCTCTGTCTGAACATTGAGTGGAAAATATTTCACCCAAAGCACCATGTCACTCTCTGGGTTATGCCACTTTGCATCTACAGAAGGGAAGATATTTCCAACAGTTTTATGAGGAGCTCAGACCAGAGCATCCCAAGACCCTCCAAGCCTACAGAACTGTGTATCCTGGGAAAAGACTGAGCTCTATTTTTCTATACATCCACCAGCCACGGCCAAAGGCAATCCAAGCAGCTGGAGAGCAGGGCGTGCTTTGGTGAACAGAGAGCTCTTGCAGGATGGTGTTCTCTTCTGCAGAGACGCCCTTGGAGAAGAGATCTTTCATTAAGATTGTCATTTGCTACCGTTTCCATCTCCACAGAGGCTGCCTCCTCCTCACAGGCAGCATCCCCAGGGAGGGAGTGCTTGTGAAATATTCATACATCAGAAGAAATTACATTTGTAAGCGTGGACTGCAAAGTGACAACTGGCTGGAGGGGCGAGCAGGGAAAAACAACAGGAGAGAGGGAGGGAGGAAAAAAAAGCACAATGTGGGAAATGGAAGGTGAACTGTGATTTCTACCTGCCAAAATGCAGCGAGGAGCTTCATGGGCTCTTCTGGGGTTCATTTGTGAGGGCATGTGTAGGGAATAGATTTTCTCCTCATTCTGGGATGTCTAAACAGCATTTGTGTTCGTGCTTCTCTGAGGCTGGATAATAACCTCACCCAAGCATGTACAAGGGACAAAAATGCCCCCTAACTACTGGCAGATCTGTGTCATGGGTTTGAATATTTTGAGCATTTCTGTAGGGTCTACTCCAGTTTTAAAGAATGTTAAAAAAATTCCACATATGGGAATTTTTGGTGAAATGGGATTGAACAGCAGGAAAAGGCAAGTCTAAGACCGTTCAGCCCAGCATGTCAGGAGACTTCAGGCCCACGATCAACAGGAGGCACCTGAGTGCTTGGTGCAGCCTTTGGGTATCTCCAGCACACAGCTGCAAATCTTTTACATCCTGATGAACCACTAATGCTCCACAAGCACATTGCAAGAACTCCTTGAGAAATACATATTTCCTCTTAAAAACCACCCTTTTCATTTTCTTCTTCTCTCTATGTCTCCCCCTGAGGACTGTATTCCTTATCAAGATCCAGTGCCTAAGACCTCCAGCAGTGTCAGTAACAGTAAAAACTAGAAGAACTGTTGTTTTTAATACTGTGATCATTTAGATCCTCCCCCCCCCCCCCTTGCTGATGCAGTCTGTTTCCCACTGCTGCTTAATTTATCCAGATACCCTATAGGTATAGGAAAGGGGACAGATAGCATCCTACAGATGTTTTCTTGAGATGATGGCTTCCCTCCCTGCACCCTTTCAGCCTCCCTACACCCTCCTAGCTGGGTCCTCGCCTCCCTTGCAGGAAGCACACACACACACTCACATGATGCAGGAGCAAGTTTTGACTATTTTAGGGCCTGAAATTTCCCTGTCGGCATGGCAACTTTCAACTCCTCACCTCTGACGGAAGCTGCTTAAAATAGAAAATCCAGAAAGCAAGCTTTGTGCTCCATGCTCAGCAAGCCCAGCTCCAGCATGGCAGGCAGGGCCAGAGAAATGCCAGGGTTAAGGAAGATGACCCACAGGCCATCACCACCCTCTGCTGCAGTTTGTAAAACATCACCTGAATCTTCATGATTTTTGCTGTCTAAAGGTATCCCCTCCCTATCCAGACTTCTTAGCTCAGGGAAGCTTTGTTTCAATATTCCCAGACTTATCCACAGCCACTGAACCTCCATCTTTCCATGGATACAGTCTCCATCTTAGATACATTTTCCCCCACACCTCCAGGCCTATTCACTACCACAAAATTTGCCAACCCTCCAACTTACTTTTTATTTACATTTTTTTTCCTTTGCAAAACCCATTAATTTTTTCACTTACTCTTTTTCCCAAACCAATTTTTCCTCCAGCTCACACATAAACAATTGTGATTGCATGGGGTCAAGTGGGCATGTGGTGTGTCTGCTCTAATCCCCGCTTAACCTAATTCATTTTCTGTCTAAGAACAAAACTCTGCGAGATTCATTCAAGAGTCTGGATAATGTCTCTCTTGGCCTACAATGCTCACATAGGATTAGGGAATAAAAAAACCTAGAAGTCATTGGCGAGGCACTAAACCTGCAAACAACCCAAACACCTTAAAAATCCCTTTCTGTGCCTGGATTTGAGCTATGAGCCAGGATGTGCGGGAAGAGCTTCTCCCCTGAAACATCACTGCCAACACAGAGTCCAGCCCTCAGGGCTATTTTTAGGTCAATGGGGATCTGAACCTTGCTGTCATATTTTGTGCCTAAGGGTTTTTCCCCTTATTTTCTTCTCTCTGCAACCCAAAGTTTTCTGGGGAGTTCAGTGGATGGAGCTGGGATGTCTGGGGGGCTTTATTTGGCTTTCCTATGGAAAACTAAAATCAATCTTCTACATCAGGGAGAAGGGCTTGTTTTCTACAAACACAATCACTGCTGCTTGTTGTTGCTTCTAGGGGAGCTTGTTGACATTTTTCAATCAAAATATTTTCCACTCTCCCTCCAATTGATGTCTTTTTCTTTTCTCCCCTCCTCCTCCTCCTCCCCTTCAGTTTGGCAGGTGTTGTTTTTTTAAACGATTTATGCACTTTCATTTCTATGTGTTTTTGAAAGGGCAACAAACACCCAAGCATGTTTCTCTCCCTTTCTGCAGGTGGGCAGTGAGTATTAACATAAATAATTCCTCTCTCTCCTGTCTTTATTTTATTTATTCCCATCCTTTTCCCCACTGCTTTCCTCTCTCCTGAACTCGTCGAAACTGCTCCAAGCAGGCAAAGGGCAAATGCCAGCTCTCCTCTGGAGAGCTGGAAGCACCCCACTGAGCCAGGCAGGGCCAATAGCCTCTGCTTTCCAGGATAAAAATTGATTCACTTTACTTTTCCTTCTTAATTTGAGATCCAGGGATGCTTGACTGAGGGTCCTCTAACAAGGCATCTTTTCAAGAGTCTGCTGCAGGCTCCTGGCTCCAGGGGGATGCAGGACTCAGCTGGTAGAAGTTACCTCCAAGCACAGGGATGAGCTCTTGTCAGAAGCAAGCCTGGGACACTGTCCCCTGCAGATGTTTGCACCCTTTTTGGGTATTCTGACTCTTTTAAGAGCGTCTACTCAAAATGGGGATTACCTGACTTCAGATAATGACTTTCACCTGACTTGCATTTTGAAATCACCACTCATAGATTCCCTTAGAGGAGAAACAGGGATGTCCATTCCCCACACCAGACAGAAAACCTCAGGGTTGTATCTCTTACACAAAATGCCAGAGGAGATTTAATGCTTTACTACCACAGCGTGTGCTGTTGTTCAGCCTAAGAGGCAGCAAATCCCCATTTCCCAGGCAAATCTCCTCCTGAGCTACTCTATGGGCATGGGAGCTGTTACAGACTCCAAGGAATATGAGGGAGAGTGTGGGATATCAAGAAAAAGCAGTCAAGCTGGACAAGCAGGTATCTGCAGCTCATCTAAAGGACCCGCAGATAAGAGAAAAACAGCAACAGAAATTTCAAAAGCAGATTAAGGGAGGAAAAAAAGTGCATTAATCTCATTTCACTCCCAGGTGTTTGGGAGTGATTTACCGAAGTGTGCTCATTCCAAACATCAGCTTTTCTGGAGCCATTGAACAGTGAAGCAAAGTTAATATGCTCATGTAGTTGCCTTTACATAAATGTCTGTGGTGTCATTGTTAACACAGTCAATACCAGGAGCTTTATTTCTTGATTCCCCTGACTGGGACACGAGTCCTGATGTGCCCTGGGCATGAAGCCTTTAAGCCTGGAGCTGCAGGTGGGTTCCTGCAGGACTACAAAGGGTGCCTGTGCTCGAGCTGCCCAAGCAGACAGGGTAAACACCCTTGGCCCTAGCTATTATAGGAAAGAGTGAGCCCACATGTCCTGACTCACTACCTGAGGGACACCCAGCAGAGGAGCTTGTGGTCAGCTGTGCCTCCCTCCTGCCCCACCACTCACCTTTGCTGTGGCTGCAGCTGGCTCCCTCTCAATGTTGGAGCCTCTCTGACCTCTGCTCCCAAGGGAGTGCACCCCTCCTTTCCCAAATTCACTGTTTGTCTCCTGTTCCTCCTTCTGTGCAGCCCCAGTTCCTCCTTCAGATGCCCCTTCCTCTGTGGCGGGCACTGGCAGTGATGGAGCTCCCTTTGGGGCAGCCCCAGGTTAGCCCATTGCTCCCAACTGACAGTGTTCATCTTCCAGAGGTGTAAACAATTCAGTGAAAGTAAATCAAAGTTAAATATCTGAGCCCCCTTCTGGGTTTGGAGCTTCTCCATCAGCTTCATGGTCTTACCTTGCATGATGGCCATGCCATCACAATGCTTCGAGCTTTGGCACAGGGATAGGACAGAAATTTGTGTGTGTGTCTACAGAGAAAAGGGGATGATCAGGATGAGGAGAAAGGATCAGAGAGCAGTGCAGCAGATTTGTGCCAACAAAGGATGTTTTTCCTCTCTGTCTCTTTCATTCCTGTTTAACTCCCCCCAGCCCCTCACGAGCCACCAGCTGAAGTCCAAAACCAGCTTTCAGTGTTCAGGCTCTGTCTGAGGGAACAGAAACCTGCTGTGGGAAGCCCAGATGTTGGGATAAATGGAAAATTTCCTAAAATTGCAGAAATCAGCTACTATTTAATTTAGATATTGCTAATGAGAATTGCCTGGGTAGGCTGTACAGATTACTAGAAAGTCCCTTCCATATCTCTCTGTTAGTCTGACTATTTAAAACCCCCTCTGTCCCCTTCCTAGACACCCCTCGACTGCCCCTGCTGGCAGGACATCTGCCAGGGGAGCATGATAAGACAAAGAAGCCACCATAAATCACAGCTGCTAATTGCAAAGCTGTGTGTATTTGTCCTTGCCCTTTTGTGCCTTTGCCTTCTATCCACAGCTTGCCCATCCGATCCATCTCCTGTCAGTCTTGCTCCTTCCTGTCCCTCTGTGCTGCTCCCCTTTATGCTCTGAAGCACAGCCTCTGCTTCTTCACAATCAGCTTCATTCCCTGTGCCGTTGTTCTTGAGCACTCCTGGCCCCTTTGCCAGCTTGTTCACTCCTTTGATATTTCTCTTCTTCCTCGAGTATCATCACCCTCCTTGCTTCCCTGCTTGCCTCTCTGAACAGACACACATGATGTGTTTTGCTGTTGCCATGCTTTTCAGACATAAACTAATTATGGTCTGCGAGCCAGAAGGTCAGCAGTAGGATCCTTATTTTTGCAGCCCTCAATCCCACTATGTCAATGCACACACAAACACGGATGAAGATCTTTCAGGGAGATGGTCAGGCCCGGACACCAAAACCTGTAAAACCAGTAAAAAAGGCTGATTCTTATCATAGAAGCACTCCCTTGTCAGCATATGCTGTGCCCAGTGCTCGAGAGAAAAGCCACGTCAGCTGTACTTTAATGTCAGAAATATTCAGGAGGCAAAACTGCCAACCTGCCAACCTTTGGGTCATCTCTTCATCCTTAAGGCATTAGTCAGCCTCCAGATTTCCAGGAACAGGTTTTTTTACCATCCTGAAGAGTGTTGGGAGATGACAAGAGGCCATACTTTTACATTCAAGTGATTTAGGAAAAATATCAGGAATAGATCCCAGGGAGAGAAGGAAACCCCTTGGGGATTACTGGGAGCCAGTTTAGTGCTTTCCTGGGGGAAAAATAAATTGCTGGGCAAACCAAGAACTGACAGTCTCTGAGGCAGTGTTTGACTACCTGCAGAAAACTATCCTTGATATTTGCTGTCAGTGCATTGTTCCAGCCTGAACTGCCTCCACCCAAGCAAAGTTGTTCCACAGGTTTCAAACACTGAAAAATTGTAGGGAAAACAGGGTTAAAATATTTCAGAGAACAAAGCAAACCAGGAAAGTTCTTCTGTGAGCCAAATACCATTATTTTTTAGCAGAGACTTCCGGACCGTGGGACCCCAGCATTAGCAAATCTTGTTAACAATTTGCTTGAGCATTTTTGTGAGGCACCAGAAGAATGGGTTGTGTGTCTTATTGATTTAATGACAACTATTGCTGCTGGGAATTGATGCTTTCATTAGAGAAAGCAGGTTAGCAATAGACTTGTGAATGTCTGACCAACTCAGGAGGTGGCAGGGAACAAATGGTTTTCCCTATTGAAATAGGCAAGGTGTAATGCAGAAAGACTCTGCTAATATCACAGAGCTGTAACACAGCTCTGGTTTACTGGATTAAAAAATCCCATAGTTGCTGAAACCCTCCAAAGATTATGATTAATATATCATCTCTTTGGGAAAGAGCAGTGAAATACCTGATCAAAGCTAGTACTGTTTGCTGAATATCTGCCTTTGAAACCTTGGGAATAAGACTTAGTTTCCCCATGCTGGAAATCTTTGGCTGATGATGCCACATGACTTGGATGATGATTCCCAGAAGAATATAGGCAACCTGAGGCAGAGAAGGCTTCCTCATTGGGAAAAAAGTCAGAAAGGAAATTGAAGGTTGAGGTGGGAAGAGACCTCTGGAGCTCATGTGGTCCTGTATCATCTGTGAATTCCCTGTGGATGCATCCCTATTCTCTCCTTGAGGTCCTTAACAGAGATGTGGGGCAGCACTGGAGGGCTCCATGTCAATCCCTGCCTGCACCATTTTCCCCCGAGTGGGCTTTGTGCCACCAACCACAACCCTCTGGACCCAGACATTCAGCTGCTTTTTAACCCACACTGCCATCCCCTCCTCTAACCTGCACTTTGTCCAGGGGGATGTCACAGGAGACAATGTCAAAGCCCCTCTGAAGCTGAGGTAAAGAATATCCACAACTCCCACCACATCCACGCCGTCACCTCCTTCGAGTTGGTTAAGCACAATTTCCCCCTGGCCTTTCCCTTTTTCTGCTGAAATAACAGCAGAGCCCAAGGATGTGGTATTTTAAGAAAACAACTAGATTAAGAGACAGATGCTAAGTGTTCAAAGACTTCTGACAGAGATAAACTGCAGTATCAGTCTCTATCAGATGGAGAGCACAGGCCCCACGCTTCAGGGGAGAGGCTTAATGATTTAACAGAGCTTTCCCACCTCTCCCTAGTGAGCTCCAGCCCTGCACACAGATATGTGAGCACCAAGGGGAGACAGCCCCAGATGTAAATAAATCATTAGAAACCCTCACTCAGGGTCTCAGCACTGAAAACATTATTTAGGCATGTTTCAAGCAAGAAGCAGAGCATGTTTCCCTGTGCCAGGTTATGTCCCACACCTCCTGGAGGAGGGTGGATATCTCTCTTCGTTCTTCCTGCTGCCTCTGGGGCTACAGCCTGTGTTTTCTCTGGTGCTTCAGGCTTTTTAGCAGGTATTTAACGGTTTGTATGCGTGCACAATGATTATGCTCATGGTGGGAGAGGGGGATCAAAGAATTTTCTGGATTCTGCTTCCTCTTTGTCCTTTTTTTTGTCTGCCTCCCTGTCCACCTTGGCTTTCTGTTCTGCAGAGGAGCTGCTCCACGTTGCCCTACCAAGCAAGCACGGCTTGGCTCTGCAGGTTGTCCTCCATCTGCAGCCTTCGCCCCAACACTCAATTAGGTGGAAACCCCTAACCTCCAACTGGATGGGAAAGAAAGGAAGAAGAGAAACTTCCATGTGGCTGCTTGTGGTGCAGCATCTATCCTGTTTGTTGGGTCATATCTCTGGCATCCTCACTGACTCCATTTCTGAGGAGGGATGTTCTCTGCAAGCTTCATCTTCCTGTACAATGGCTTCCGGAGGCTTTGCCCACTGAGGGCTGATGTTGAAGCATTTAAACACGACAGCATATGTGGATCCAACAAGACCTACCAAGTTTTATCCACAAGGAAAATGGAGGCTTGTGATGGTACCACTGCTCTATTTCCTCTGAACTCATTGACATGTATTAACCATGGCAGTTAATACGAACGTGCTTTAGGTTGATGAAATGAAGAAAGAGAAAAGGAGAAGGACACAAGCATACAGACTGGGAGAGAGGAACAGTCCTGAAAATGCCATAAAACCTGCCAGGCATCCTTATTGCTGCCATTTGGAATAAGATTTTTTTCAAGCACAATGGCAGAAAATAGTTGAAAGATGTGATTTCAAGGACCTCCATAAGAAATCATCCTCCTTGCTATGTGAAGCTTCACCTTTTCTGATTAGTTTTTAACATCCTGCTTATACCACTGTACAGATTACAAAATTAAGTTGCTCCTCTGAAATCAGGATGTCTACACTAAGTAACAGCCAAAGAAGCTCTAGTCCCAAATCCCACATAAGAATCTCTGGCACCCACAAATTTCACAGGATTTTTGGGTGCTCACCACCTCCCAGGCAGGATGTGTCCTGAAATGACTGAAATGAGAAGAAAAAAAAAAAAGAAAAAAAGTCCTCTCAAAAGTAAAACACGCTTCTGATGCAAAATTAGCATTTGGCAGAGAAGTGACTCATGGTGACTGAGGGCTTCATGCAGCCCTTCTCTGAAGCATCTAGAATCTTTTTCTGGCTTGTGATTCACCAGAAAATGGTAGATGAGCACATCTTGACCTAAGTAAAAACTGAGGGTGTCACAGAAGAAGATTAACATCTCTTCTCTGCTCTCTGAAATGGCACTGCTGGCAACTCTGTGGTGCCAGGAAGAGGGAAGACAGCACTTCCAGGGGTGGGTTAAAAGGCAGAGAGCTTCATTTGCAGTGTATTCTAAGTCTTTAGGAAGCCCAAAGGTGAACCAGTGGTGGATTCCACTTTAGGAATTCCACTTTAGGAATTCCACTTTAGGAATTCCACTTCCAGAGAGCAGGACCCTGCGTGGGAGGGTGACATGTCAGCTCTTCTGAGGGCCTGATGCCTTTTATTTTATTATTTATTACAGGACCCCATTTTTGTCACATTTTCCATATGCTTTTGTGACCCATAGCGCCCCCCCACGAAGTCCAAAAATCTCATCTTCAGGCTCTTCACAAAGACCCTTCAGACTTCTTTGAGAAGAATTTTTGGGAATGGGGATCAGCAAAGCACCTGAGCACCACCCTAAACCCCCATCTATAATTCCCCTTCAGACCCAGCCTCACATCAGCAGCACTGTGTGCAGCAAAGACAGAATTTTATCAACACACATGAATTGCAGTTTCACCACCTAAATTGCTACAGGAAAGAAGGAAGGAGACATCTATAAGATATGTATATGTTTACTGAGTGGAGCACATATATAACAAATTTGGGTTAGAGTCCAGCTGCATGAAATGGGGCAAACACAACACCTCCAGCTCCACAATGTTCTGAGAGAACCTTTCTGCCCAAGGCAGGGCTCAGTGTGGAGCCAGCAGGCACAACTGCCCCAGGGACAAGCACTATGCTGATGCCCCAGGGACTCCCTTGCTTTTTGCAGGAGGGATGATTGCAGCTGTCCAGGCACAGAGAGGCAATGAAACACATTTTGTTTGTGGTTGGATTAGCTGGGTTTACTGATGGCTAAGGGGAAAAGACCAGGTCATCTTCTGCTTCTTGTTTCATAACTATGCCCCCTGTCATACTTCATTTCTACATCTCTCTTAATTATTTTTAAATCCAGATGATTCCACACAGCAGAGTCCCAAGTCAAGCAGTCTCTTATTCTCTAGCAGAGAGAAATAAATGTTGACAATGATCTTTTTTTCTTCACATCAAGTAGAATTAAGTGCCAGCTTTTGTCATGACTACAAAACATTCTCTCTGGGCCGAGGATTCCCTTTGGATAAAGGCTCATCACAAAATAGCACCTTCCCAACCACCTTCCCTCATTAATTATCCCCCTGGTCAAAATTTCCAGGACCTTCCTACTGCAAAAACACTATGACACTGATGTCATGGTTTAACCTGAGCTCATCTTAAACAATCTAAATCAGGTTTTGTGGGAAGGGTAGCCACGACTACAGAGTAATACTTAGGGTAAACACTTGAGGTGGTGGATGTTAGCTGAGCTCTGTTGGATGCTACAGGCACTTGAGGGACCCCCAGGTGAGTGGCTGGGTGTGTCACTCCCCATGGCTCCAGACATCCTAGTGCAAAGTCCCTTTTTGTCACTTGTGAATGCAGGCAAGGGCAAGTGTCTTTGGGCTTTTGTGCTTCCCTTCTCTGGGCTCTCCATGAACAGGAAGGTGAAAATTGCTTTCCCCATGCTGTTGCTGAAGGGAATCTGAGCAGGAACCCTTTCCATAAGGATGCTTTGCGGTAGGATCATCCCCCTGCCCTGAGGTACCTGCTGAACCTTTTTGTCAAACGGCAAAAGGGAGATGCAGAAGTGGTGTCGGGCCAGCCACGCAGACCTGAGCACAAAATGCTGCCTTGGTGAGGCTGCCTCCTTGAGCAACAAAGGAAAAAAAAAAAAAAAAAAAAAAAAAAAAAAAAAAAAAAAAAAAAAAGTAAAATTCCAGTCCCACCATTGCTTTCATGGTAATCAGCACGGCATTATGCAGAATGATTTGTAATTTTACACTGACAGCTATTCTCTTCTGGCAGCCACCATGACTTAAACAAATGTCTGACGTTGCAAGGGGCTGAGGGTTTGTGCCTTTGACAAAAACCTCAGCTCAATAAGGAGCCCAAAGAGAAAGAGATGCTGCTCTGCAGTCCTCATTTCACTCCTGGCCTATGGATTACGGAATCCTTCCTTGGTTGTTCTGTGATGTCAGCCCCACTTGAAATTCCTTTTGCAGAGCAAACAAGAAGCACAACCTGTGGACTTTGCTTTTAATATCCTCCTTTTCTTCTGATGGAGAAGTGTCTGGAATGAGAGCAGATGCAGGGATAAACCCTACAGCTTGACCCAACTTGGCAGATTTTGAATATAAGAAATGTTAAAGTAATATCCAACCTCTTACTTGGGCAAAAACTTTTATTTTTTTAATGCCTTCTAGATAGAAAAAGCAGGCAGCAAGTGCCTGGGTAATAAGTGATCAAGTAACTCTTCAGCTGTATAGGTCGACAGGAAATTGTCTAATCTTCCTTACAACTCACAAAACAAGGGAAGCGGGATATAGAAAATGAGAAATATTCTCTTTTGCCTTGAATTAACTTGTCTTTTCAACTGAATTTCTCAGAAATCCAAGTCCAGTGACTGGAGGAGCTTCAGCCTTATGAGCTGTCTGGTCCTGGACACTGAAGAGGATCAAACACAAAATGGGATGAGGCTCCAGAGCTGGAATGCTCCAGTTCAGATTCATTCATAATATTAATATTTTTCTCGCCATCAGGTCTTGTTCATTCAAGATACCTGTATAGCTCAGGCCTCCCACCAACCACAAACATACCCTGCCAATCCACAGGGATTTCCTATAGGTCTATTTTTAGAAAAAGTTCAGAGTTTGGAATCAATAAAAACTGCTTAGGTCAGAGTTCCATCTGTGTCGAGCCTGGCTGGTTTTCAATCAATCTCTTCATTAAATTTTCATGTCTTGATAGAAAATTAGAAAAAAAAGGAGGATTTGTTATTGTGTAGGAAAAAAAATTGCTTTTCAAGCAAAGTAGCTATAATTTGTCCAAAGTTGATCCACACTTAGAGAACTACTTTGGCTTCTGTGAATATTTTTAGTTTTTGTCTGGCTACTTTTGATGGTTTATTTAAGGTGTTGTTGGCACACGTGGGAGATTTCTGGGAACTTTATAAAAGCTTTTAAGTTTTTTTGCTTTTATTCTGGAAGCTTTTGTGTGCCCAACAGCTGACAAGCTGTTTCCAGCTCTAGTGGCTTGTGCAATAAAATATATTAATGTTCCCTATGGCCCTGATACATTTCTGTGATGCTCAGAAAAATAGAGGGCTGCAATTCCCACCTCAAAGCCTCTCACCAAGTACTCTGCCTGATATGTAAAAACCCCGGTGTCCTGAGGCATTTGTAATATAAAGTTGAGGTTATATAATGCACTATCCTCTTCAATCCTGATCGGGACAGATCCAAGGTCATTTCCCTGGTAAATTCAGGAGACTTTGGCACAAACCCATGGCTTTTTTTTTTTTATAATTCCAATACACTTTTGAAAATTTGCCTGATACCACCAAAATCTCCTCAACCCAAAGAGATTTTTTTTTTCAAATTATTTCCTTGCAATGCTTTTTTTTTCCCCCAGGTGCTCCTTTTTTAGGCTGAGGAGGTGTTGGCATCTCTTTTGATGCTGTCCAACACGTGAGATCCAACAGGAGGTGGCACAGTGGCCCCTCCAAACAGAAGAAGAGTTCCCCCAGGTGGCTCTGGCACATCTGTCTAGGATTTTGTGCCCCGTGGCCCCTTCAGTCTGAAGGCATGAGAGCCTTGCCAGTTGGTAGATTAACATCAAACCAGCCCCATCCAATAAGCCATTTTTAATTATTCCAAAGCTGTGGCTGCTCTCCTCAGTGGGCATGGCTCCACAGCCTCTCCACTCCCCTCCTTCCCAAGCCCTGGCTGGGCTCTGGGGTCCTTTAATGTTTGAGTTCTTCCTTTTGATCTCAGATTTAGTCCTGAGAAGAGTAAATGCTTTGCAGCCTGAGTGGAGCCAGCCAGGAGCTACTCCCCAATAAACATCTTGTCCTTTGTTTTGCCCGGCAATGTTATCTAGGTCATTGTTTTACCTTTCCTGCTCAGTCCCACTCAAGGTGGCTGAAACAAAATAGAAACCATAAAATGGGGAATCCCAGTTTTCAGGGCCCATCTTCACCCATTGTTTGGATGCTCACCTCACCTTCTCCACCCTAATTCCTACCACACTGAGAGCTCCTGAGATTTCTCACTTCCTCATGGCAGTGTCTCACCAATACCCCCAGGGCAGGATTTGCTGAGGTCATTCTGCACAGAGGACAGGACCAGGTCATCATCACTAGTGCATGTGGCGGGCAGTGGGCTGAACCTCAAACACCTGAATGCTGCCTCTGTAAAGAAATCAACCCCCAAAGACTCAGCTCTGTAACAGTGAGCATGAATATGAAAAAAAAAATTCAAAGAGAGTTGACTTTTATATCCCCAGTCATCTCTGTGTTTACTTCTGAACATCAACACTCATGGCAGGACTGTGTTTCCATGTAACACACACTCCCCTTAGATAATTACACTTAATTGCTGTTGTTGGTGGCTCAGACATCTCCCAGGCTCCACCATGATCCTGCCAGCAGTGCTCAGGAGCCGAGCAGGGCCACCACGTGTGATCCAAGTTGCATCCCGAGGATGCCCAGAGCCACTCACACCCCCTCCCTGCTCCCTTAGCAGCTCTGGGAAAATAAAAAAGGCCCAGGGCCTGTTACAGAGGGATGCAGAGATCTGCCCCAGCATGCAGGCCAGGAGTTATCTGTGAAGTGGGAGTAACCCCTTTCATCCCAGCCAATTAACTCCAAAGGATAAAGATGGTGATGGAGCGACGGCAGCTGAGTTTATCACAGCTTTCAATTCAGAAGAAACAACCCACTGATGTGTGTTCTGAGCAGATGGATGTCACACAAGCCAGGGTTTTAGGGAGCATTCCTGATTTTTCCAGACTTCTCTCCTTAAGACCTCCCATTGCCTTTTCTGAGCTCCAGGGAGATCAGCAAGGCCAAAATGGGATGGTGGGGGAGCAGCAGCAGGGAAAGGTAAGAAGGACTGGCTGGAAACCCTCAGACCCAGGGTGGGGAGCACTGAGGCTGGTGTAACTTCTGCCCCATGGGGCCCTGCAACAGATAACCCTCCCCAAGCAGAAGGGATTTGCACCTGGAGCCTTGGTTCCTGTGGTTTTCTCACCTGGAAAATGCCCTGCTCAAGGGAAGGATCCCACAGAGCTTTATGAAGGCAGCAGTCTGACCCCAGCACATCATTGAGATGCCAGATTTGCAACAGCCTCTACTACAAAAATTTTGTTTATTGCTTGAATGGTGTGTGAAGAGAATCACTGTCTTATTTTTGAAGCCCTTCACTTGTTCTTTTGTAGTTTCTGCTAACCTGGAGGAAGGTTAGCAGGAGCCTGGTGTTCTACCCTTAGGGTATGAATCAGTGTGAGTGGGCACAGGATAACTCATAGCCTGCCTGCCTGCTCACTTAAGGATCTGCTCTTTGCACAGCACCAGAAGCAGGGCTATATTGCCAAATAATCCCTCATTCCTGAAATCATCTCCACCAGCACTCTGAAATATCAAGAGATAAATACTAATTTCAGTGATTCCCTAAGCCACCCTCACAGAACTTGTCCACAGTGTTTATCTGTATTGTTTCAGTCAAAAATTGTTCTAATACTTCTTCTTGGTAATCATTTGAAAAAGCCATTGCAATGTGCCACCTGCCCCTCTGCACAATGTGCCTGTCCCTGTATTTTATGGGCAGCTACAGGAACCAGATGCCAGGGTGAGGAAGACAATTCCCCCATGGCAAGGAATATCTGGCCCTTTGGCAAACTCCAAAGACCATTGTGTCAACCAACCTCTCTGGTGTCGATTCTGGTTGTGCAATCAGGTTGTACAGGAGCTGGCACTAAAAGCTTGCTCTTCCAGGCACCTTCTGTCTCCAGGTGACTTTTGAATGCAGAAGATTGGTTGCTTTGCCCAAAAGACCTGTTTTCTTGAAAGCTTCTCAGCTTATCTATGCTGTCTTTGTTTCTCAGCTGAACCCTTTGCTAGCCTCAGACCTAACAACATTTCTGTTCGGACAGTGGCTTCTTTTTTCCTCGGAAAAGGTTTATGCACTGACCTTTTCCACACACACCTCACTTTTGCCTTCTGTTTGTCTCACCCAGCTTCAAGCAGTTCTCTGAAAAACCCAAATAAGGAGTTTTGTCACCCTGGGTTGTCCCTGTAGTCGATGCCCCACAAGATAGAAGAGATTTCTCCCAGCAGGACTTACAGCTTGGCATGATGGTGTTCTCCAGGTCCTTCTTTCCATTTGAATGACCATGGACATCTCAGACAGCTTAGTGGTATACAATGATAGGCAAGGCAGCTTAGAGCTGACTTGTAATTCACTTATGCTATGGGGATACCAGAGATGATGTGTCCAGGCATCACTCAGGTGATGTGGGCTATGGGGCAGGGTGGGATTCTTCAGGTCCCAGACCTGAAGAAGAATTTTGTGGAGTCTGCTTTGGGAGTGCATTTGTGGGTATAGAAGAGCCAACAGCCACATGAGGTGCAAATGCAATGAAGAAAGTAGCCTTTGACTGGTGTTATTTTTTGGCTGGTGAAAAATATGCCTTCTGTCTTCCATCAAATGCATTGAAATTACTACATTAAATTAAATAATTTCCTCCTCTTTTTTCCCCCTTAAATATACAGTGCTTTGTTTCATATAGTAACATTTGCTATAGTAGAATGTCAAATTATTGTGGTAGAACTAAACTACTGTGGCTTGAAGACTTTTGCAAAATATGGGGTTTTATATTAGACAAACATGGAGATTTTGGTTAGTCTGAGGTAGCAGCAAATGAGGCAGAAATAAAAAACTTGGAAAGTTAAGAGACTGCTCTCTCTGTTTGGTTTGCTACTTACGTAGGAAACATTCTTGATTTTATAGGAAACTTTCTTTACACCCCTTCTTAAACTGATGCTCTATTTTGCCAGGATCTGAAACATAAAAATTTAAAATAATGGACTGTCCTGCATAAATTATGAGACATTTACACCTTGAATGCATCTTCTTTCTATTTTAAATTGTCCTTTTCCCAGAAGGGATTGCAAAAAATGGGCTGCTTTGAAAACAGTCTTCCCCAGCCTGCTGATGGAAGGAGGGATGATGGACATGGTTTGGATTCTACATCTTGTTGCTCCTGGGGCACCTCTTGCCTGCTCCTTCTGCCTGCAGGAGAGGAGAGGGGTCCAAGGGCAGAACTGCCAGGCCAAAAGTCACAGTTATCATGAGTTTCATCCCCAAAGCCATTGAGATGTTCATGCAGAAGGGTTTCCCCCTCTGGGCTTTAATTTCAGCAGCTCTAGCTGAGGAAACAGAGAGGGACCACCAGGTCCCCATCACTGCAGTGGACAACAGCCCTGGGAGACCAGGTTAGCTCAAAGCTAGCTCTGGAATAGCTGCTCTTGCAAAATGGCCACACAGTAAGTGTCTGAGTGGAAAAACTTTACTAAAAGGTGCATTGTGCTGCCTAAAAATAACTACCACGTCTTTGTCCAAACCACATGCCTCCAGAGGGCTCCAGTATTTAAGCACATTTGGATCAAAGAGGAATCCTAATCAGGGAGATGTTTTGCTCTGGCCACAGATCTCTCTGAAGTCACTGGGAAGCATCTGCAGAGGCTCTGGGAGGACTTGGCTGTCACCCATGCCCAGGCACTGCAGCAGTGAGCTGGCTCTTGGAGCAGTTTCCTTTAATTGGGGCGATCGATCGCTCACGTGCAGAGGAGCAAATTAAAATCCTAGGAGCTTGGCTCTGTAGAGAAGCTCACAGCTGCCCAGGGAAGGCTGAGGGACTGACACAGAACTGTGGCCTTCTTTAGGCTGGAACAGGACTTTAAGGTCATCACATCCAATCATGAAGGCAGCACAGCCAAGGCCACCACTAAACAGTGTCCCCAGGTGCCACATCCACACGTCTTTTAAACACTTCCAGGGACAGTGACTCCACCACTTCCCAAGGCAGCCTATTCCAGTGCTTCTCTAGAAGCTTCTCCAGACCCTTTCCCAGCTTTATTGATCTTGTCTGGACATGCTCCAGCACCTCAATGTCTTTCTTGTAGCAAGGGCTCCAAAACTGAAGACAGACAGGGTTTGAGGTGCAGCCTTACTTGTGCTGCATAAGGGGGACAATCACTGCTCTGGTCCTTCTGGACACACTACTTTGGTGAACAGGAGGTATCACTTGTCACCCCATCCCCTGCCCCATGGAAAAAACTCCCCTCCAGACACCATGTTTGCCTTTTCAAGAGTGCTTGCCTGGAGGGAAGAGGCTCCCCAGAGTATGATGTCTTACCATGGGCTATTCCAGCATATTTTGGGGATACCATGACCTGCCACGCTGGGCCTGTGCCTCCAAACTCACTTCTCATCTGTCTCCCCTGTCTACAGGATTCCTGTAATTCCTCCCAAGTAGATGGATGAGATTTTGGATGGGAAGGGTCAAGGTCCAGCTGAATCCAACAGATCCCCTTCCTCCTTCACCCTCACCCTGTACTTTGTGGAGATCTGCTTTGCTCCTTCCATGACAGCAGACACTTCAAGCACTACTTTAAAAAAATAAAAATAAGATTGTCCCAAAACTCTCTCACTCCCCAAAGCTCCTCTTTTTCTTTTCCCAGCAACTTTCTTTCTTTAAATTTAAGATGGTGCTGGTCACTTTTTCTCCAAAAATACACAAAACTGCTGCATAACTATTTTCCAAATAATTAATCTTTCCAGTGGAATAACTTAAAGCCTCACGTTTCCTGTTATGTTACACAGCTGCAATTTGTAACAAGAGATCCCGCACTGAGCTACATGGGCAGAGGGCCAAGGACGTGGCACTTTACCTACACAAGAGCCCTACATAAATAATCCTTCTCTGCATGTTAAACAGTTAGGTACTGTTCAGTTCAAGAAAAAAAGGAGATGGAAAACAAAAACCTTCCTTTTGGTTGTCATTTCACAGTTTGGTGAATTTTCAGTGGTAATCTCTTTTGTTTCCTAAGCTTCGGGGGTTGGGAATGCACCTTCTCAGCTGCCAGGGGCACACATGCTCAGTTCCACTACCAATAGTTGTTTAATTGATTAATTCACATGCCACACAAATATTTTGTCTGCCATAAAGCTTACAGCCTCCTGTATAACTGGCATTTCGAGATATGCCAAATATAAGCAGAGTAATCCTAACTTCTCTGCCTAAAACCAGGCTTGGGTGGAAATCGTGGGAGATGGCCAGAAGATAGAGGATGTCGCTGGATGGGACAGCCCTTGGAGGGCCACTGGAGCCAGGCATAAATCAGAGCCACCCTGAGATGGTGAGAAAGGACGCCAGGAATTGCACTGTCCCCTGCCAGCGTCAGCATGGGGACAGCTCTGAGGTGAAATGAAACCTCCCTTGGCAAACCTTCGTCCCTCCTCTGCCTGGCACAACATGCAGCTCCCATCACGCTGGAATTTGGGGGTCTGGCCTCCCAAATCCCTGAGTGTCTCTGGTCATATGTGTTTTACATATCCATGATAACAGCATCATACGGGCTGTGGGGCAGATGCAGGGCTTGGCTGAGGTAGTAGCAGTGTTCACGGATGTTATAAATCATCATCAGATTCATGCATACTGCACTTGTACTGCCAGGGTAACAGTGAGAAGGACTGGGATATGGCATAAATCAGTTGTAAATTGTTGTCTTATCAAATTGAGGGAAAGGATTTCAAAGGCTTTCAGCAAAGGCAGATAAGCACAGTGTGCATGCTCACAGATCAACCTCCCAATTTCAACCCTGAAGATACAAGTAGGAGCTTGGCAGAAGTTTGCTGTGGGATGGGAAGGTCTGGAAGCATCTAAACTAATTCAGCACCCAGCCTCCTGTGCTGTCAGTGGGATTTTAGGCATCATTCACTTCCAGACCTCTAAACACACTCAAAGCATCTAACCTGTGGTTAATTGGACTAACATGAGGGAGGTGGGATGGAATGGAGGATGTGTCCCTTGAAAGAGCAGGTATTGCTGCTTGTCTCCTCTTTTTGGTGAGGAGATGAGGGTCTGAGTGCAGCAAGGTAAAAATCACAGTTCACTCAGCCCAGTGAGGCAATGAGCCTGGAAAGATTGCTTCCAGCACCTCCCAAATTTGAGTGACACTCCTATCTGTTTTGGGGGTTACCATGAGACTTCCAGGTGATGGAGTAGTTTTGCTGGGAGGAGTGAGTGAGGAGACTGCAGGCTGTGGTTTCCCTTGGCCCTACCCATGGCTTGTGCTCACACTTGACAGGATTCACCCCAGGTGATGGGCAAGAGCCTGGTGCCCATGCCAGGACCAGTCCCAGCTGGTGAGCTTGGCTGCCCTGGGCAGAGCAGCCGCATCAGCTGCAACGTACAGGAGCAACTCTTCACAAGGGAAACAGTTTGAAATTAGGCAAACAGGAGAACGGCTTCCAAAAGGCATGAAAATTAGCTTGTTTCATGCTTAGAATAACCCCATTACTTCAATATCCTGAATGAATTATGTCAAACTTCCCATGCACACATGCACACGCACAAAATCCCCCTTTGGGCTACTTAAAACAGGGAGAAATTTCAGAAGAAGCAGCTCCTGAAAAGAGGGAATTTGAAACAAAAGTGTTCTTTGGAGCAGAACTATAAAGTGTGTATGATTGTGCTTTGATATTTAGAATGGCAATTGTTCTTCTTATTGTGAAATATATTTCTTTTGTACCAGCAAATCCTTGAAAAAAGCTTAATCTTGCACACATTGTGCATTAGGAAAATTCTCAAATTAAGACCTGTTTAGGACACTGATCAATGCAGCGGTGAGGAAAGCCAAGAGGAAAAAAAAGCAGTTCAGAGAGGGAAATTTACTGCCTTCTGGACAGAGAGGGCTATTTATTGTAAGCAAGAATGGCGGAGCTTACACTGCATTATGAGAAATGATGTTTGTGACTTCACTTCTCCTATGTGAGAAGGTTTGCACCCAGATAAAGCAGCTATAGAGGTAATTGTTCTTCAAGAGTGTTCTAATGTTCTCCTCACACATGGGTGTTGTCAAACTCCATGCAACTTTAAGAGCTTAAAAACTTGTTTGTGAACTTTTTTACTTCAAAGCACAGAATAAAATGCTGGACTCACATGAAGTCCTTGCCTTTTCCCCATGTCTGTTCTTGGTTGCTTCTCTACATGTGACTAAACCATGAGTCCACTTTTTTTCATCAGAGTGATCCAAAAGACTGTGTGCCACCTGGAAATGACTTTGTGTCAGCACAACTCTTATTAGACGTCACAGTGTCCCTACCAGCAAATTGGCCCAACCCTGGGAACACTTCTACCCTTCCTTGCATGGAAGAGACACAAATCCAGGGTAAATTTGTATATACTTTTTCCACCACTTGCAGGAATTTGTAGTTTGGATATCTTCTCCTAAGTTTGAAGCAGTGGGTGGCAAACCTTGGAGAAGAAAGAGAAAGGCCAGAATGGGAGATCATATATGGCTGGGGAAAGGAATGTAGCAGGAAAAGTGATGAATTGGTGAAAAGAACAAGCAAGCAACTAAAAAGTAAAATAAACCTACAGAAACATAGAGAAGTTCCAGTGAACAGGGAAAGAGAAACAATCTGGGAATGTCAGGCAGCAATGTGGACAGTATATTTAGTTAAGCCACTGACACTGGTGGGAAAAGTGACAATTGCAGGGTTTAGATCTTAATCCAACAAGGGAATTTCAGCATGAGCTTATTTTTAGACATGTGAGTAATCCTCATGATTTCAGACCAGAAAGGTAGATCCCAGCTGGTATCATCCTGTTGTCAGTGTGGACCTCACTGTTAGAAAAAAAAATGTTTTAAACCTCTTTTAAGTCACATTTTATTTTCCCTGTGGAAAAAAAATTATTCAGATTAATAAAGACATGGAGGTGGCTGTTGTGAGACAGGGAAACAGGGTTTGAGGTTTCCTGTGGGCTGAGGCAGGTCTGCCTAGGGAGGCTGCTCCTGCTCCGGTTGGGTTTTGCTGAGAGCAGGCAGAGCCGGAAAAGCAGAATGATGGAGTCACTTCTGGCATGATGGAGGGAGCAGCAGGACACGGGCACCCAAGACATCACATCCTCAGGAGTGGGACTTGTCTGGTGTAGAGAAAACAGGGCAGGTCACTACTGTGTGCACCCCAGGTGTTCCAACCTTTCCTTGGGTGGAAAGGGAAACAGAAGCGCGCATCTAAGGGTGAGCCTGGCTCGAACATTCAGTGGACAATTTATTATATTTACATTTTAGATGAGATAATATTATTATAGTTATTTATTGATTGTTTCCAACTCCACTGTCTCCTCTTAAAAGTCAGACTAGACAGTAGCTTGATATAAAGTATTTTTTTCACTGGATTATAGGGTGGTTTCTTTTGGAGGGGGAGGCAGCATTGCTAGTTCTTTCTGCATCCACCCTTTTAAAATGCTCTCAACAGTAAGTGTTTTGAAGATTTCAGACACAGTGATGCTTGGAGTGACCCAGCTTCAAGTGACCTGTTCCTACATGGAGATGGTCCTGTTCTCTCTCAGTGACATTTTCTCACTTGCTGCAAGCATTGCAGTGTTCCCTGACACAGCAAAGCCCACTACAGGGTGTTTCTTATGTGCCACAGGTCTCCACTGATACCAAAAAGATTAGCCACAACCTCATCATCCCCTTTTTGTCCTGGGCTTTGTACTGGTTGTCCTGGTTTAGGGCAAATTTGGGAGAAAATCTCCAAAGGAGTTCCTCTAGAAAGCAGATTCAAGTGGCCCCTCCCCCAACTGGTTCGCAAAAAGATTGCCTTGGAGAAAAGTGGAAAAAACCTGTTCTTTAACAGGCAAAGCATTCACCAGCACAAAAAATTCAACAATATTAAACAATAAAACCCCTTGCTGCTCCAAGAGAGATGACAAACTCAGAAAGTCCTTTCCATGGGCTGCAGTTTGTCTCACTCAGTCTCTGATCAGTCCCTCTGGTGCTGGAAATGCCGCGGCCCGGCCCGGTGGGCCACAGGTGGTAGCTGCTGGTGCTCTGCTGGTGTTCAGTCCAGAGCAGGTTTGAACAGGTCCAAGAAGAAGAAAAACCACAGTCCAGGGAACTTCTCTGCCTCAGCTAGCTAAAACTAACTGAAGGCAAAGGAGAGCTCTGTCCCGCCGTCTGTCTATTCTCAGACAACACAGTCCAGGAGCAGGAATGTGGAGGAGTGAGTGCAGCTCCTGAAAACAAACTCCAAGCTTCTTCTTCCTCCCCTTCGGTCTCAGAACCAGTCTTAAAGGTGCAAAACTTATTTCTGGGCTAAACAGACAAATGGGAATACAAGCATCATAAAAGTCACCCCAGGACATTCCAGCCCTTATTCCCATATCTTCAGCTTACTACCAAAACTAATATATAGTCTAACTTTACAAACACATATATTATACATATATATATATATATATATATATATATATATATCTACCCAGAGTATATAGCTATATGCACTATATATATATCACTACAATGACAGTGATATTCTGCAAACAGTGATATTTACACATGGCTCTCAGCCAACAATCAGATCTCCCTGAGGTACACATTGTGTTCTTCCATCTCTCTGCATTATCCACCATGTGCAACCTGGTCCCTGGGCAAAGACAATCCCATGAATGGGTTTGTCTGTACTTGAGGCAGAATTGATCCAAACAGTTTTCCCTAACAAACCTCTGACATGCACCACTGGGACTTTGTCTACTGTATGCAGGGGCTCAGATTGGGCAGGGCGTGCTCAGTTGTTGGAGCCTCGGGTGTTAACTAACCAGGTGGCCTTTGTTAGATGTTGTTCCAAATTCTTGAAAGATTCCCCCACTCAGTGCTTTCAACTGGGTTTTTAACAGTCCATTGTACCTCTCCACTTTGCCTGCAGCTGGTGCATGGTACTCAATGTCCATGTTCCCTAGCCCAGGTGTTGATAAAGCTGTTCTTGAAATGAGTCCCATTGTCTCACCGATCCCACTCTGGATCAGGCCATGACAGATGGTGGGGCTGTGCTTCCACCCCGGGGCAGTCGGTTCCAGGTGTACTGCACACCTCTCCAGGTGAAAGCAAACTGAGGCCTGCATTCCGCTGCCAGAAGAATGGAGAAAAATGTGTTAGCAATGTCAATAGTGGCGTACAACCTCGCTGCCTTGGACTCCAGCTCGTACTGGAGTTCCAGCATGTCCGGCACAGCAGCGCTCAGTGGTGGAGTCACTTCATTCAATGCATGGTAGTCCACAGTCAATCTCTATTCTTTGTCAGACTTGTGCACAGGCCAAATGGGGCTGTTGAAGGGTGAGTGGGTTTTGCTGACCACCCCTTGGCTCTCCAGCTCATGGATCATTTTGTGGATGGGGATCACAGTATCCTGATTCGCTCAATACTGCCGGCAGGGCACTATCAAGATGGCAATTGGCACTCATTGCTCTTCTACCCTCTGGAGTCCTACTGCAGATGGGTTTTCTGACAGTCTAGGCAAGATGTTCAATTGCAGGACGCCCTCTGCCGCTACAGCTGCTATCCCAAACACCCACACGAGTCCCTTTGGGTCTTTGAAACATCCATTTCAGAGGAAGTCTATGCCTAAAATACATGGGGCCTCTGGGCCAGTCACAATAGGATGTTTCTTCCACTTATTCCAATCAGGCTCACATCAGCTTCCACCAAAGTAAAATCCTGTGATGGCCCTGCCACACCAGTGATAGAGACAGATTCTTCCCCACATGTCTCAATGGGATTAATGTGCACTGCGCACCAGTGTTGACTAAGACTTTATATTTTTGTGGTTCTGATGTGCCAGGCCAATGAATCCACACAGTCCAAAAAACACAGTTTTCCCTAGCCTCCAGCTGGCTAGAGGCCAGGCCCCTCTAAGCCTAGTTATTCTTCTTTTCCTGTGCATATATCTTGGAGGTTCTTTCAAGGGGATCGGACATGTCATCATCATCATCATCATCATCATACCTGGCAGTGCGGCTACGGGCTACTGGAGCTGCTTTCCTTTTTGGTGGAACTTCCTCTCTGAGTCTTGCTGTCCTTCAATTCATGCACCCGTTGTGCCAGAGCAGCAGTAGATTTTTCCATCCCATTTCCTCCACAATGTTTTCTCCACAATCACGCAGGAAGAACAACAGTTCAGCTTGTGGGGTGTACCTTCTCTCCTTGTCTGGTGGATGTCTTCATTTGGTACCATGTGAGAACCACACCCTCCAAGGTTCCCCTAATGGGGACAACCCTAAAAAGTTCTGTGCCAGAATTGAGAGGAAAGGGACTTTTTGATTTTTTCGGTCTTGAAGTTGTTGCTTATTTTTTCTCTTATCAACAGTTCAGCACTCCGTCTACATACCAGACTTAGCATACAAAGAGAAAGGCACCAAAAAAGTCACACCAGTGACACACAGGTTCATGGTCTTTTAAAACTATTTTGTCCAATTAACTCTTAGAATGTATTTTATTTCTACCTTTCTACCAATAACTAAGTATTTGTCTGTTCATGCAACATCTGCATTGCGTCTCTTTCTAACTAATCAGTCTGTGCTACCAACACTGCAGAAAATGGAGGAGATGAAGAACAAGAAGGAGATCAGACAATGCCCAAAATCCTCCATTCTTGTCTTCTATCTACCTGCATACTAAAACCCCAAAACTCTAAGTTTTCACCCTGTGATAAACTATACCACCAGCTGTTTCACACACTCATGGATTCCAATTTATCCCAAAGTCTTGGAAGATTTCTGTATGGGCAAAGGTTAAAAGCAGTGTTCTCCTGGGGATCAGGACTCCTCAGGACAGGCAGAGAAATATTCCCTGTGCCCTGGGTTCCAACAGTAGCAGAACCTCTGATCTGTATTGCTGAGAGTTGGAGAAGGTCCTCTTTTATCTCCTCTTTCATCTCCTCCCTGAGTTTCTTGTGATTCTCCTCTGTCTTACCTTCTAATTTCTGCAGACACGTTTCCACCACTGCGATTCTGGCATGTGTTGGGCCATGTACAGCATCCGCATATGCTCGGAGCTTCTTTGCCATATCAAGCACAGTCTCATCCCTCTCATCCCGCTTCATTATTGCTAAAGCAGAAACGTATTTTTGTGGCCCAAGTTATACAAGTTTTCGCCACATCATGGATGTGCATGGTACCAAGTGTGGATTTACAGTGTCTAGGTCATCATCAGAGAAGACAATCTCTGCCACTGCCATTTCTCTCAGGCATTGAATCCCTTGTTTTATGGTCTTCCACTGTGTTTGCTGCATATAGAGATCATCTGCGCACAGGTATCTTTGTGCAACACTTTTCAGGACCCGTGCCCAGAGGCTGTGAGGGTTTGCCTCCCTCATCATTCCTTGGTCGATGACAGGATCATATGACAGGGATCCCAAATGCCTCGCTTCAGTGCCATCCAGAATTATAGCATTGCTTGCAGCATCCCAAAGATGGACTAACCAACTAATTATGGATTCATTGGGTCTTAAGTGTAATACTTCCTTAGGTGACAAAGGTCCTTCAGGGCATAGGACTCAATTGTGGCTTCTGGTCTTGTGTCAGTTGCTCTGACTTCTGATTTTGTCAGTTGCTTTGACTTCTGATTTTGTGTCAGGTGCTGGCTTTGAGGGTCCTTCCCCCAGATCATCATCATCGATCACTGCCTGATTGGTTTGGCTTGGGTGCTTCTTCCCCACTGTGACTGCCAGTGGCTTAGGCTCACTGTCTGGTTTAGCTACAGCTTGGTGGGGTGTTGGCTGCAGCCTGAGTGACTGTGGTAGCTGCTGCTTTATCTCCCTGCCCCCCACTTCTATCTGCTGCCCTACTGTATCTAATAGTGTGCGATAAGCACAGGCCAGGTCCCAGCTTATTGCAATGAGCCTTTTCTCTTTAGAGACACCATGGCACTTCTCTTTCAGGTATTTCCCCACCTCAGCTGGGTTCTGAATTTGTTCACGTGGAAAGTCCCAGACTATAGGGTCAGAAAACGCCTTCAGGGTTTGGCCCATATCCTCCCATTCACCACACCACTCAGGATTTTCCACACCTGGGTCTACTCCTGGGTCAGAGGTCTCATCAGCTCCTCTGGACATCTCAGCCCTCATTCTAGACAACCTGCAAATCCAATGGAGGAAGTCTACCAGACTAAATATCAGGAAGGTAAACTGAACATTCTCAAAAAGTGACGTAACAGATTCAAAGGAGAAGAAGGAAAGGAAAGGCTGGAAAGCCTCATCTCCTGTTCTGCCTCTGACAAACTGGGTGCAATTACTGATAAATCCCCAAAACATGCTACTGGAACTGGGATGCAGGGTAGGACGAAGAAACCATAAACCATACATATCTTGAACAGACTCCAGTACCTTTGTAAACTCCCTGTAAACCATTATCACCGAGCCCAGCACAATAGCTGTTTTAATCCATGCCCCTCTACTATAAAAGCTACCTATTAGGGACAATACTGGAGCTATTTCTGGATAAGAAAATAAACATAGGGACCAGAATGGTATTAAAACCTCAAAAACACCTAGGGACCAGAAACACATGAAGGCCTCCACCCAGAGAGACATTATGAATTCAAGCAACATGGTTACTGACTGCTTTTCTGTCCCAATACAGAGTAAGTACAACCAAAATACAGTCAGTACAGGTTTTTTCCACTTTCTCAAGCCACCCTCTAGGTGCCAAAAAATGTATTTGTCCTGGTTTAGGGCAAATTTGGGAGAAAATCTCCAAAGGAGTTCCTCTAGAAAGCAGATTCAAGCGGCCCCTCCCCCAACTGGTTCGCAAAAAGATTGCCTTGGAGAAAAGTGGAAAAAACCTGTTCTTTAACAGGCAAAGCATTCACCAGCACAAAAAATTCAACAATATTAAACAATAAAACCCCTTGCTGCTCCAAGAGAGATGACAAACTCAGAAAGTCCTTTCCATGGGCTGCAGTTCAGCTCACTCAGTCTCTGATCAGTCCCTCTGGTGCTGGAAATGCCGCGGCCCAGGCCCGGCCTGGTGGGCCACAGGTGCTAGCTGCTGGTGCTCTGCTGGTGTTCAGTCCAGAGCAGGTTTGAACAGGTCCAAAGAAAAGAGGAAAAAACCACAGTCCAGGGAACTTCTCTGCCTCAGTTTTAGCTAGTTCAGCTAGCTAAAACTAACTGAAAGCAAAGGAGAGCTCTGCCCTGCCGTCTGTCCATCCGCAGACAACACAGTCCAGGAGCAGGAATGTGGAGGAGTGAGTGCAGCTCCTGAAAACAAACTCCAAGCTGCTTCTCTCCCTTCCTTCGATCTCAGAACCAGTCTTAAAGGTGCAAAACTTATTTCTGGGCTAAACAGACAAATGGGAATACAAGCATCATAAAGTCATCCCAGGACACTGGTAAACCTACTGGCTATTGAAATATCCAGAGAAAACTGCACCTCCTTCTGCAGAGGCTGTTCTTAGACAACTCCACACTGCTCCAGAGCTTCACCATCTTCAAGGAATTTAGGAAATTAGGATGCCTTAAGGGGTCCCAAGTTGCTGGGTGCAGAGTGATGTCACAGAGGGATGGTTCCTCCACTGGACATTGATGTGGCATTTTTGGGCCCCATGGAGACCCCCGAATCTGGGAGAAATCACCACCTTCCTTGGAATGGAGCACATCTCAATGCATTGGCTGATCAGAAAGACCTGTGTCTGCCTGCCTGTGACCTGGCATCTTCTGCTTAACAGGTGGATTTTTAGCAAATAGACCCATATAAGAAGAATTTGTCAGCAGGTTACTCTGCTTCTTTCCATTGGATTGTTGTGAGACCCTTCAACAATGTCCCATCATTAAGAATTTATTTTGGAAATGGGTGGAAAGCAGTGAGATTTGGCTAGTCCATCCTCATCCTTTTATCGGTGACATTGTGGGTCTCTGAAATTTAGAAAGTTAAGAAAAGATAAGGAAAATGCCATTAACTGGGCTCCTTCAAATATATATCAAATTGCCTGCAAGTTTGCCAAACCTTCCAAGGAGGAATTAAGGAATACAAAAGAGATGGAGAAATGACTGATAAGAAGCAGATCAGGTGCTCAGAAAATATAGCATTGTTGCAAAAACCAAAAATGAACATACAAATAAAAACAAACAAAAAAAAAAGGGGGGGGGAAATAATTGGAGTCTTATTTTCATCAGAATAAAAATTCATCTCCATGATTATGCAAGCATTTTATACTGTCTTAGATACAAGGTCTGTGGAAGAATTGCTTTACCATAGCTTGCTGCTACAGAGCTGAGCGGGAGCTCAGGAAAGCAAGGGCCAGGTCCTCTATCACTCCAGTCCTGAAACTGGTTTAGACAGCAATGGTTTAAAAGGACCAGGCAGGAGCAGCAGCTTTATTTATGGGAGGGTTGTCTCCAGTGGTGTGAAGTGATGGTGACAGTGATGGGAAATTTGGGCTACAAATGCTCACTAGCATCCCTGAGACGTTTGCCTTTAGTCAGCTTTGAGAGCAGCATTTAAACCTGCAGAGGAGGGATCACTAACAGTGATGGCACTGAACCAGCCTGTGCATCTTGCCCACCTTTAGCTCCTCGTCTTCCTCCTCTGACCTTTTACTACGGGGAGAGGAGGAGTGAGCTGGAGGAGCAAACAGCAGAGCAGGGCTTCAGAGATCCTCCCAACGTCCAAGTCAGGAGCGACATAGACCTTGAACACCCATTTATCCGAGCAAGGAGCATTTATCGGTGCCAACCCGGCAGTCGCAAGAGAACCAGAACACGCTTTGCAACACTCGGGCGAGGCGAGGCAGCTCGCAGGGACTCGTGGATCATTTCCCCCCTTTACTCCCCGAGCCTGCCTGCGGCAGACAGCGCTCAGCCCCTTTGCCCATCCCGGCCTCCCGCTGCCGGCTCCATCCCGGCCAAGCGCAGCTGCCGGGCTCGGGCCCCGCCGCAGCTCCCGCTCCGCTGGCGCGGCTGCAGCGCGGCGGGGCCGGGAGGGCCCTGGTGACGCACCCGATCGGTATTAGAAGACTTCACTGGCTATTTATAGGCCCCCACCGACCGCAGAAAGCTCTTGGCCTCGCTTTTTCTCCCTCCCTCCCTCTCGCTCACTGGCTTTAGCTCAGCACAGGAGGGGGAGCAAAGAAATGCTGTCAGTAAACCAGAGAGTCCAAGCGCGACATTCCCAAGCACAGCAAAATTTCTGCCCCTCCGCTAGTGGATTCAGTCTGAAGAAATGATTTCCAGCATGCCGGCCTTTCACTCTGGTGTTCTTTCCTCCTTTTCAGCCTGGATTTCTTTCCCGTTTCGCTGCCTTTTTTTTTTTTTTTTTCCCCTCTCTCTCTGCGCAGTTTCACTTTCCAGTTCCTGGCATTGGCTTGGCTGTTCCTCAGCAGGGGTGGATACACACCAGAAACGGGGAGACCTCTCTGTTGAGCTTGGCAGATTTCCCCCGTTCCTGCCAGGAGCTTCCCTGTGTGTCTCTCTCAAACACCCAGGCTGAGCCCTGACCCTTATTTTGGCCCGGCATATCTGATGCTTTCCTGACTGCAGGGCCAGGCTTCAGCTCCCACGTTCACCCTCTGAAGGACAAACCCATGGGCTCCACCCTTGTCACCCACACATCTCTCCAGCCCCTGCCCTGTTCCCGTGCTGGTGGGTGAGTCAGTGAGGACTAAGCAGAGCTGTGGATGGAAATTGTACCTACACATCGACCCTGGGTGCTTCTTCAGCATGGATAACCACAGCAGTAAGTTTTAAAGTGCTGTTGTTGCAAAAGCACAGTCTGCTCCAGTTTGGGGCAGAGGTGGCATTTGGAAATGTGAGTTAAAAGTTCAGTACACCTGGATACGGGCAGTGAGGTAAAAACTATGCCTAGTGTCCACAGCAAAGGCACTGATGGAGAAGTGAAGCCACCTATAATCACTTCAGTGAAGTGAAAAATAGAGGTCACTGGAGGTGCACATCCATTCTTTTTTTACCAAAACAATGCTGATTTTCACAATATTTATTGTCAGAAGCATTTCTAACAGAAACACTCCCGGTCTGCATGCAGGCCCTCAGGTTTATAACAGAGGTAAGAGAGGACGACTGTGAGAATTAAATCTGGAGCAAGCTATTCTTCTGCTTTGTCAGTGAATTAACCATTGCCCCACCTGAGAGGCTCCGTTCCTTGCAGCTCCATCAGCACGTCAGGGCTAAAGCAATCAGGGAGCGGGGTGTCTTCTCAGTCTTATCCTTGAATAAATCACTTTATCTCTCAGTTTTTGTATGGCACCCTGCTCCTCGCTTATCTCTGTGGACTTGCAGGCTCCAGGGCTCTCTCCCACTGCAGGGCAGGATGTCCAGCACCAAGGCTTGCAGAAACACTGGCAGACAAATAACAGGGCCAGGGTCTTTCTCTTTGGAGAGAAATGGCACACCCAGCTGCAAACAGCTGGTCCCAAAATTAATGCATTATGCTTTTCAAATTTATTATTATTTGTAGTATTTACCATGTCCAGTTCTGGGCTCCTCAGTGTAAGAGACATTGAGCTCCTGGTCCAGCAGAAACAAAGCTGATCAAGGGACTGGAGCACCTCAGTTCTGAGGCTGGGGGAGCTGGGGCTGCTCAGCCTGGAGAAGAGACACTGGGAGGAACCTCATCCATGTCTGTCAGTGCCTGCAGGGAGGGGCCAGAGCATGGACCAGGCTCTGTCCAGAGGCAGTGGGACAATGGGGCAGGAACTGAGGCTCAGGAAGTTCCACCTGAACATGAGGAAGAGCTTCCCTGTGCAGTGCCCGAGCACTGGGACAGATTGTCCAGAGGCTGTGGAGTCTCCCTCACTGGAGATTTTCCAGAAGTATCTGGACACACTCCTATGCCATGTGCTGTAGGACAACCCAGCCTGAGCAGGGAGTTTGGATCTGATCCCTGTGGTCCTCTCCTGACCCATTCTGTGATTCTGTAGCTCATCAAAATGAAGACACAGGAAATTCACTTGAACCTGGGGATGGTGTTTAACATTTGGCCACAGAACCAAGGGCATGCTTGACAAAAATTACTTTTTCTTGACAAGCTTGTCCCTTTGTAACTTTCTGATTCCATTTCTAAACCCTGATGTGAACGAGACTCTTGCTATAGGTGTCTTACAGCTGTGTCTTACTCATGACCAGGTCATCTGGGATGTGTGGGACTGGAAACTGAGTAAGAGAAAGGAAATTCTTATTCCTTCTATGCTGTTTCTTTAGAAGCTTCACAGAACTGTGTTTGCTGTGTCTGCCAAGGCGAGCAGGCTGCCAATGATCAAAAACAAGGGGATGGGAAAGGGATGGGAAGTGTTCTGGCAAAGGGAAAGCACCCCTTCTCACCTGACCATGCTGGAAGGTGCATGGTGTGGTACTGAAGAGTCATGTACCCCATTGACCCCTCTCCTCACACTACTTCTCTGCAGAGCTGAAAGCCTACAGAACCTTTTTCAGAGGCAAATCAGTACACATGGATTCCCCTTGCCACAAACGACAGCTGGGACACTTCATTTTTGCATCCTTCTCAACTTGGAGATGCTCCAGCCCTGAGAACTGCATGCTTACCCTGGAAATGTGGGATAAGCCAGTAAAATTTCAGGATGCCTCTGGAAGGCTGTTTTAAAAGCAGATCAGAAGCAACAGCCTGCACAGGAAAATTTTGATTTATTCCTTAGTTCCTACTTCTTCAGTTTTGGAGAGGCACATTTATAAACCACAAAAGCAAATTATCCCTCCACTGACAAAGACCCAACCTTGACCTTTCTGCAGCGCAATTAAAATGTAAAAGCATTTTTGCCATATGACTAGAATTGTTCCTTTCATTTACACCTCATTTTCTGCCAGCACCAATGTGTAAGGTGGTCATGACTCACAATAAATGTCTGGTAGTTCTCCTACAATAAAATCCTGATTTTGAGGAACTTCCAACTTGAGCTTGACAAAAACCTCTTAAGATGTAACTTACTCTTGAATTCAACATCCTGGTCCACATACAGCTTTGTTTCCTCTGATTTTTGTGTGTGAAACTTTCTCACCAGGGGTATCTTAGAAGTAAATCGTGTTCTCATGGATCACACAAAAGCAATCCTGCTACAAGTACCTGACCCTTGGCATTTGACAGAGGAATGTGCTTGATTCACTGCTATCATTTATGGCATTTTTGCCAGTGCTGCAGTTGTGCCACTCCATTCCTAAGCATGAAAAACCACACAGGCTCTGCCTTGGATGGGCTGCAGTGAGATGACAACTGGTAATGCTGAGATGCTGCAGGTGGCACACATGGCTGGGCAAGTTTGCACACAAGCATTCATTAGGCATTCCAGAGCTCTACATAAAAGTTCTGCTAATTTCTACAATAAACCCGTGGGGGACAAACTCCATATTTAAATTGCAGTTCCAACTTTGGACTTAACACTATTGTATTTTAATATACTAAATGTCATGTGGCTTCTGGTAGTGGAACAATACAAGCAACTCAATGTGTTATGCATTCATGGATTAGGTTGTAAATGTTTGTAAACGAGGCAATAAAGCTGTATGAGCAGAAGCATTTAAAAGATAATAGTAAAGTAATTTGAGTTTTAAAATTATGGGAGAAGTTGGTGTTTGGCAGTGCTGCGTGGGGAGACAGACATTGGACAGCTGAAAACATTATAACCAATAGAATAACACACTCCAAGGTGAAGAGCAGCTTACAATTGTGTATAAATGGCATGATTTAGGGATAAAACATTACAGATTTTTTTGCCTTTACATAAAGGAGGGTCTGTTTTCTTGCAACAAGACCTCTGGATCTTCTCTCCTGGTTATTTGCAAAGTAAAGGGATCAGGAATGTGATGCTAAACTTTTGGACAATGAACATGAGCATGATTATGTGATGGTAGTAATGACATGAAACTTAAATCTCAATCTGTCAAACAAGACAAATTGTTTGTCCTAAAATAAACCAATTACTTTTCACATAACTATTTGGAAAGACAAATGTCATTTAAAAAAAGCAGGCATATTACACTGGTATACCTTTGTTTCCAGTTCTACTTCACAGAGTAGTAGATCAGAAGCACCCAATATCTAAATGAAATTTATAAAATGGCAATTATCTCTGTTTCAGCACACAGTATTGTTATTTCTTTGCTAAATACAGCTGGTTTCCAAGAATCGATAAACTCATTGCAGCTGGACAATGTTTATAGGCCTGTGGCAGAGGATGGTTTCCAAAGGAATTTAAATATTGCAGAGAGTGGTTTTATATTCCAGGGCCCCAAGTTTGCTTTGTGATAGCGGTTTAGTTTCACTGTTGCTCAAGAAAGAAGCCCTCTGTTCAAGAGGGAAATGCAGAAGGTGTGAACAAATAAAATGTTCAGCTCTCCTTGCCTGGCATAGAGGACTAGGAATCAGGATGGCGGAAAAGGAGACAAGACTGGATAAACAGCAAAGCTACAAATCCTGAACAAATCAGACACGTAATACTGGTTTCCATTCCCAGAATATAAATTAACACCTGGTAAGATGACTGTGTTTTTGAGATAAAATTTTGCTTTCCATTAATACCCTCTAAAATGAGCTTAAAAATCTTTCCATAAACATTTCTATCCACTAATCTAATTGATGGGAAGGCGTTCAAAAAGTAAACATAGATGAAGGAAATTCACTGCTTTTATTCACTTAAAAGTGAGTATTTGCAGTTTTTTAAAGGTATTCCCTAAGGTCAATAACTAACTAAACAATCTTATTTTGTAAACAGCTGTGGTGCAGTAAAAAAGCCAGGCTCCAAAGGTCTTTGTGTGAAACTATCAACAAAATAATCTCAATTATGCTCAGAAGAACAAATATTTTTAGCAATTGTTCCCCTCAACATGATAGACACCTTCTGATGCTCCCTAGAAGATGTAGTTGAAAGTGAAGTTTATGTCAGCAGGGCACCTGCATGGGATCAAAGATTTCTGACTGCTTGGGATGTGCATGGATGTGAGCAAGGAGGGGTCAGGCCATCTTGCCAGACCCTGAATTGATTCAGGTTTTGAAGCTTCAAACCCAGGAGCTTCAGGGGAATTACTCCCTGCTCACAAGGGCCCCTGGGACCTAGCCCAGCTTCAGGCACACTGCACACCTCAAGCAGACCTGCTTGCCCGAGCTCCTTCTGCTCCATGTTTTGTGGTTTGGTTCTCTCAGGTGAAGCCAGAGCCAAACCCATGACACACTTCCTGCAGTTTTACCCCACACCCAAATTACAGGGGGAGAGCTGCTGGATCTCCAAGCCAGGACACCAACTATCCCTGCAGAGCTGATCCTTGTCTACAAGGCCCCAGCTTACCTGTGAGCATTCCCAGTTTGGTAGAAATGTGTAACTGCTAAGCCCAGTCTCACTGAGGAGCGGCTTAGCTCTGTTCAGCTGAAGCAAGTGCAATCCTAAACAACCAAACGTGCAAAACCCAAACCAAACCACCTCAGACAGAAATCACCTTTGGCAGGCAGGCTGCATTTCCAAACTATTATCCGTAGCTGTGAAATTGAGACTTTAAAATAAAAGCCTTCATACAACTGCTGCTTCCCTGCCAGCGCTGGCCCTGAAAAAACCCTGCTGCATATTGGGAAAACTGCAGTGCCGTGATGATGTGAAACATTCCCTCGGCTGCTGTCTCTGAAGGGTGTGCAGAGCCCCTGTGCAAGGCTGTACAGCGGCACAGGATGAGTGCTTTTAGACTTCCACCAGCCACAAGCAATCGTGCCCAAACTCACCAGCTCAATTTCTGTGTCTACTCTGTCAGATTATTGCTGCTAAAGAAGGTACAGCTACCAAAACACAATTGTCTGCCCTGAGACTCCCACCCTTTTCAGCTCTTTGAAGAGGGGTATAGGTATATATATGGGGGGTTTTTTTAATCTATCATTGAATGGTGAATGCTCTGTTCATTCTGTTTGTCAAATTGCACAGGACCTGATGCAAAGCCCTCCTTAGTGCAGCATTCAGAAGTCTCCAAGCATGAGTCAGTGTGAGCACTGCTGAAGGCTGCAGAACCCTGCAAGTATGTTAACCTCTTGCTAATGGCAAGGGGGGGTTGAAAGATGACAGATCCTAAATTCTCTGCTTTTGTTATCAATTCAAAGATGGGAGTCACTGATAAACATCCTTCATTATTCCCAACGATTAGTCGAAAAGAAAATCTTACCCCCACCATCTTTTTTTTCTTCCCTTTTTTATTCTGACAGGATGGCTTTAATGGTCTTATTTTCTTCCCCTTTCATATTAGAGCAATTTGTGTACTGTCTATCCTGGATTCTTGCAAGACACTATGGGAAGGATGGCAGAATGAGGCCTTAGATGCTAAGGCACAAATCAGAGAGCCTTCTTTTGGTGTATGGTTTAACAATTCCTGCTTCAAATGAGGAACTGTGAATTCTCCCTTCCAACTCCCTTGGATTTCAATAAAAGCAAGCAGGAAAATACTGTAATTAGTCCCACCATTTCTGAAGTGAAAAACATTAACAAATTATTGCAGGTTACCATTTTTCAGCTCTTCAATTACTGTGGATGTCAAAATAAGAAAAAAAATCCGTATTTATAGCAGTCTGTTGATGGAACAAGTTTTTAAAGCAAACAATATTGTATTTTTTCAGCCTGTGAAAATGCCAATGTAGCCCTTATTCTGTTATCTCACTATCTTATAGAAATCTATCAGCTGTTTTGTGCTTTTACTGCAAAAAGCAGGTTTTAGTATAAGAGTTAGTATGTAGAGATGAAGAGGTGAAACACAATTTGAGTATCATTTCCTTCACGGGAATTAAAATGTTGGTAAGGTTCCAGTATTTGTTGGAAACTCCTACTGGGCATTACTTCCTCCTCGTGCCCAAAATAAATTCCTCAAATATTAATCATTTCTGATAACAGCGTTGCTTTTTTACACCACTGTGGCTGCTCCAACCTGTCAATTCCCCCCTCAGCAGCAGGAGAGAGGAGTTGCTATTGCTCTCATTTTTTTTTCCATTCACCTGGTTAAATTCTGATACCGTACGGGATCCCGGGATGTGCTTTGTTCTCTAGAAACCTGTGACAATCAAAAAACAGCCGAGACCTCGAGCCGCGACACCTGTCAAACACAGGCAACAACCCGCAGCTCCCCACTTCCAGACGCCGGTGTCCCGAGGGAAGCCGAGGCTCTCCCAGCCCCTTCCCCAGGCTTTTCACCGCCGCCGGCGGGGCCTCCCCGGCTTCCCCCGGACCAGGCCCCGGCCCCGCTCTCCTTCCTCCCGCGGGAAACGACCTTGGCGGCGCCGGGGCCAGCCCCGATCCGCCCCGGCCGCCTCCCGCTCGGCAGGCGGCTGCGGGCCGAGCCCTTCCCCTCCCCGGGGTCTCGAAGACGCCGGCCCCGCCTGGCCCCGCCGTGGTTCCGCCGCCCGCGGCCGCCGCCCCCGCTCCCTGCGTGACCATCTCCCCGCCGCGCCCCCGCGCGCTTCCCATTGGTCGCCCGCCCCGCCAATCAACCCGACCCTCGCTGCCGATTGGCCGTCGACCGGGCCGGCGCGCGGGTCCCGCCCCACGGGGCTCCCCCCGGCCCTCCCCGGCACTTGGCGGCGGAGTGTCCTCAGAAGACTCGCAGGGCCGGAGGGGCCGCTCCGCTGCCGGCGGCCGGCCCGCGTTCCCATTGGTCACCCACCCTGCCAATCCGCCGGGCCGCGGTGCGCCGTTGGCTGCCGGGAGGGCGGGGGGCGGGGCGATCCCCCCCGCCCCCGCCCGCGCGGTGCCGCCCTGTGACCAACTCCCGTGTGTGAGTCACGGCAGCGCCGTCAATGCCGTGTGCGGGCGGGCGGCGCTGCCTGGGCTGCCCCGGCCCCCCTCCCCCGGCACAGGGCTGGCGGGCCGCACTTGTCACCGTGTCACATCCTCCCCGCCGCCTGCCGACCCGGCTCACCCTCCCCAGCTCGGCCGCCGCCCGGGGCCGCCGCGGCGGCATGGGATAGAGCCGGGCACAGCCGCCCCCGCCGCTGGTTTCACGTTGACCTCCCCGCGGTTTAAATCCTCCCCCGCGTGTCCCCCCCGCCGCCTCCTCGCCTCCCCCGCGGCCCCTCTCTCCGCCGAGCCCCCGCTCCCCCGGGCGCCTCCCTCGCCGGTCCTCGCCGCGGAGCCCCCGGAGCGGGTGAGTGCCGGGCACGGCCCTCCCGGGCTCGCTGAGGGGGCTGGGGGTGCGGGGGCGCGGGCCGGGGCAGCCCCGGGCCGTGCGGGGCGGCCCCCGACAACTGTTCCAAAGTTGGGGCATTCCCCTCCCGGCACAGCCTGGCGCTGCCCGCTCGGACTGCAAAAGAAGGGGAAAAAAAAAATTGGTGTAACCCCCCGGCGTCGTTGCCAACTTCTAGTGCGTGTCGTGCTGCCGGCGAATGTAATTTTGATTTTATTTTGGTTATTTTCCCCGCCCTGGTTGAGGCTGTGGTGATGGTTGACGTGCGGGTATCCCGAAAGCCGCCCGGGTCGAACAACCCCTCCATGCCGGGGTCTGGCCACTGTCCGTGCTGGAAAAGCGGGGAAAGGCACCTTTTGTATTTCTAGGTGCTCCATCCTCTCCCCACCCTGTCAGTGCTGGGTGTTTCGCTATTACCTGGCTTCACTTGCCGTGGCAGGAACATGCGTGTTTGGAAGGGGGAAGCCGTGCTCCGCAGCGGGGAGTTTTGGTGTTTTGGCTTGGTGTTGGGAGTGCTTGATGTGAACTGGTTATGTCTCTGTTTCACTGCTATTGATTTTCCTTTTCTTTTTTCTTTCCCCTCAATGTATTTTTAGAACATGAATGTGGTGTATGTTGTCGTGTGCTGTACGTACAGAGCAGCTAAAATAAAGCAGAGGCATGGAAAACCCCAGCAAATAAAACAGTGTTTCCATGCACAGGGCATCCAAAGCCTCAGTACTCTGCCAGGTTTATTTATTAATGTTAATTGCTCGATCTTTGTAATTTATATCATAGGAAAACTAATTGCTGAATTGAAGGTTTACCAAACCTCACAGTGCTCCAAAATCATCTATCTCAGGCATCTGAAAAATAAATCTACTGAATTTTTGTTAAGAGGAAAGGCCAGCATCATTCTGGGAATCCTCCACATGAAGTTTCTCTTTCTAAAGGCAAGCACTCTTGTAAATAAGTCCTGATAAAGAATGGCTTTACTCAGTGAGCACTCAAGTGTATGCAGAAGGTCAGTGAATTTCTAGAGAAAATTAAATCTTCACTAAATCTTGTCTTGCTTTTATCTATAAATAGAGGGAGGGAAACAAAAATGAATCAGCTGTGGGATTAACATGAAATAGAACATCAGTCCTTTTCCCAAGGGGTAACTTGCCCAACATAACCTGAAAATTTCAGAAATTTTGCCTTTATGGGGAGGGGTCCTTCAACTGCAGTCTGTTGAATCAGTATGAAGTGGGCTTGTTTCTCCTCTGGAACTGGCTTGGCACCAGTGTAACTTCATTAACAGAGCAGATTTGCATTAATGTGAGGAGCAATCCAGAAACTCACGTTTTGAGGAAGGCCCCTGTAGTAATGACGTGCCAAGTCGTGATTCCTCCCCTCATCAGACCCAATTACACCACCCTTACTCACTCTGAGTGGCACTTCACTGCGCAAGTGCTCCCTGCGATGCTTCTGTGACTACTTGTGTACTACAGTGCCAATCCGGGTGAGGTGGAGTGGCGCTTGTTTTTCTCATAACTATTTTATTCCCTTGCCTTGAAATGACAACGTGTTGGATAACTATTTTTTCCTTGGGCCACGAAGAAAACTTCTGAGGATTAAATGTAAATCTGCTTTGTTAAGTGACCTTACCAAAACCCCCCTGTTTGAGACTTCTGTGCTGCCAAGTGAAACGGGCAGGTAAGTTTTCTATGTGTTTAGCTTTCCCTTGTTTCTACAGCAAGTAGGAAAAAGATTGGTGGAAAATTAATTATCTTGTCCTGAAATTCCTCTGCGCCTGTGGGATTCCACACCTATATGCGGTGTTCAAGTTGGAGTTGTTTCTTACTTCCCCTCTGTCTCTAGAACCGCCGCCACCCCCCAAACATTCACATTGCATTGTTAAAGTGTTTGCTGTTGAAATCGCTGGCAGAAGGATCAGGTCCTCGGCTGGTTTTCTTAAAAGCAGTTGATAATGACTTGGATGTGATGTTGTAGAAAGATAATATTATCTGGTGTGTCCATAGCTCAGATCCACTGTTACTACAGTCTCAGAAGAAAGCTCTGTGCTAAGAAGCCTGTAAAGAAAGTGTCCAACAAAGCAGAATTGTCTTCTGCCTTTCTGTACTTATTTATAAATCTCTTGAAAGTTTGTTTGATAGTCTTTCAGAACAAGACAAGATCCCTGCATGTTTGTTTCATGTTTTCACTTCCTCCTATGACTGTGTTCATTGCTAAGCCTTTGTGTCACTGATTGAGATGTTATTGTAATTAACATTAATTATGCAAACTAGATTGTTTTTAGAGGCTCTCCAACTCTGTATTGATACTGTCAACTTGTTTGTTTGTTGAACAAAAATCCAGGCATTTCACCATTCTCAGAGGAAATAGATTAACCGATTCCAAGTAAATTTATGCATGGGAAACCATAGCAAAATCAAGTTATATTAGCTCAAATGGCACGCTGAATCTTGATGGATGTGGTGAACCAAGTATGGCTGGATCTGAACTATCAAGGCAGGGCAAACAGGGGGAGCAGGAAAGGGGACTCTAGGTACAGTCATTCAGGGAGGGTGTTTACACTGCAGAGTTCCATTACATTTTTTCCAGATAGACAGTACTAGGATCAAATGGGCTGAATTTTGCCATCCCTAATTGAATGAAACTCTCACTAAAATATACTGGAGCTGCCTGCTTGAATTTTTTTGAGAAATGGAGAAAAATAGCAGAGTTTAATTCATAAATTATTTAGGATGTTTTTGATTTTAGACTTGGAGAAGATATTTTCCTTAAATTTGGTTTAGAAGGTGTTTCAGGGTTGTCTTTTTAAAATAAAAGCTTAATAAAAATATCTTTGAAATATACATCCCTGTAGCAAGGGTAACATTTTATAATTTTTTCACAATTTTAATTGTAGTGACATCCACAAAAGTCTCCATGTCTGATTCCCAATCACCCTCTTGAAACCCCTCTGAGCTGAGAAGGATTTTAGAATTTCTCCCTAGAAGTCAAAATTGTTGCAATATTTGCATGTTGTATTCTTGTGTACTCTTAGGAAGAAAAATAATAGAGGCAGGGAGAGTTTAAATGGGAATTGGTTGTCATGATATCACATCTGAAAATATATGCAGACTGGCAGATTATTCCCTGTCTTAAAAATCAAGTCTCTCTAACTTCTCATTTAAATAAGCAAAATTTGGTTTGCAGTTTGCTTTGGGTAATAAAAGAGATTTTTCTTTTTTGTTTCTACTCTTGGTGCAGTGGTCCTCTGGAAAGTTAGAAACAGCGCCCTGGGGCTCAGCGAAGTGGAGGGTGTATAATTATATGGGAAGGCTCCATAGCATCAGTGAATTAGCATTAGCAGCTGAGTGAGTTTGTTAAGTTGTAGAGATGGCATTATGGAAATCAATAAAATGCTGATTTCTTTTCCTTATTGCAGATTCCATGTTAAAAGGAAAATATGCTATTTGTTTGTCTGCCTTTCATGTAGGCTTGCCAAACCGTTAGTTGATATGGAGAGGCAGGTTTTTCAGCTCTGGCAATCAGCAGTCAGGCTTGTTTTGTTTTGCTTTTTTAAAACTCTTTTAAATCTTTATTTATTAGATTGTCTTCCAGAAATCACACTAACATCCTGGCCTGCAAGTGGCTTCACGTGCGTCTGTTTGTCAGGAGAGGCAAGAGGGAAGGTCACTTATTTTTCTTATGACATGCTCGTGTGGCATTGTCTGTTGTAGCCCAAATGCTCTATGTGCCTGATATTCCTGTTTCTGCTTTAAATTAAGTTCTCCCAAGGATTTGGAGGATACTGATGCTGAAATCCACATTCAAAATAAAAGAGAGAGTGACCTTAACTATTTTCAGAGGTGTGTGTCAGGAGGAATGATATTAAGCACTGTAAGATGTATGATGTGCATTGGCCTTTATTTCTTTGTCTCAAAGCTTCTCCTGCTTTTATACCAGAGAGACAAGTACCCAGATCATTCATCACACTGAGCTCTTACAGAGACGTGACAGACCAACAGCCTTATGTTGCACGCTGTGGAACATGTACAATGCATTAGGTTCTGATGATCTATATAAAACATTTTAATTGGGAGGAGCTGTAAATGGGAACGGCTGTCTTCTAATCCTAAAGGGCTTCACTTTTTCTTCTCTTCTTCCTGATTGAAATGAAACTCAAGTTCACCATCAAATTATTCTGTTTTAATGTAGCTGTATGCTATGACTCCTGATGAAATTATTTATTTATTGCTGACGTACAGTTTGGGGAGACCTCTCTGCCCTTGCGGTGGATTTGGTGGACTTTCTGGAGCTAAGAAGGTCCAACCCTGTGGCTTCTTCAAGGATGCTGCAGCGAGCATCTGTTCTGTGACATGTGAGCAGCCTGTGTAACAGAGTTCAGATATCACAAGGCTTGTGGAGCACATTCTTGTATGAAGAGATGCAGTCCAAAATGCTGGGTGTATGATGCAGGCAACACTAAAGATCAGCAACCTGGAAAATTAATACTGTGGTTCATGTTGACATTTCAGAGGGAATTCTGATGGAGGTGTGGTCCCAGCAAAGGTAAACTCAGGGGTCCAGCAGCACAGATAAAATAGCAGCCTTACTCTTATCTCTTTGGTAACCCAAACCTGTTTGCTGATAACCTGGCAAAATTATGTTTATAGTCTCCCTATGCTTTGTTTCTGCTAATCTCTAATTAAGTAGATCTAGGGAAGGCCAGCATGGTGCTTTTAGTGCTCAACTACACCTTAGAAATGACACTCTGCTTTCTAATGATTACAAGCAGGTGAAGTGACAGGAAGGGCAGAGATGTTGGAGTAACGTGATCTGCAATTAAATTCCTGATTCTCTGAAATATTTACCCATAGCTGTAGTGATCCACAGTACTTCATATCTGACATTGGCCATGTGTGTCCAGATAAGGACTGTTAAAAAGCACAGAAATACGGGGGGGGAAGAAAAAAAGATAAAGAGATCTTTGCTGAACCCGAGCAGAACCTCTTTAGCTCCTACCATTTGAAATGGGGAGGAATCCCAAGAAATAACAAGGGTAAAGTCTCTCACAACTGCAAAATTACTGTAGTGATTGTGACTCTGAAAAAGCAGGTTCTAGATAGAGAAGGAATTGTAGTTACTCTGTGGTCTTGTCATAACCTTGCTAATATGGTTAAAGCATTAGTTCTGAAAACAAGTGCATTGAGACCTTGGAGTATTTTTCTTTAAAATGTACGAATCTATATTGATGTGTTTTCTGTGGAGCAAAATAAAATACTGCTTGTTGGATTACCTAATTTCAATATTTTTTTAGAAAAAAGAATGCACCCTGATTTCCACCTGTCAGATGAAGTCAGATATTCCTGTGGATGCATTTTTCTCTTTTATCTTTTTTTGTTTGTTTGTTTCCTTCTAAGAACCTTTTCATCATCTGCTTTCCTACTTTCTGTCCTACTGAATTCCTTTTTCATTGTTGCTTTGATTGCTTCTACTTCTTTCTGGATAATTTTTTTTTTTTTTCAATTTGTTATTGTTCCTTCTAGCCTTAATCAACTACCACTGTTGCTGCTTGCCTATAGAATCACAAGGTCCATGCTGAGGTGTGTCATGCCAATAGTATTTGGTGTTCTCTGTCCTCAGCAAGGAAAAGGTTTACCACTGCCGTCTTGTGAAGGGAGAGCCTGTTGGAGGGGTGACTTGAATCGGTGCAGTCATCTGGGAGGAGCCAGGGCCACAGCCAGAAATTATACCCAGGTGTCATCAGCTTCCAGGCACGTGCCCTGTGCTGTAGCAAAGCAGGTTTTTTCTTCTTCTATCCTTTGCAGAGCTCACTATTTTTTTTTTGTTAGTTTTTCTGCTTCTCTGGATTTGGCTGTCTTTTCTAGTTTTGTCTTTCCTCCTCTGTAATATGTAATAGCAACTAATGATCTCTCAAACTACATCACAGGAGTGTTAAGGCTAGTGTGTTTTCCCTCATCCTGTCTGGAATATTTGGCTGTTGGCAAAGAAATTGAGATCAGAATCCGGGTCTCTTTGAGTACCATGCACCAAAAGTGTACGTACGTGTGTTGAAGATACCAAAATACTGTTACAAAAAAATCAAACAAGATTTGTAAAGTTAAAAAAGCTAATACTTGTTTTGAGATGCAGTGTGAGAACTAAGGTATAAAATGATATAATGAATAAAGACAAAGATGGAGCCTTTTTCAGAGAACCTTTAAACTATTAAAACTTTTTAAAGGAACACATCAGTTCTTTGCTGAACCTACTTAACTGAAGGAAGGTGAGCCATCCCCCTTCCTGTGGGAGGGAGCAAATCTAAAAGGAAACTTCCAGAACAGAGCTGAGGTCTTTAGGCCTGGTGGAGGTGATGGCTGTTGCCTGATGTCAAGTGAAGGAAGTAGCGGCAGATATGCAGTGGGAAAATGCCCAGGAACAGGCATTCAGCCAATCCAAGGAGGCTGTTTTAACTGTCCTTTGATTCGGAATATTTTTAATTTATTCTCTTTTCAGATATTTCAGTGCAAATTCTAGAAAAGACAGTTTCTTGCTTTTCAGATTGGCAGATTTTTGTAGCGTGCCTATCTTATTGAAAATCCAAAAGAGGGAGGAGGTAAAAAAGTAAATCTCAGATACAGTTTTCTTCTGTTCCTCCTGCCATGTTCAAAATGATATCTCATCTTGTTCTTATCCTTGTTCAGAATAAAAGCTGTGATAATCCATTTCCTTTGCTGTGATAATCCCTTGCCCAAATGTCCTGGTAGCATAATTTGATTGCGGTGCTTGGACAGCTATCATATCACTCCTACAAAGCAACAGTAATAGTTGTTACAAACAACAATATAATCCAAGAAATCCAGAGTTAAAGTGCTTACAGCAGAGACTAATTGCATGCTAGAGAGTATTACTGTATCTTCCTGATTGATGTCCCTCATTGGCCAAGACAGACTTGCAGATGAGTTCTTAACATATTATTTAACAAGATGGTAGTGTTCTGTTTTTAAATTGCTTGTTGTTGTGTTTTTTTTTTTATTGCCCCTCCCCAGTGTGGGGTTCAGAACCTCCTTATTAGTTTTATGGGAAAGCTACAGATCCAGATTCCTTCTGGAACTATTGCAACGTGAGGGAACAAAGTGTAGGGAATTTTTCAAGAGCTACTAAAGTTGCCTGTGCTCCTTGCCCAAGAAAAGTTAAAGAGTCCTTATAATCGCTGGGGCTTTTTTGTGGTTTTTGTTTTATTTTTTATTTTTCCCTTGACTTTCTTTCCCACTTGAACCCTGATTCTGAAGGAGCTGGAGCAATTACCTAGCCTATCTTACATCTTCCCATTCAGAAGAGGATGGAGTGGGAAGGAAGGTCTGCATTGGACCTCAGATATTCTCTCTAGCCCCTTTGCCACCCCTAAGTCACACTATTTCAATCTGAAAAACAGCAGAGGAAAAATTCCTGCTTGAACACTTTTTCCTGGCTTTAATGAGAGATTTTTACAAAGAGAAGAAATAGTGTTGGTGAATGCATTTAGCACCCTTTAGGAAAGGGTCACCACCACAGGGATGCTGCTGAAAAAGGATGCCAAATCCTCCCAGACTCTCTACCAGGCCCTTTGAAAGGCTCCTATGAAATAAGGAAGCTATATAGCCAGTGTGTATGTATATTTCTGGAGGTTATGCTGGATTTCTGCCATGCCACAAACCCTGATTAGAATAATTTATAATAAAAAGTGAGGCATGGATTCCAGAAATGGATAATGTGATGGGGGAAAGAGAGAAGTGAGTAGCAGAGAAAGCAAATCTAGAGGTTTTCCTGGTCCATAGATGTACCCCAAAGTGTGGATTTACTGCCACTGACTGTAGGAAGAAGCTACAGTCCCAATTTTTGATGTCAGAAATGACTGTTGTATGGTTGGCTTAATATACATACTATGCACTGCTGTTTGTTAATTTATTTATTTGCAGTCAGACTCGGGATATTTCAGGTACTTTCCAGGTGCTTACAGATAATTTCTGCTCCAACGACTTCACAAATCAGAGAGGCCAGAGGAAAGTAAATGAGTGGGAATGGAGTGCTGAGCAGCAGAACAGGATTCTCAGGATGCAGGGCCCTTGAGAGCAGTGCAGGTGTGTGGCAGAGGTGCTGTGCAGCTAAGATGAGGAGGAGGATGCCTGCAGTGGCCTGCAGGAAAGAAACAGGCACTTGGTGTGTCTGGAAAAAAGAGAGATCCTTTTGCTTTTCTTCTGCCTTGCAAGTCAGCCTGTGGTCAGTTCAGAGCTCCCAACTCCTGATCTCTCTCTTGGATCCTTTCCCCTGTATTTGTGATTGTGTGATGTGGTGGCTTTGTAAGTGGAGTTATTCTCTCATGTTCTGTGCAAAGAAATGCTGTGAAAATGGGAGAGCAGGTGACTGAGGCACAAAGGTGTGTGCATGCAATATGAGGCTTGACATGTCCAGGGGAGAAGTAGCATTGGGGTTTTGCACAAGCATTCTTTGGGGCACAAAGTGTCATCATCTTCAGTTCATTTTTTTTTGCTGTGATTAAGGCCCTGAGCATGCCTGTAATGCAAAACAGAAAACATAAAGAAAATGTTTTCTCTTCAGCCATCATTCTAGCATGCTTATGTGTGTATGAATCATTCCTCCTCCATCTGGAAGGATGAGATGCAGAGCTCTTTTCTAAGGAGGTATCTAAAGTACATCCTCATAGCAGCCAGCAATTGGCATGACAAAAGGGTTATAGCAAGTGGCTGGCACTTTTCCCATCCATCTTGCCACTGGAAACATAATGCTTTTGCAATGTGCTTGTTCTTCAGGCACCCATGTGCAGAGCCAGTCCTTGGGACATGCAAACGGAAAAGTTGCATGTTGTTCGCTTTTGTTTGTGGCACCTCCTCAGCAGCCCCAAAACAGGGAAGAGGAAATAACACTGATAAACTGTTTTCCTTGATTTAAGCATGATATGGAGTGAAAAGGACCAGTGGGGTACTCATGGAACATCCCCAGGTGTGGGAAGATGGGCAGCAAGGCATCTGGCACTGCCAGTGTAACATAAAGTGTGGGAGAAGACTTTGTTTTGCTTCTTACCTTGTATACTTTGCACAGAACAAGGAAAAATATAGTAGTGTTGAGTGCACAAGGAAAAAGGTTTGATTTTTAAAAATGTCATCTGTTGTTCATGTACACTATCTTGTATGGATTTTGTCTTTCACTTGATTTGCAAGAAGGCCAAGGCCCTGAATCAATTAATTTAGTCTTAAGTGTTCCTGTGATGTCAAGAAAGGGTTTTACTGTGCTTTTTTTGGGTAGAGGAGTGTTTAATGTGGTGTCAGAACAGGCAGTAGAAAGAAAGGCCTCTAAATCTCAGTGCCATGTTTTAACAACCCTATTCTTACCTTTCTCTTCTGCTGACCATGACTGGGAATGTCTTTGTCTTGCAAGCAGTGGCCAGCTCTGTATGTACTTCAAATGTAGAACCTGGCTGTTCTTCTGCTGAAGCTCCTTGGGACACTCTTGAAACTCAACAAATGCATGTCCGTGGGACTGGACATGTCTTTGCTGCTTCCTTCTTTTGCAGGGGATTGGAGATGAGGCAGGAGCATCCAAGATTCATTGCCTGACCTCAGGTCTTTGATGCAGTAATGAGCTTGTGTTCAGTTGTTCTCAGAGCTGGCACCAGTGGCCTTTCCTCCCTGGGGAGTGCCTCTGCAGACAAGAAAAGCCTCTGTGCCCCCCATTCCTGCTCTGCTTTCTCACCAGTGTCTGTTCAGCAAGGCAGGCTCATTTTTGCTGCAGGAGCTGAGAGGATTTCTCCACCTCATGCAGGATAGTCTGGAGGTTTAGGGCACTGCTCCTGGAGGACCTCAGCTGACTTGGATCAGTGGGAATGGCAGGGAGGAAATCACCAGCCTGTCTTACTGGAGAGCACCAAGTCCTGCTGTGCTGCATGGAGAACGCAGCCTGCTTAGTGCCTTGTGTATGAAGCACTTCAGCTTTTTGAAGGACAGGTTCTTGCCTTAGTGTATGGATGGTGAAACTTCCTTTCTGCTTCTTTGCAAAGGGTGGGTTCAAGATGCAGCCCTGTTCTTGGCATCTCTTATGAGCTGACTCTACACAGTGACATGCTGACCTCAGGAGTTCAAAGTACTGTCCTCTTCCTTGGTATACTTTGGGTTTGGGGTAGAGGGAGATGGCTGGTGGGTCTGTAGGCTTTCTGCAGCAGGGCTCCTGTTCTGAGGTGAGAACAGCCATGCCCCTTTCCTTTGGAGCTGTTGTGACTGCAGGCAGGGACTTGAAACCCTCCCGTGCCACTGAAGCTGAACACTGTGTATCCCTGTCTGCTGCCTCCCAAAGTGCTTTTAGGGGGCTTCTCTGGATCAGGGATGTAAAATGTTTTAGAAAGCCATTCTGCCCTGGAGAGTGAAATACTCTAGCATATTAGGGCACACTGTTGGACTTTGTATCTGGAGAGAGCTTTTCTTTGACTATATCTCAAGCTTCTGTGTTTATCTTTTTTCAGATACATGATAGCCTGGAGAAGACCCTTCAGGCAGAGATGCTTTGTTACTTTCTTTGGCTTCATAATTGCTGTTTATAGTATAGTGTAATAAACACAATTAGCATTTTTGGCTTATTTCAGGGTGTTTGCTTGCATGTGAAAAGGATTGGATATGTTAACTCTGACATCTTTCTTACCTGTGCCTGAGATATGATCTGATTATGATCTTTCCTGATACATTACAGCTTTGGAAAGGAAGTAACACTCCCTATACTTTCAGAAACATTTCTGTAGCTTGATTCAGTATGCAGTACGTTGGTATCAGGGATGAGGGGTGTTATGTTCAGTCTCTTGCTTTGAAAACTGGCTTCTGGATCCTGTAGAGCACGGTCAGCAGGTGCAGGATGTTCACGTTGCACACTTCACCTGCGGTGTCCAGCTCCATGTGTATAAATTCAGTTTTGCTTTTCTCTGTGTCATGGGTCAGAGTTTACAGTCTGGGGACCCCTGAGGCAGAAGAATTGCTCTGCCATGTGTGTATGAGTACACTCAGCAGGTGTCGTTTGTCCTGTAGTGTTTGGTATTTTCTCACCCAGGTCAGCTGTGGGTATTTCCACTAGTTGAGAGGCTGAAGACCAGGTTCCCATGAGCTAAATTGTGCCTAAGGCTCTGTGCTTGAAGGCCAGGAGTCAGATGGAACGAAATAAAAGATACAGTGACTTAAGTGCAATTTAGGACATGTGAATCTGGCTCCTCCTCTCCTGAAATACCAGTGTGCCAGAAGCATCTGATGGAGGAAGCTGCTCTGAATAGGCCAAGCCAGTGACCATATTTCACTTTCCAAAGTATTTCTAAACATCCCAAACTAGACTTTGCACCTTTAACCATTTTGAATTCTCAAGGCAATCCCTTCAATGTTAGGCAGAGCAAAGAATCTGATCCAAGCAGCACTGCTGATTACTGGAAATGTCCTGACATCTCACTTTACCCTCTGGAGAGTAACTGGAGGGGTGGGGGAGAGGCCTGGAGCTCTCATGTGTTAGTACATGTGTTGTTTTCTGCCTCTGGGGATTTTTGTTGTTGTGTATTCTCTTGTTTTTCCATCTTACACAAAATCTGAAAGCTTGTGTTGCAGCTGTGGCCTAGAAGGAGCAGTCAATGCTCTGTTACCCATCAGCACCAGAGAGACCTGGTGATGAATGAGGGGGAATTTTGGGCTCTGGGACAGGGATGCTGAGGTTGCTTTGCAGCCTTCCGTGGGTGCTGGGCTGTGGGAGACTGAGCCCTGTCAGGCTTTGTGGCTGTGGCCACAAAGAGTGTGATCTCTCACTGTGATGGCCCTGGTAATCTCTGACTATCAGTCATCCTCTTCTCATTTGGAGGAACTTTGACTTAATGAGAGATCCATCAGCTTGAGTAACTTCTACTTGAAGATACTAAGCTCTGTGAGTACTGTAGAATATCGTATCCTAAGCTTTTGAGCCCTTCTGAGTGTAATGTTCTTGGAATGTGCCGTTCTTGGAATGATTTGTTTCAACTATGGGGCCAGTTTAAATAGAACTATTGAAGTATATGTTGCTGTTCATCATACATCAAAAAGTGAAGTTCAGTGAATAATGAGTTACCACAGGGCACCACAATGAGATAAGAACTCATCATAGCTTTGCAATAAATGGCAATGCCATTAAAAGGAAAAAAAAAAGAAGACTTTTTGTCTATAAGCTTAATTGGAAGAGCCAGGAATCTTGAGTGGAGATTTTTAGCATGCTGACCAACTGCAATATGTTGTAATAAGAGCAAATATATGTGTGCAGAGGGTGTCCAAGATTTTGATTGCTGCATGAGACACATGGCTTTGGGATATTTTCCTATGTATGCCTTTTGTGTAGATAAGTGACGGTACCTGATTTTTGGTCCTGGAGGGAAAATGTACATCCTTATTATTGAGCAGCTTTCCAAGATGCAGCAGTTATCATTAAAACTCAACAGTAGACCATGGAACTGAATTTGGCAGGTGGGAACTTTTTTTCCCCTTAAACTTTTAATGGCAATGACTTGCAATTATGTCATGCTGTAGTTTTAAAGTGTACGAGGCACTTTGGCTCATTTATGTTCTCATTCAGGTTTCTAATGTGCACACAGAAGCAGCTACCCTCTGGGATTGCTGATAATATGGAATACAGTGAGGATGGCCAGCCCTTGGTGTGTACAGGGATATCAGGCACTCCCTCTTTCAATGAGTTTTGCAGCAAAGCCACTATGCTCCAATTTCCTTGTCTGCAGAATGTGGCCCCACCCTACAGTTTATAAAATATTTCAAATAAAAAATTTTAAGAGGAATGATGTGCAAGATTCATGTCACTTTTCGTCCCTTTGTGGTGCTTACTTTAACTTACTGCTTTTAGCAAGTAGAATCACTGTACCACAGTGGTCTCAGGCACGGTTAAGCAGGACACCACGATCTGCCCATCTGCAGCAGCTCTTCTGGAAAGGTCTCATCCGCAGGAGCCCTTGTATGCTCTTAAGGATGAAATGCAATTGAGCATCTGGTGAAGTCTGCTCTATGGTAGCAATTAATTATAAATATATACCTGGGGATTTTTTAATCATTAGTCTTAAATTGATTATTTCCTACTAGTTGTAGGACTCCAAAGAACTGCTTTTTCTTCCATAAGAAAAAATACCTGTTTGGTGGGCAAATGCAATGCTACAGGGAAGATATGGCAACAATAATGCATGAAGAGCAGTGTGAGGAAAAAGACAACTTCCTGCTCTGTGGTGTTCCTGATTTTTTTTTCCCTAATTATATGGAGTTGGAAGAGTGAGCTGGTAGGATATGAATGTTGCCGTCCAATAATAAGAGTTGTGGTCATGGGTGCCATGCAAGCATGAAGCTTCAAGAGACTATGATGTGTCTTGGGGGACAGACCAGGAATAATTCAGGCCTACATATGGCTTTCTCTGGTAGAAAGGTGAGTTAAGGGAATGTCAGCAAAGCTAGTGCCAAAGCTGGAATTGTGCTCCCTATTCCAGTTAAACCAATGTGTAAACAAACCAGTTCACTTGATGTTCCCATTAATTTGGACTGCTTACCTTTCCAGTTTTTCTAGCTTGTGATTTGAGCAGAATGAGCCAGTAGGAAAAATGACAGTCTGAAACCGGCTTGGCTTGTCTCTGGCTGTCCCCAGAAAGCCAGTTCCTTTTTTACCACCAAAATAGGGCCTGGCTCCATAGCTTTTGTTCAGGACACCTGAGACAGCAAGATCATCTGCCACTGCCTAGAAAAGGACAGCAAGGAAAAACTTTCAATCCTTTGCCAACCCCTTCTGCATCTTTCTACCTGCTAAGGCCTTTCTCCACTGCGCAAATGGTGTAGCAGCTGTGGCTTGAAAATCCCTGGGGCTTTCCCCTCACCCTGGGATATTTGACTGTGTCCAGCCCTGGCACCTTTACAGGCACAGGCAGCAGAAGCTGTGTGTGGGGCCAGTGTCACTTCTGTGCCGAGCAGTGCTCTGCCTGTGCCTCCTTACCGGAGGCACACTGTACAGCACAGGCACACTGTACAAAGCAGGCTGGCCCCTGGGAAGACAGGTTGTGCCATTTTTCTGACTTGAGGCCTTCAGGCCTGTGATGACCTTGAGCCTCTTGTCCCTGAAGAAGGGAATACCATGAAGAAGCCTTTCCTTTTTAATGGAGAACCAAAACTTGGGCTCCTGAGGGATCTCAGGGACCAGTTGAAGTAGGTTTTCCCACTGTGTGTGTGAGGGGGAATGGTAAGGAGAAGGAGACGGAGTACTCAGTACAGCATTTCATTTGATTGTGTAACTCCAGTGTAGCATGCTCATGACGTGTGTTTCTGACTTCACCAAGAACCACTGAAGGTGCAAAGCCCCTCAGTGTCCTCTCTGTTCCAGGAAGTTCAGACAAGCTTCTGGCTAAGCAGTCAATGAGTCCCTTTGGTGTTTTGATGCCTGTGGAAAGAATAGTTGGCAGTAGAACTAATTTTCTAGCTTTTGTTGCTGACTGTGACAAAAAAAAAAGCTTTCTTGATCTGCAATGATGCCAAGGCTGTGTGCAGGCTGGAGAATGCAGCCAGTGGTCTTTCCCTGGTGCCTTGCATCTTTGGAAAGAGATTTTTTTTTGGTGTTAAAGTAGACCATAACCTTCCATGGGATCTGGTTGAATTCAGAGGTCTGCAGCTGAGATCTGGGGGCTGCCTTCTGGTCAAGCTCACTTCACCATCCATTTTTAAATGGCTCTGCATGGGGCAGTAGTAGAGATTTTGATGTTCTGTATTCTCACACATCACTCCATGCTTTGGTATGCTGCCTGTGTATCAGTGGATACAGTTGGGATGTTTCCCTACTGAAAGTGTTTCCTTTTTTCCCTTGGTATTGCTAGAAGCCATTCTCAAATACATTTTGCTAGACAAAATAAAATCAAACCTGTGAATCCCAAACCCCAAGATTTACTCTAGGCTCTAGTGGGAGAAATGAAAGCAGATTGCAAACTCCCAGAAAGTTGTTTGAATATTCTGTGAGGAATACCACCTGAGAAAGGGATATTCTTGCTTCTTCAGAGAGAATGAGAGATCAGCTGAGACCATTTTCTCTAACCTTACGTAGCAGCGTAAAAAGAATTCATGGGAATTTTGTTTTTGACTAGTAAGCAAGTTGGAGAGTAGCAATAGAAGTTATTAGAGCCATGAAAGCAACTGTGTTGCTTTCATCTTGTGGCTGAATCAAAACTGGATTGGTTTGACCTGAAACATGAAAAGTTTCTTTTGCTAACATTAAGATTTGCTAAAATCAAGATTTTGGCTAATCCTAAACCCAAGTATTTTATATTGTCTAAAGTCCTTTAGGTAAAGAGGGATTGAAAACAGTTTTCTAGTTTCAGGGAAACAAGAATCTCTATGGTTATTCACTGAATTCAAATTTATTTCAGTCCTCTTGAATCCACATTTTGCTGAATATAATCTGGGAGAGGGACATGGAGCTGCAGTTCCCCCAGTGTCTCTCCTGTATCATGAGAATGAAATCACAACTGTTCAGCTCCCTTTTTCAAAGCAGTGCTGCACACATCTCTGTGATAGTCCTTCAGACCAAAAAACTTCCCAGCATTGATAGCAGACAGACAAAACTGAAAGTCTGTCACAGTGAGAAACAGAGCTTTTTTTCCACCCAAAGAGCAGTGTGCATGTAGAAGGCAAGTGAAAATTATTCCCTAATGAAAAAGCAGTAAAATTGCTGAAGAGCACAGCTAAACAAAGGTCAAACTGCAGTCTGAACGGAGACAGAGGCTAAATCTATTTGCAGTACATACAGAGTGCAGTATAAAATGTAGGTAACCAGCCCAAGCAATGTTACCATGCATAGATAATACATATATGTGTAGGTAATACATGCAATCATACTTTTTGAAAGCCTGTAGTCAGAACAGATTGCAAAGCACAGAATCCATGCAGGAGTTAAAAAATATGTAGCTGCAGAGCATAATAGCAAGGTCACCACAGAAACAGAGCATTTTTTTCAAGAACAAAAGAAGCATATCAAGGAATAGTGGATTAAAGAAGTTGTGTGAGATACTGATACAGGTCCTGGCATTCCAGCAGTGTGTATGATCCATGCTGCATCCCACTTTTCCCTGAGATATGAAGGAAAAGGTGGAGGGGTAAAAGTAAGGGTTGACAATTCAATGTAGTTATCAAGCAAGTTATTAGCATATGGTTCTGGTATACAGAAATAAATGTTATTTTGAACTGTTGTCTGTATACAGAAGGTCTGTATGAGGCCACGTTGAGAGTGTGGTTTCATGGGGAAGGTACAGAGATGAGGAGGCTTCCAAAAGAGGAAATCGTGTCTAGACTTCAAAATGCCAGTTCTCAGTTTTGTTTTAGGTGGTGATATCCTGTCTGGTATCTTTGAGGAGAAATAATTGAGAGGAAACAGTCAGTGACATGTAAGGAGGTGCTTTGTATAATTTCAGAGTGAAAGATCCTAAACTTTTATATTGAAAATTGTCACCAACCTTCAAAATTTGTCACACGAGAAAGGCAGCATGTATTTTATTGTCTGATAGAGTATCAATTTAATAACCACTGGCCAGCAGTGATGAAAAGTGTTCTTGTGAAGGCTGTCTGAAAAGTCTTGGCAAACTTGCATGCTGTAGTCAGTGTGCCTTCTTCATAAATTTTTATGTTAAAGGTTAAATATTTTGGTTTCTTTCATGTTTTAGCTGTCTTAGGGGTTGGAATGGTTATGCCAATTCTCAGCTTGGTGTTTTTATAGTTAACTTGATCTATAAGTAAAATATAGAACATTGGACCTACAGAGTAAAGTTCACTGTTTCTGATAGTTCAAATTAAGTTTCCCCACTTTTGCATATTTTCTATGTGCACTGTACTTCTGATGTTGTGAGGGGGATCTCAAACTCAGTACTTCCCTAAACGAAGAGGAAAATAATTATTTATGTTGTTTGTGGTTAACCTACAGAGCAGTATTAATGGTCTGTAAAACCTCTTCAGATAATTGACTCAATAGAAACTTTTGAAAAATTATTTAAACTTGAAAGAAAAGTTCCATTGGAAGAGAGGACAAGATGGAGTTAAAATCATCAAGAGGGTGAGTTGGTGTGTAGGTGAAGATCCTTTTGTAATACATTCATGGGAAGTAAGAAGGCAGAGGAGTGTGTATTTAGGTGCTAAGGGGAAGAAGCCATTAAGTGGAACCAAAAATCTTCAGTACAGTTAATTCTTTCACCCAGCTAACAGTGGCAGTCCACGCTTCGATGCAAATACTGGAAACTTCACCTGAGGTGCCAATAATTGCTTTTTGTATTCCTCAAATTCAAATATGCTGGAGTGTTTTCCCAGGCAAAAATGACAGTGTAATACTTAAAACTTGAAACGGAATCTTACAGCCATTGAGATAATTATATTTGTGCCATATAAAAGTTGTGCTTGAAAGCAGGATTTGATGCTATTGTGTAATGTGTTCCTTTACAGGGAATAGTGTAAATTAATAAAAAGTTATGAAAAAATCACACAGGGTTGGATTTTTTTTCCTCTGGACTATTAATGATTTTGAATATTTTGATACAGAAAATTCAATTAAGTAATTGTAGTTATACCTGAGCCAGGGTTTTCATAGTCTTAGAAGTGGAAGGCAATGAAGTTTCTCTGAAAGCTTATATAGCCCTTGTAAAACTTGGCTATTTCTTCTGTTCTGTCAAGTATTTAAATTTTCACCTCAATCCTTTTAAGGATGGACAGGCATTAGGGTTTTTTTAAAATTATTTCACTGTGTAAACTTCTTTGCAGGGATTTTAGGGGTATCCTAAGCTTTTAATTATGTTTTCATCCATACTGTGATAGTTCTTACAAGAAAACTGGCAGCATTTCCCTCTCTGTGCTTCTCTATTTCTCAGAGAAGATGAAGTGCCGTATTTTTTTTCTGTCATTGTTTTTATTTCTGGTATCTGAGTGGAAAATAAAAGCCAGTGTCTTTTCCCCACGTTTGTGTGTGCCCACAAGCAGACACGCGCGCACACTCTTCGCGTGCACGCAAGCACACACAAGGAATTCTCGCTTGTGCGCAGCCAAAAGAGGCTGGACCCGGCTGTCTTCAGCTCAGTGGAAATTGGCACCGTCCCATCTCCAGTAAACAACAGCCTGACATCAGCTCTTGCTGCGGTGATAGCAGCAGAACTTGAGAGATTTTTCAACTGGCCGAGCTGTTGAAAGGCTATCGCTGGGTTTGATAATCTCTGGCTGCACTTGAGAGGATTTGGTGCAAAGGTGGGGGGAGAAATGGTTGGTTAATGACAGAAATAATAGAGCAATTCCTGATAACTTCATATGGGGTGGAGAGGTGATTTTTAAGTCTTACACCAGAGGGTATTTTGATTCCCAGCTCATCAGCTGCAGTCGTTCTCTCCAGGTTCTGAAATCCTGGCTGCTCTGTAGAATTCACATTTGTGCCCTGTTGGAAGTTGGAGCACAATTAAAGTGCTGTGGAACAGTCAATCAAGCAGATGATGAAATTTGACTTTTCTAATGTGTTGAATTAAGCACTTTTATTATGATTTCAATTCCTGATGTTTGCTTTTTTCAGTTGTAGATGAGTTCAAAGAACCTGAGCCTGGCAATGCTAAGATTTTTGCTGGTTTCTGTATATTCCATTTCTATTAGTAGGATATAAGTCATCGAGGCCCCACATTGTGGCCGCAACACCCAGAAAAGGTTTACTGAAAGATACTTGATTATTCATCATTATCAAATTGAGCTACAATAAAGGGACCATTTTGTGGTACTGGTTTCAGATAAGGATTCAGAAAAGTACCTGTTTTCCTGAAGTGCTGCAAGCTCCTTGACTGCAAAGTTAGTGAAGACTCTTGCATTTCTGAAACAGAGCCACTATGACTTAAATTTAATTACAGCTGCTTCTCCTCATAACAGAACAGTTGAAAGAGACTTTTCTATTGTTCAGTACTACCGCTGAAAACACATTTCCATTATGAACTTAGAGTTCTCCTATGCCAAAATCAACAGTTAAAAATGAATGGTTTGCTCTGGTAACAGGAAAAACAAACATGAAAATCATTGTTTTGTGTGACAGAAAATCAGAATGTTAAAGTAAAAGAAGTTGATAAACCTACAAGAATAACTATCTGATGGGCTGTTCTTGAATCAGGGACACTTCCAAGCAAGTATTTCAAGGACATAAATAATAGTGCATCAACTTCTGCTTTGTTTCTTGTATGGCTGCAAAGATAGCAAAAAGTTCATGTTCCATTTAGGTCCTGTCACCGGGGATTTAAGAGTTTTGTGAAACCCTGGAAAGGAATGTGAATATCTGCCAATATTAACATTTTCTAATGTACACATTTTTACATCTGCTTTTAGGGTACATTCAGACTAGGTTAATCATAAAGTCTGTCTTAGCAGGGAGGGACAAGAATGCAAGAGGGGAAGAAAAATTGGACTCTTTCTATGACTATGTCTGCCCTATTAGCAGTTTTTGAGCCTTTTGACCAAATTTGATGGGGATGCACAAGTCTCAAAAGTTCATAGCTTCTGTGAAAGTGGGCAAGAAAGCGAGGACCTACACTTCTTGGTGAATTCATAGTCACTGAATATCTCAATGATACAACTGGGATTGCTGATCTTGCAGAGGGGAAGGAACGGGTGAGCAATGGGTCTTTAAAAACCAGGGAAGTCCTGGATTTCTGTGAGTCTGAGTGTCCTTGGAGACTCATGTGGCTACTTGACATCCTGTCCCCAGAGGGGCTGGCATGTGGCAGGGCCTGACTGTGCTTGATTTATGAGAAAAGCCCAGGACAATTTTAGACCAAAAGCCAAGCTGTCAGAAAGCTTGTGGTTGAGAGCTTGCAGTAGCAGAATAGTTGACAGCTCAGGTAAGGAATTTGTTCAAAAGAAGTTGGCTGGAGCAAAACTCTCAGACTTCCTACACTTCAGGGCCAACATGCAACTCCAGGATCACAGCTTTGGCCCTGTGCAAATGTAAACTTGCCAGCATGTAGGAGAAGGGCAGACCTCTTCAGCTGTCCTTCCTAGGCAGGTGTGACTCAGGCTGGGCACCATGACCTGTATACAAACTTGGGAACAGGTTGCGTTAGGTCTGTTTATGACCTCTTTCCTTCTCTGTGGTGGTAGGCTCTGAGACAATGTCTTCCCTGCAACCTGCCTCCTTTTCTGGGCTTGTGCCTGCAAAGGGAAAACTGGGACTTGTAGCCCTGTGAAATTTTTACAGTGGCTGTAGCTGAGCAGTGGTCTCATCCTAGGTCACTTCAGCAGTACTGAGTATTTATCACAACCCTGAGCAGAACTTCCCCTTCCAAAAACCAAACCAGCCGCTCACAAGGGTAATCTCTCAGCTGCAGCCTCCCTGAAGATGATGTTAGACCATAACTGGCAGGAGATGTGCAGTAGGAAAGGTCCTTTATGTTGTTGTTTTGGGGTTTTTTCTCCTTGCTTTCTTTTACTGTCTTTCAGCTCATTTAACCAGCCTGCTAGTGCTCTAAATAGGGATATGAGGGGCTGGGAAAGGTCTGTACTCTTCTCTCTGCCTCCAAGTGGGTAACACTTGCATTTGCTGCCCGGGGTAAGAGTTAGCCAGAACTGCTCACACTAGCCTTGACCTAACCCAGAAGCCAGAGACATGTTGTAGCATGTTTCCTCTTGCTGGAAGCCTGCAGAATGGCCTTTGGGATTCTCAGCCCTGCTTGTCTCTGCATATAACAAAGTCTGCTGGATGGCTGCTGAGGTTATGGTTCACTCTGTATCAAGAAAAGTTACATTTGGCTTTAGAGTGGGTAGGTATCCAATAATACACATTTATAATCAGTTTAAAAAGATCTTGAATTTGCTTTTGGTTTTATGGAAAAAACTGTTAAAGGGCTCCCAAATAGGCTGGTTTGCTATCAAGATGTGATTTTGGAATGGCTTTGTCATGCATCTTGAAAGGAATTATCCTATCCCAAAGATTCAGAAATACCTTGTGGTTAGCCCCTTCAAAGTAACATGTCAAGACTTCTAAAGAAATGATGCTGAGGGCATCCTTTTGCTCTTAGATGATTTTGGATCCTTGCAGGTTGATATTTTCAAGATTTTTGTTTAACATAAAGGGCTAAAAAATTGAAAAAAAAAAAGTAGTAAAGCTGAAGTTCTTTTTTGGTGGCTTCTCAGTACTTGGAAATGTTACATGCTCCTGCCTTTGCTCTTCTGTGTTCCTCCAATGTTACAACTTTTCTGAATAGTAAGGAATCATTGTAAAGATAGCTCTTCCCCATGCTTGATCACAATGTGAGATGCAATGCACAAATAGCTCTGGGCAAGACTGAGGGAGGGAGGATTCTTACCAGCCTCAGCCACTGGAGTCTTGCAAGAGCTGCTCCCAAACCTGTTCTGTGTCTGCTACAGCACACACATTAGTGACTTTATTGAGGCAGAGGGTAGTCCCCAGTAAATTTTGGGGATTTGGGGTTTTCTTGTTTAGGACATTTCTACAAAGCGAAGGAGCAAAATAACTTTGCAACTCACACCGACTTTATCTAAACTCAAAAAAACCAAGAACATTTTCCAGGCAAGGTTTCCCACCTTGGTCACGTCCTCACATCTTACTGTATAAAACATGTTCAGCTGAAGAGACCAAAAAGAGCAAAACGGAGGGAGGCACAGTGATCCTGTTTCACAGATTAGAGATGGCCACCATAGCTTGCTCCTTCCTTTTTTTATCCTCTCTAATTATTTCTCTCTAGTAGGCAGGGAGTCCCTGAGTTCCCCACAGACATTTCATCAGACTGGAAAGGTTCTCCTTCTTGTTTGGTCATTTTAAGGGTGGTGTCAAGCACAGGAAATTTACTGATTTCTTCTTGTTGGCAATGCCATGCCAGCCCACTATGGAGGAAGAAATCAAGAAAACCAGAGCGGAGGCGGGGGTAGACTGATGAGCAGGAGAATTTGGACTTTTACGGATCTACACTGAGCAGAACAGGGATTTGTGTGCTATTTGGACAGTTGGGTAAAATGCACTGCCCTCTGTTCAGCTCCATGGTACTGCTGTTCCCTGTTGAGGCCCCCCACTTTTACCTGTGCAAATTCCTTGTGGATTTTTTGTCACCTGAAATAAAATAGCGTGATTGGAGGGGGCGGGGGGGGAACCACAAAAAAACCCATTAAAAAACCTCGAAAACCACACCCAAACACACATTAAAAAAAAGTTCTTGCAACTGAAATGTCTGTTCTACCACTAAAAGCTCAGTTTTCTCATTACTACAATAACGTGTTGATTTGAAATGTCTGAGTGGCTTTAATTATAACACTGATTTTATTTTCCTTTTTGGTAGCAATAATAGTCAAGCAATGGCATGCCGACAAAGACAGCTTTGAAGGAGCAGCAATGCTGAGAGGTGCCGTCCTGCTCCCTCCCCCCCGCCCCATCTCCCAACTCCTGACAAAGAAAACAAGTCGCTGCCTCTTCAAGACTTTTCTTGTCCTTTCTGTTCGTGACAGGCGTAAGTGTTAGTAACATCTGCTGGCCCGAGCTCGCTTCCTCCTGCTGTGCCGGGCTCTGGCAGGGCCGTGCAGAGGAGCCAGGAGCCTGTGCCAAGCACGGAGCGTGGTTTGCCGAGCCAGCGCTGAACGCAGCCGAGCTGTGCCTGCAATCGCCGGGCACGGGCTCCGTGCACCTGGCAGGGTCTGCCCGGCCCCTCCTGCCTTCTCCGGCCCCAGCTCTCACAAGTGGAAGGCTTGCTGGCTTTTGCTCCTTGTGGATAATGAATGTTATTTTAAGTAAAATAGCCAAGGGGGATAAACAGATCAACATGTGAATCTGATCACATCTTCTATGAGCTTTGACTTAGAAAGTTACTATAAGTTAGACGTTACAGAGAATGCTTTTCTTTCACAATTTATTCTTTAACTTGTTTCTGCCTTTCAACAATGTTCTGTGGTTCACTAGGTGGTGGGGGTTTTAGTGTTTTTTTCGCCTTTACTGTCAGATTTCCTTGGTAGCGGCAGTATTTTCCAGAGCAACCTGGAGGGAAAGTATATGTGTGTATAATTTCTCAGGGACATAGAATCTGTAAAGGCAGATGCAGACCCTGCTTTATTTTGTAATTATTTGCTTCAGAGTTGGGTAGCTTTCCCTTTGGATAAAATGGACAAAAAGTATTTGGGTTTTGCTTTTTTAAAGTAAGGCATAGAGTTTATCTCTTAAGACTGGTTGGTTGAATACTTTTAATTTTTTTCATCAAATTAAAAAGAAAGAATTAAAGGAATATGTGGAGATTTGGTCTATTTCATGTCACGTGTGAGGTCAATGGGGAAAATTATGTGCATCTAAGAGTAAAATTATCTCAGACTTGTCAGTTCCTAACAAGTTGTGATCTTGCTTCTTGCTCTTAGGTTGGCAGTAATGTGATGCTGTGCTTCAGGTCTGTTTTTTGGGGGATGGACGGGGAGTTCCTGAGACTATTTTATGTGCCATTTCCTGATGTGAGAATTTTTGAAGACTCTTGTAATGATTTATCTGGATATTTTCTTCTAACAACATCGAAAGGCAGCCTGAAGTTGCACTATCCTATACTTCACTCCAATCAGCCTTATAGAATAATCTAGTTGTTTCTTCTTCTGAGTACACAAAGAGTGTGTGTGGCAATGATCCTGGAGCCTGCAGGCAGCTGCAACAGAAAAGGACTTCCGTGGTTTGCTTTTGCTTTCTCTTCCTGTCCCCTCCATTTTCATATATGTTTTTGAGAAGGCTGAGTTTCTGATAGACTACCTAGTGCAAGACCAGGGGAAAGTGAAACTGTGTTTTGGGGCTTGTTTTGTTCTTTTGGTTTTCATATAGTGTTCTATCAAAAGCACTGTTCTGTAATACTACAAACAACCCAGTGGATGGAAAAATTAAAGATGTCAGTCAATAAAAATTAAAATCTGAACTTTATCTGTAGGAAATACTAATGAGAGAGAAGCTGAGTATGTCTCCCCCTCAGCCCTGCCCCCTGCAAAATGCCAAGCATCATCACTCTGGCATCATTTAGAAGTAACTTTGTAGTACTTCTAAGTAGCTGAAAGTGAAAATATTAGAAATCAGGTTGATGATACAGTTTCTTTTCAAATGCTTTCTTTAAATGTTTAATACTGTGTCCCTGAGGAAGTCCCATTATTAAAGCTGCGTGACTCTGAAATCACCTTGACTCTGCGGGGGCGATAGTTGAGAGTTCTGGGGATTTTCCTCATCTGACTCTCAGAGTTCCCTTTTGTTGTAAGGATTTAAAAGATTTTTTGTGAAATGTGTCCCTCTCAGAGTTTGTATCCTCTCCAGTCAAGCCAAATTGACAGGGGTGGCCAGAATTATCCCGTGTACACTAGGTGTATAAACCAAATCGTGTTTTTAACTGAGACTAGGGGTTGCTGTAAACTTCTCCCAAAGGATTTTGGGGCTTGTTCACAAACAAACACTGAAGAGGAGTTTTAGTGCTTTCCAGGCACCTTTCTCCCCATGTGGCATTAATAAAACTAACAAAAATAACTCAAGAGTGCATACTTCAAATATATTTAGTGACAGAGACCCTAACACACTTTGCCCTATGGATACTTGTAGAGGGGAGCTGTTCCTCTCTCCTCTGCCACAGCCTGGTGTGGGGTAGGACGTGGCAGCTGTGTCAGCGTTGGCAGCATACGAGGCATTGGGATGAACAGTGGGAGAATTTCACTATGTCCTGTAGAAACAGTTAAGAACTTAACCTGAAACAGGAGCTGATAAAGACATGAGAGTTTAGCAGTTGGCTGGTTGGGAAGTTTCATTTCTCTGCCGAGTGCAGACTGTTGGTTATTGGCTGATTTTTTCTCTCCTGAGTTACAAAAACTTGCTCATTCTTTGCTTCAACGTTCCCTACTCTAGGTTTGGTTATAGGGCAGGCAGTGAGCCAAGGCATGGGGTGTGCAGGGTGAGGTACAGCGTGCTCTGCTTTATCCTCTTCTCTATGGATAATGTGGTAGCAGCTTTGAAAGCGGAACTGTGTGTGTTGTGTAAGGGCATGTGAGGCTGTGAGGTGCCATGCTGCAGATCTGCACAGCAGCTTCCCTGGAGATAGGCAGTCCATGAGAGAGCAGAGCTGTGCTGCTACATCACTACTAGCTGGAGTATCTGCAGCACTTGGATCTTTCCCTGGGGACCTCTCCTTTGCGTATTAACCCAACCTGACCCTGCTTGCCTTGCAGGAACTGCCTAGATCACAGCTAAAGGGGGTATGGCTGTAGGCATGGAAATGTAAGGTCTGACACTGATGGTATCAATGAGCAGGAAGCCTTACACTGCTCTATGTGTTCTTAATGAATGCTGAAGCCAAAATATTCATGCATTTCTTTTTTCATCTGTTACTGGTACAGCATGTTTAATAGTTTTTTGAAAACAGTGTGATGAAGAAGAAAGACCTTAACTAAAGCATTAACAAAGCATTCTTCTTAATCTGTGTGGACATAAATATGGGCAGAATACCCTTACAGGTTTCTGACTGGGTCATTCAGCCTTAAATTGAAGTAACCTCATTCAGGGGGGATCCAAGGAGCTCAAACCTTGAATTTTTTTCTTGCCATGGTTGCTGATGATTTTTATACTGTTAGCAAGACTTCTGGTGGATGATATACCAAAAAGCTTGCAGTGGCAAAAATTACTGATGAATTTAGTGAAGGAAAGCGGTGTGCATGGAGGTTCCAAGGAGAAGAGGATGTCTTTGGATTTTTGTTATTTCAGCTTGAGCTTTGGTGTGCAGTTTGTCTGGTCCTTTGAGCTGCCACTCTCTGACAGTGAATTCACATTCAAATTTCAGCTTTTTTTCAGTTGATTTGATGTTGCCTAACAGGTTGAATTTTTTACTTACTTATGATCAGACAGTGCTGATGGGTTTAGTAGGGCTGATTTTGGGGTAAAACTCCAAGTGTAAAGGGACTTTTTGTGTTTCAGTATACATGAGCACAGAAATACTTTTAGTGACATGTGTTCCTTCTAGAAGCACATGCTCTTCTCAAAGCTTTGGGCTTGGTTGGTTGTATATACTAAAACCACTTTCTCTTCTGTTTTCCTCTTTCTGTTCCAGAAACTGGTCAAAGATCTGTTTGATTTCAGGTTTTCTTTTTAATAAAATTTTTAATGGACAGATTTCAGGAGTGGTTTGAAAGGAGTCTGACATAGAAAACAGGCATAAATGTCACAAAATTCAGTATCTCTGCATGATTTCAAATCTAAACCACAAAAAACTGAGATTTGCTTTCAGATTTGAAGACAACTCAAACTGCAAAGCAAGGCAAAAAGAAAGTCTGGTACTTCTAATGCTGCTGAAGTTCATGCAGTTTTTGAAGCCACTAGCTACTAAAACATGCTAATTACTCCATGGAGATGATAATGTTTTTGGGACGTCAGCTGAACAGTTGGCATGAAACCTGGGCTCTGAAAAGTCAGCTGCTGCTGACTGTGATGGAGTCAGTGTCACCTGCTGACCCTTTTTTAAAAAAGGGTTTAGGCATGGTGTCTAAAGGGGGTAGAAGATGTTTTCCTTCCCATAACAGAAGATATGGGGGTGTGACTACAGGAGTTGCCACTGCCCAGAGGCAGAGACTTGGGGTAATTAAGCAGGAGCACAGACACCTAAAGAAGGAGAGAATTTCCAATAACTAGACATACAAAATTAAACCAAACTGGTGATTCTAGTTTCAGGTAGTGACTGTACTGGTTTTGCCTGGCAGAGACAGTGTACACAGGGAGTGTTAGGTTATAGTGCCCACAGTAGCTTTCCAAATACCACTCAGACAGCCACAATTGATTGATTTTGTGCCTCTAATTTTGACTTCTTTTCTTCAGTGGGAAAAACAGATTCCTCTAAGCCAAGGGGACCATACCCCACCATTTTGCAGTTGTAAATAGAGCTTGGTTCTCTCCAAACTTCATTGTGAGTTGTTGCAGTATGTGTGACTCATAGCCTAATGAAACAGTCTCAAAAAGAATACAATCTCTGCATTAGTTGTGTTTTCACTAAGCATATCCAAGTATTTTCTATCTCTTGGAGAGTCAGATACATGGTTTTAAATCACCTGCCTGCCTGACATTAGATTGCCAAACCATCGGTGATATCTGTCATGAATGTGCAGGACTGGGTTGTCCTGTGAGCATGCTGGATGGCTGCTTTGGAAGGAGAATTTCTGTCAAAAAGTACCTGCACTTAAATGTTAATTGGGCCTTCATTTCTTAGATGTGCATATCTATGTAAGTGTATGAGAAAAATCAGCTGTGGAAAGTAATCTTACGGTTCTCTATGTGGGTATAATGGAGGAAGGAAGCTTTTTTTTTTATTATTATTATATTTTTTAAATTTATTTTGCTTAGTAGAATAATGTAAGGAGGTTCAGCCCTGTGTTTTCAGTGAATAACTACTTGGTAGTGAAATGAAGTAATGAAAAAACATCCAGTTTTTGGGGATACTGTGCATGTGAAATAGAACATTTTTGCATACTGAATAGGATGCTCCAAGGCATGTGTAGTCTTTGAGGCTTTTTTTGTTCCTTTTACATATGGGCCTTGGTGAAAAGTCAGACCTGCTATAGGTAAAATTTCCATTTGTGATCCTCTTGCTTCTAACCTTATTGAGCTCCCAGATGTGCTAACTTGTCCCTTTGAGTCTCTGTGTGTGGTGTAGAGCTGTTTATGCATCTCACACTCCTGTTTGCTCACCAAAAGCCATCTGATGCCCACAGAGGTGTCTTTCCAGGCCAAGGCACTCTTAAATAGAAGACCCAATTTTGATTGTTTGGTACCTAGAGTTTTATGACCACAAACTGTTGAGAGAATATTGATAACTTTCGAGACTTTAGTTCCTTTGAATTAGCTTGAGTTTGGATGTGTTTGCTTTATTTCTTGTCTATGTTATATCAACATCCATCTTATCTCTGCTGCTCCGAATTTGTCATTATTATGCTATGCTAACACCTTTATTTGGCTTCTGAAGCTGCCTTGTGTTGCTTTTGCATTTATTGGCTTCTTCAGAGGGAAAAACTTTTTGATTAGTACTTAACCTACTCAATAGCATAGGTGCTTTGCAGAATAATTTTTTTTATAAATTCCCCCAAAACAGGTGTCTTCATGTGGACTGGAATACAGGAGAGGAAGAGCAGGGGGTGTGTGGGATGGGAAGACAAATCAGGAGACCTGAGCTGAGTGCCCAGCCTTTAAACATTCCCTTTGCTCTCTTGCATTTGCTGTTTAATTCCTGAGGATTGCATTTCCTTTTCCCATCCCTCTGACATATCTGTTTAGCTTGTAAGATGCCTGGCACAGGGCTGTGTGTCCAGACATGGATGTGTGTGCAGAGCCGAACCCCCATGAATCTCCGGGTTCAAGAGGAGGACAGCAGCAACAGCGTTGCCATCCTGGAGCTGCAGTGGTTGTATTCCCATCCTGGGAGCTCCTGTACTCGAGGCTGCTTGTCTCTAGGTAACTCCTCAGTGTAGGAACAAGAAAGTCACACTCCTCTGCAAGCTGCGGCAGCACATCCTGGGAGCACTGTGCCACATCCAGCCCTCTCCTTCCTGCGGCTCCCTGATCCCCTCAGCCCTCGTTACCCACACACCGTTTGGGGGAGTAGTGCTGGTTACCTGAGAGCCCCAAACTCCAGGAACCAGACCCACCTAGGTGATTCCTCTGTCTCTCCTTCTCTGGGGGGTTTTGGGGATTTGCTGGCCTGTATGCAGGTGTTAAAGGCTTCGCTATTTCACCTCTGTCTTGCTACATTTTCCCCTGAAAGTGGAGTAGCACTGCAGCTGCCTCTGGCTTGGGCTGGTGTTGCCTGAGTGCCGCTGTGAGGTCTCCTGGGCCTCGCCATCTCTGGGCGAACTACCTCTGTCATAATTATCTGCTGTAGCTGCCTTACAACTACAGGATGCTTTTTTTCCTTCCCTTCCTCCTGCATCCTTCTTACCATAACTGGGTAGCTAGCGTAGGTGTTCTCTGGAGTGGGTGGTTTCCTCCGTTCCCTCGCTACCAAGCGCCCCTCACATGATAGCAGACCTCACCCAGAGCCAGGCTGCTGCAATCGCAGCGCGGCTCAGCTGGCAGCGCTCCCGACTCTCTGGAGCTGGCAACTGTCCTCTTTTCTTTGAGCTCCGATAGCAGGAGCAGATCAGCGCTGAGAGCAGCCGGAGCACTGCTTTATGGGCCTTTACTCCTGTATACCTCCGGTTTTCCACAAATCTTGCCAAGTGAGTTTCCTGATTGTGGGCTATGTCATTCGCTATGCTCCCCTTCCCTGCCCCCACCCATTTCCTGACATCACTTTAGATCCGGCTCTAGCACTGGTCCGGTTCTGCTGGAGCACTCCACCCTGGACTTCCGAATGCAGTAAATCTTTCTGGCCGGGAGAGTCATACGGTGTGTGGAGCATGAAAAGCTACAAAGCTTTGACAAGCTTAGGAAAGAAATCCTCAAAAAATGAGGGAGAGTATTGAACTCCTTTTTTTTTTTCTCTCTTCTCTCCCCCCACCCCATACTGTGTTGCCTTCATTTGGTGAGTTTGCTCTACCCTAAACAAAAATAAATAAACAAACAAAAACTTTAAATTTGTCTCTACTGCATTTCCTGCAGCAATTTTGAAATTATCTGGCATAAAGGAATAAATAAAGTACATTCTCATTTCCTTCAGTCTCTTTGGGGTGCCTTTCTAGGCTATCACTATCGTCATCTTCCGGAATACCATGGGTACTGTTTAGTTTACCAGTTCTTACACCATCTGGCCTCAGAGATTGGAGTTGGTCATTCTGGGGCTAAAACTGACCAAAGCAAGATTTGCAGTGCTGTGATTGTGAATAACCTCTTGGCAATTTTGCTGCCATATACCTTACTAAAAAAAGCTTTTTTATTAATGAGGAAAGTGTTGGAGCCCCCACTGGCATTATGACTAGATATTTTTCTGCTGGAGGTCCCTAGGTTCCAGGATTTCCTCAAATTCCTGGCATTTGGGCTTGTCCCATTTACTACTGATTCAAATCTCAAACAGCAAACACAGACTAGGTTTTGTACTTTTTTTGTCTTTTGTGTCAGCACTGGGAGTAAATGGACACGTCAAATTTTGAGATTGCTTTTCCCAGTGTAAAGTCAAAAGTCTTTCCACCTGCATAAAAGGGGGAGGGATCAGATGGACTTGAGTCCATCTGAGGTGTGTTCATAACAACATACTCCTCTTCTAAAGAAAACTAATTTCTTTAAGCAGTGGGCAATTGATGGAATTTATAGCCCAGTATGTTTTGCTGCAGGATTAATAAGCAGTGTCCTGTAGGACAGCTGCAATTTGCTGCCCTAAAACACTGCTTGGGATCAAAGTGCCCTTCTGCCATATTGCCCATGAGCAATATGTGGTGACCAGAACTTGGGTGTGAAATGTCTTCAAGTCCTTTTTTCCAGGTCAGTTGTCTGAGGCAAATACAGCCACCCCTTCTGCCTATCTCTGCCTCCTCGCCTTTAGCCACAGTTGAATTTTTGCTCACTTTGTATCCGTCTAAAGATATTTGCCATCATAGTGTAGTGTAAAAGCCCTGGAGAGAAACAATGTGTGGTGGAAATGATGTCTTGTGTGGACTGAAATCGCTTTGATGAATACTATAGAAAGAGTGATGCTTGCTGGTGAAAGTTTTTAGGGGATCCTGTCTTTTTCTTGCAGGAGATGTCACAGTTCTGCTGGATGCTGCACCATCATGATCAGGCAAATGCTCCTTTTCACTTTTGCCTCGCTGAGGCTTTTGCACTTTTTTTTTTTTTTTTTAATCAGCTGCAGTGATCTCCTTTGCTCTGGGTTAAATAGCAGGATGGCACTTGATCTGAATTATTTTTATTAAGTCCTGTGGCAGAGCACAGTGGTTCATTATGAGCAGAGCATATTTGCATGACATCCCCAACAACTTTGTCTTCCATACTTTATTGTGACTCTCAAGTTACTCCTGGGGAAATTCCAGGGACTGGACATTGTGGGGTGCAATGTCACAAACGCTCTAGGACCAGTTTGTGTCTACAGTGGTCAATTCCTGTGTGTCCTCCCCAGAAGTGACACACAGTGGGGATTTTTCTGCTGTGGGTGCTGATTACACTTGCAAATGATACTGACATGGGAGGAGCTCTGAGTTTTCTTGAGAACAGGGTTAGAATATAAAATCTTGACCAAGTGGAGAAATCACTTGGAAAAAATAAGAGGTTATTCAGAAAAGGACAAGCACAAAGTTGTTAACTTTAGGTGGGAATAATGGGCTGCCCAGACCCAGAATGGGAGATGACTGGCTGAGCAGCAGCTCTGCAGAGGGGGGATGGAGTTGATGGTGGATTCCAGGCTGACTGTGAGTCACCGGCCTCATACAGTTGTGAAAAAGGCAAACTGAGGTTTATAACCAAAAGGGTACAGCAATCTTCCACTCAGCTCAGCTTGGTGAGGTCTCAGCTGGAGTCTTGAACCAGTTTTCTGCTCACAGCCTTTAAAAACAGCAAAACAACTCAAAAGTGGGTCAAAAAAAAAAAAAAAAGGAAAATATGAATGGATGATTTAGCAGACATGACCTATACAGAGATGTAAGTATTGGGGTTGCTCAGTCCATGGAAGAAAAAAGTGAGGGGATGGATGAACATGTTAGCACCTGTAAAATGTGGGAAGGAATAAGCTGTTTATCATATATTTCAGGGAGAGGACTGTGTACTTGAGTCTTGTGGGAGCTTTGTGCAGAGCGGTCCCGGTGACAGGCTGTCACCAGAAATCCATGGGAGCCTCTTTTTAGCAAATGTATTTATCTGGAACTGTTTCTGTGGCAATGGCCCTTCTTCTCTCCTGCTTTGTGATGGCCAAGCCTGAGAAACACGTGGTGGGAAGGGAGCCTGTGCTTCCCATTGCAGGAGAGCTGGCTCTAGCCCAGTGAGTGGAAGAGAGCAGGGCAGCTGCAGAGCTGTCCTGCACCTCCGATGGATGCCGTCATGGCAATGCTCACCCTGTGCCTCCGTGCTGAGGAGGCAGCGCCTTCGTGTCTGGGTAGGACCCCACAAGTGCTTGGTCAGAGGTGTGCTCTGACATCAGGCAATGAGATTTTTTGGCTGCTGGTGTAGGGAAGTTGAACATATATGCATTTGGCTTGCATGGAGAGGCCAGTCTTTTTCCTCTCTAAGGCAGGAGGCAGGAGAGGTGACCAGGGTAAAAGCAGGAATGTGGCTTTAGACTCACTGCAGGACTTGGTGGTCCTGCAGGAGCACCAGCTATCAGTTCTCAGGATACGACAGATCCATCCCAACAGATGTCCCTTTAGCACCAGCAGCCAAAACATTGTGCTTGTGTTGTCCTGAGGGGTTTGTTCTCATCTTTAGGGAGATTTCTGTCTTGGTGATGGGCTTGCTCTACTCCATCATGTAGCAACTATTGCAGCAAAGCAATATTAGGAAGTAAGATTTTAGCTGTCTTCCATATGATTAGTCCTGCTTGAGGGAGGGGGAAGGGCCTCACACTCCCTATTAATCATTTCTTCTTCCCTCCTCCCATCTGCTCAGCGATTCTCTTGCTCTTGCATACACCACTAATATTTGATCACTTTTATTTCTCTCGGATTCTCTGACTCCCTCCCTGTCCTTGTTGGTTCTTTCTTGAATCTCTGCCCTCTTTGCTCCCACATTCTTGCAGAGATGCTACTTAATGACCTAATTTTCTTCCCTAGCTTCCTTAAAAAAATTAAAAAGGAAAAAAAGGAAAGAAAAAATACTCTGAAGTTCCTCATTCCCTTCTCCATGGACATTACGCCTTTTCCCAGCAGTCAGCACCTTCAGCCAGAGTTGTAGAGCATGTGTGGGCAGTGCCTGTTTCCCTCCTCCTCCTCTTTGGGCCCTCCCCAGAGGGTGCAAGCCTGACTCCTCCTCCTTCTCTTCCAGCTGCTTTCACTAGCCTCCTAGCTCTTCTTGGCAGTGAGGAGCCTGGACATCTGTAGAAGCAGCTGGAAGCAAGATGGAGAGCCAATATCCTGCAGCTCATCACATCTCTACAAACCTCAGCTCAGGAACAAACTGCTTAATTTGCTGCGTTTTTGTACCCTTTTAGTTCGCAACGCACACTGCTCGTTCCTCACGATCCCAGCAAAGCTCCAGCTTAATTGATACATGTCATGGCATGGCTATAGCCTGTTGTTTTAGAAATATTGTCACCAATCTGTGAATCAGAAGAAGAAGGCAAAGTTAAGCTTTGTTTCCACTTGGATTTTCAGCACTACCTGCCATTAGCATCATATGGTTCCACAGACAGTAGTTAATCCTGCGTTAGTAAAATTTGACCTCTGTCAAACAAGCAGCAGTACCACAAAATCATAGTCCTGAGAACACAGCAAAAGTGGTTTTTGCTGGTTCTCTGTCACTTCCCCTCCTGATTTACATCAAAACCTTCCTGCGAGGATGACTGTGATATTCTGAAAGGTGACAGTCATCCTCCCCTGTAAACCCTGGAAGGCAGCGTTAAACCGAGCTCCGCAGGGCTGAAGGAGCAAAAGGAGGGGCAGGATCCCTGTGCCATTCCTGTGGAGGTGGGAGAAGCTGGCGGGGGCTGGGAGCTGCAGCATTTTGCAGCAGGGCGTTCGGGGATGGGCCCCTGAAGGGAAGCTCGCAGCCGCGGTGCCGTGAAAAGCCTCGCAGCGTGTTACATGATGCAAGCTCCTTGGCAAGTGCTGTAATTGTGTCACTGAAATGGCTGAGCCACAATGCTTAGGGAAAGGTTTCTCCTGGTGAGCCTGCGAGCGCACTGTTCCCTTCCCTGGTGCACGAGAGCAGTCTGGGAAGGCCAGGGATACCACAGAGTGCTGAGAGAGCTCGTGTTTGGGGAAGGGTTCCTGTGCTCTGTTTTGGATTTGAAATGTGCCAATTTGTGGCTGAGAGCACGTAACAAGAGATATAACTAGACAGATGCTTTAAAAATATTTTTCAAATTACTTGGAAATGAGTGTGACGATTACGGACACCATTTTCATAAAGCTTTCAGCCCAGCATCCTGTTTTACTTTCATGACAAACTGCAGTTATGCACAAAAACAGCTACTGGAGTTTTTAATATCTTGCTCCCTCAGCAGTAGCTGTTTGCTTTCAAATGCCATTATTTGCACCCAGAGCCGTTGGAGCACAGAGGTGCAAAGTAAAGGGATTTGCTTTAGAAATCAGGCTTTAGGCTTGGTTTGGGGTCAGTCTTCAAACCACCAGCTCTGACATGGCTGGGCAGTGCTTTGCAGCGTGGGTGCCCATAGGTACAGGTGGGTGCACAGAACCTGCATGTGGTGTTGTCAGGTGTCTAAGTCCAGTATAAAGCAAATACCATTTGCAAGTAGCCCTAATATGTCCTATTTTTTTTCCCCCGTCTCTAAACCTTTGCTGTGAAACAGAGCTCTCATATTTTCCATTCCTAATTCAAGAGCTGGAGGGATTGCTAAAGCCAGGTATCAAGTTACAGGAGAAAGAGTGAAGACATTTGGTTGCAGCTTCATTGGCTCACACAGTGTATACACCCAAGCAAACATTTTCATCAGCCCCCATGTCTCTGTTAAAACTCTAAGGAAAGTCATCTTTTCTCTAGGTCTGTCCTTGGGAAGGACACTGTCTGCAAGGAAAGTTCCCTTCAATAGAGGAGTTTGAAGGCTGGAAACAGGAGGAAGGAAAAACCCTGTAATGATCAAAAAGCATCTCGTCCATAGTACAGGAAATGTGTTCCTACTCATCTGAACTACCAAAATAAGGCAAACCAACAAGTTTCAACAATAACAATGTTCAAATTAAAAAAATCCTTTGAATGGGTAATGTGTGTAGCTTAAAATGTGACTCAGCCAGGAATTGTTACTATTTCTGGTACTGTTTTAGTTTTTAAACATAGTCTACTTCAGATATTTGGCATGTCCTTAGTTGTGATAGGAGGCTGATTAGAGGTGGTGACTAAATATCCTTTATGGGCTGACTAATTCAAGCTTGGATCATTTTTGCTGAAATTGAGATTTGATACTCTCCAGGTTAGACATGAACTTGAGTGAACAATGCAGTGTGTAAAAGAAAGCCAAACCCCTGTATTTTTTTTTTTTTGCCTTCTTGTTATTACCTCCTATCTAGCATTTCATTTCTTGTTGGGGTTTTCAAGACCATGTTTCTTTTTCCTCAGACAGAACCTCTTCTCTGTGTTAGGATGCTTGCTTCAAACTTTCAGCTGCTTCTGTTTGATTCTTAGAGTGGTGGTGTGTGTTTGGCTGTTTCCTCAGTAGTTTGTCCCACCAGAAGAGCCTTCTCACATCCTCTTTTCCTTTCCTATGTATTCTCTTGGTCTTTCCCCTGTGTGCTGGTTTTCCTTTTGCTGATCTCCATGTGTTAGTCCTTTTTGTTGCTCATTTGCACTTGTCTGGCTGGGAATGATTTGCAGCCAGCTCTTCTGTTTCCCCACCATGCCTTTCCTTTGGTAAAGCTGATGGGAAATGCTGTATTTCCCCCTTCCCTCCTCCCTCTGCCCCCTTCCTCTCCTGCTTCCTTTGCTTGTACAGCGAAATGAAAAGCACTTAATAAAAAGGACTTTGGGTAAAAGAGGAGCAGAACAAACTCCAGTTATTTCCCTGTGTGTGTTTTCTACTGTTTGCCTGTGCCTGCAAACAGGCCCTCAGCTTTTGAAGCTGCATATTTTTGGGAATCAGTAGAGAGATTAATTTTGGGCAGGGTAGTAGTGGACTGACATTTGATTTCCTTATTTAAGTGTGACTGTTATCCATATGCTGGAGACCACACGTGACTTACAGCATCCACTCTCTGCGCTTCCTCAGTTTTTCTGCCCAACCTTCAGTTCACATTTTGTCGGCTACCCTTGCAGTGAAAAGAAGTAGAAATTGTCTTCTTTCCCACTGAAAGTTTAGGTTAAAATTAAAACACATACAAAGCTGCAGAAGCTGTGGGACTCGTCTCCTATAACCCAAAGGCTGCCTTTGAGGATAGCCCTGGGGGCTTTTCAGAGAGCTGGAAAGGGGAAATTTCAGTGTTGTATACAGGGATTTTGCTTCTTGCTGCCCATGTGGCAGTTGTGAAGGTGTCCCTAAACTGTAGTAGTTGTCAGTGTGTGTTTGCTATACTGAGATACTCCATGAACCCTAAATGTGAAGCATGCTGAGATCAGAGGGGAACCATAAATGAATCTGTATTTTCCGTCTTTATTTTTTCCAGTTTGGTGGACAGTGATTTGTTATGTGTGCTGCTTGTGTACCATGTTGCATGAACAAAGAGAGTCCATGCAATATGAAAGATACAAATAGAATTAAAACTGTCAAGTTCTTCCCCTCCTGCCACTTTTCCAGGCTGTTTTTTTTCCTGTGTGGGCTGTGTGTTGTTTGCGTGCTTCCGCTGCTGCTCAGTGAAACACACAGCACTTCTGGAGAACAGACAAAACAAAATTAGGTGCTTTGTTGTTGCCCATATGCCCAAAACTAAGGATAAGAAAAGACTCGTCCCTTCTCACAGTGTGACTCCTAGGGATGGTTCTGTGGAGGGCCAGGAGTTGGACTTCACAATCCTTGTGAGTCCCTTCCAGCTCAACAGATTTTGTGATTCTGTCCCTCATCACAGACCTTCAGTGCAAGCAGTAGGAGTTTGAAGAAGTTGGCTGAAAACCTGAAGGGAGTCCAAGGTCCCCTTACACTTGTGTAATTCCTGGTGGGAGCAGTGTGATGTAACACTGAGCAGAGTCACTGTGCTAATGTACCTTTGGACCTGGGCAAGAGGAAGAAAAGCTGTGAGACAGCCTCTTGTCGGGAGCTTCTCCCTGCAGTCCAGATTCCTGAAAGACAGGTCACATCCTACCAGGCATGAGAGATGCTGACTGAGGGTGTACAGCCTGTGGTCTGCAGATCTGCAGACTGGATAGGTCCTTTGAGCCTTTGCCTATGAATACAGGAAGGACACACTCTGGAAGGTCCTTTATGCAGATGCCTTCAATAGATGAGGAAAAAGAAAGCCCAAGTTATCTGCCTCCTCTTCCATCTTGCCCTTACAAATGCCTCCCATGGTTGCTAGCCCTTCTCTGGGAAGCACAACCCCCTTCCCTCTGAGGGACTGTGGACTGGAGACTTGCTCTGGGGCACTCCAAAGAGGCGAATCACCTTTGAGAATAAGATAAGGCTATTTAGATCACACCTGCATGCCCTGCTGTGTACCCTGGTATTCAGGAAAGGGTATTACTGGAGAGCTGTAACAGATGAAGCTCAGATGAGCAAAACCAGATGTCAAACATATTTTCTACCTATCCAAGCTGTCCCTTACTGTAATAGTGGCAGCAGGAGAAACTTTAAACCTTCTGCAAGTGAAAATGTAGCCCCAGACTTTGAATTGCTTGTTCAGCTGCTGTGTCAGATAGATGGTGTGGGATAGAAGCACACATCATCTTCTGTCAGCATGGGAGGCTCCCATAGCAAGGTGGACAGGATGCTTAGTGTGGGACAGCTTGGAAAGGCTCCCCAGAGATCAATCCCCATGTGCTCTTAGTCACTGCCTGTCCTTTACTCAGGCATGAGTTGCAGGCTGGGTGCTGTAGCTCACAGTCTGACCCCAGATGTGTGTTAATTATTTATTTTCCTCCACGTGCTGGCAGATGGTTGGAAGAAGAATCTGCCAAGCATAGTGCATGCTTGAGGGCAGTGATTTTGAGACACGTTGTTGAGATTATCTGATGTTTCACATTTTCTGTAATTTAGTTTGTGTGTGTGTGAAGGGAGTATTTAAAACTTGCAGACAATAGTTTGCTGGGTTGCAAGGAATTAAACCCCTAATGAATAGTCCATTGTTTACATCCATTTGAGGCTGTTACTTTGCTGAATTAGTGCCATGAAACATAGCTGCAACTCTGTTGTTTTTAACTCCCCTCTCCTTACCCATCCCCCCTTCCTATTCCTTATGGTTGCTAAATCCTGCTGCTATCTTCTCTACACAAGTTTCCAGGCTTCCTACTCTCTTCTTGATTTTCTTCTGCTTAAACCTCTTGTCCAAACTGGGTCATCTTTTGCTTCTAGGATTTTCCCATCCTTGGCCTCTTGGATTCACACTTCAGTCCTTATTATTTTTATCCAGATGAATGTGGGGAAAGAAAAAAAAAAAAAGCACTCGAACTGTTTTCTGCCATAATCAGGTCTAGATCTCCCTCTTACCATTGCCTTTCCCTCCCCACTTCCTTGCTTTGGAGCTCTTTCTGTGCCACTTTGCAGCTGTGTGTAGATATATAACTGTTTCATTTCATATTTGCCTGCAAGCCCTCTGCCCAGTTTCTAGCTGCATTCAGGAGGCTTCCCCCCTTGCTCTGTCAGCTCCACACTCTGATCTCTGTGCCATCTTCTGGTGACCCCTACAATTTGAGGTAGCTCCATTTTCCCTGTCTTCAAACAGATAAGTGATCAGTTGGCAAAGTTGTAAGCTTTTTTTTCTGTACTCTGATTTGTGGATGGTCCTTTTTTTTTGTGTGTGTTGCTAATTGATGCTATGTAGCTGTTTACCTGCATAATGCTGTGATTGCTCAGACTGATGCATACCACACTCTGGAACTGTTTCTTTTCTTTCCAACCCTGATTTATAGATAACTGGAAAAAGCAATTCTTGGCTGCCCTGTTTTGAAAACTATTACACCACAGAAAAACTCATTACATGAACACAGCACCTGATATAAAGAAGCTCTCTTTGGTTTTCTGGTTTCCCCCATGAAAAAAAAGCTTCCCTTTATTATTGAAACAATAATTCCCCTCAAATTATATTTAAGGGATGTAGGCACCAAGGCTTGCCTGCTCGTCTAGGACTTCCTGGAAATTGGAACTGGGGATTTTTTAGTAATCAATGGAGGGAATGGGGTATTTTGGAGAGGTTTTGTTTGTTTTCAGGATAGGCACATAATACAAACCCACCACATTTCTATCAGGCTTCTGTATAGCAGACGAAATGCTAGCAGAGGTATCTGCAGAGAATTCCCTGTGGATGAAGGTGTTGGTAGGGTTGGAAAGCCCCAAAGGTGTCAGGAAAGTAGGACTGAACAAAAGAGAGTCTCCTTTAATTAAAGGAGTGCTGTGCATGGAGCAAATCAAGTGCATTTACTTCCCTTTTTTCACAACCTCAGTGGGATGCCCTCTGGACTGCAATGCTGTAAATTGAGGGCAATGCTGTAAATTTTGAAATACTGTTTGTTTGTGTAGGATGGTGCTGGTGTCCTTTTGGGTCAGCATAGCTGCTCTAAAATATGGCAAAATCATCAAGTGACAAGCAAACCAATGATGCTTCAGCCCAATGCCAAAGAAAATCCTGCAAGAGAGAATTAGCTGTGAAAATTTACCCTGTTGCTACCGAACTCATTTGGTTGCATATATCATGTCAGAGTTGAATGATTGAAGAAATACTCCAATTGGTAAATGAATATTTATGCCAGTTAAAGGACAGCTTATTCATGCATAAAACCTGAGACACCTGGTAGTGGTGTGGACAGGTTGGTTTTGAATGAATGTGCTTGTTGGAAGGCAGGGGAGGAGTGAAATGCCTTTGTGTCTTTAAAGTATTTCTCTTTTTGATGCCCTATACTGTTAAGGAAACCGGATTTTGGGGACATGTTAGTTCTGTTAGCAGCAAAAGTTTCTGCTTCCTACAGTGGGGATCCTTTCTCCTTCCTACTTCCACTCCAGATTGATGTTAAGATCCTGAGGCTGTGGGACTGCTTTTGTTTTGGCCTCTTACTTCCCTCTAAAAACACAGAGTCAATATGCATAATATGATCAATTCCTGATTTTTTTATAACAATTTTCTCTTCTTCTCATCTCCATCACTAGACATTGCACATCCCTCCCAAACCAAACCCCTGTAGCCCAGAAATAGGTCACACCCCACCACCTGGACAGTAGTCATGGCTTGCGTCATCACTTGGCGTGACGTCGGCGAGCACTCAGCGAGCAGGACCGGCTTCTTCAGGGAGCAGGATGTGAGAACACCCTTTGTGATTTCTCCAGATGGGCCTTGGGAGGTGATGGGGGAGAGGACTCTGTTTACACAGGGAGAAAATAAGGAGAAGGTATAAGCTAACATGATTAGCGCACAGATTTTCTGCTGGTTGGTTTGGATGATTTATAGTGGTATACAGAGCTTTGTCGCCTTTAAGATGACTTGTTCCACTGCTGGCCAGAGGTCAGCCCGTTGGCCTGTAAAAAATGAATTGTCGATGTCTGTGGCTTTTCCTGGTGGCCACAATCCTGGGGCTGTTACCAGTCCTGCTGTTGAGCCCAACTGGGGGCTGGAGGGGGCTGTCCAGGATACTCGCTCAGCCTATTAGCAATGGTGAATTTGTTTTGGACATCCCTATAAAGTGTCCCTATGCAAGGCATATCCAAATCTCCTTTTTAGTTAGTGGGTAGAGGAGCAGCAGTGCCAGCAGTTGGACTGCCTGTGCTCAAAAATGTGATTTCTTGTTGCAGTGGTTACTTTGGGAAGCTCACAGGAAAGAAGCACACTTCCATTTTTCTTCAGATTTCAATTGCTGCAAAAGGGTAGCTGCACAGCAGATAGGCACAATGGAATTAGCAGCAGAGGCAGAGGTATCTACGAGCATGTGACCATTTTCATACAACATGTACTTCGTGCTTCGTCCTGAGAAATGCTGGGAACAAATTGTCATAGAAATGGAAAATACAGTTGGTCTGTTTTGGGCTGAGGCAAGAAATGAAGGCCCTATAGCCTGGAGAGATGTGTATGAATCTGTGTGGGGAAAATGCTCCTTAATTAGATGGCTTGACAGATCCTGTTTCTCCTGCTCCTTCCGCAGTTTGCAGCATTCAGTCTAGGAAACTCCTCCCAAACTCGCCCACCACTGCCCTCACGGAAGGCCTGGCACACTCACCTGGAGTCCTCCATGCTGTATGGCTGGACGTCACTGAGACCTGGATCATGACCTCTTTGGCTGGATGGACAGCTTCAGCCTGGGAGGGGAGCCCAGCACATCCCCTGCCCTCTGCACCCCGTGTTCTTTAATGCTCCTTCCCGGCAGCTGGCTGGGCTCTGTCCCGCGGAGCCTGGCCGGGCGCTGGGGCTGTGCCAGGGGCCCTGTCCCCTCCTCCTGCACTGGGGAGCTTGCGGTGCTGCCATGCTGAGCGCTGCTGCTCTGAAAGTTGCTTAACAGATGATGCTTGACTCTATCTTGACAATAAACCCTTTTCTTGAGAGAAATGAGAAATTTCAATTTCAGTCACTAGCCTGTTTTTCATTGACCTGTTTTAGTCAGCAAGTCATGGCTTTACTGTGCCAGTCTCTCAAACTGCCACTCATGAGCCTAACGAGACGGTGGAGCAAAACTCTCCTCTCCTCTGCAGAAAATGCAAAGAGAGAAGAGACAGTTTTACCCCAAATGTTAGAGGAGACTCAGTCAAATTAATGCTACAATAAATGTAAAATATTTTTAATTTACAGAGTACTTTAGGCCCCAATTGGGAGGTGGGTGGGGGAAGGATTTGGAGTGAAGTTAATAAACCTTTTAAAACTTTTGACTGAATCTTTTATTCAGTGTTTGTATAACTCAGTTATCTGCTAGTTAATACCAGTATTTTTGATACCTCTCCAGAGCCAATACATGACAAACCTTCAGCCCTGTTGGGTATTTGTGCTACAGCATATTTAATAGCCATGACAACAATTCAACAATTGTATAGAAGCTTCCCCTCCCTGTCTGAGTGTTGCAGGCACCAGAGTGTCTCCATTGGAAAACCCCTAAACATACAGTTTCAGCCAAAACTGGCTTAATGATAGTCTACTGAGAGCTTGTCAGGCGTTTTTTTTTCCTTTAAAAATAAAAAAGAAAAGGGGGCACTTTTTTCCCTTCCCCCCTCAATTTTTTTTCTTAACTTCTTCGCTGCTTTTGTGAAAGCTGCCGCTGTAAAACACAAGACAAATTAAAAAAATAAATTGCTTTAAATTGCTTAACAGGCTTGATGAGACAAAGCCTGGTGTGTTGGAGTGGCTGCAGGGAGCTCTGCGGCTGCTTTTGTATGATTTCAGAGGTGAATTTAGATGGCTGGAAGATAGATGGGTGCCAGATGCAGTTTGACACAGATTCCGGCAGCTGCTCCTGCGCACGGTTTCATTAGTGGTGAGTTAGCAAGCAGCAGAGTGCCGGCGAGGCCCCCAACGCTGCGCTGACAGCAAGAGCACTGAAACAATACAATATTCGCTAAGTGATTTTAATCTGGGAGATTAAATGACACCCAGTTGGTTTCCCGACTTAGAAAGCCAGCACAGTATAAAGCTGTTCATGGCACTCACTCTACCCGGGCCCTTGTCACATACATTTCCATTGAGAGTGCTTTCCCGAGCCCCTCACCCTGAAATGGGAAGAGAAGGGTTGATTTTGTGTTGCAGGCATATTTTTCCATCCTCACTGTATAATGTGCTTTTAACTACAACAGGAAACATTGGCCTCACTTCAGCAAATGCTTACATTGGACCGAAGTGCTCGCGTGCGCCTGCTAAGCACAGGCGAAACTGTTTGAAAGATTAGGGCCACAGTCTGTAAAGTGAACGGCTTCCTTTTTAATAGATGGGCAAGTCCCAAAATCAGGAAGCAGTTGGTATTTACAGGCTTGGGCAATTGGGTTTGGTTTTAAATAAACCAGTGTACTACAATGGATGACTTGATAGAAATGGTGGAGGAGCTGCTGTTCTCCAGGAAGATGGAATTTTATTTGTGGAGGAACACTAAAGATTAGGACTTGGTGAAGGGAGGGAAAATGTAATTGAACTTATTTGCAATACAACCCAGGCTGACTTCAAGATTCTTCTAGGGGGACTTTAATGGGCTCAATTTTGGGAACCCTCACTGTGGCACATTTACTGTGTGGTTATTCAGACTTTCTGTATTTTTTGTGTATCTCTAATTGCTTCAGCAAGTAAATCCTTGACTAGGAAAAAAAAAGGTTTTCTCCTCTGATAGATGGGGGAAAATATGTAGGGAAGCAAACAAACAAGATCTTTCTTTCACATGTGCCACCTGAATTTTGCCTTTACATATTTAACTGCTGATGTCGAACTACTCTGTTCACTTTGAGTCATTTGCTATCCTCACAGTAAACAGACAAACTAGCCCTTTTTTTTTTTCCCTTCAGTAAATATGCGAGTTGGATGTGTATAGGCTGCTGTCTTTGGATCTCAACTGTTGTTTGTAACATTTCTGCATGTTACAATTCTGTTTCTAGATGCCTTTGGTAAATACCCCATGCATGGCTTCAATTAAGCTTTCTATATTGAGAAGGTATGCCTTAATTTATCAGGTTAAAGATATCTCTGTTACATCAATGTGTTCACAGTGTGTTGTGACCTAATCAACTAGGGATGTAAGCCATTTCATGAGGAGTAATTACTCAACAACAAAAAATGTCTCTCTTTCCTAATAGCTGTGAGTGAGTTGGCTAATTGGAATTCATTTTGGTAGTGGCAGGTCAGCAATCAGGAGGTGGCTTTCCTGGCTGGCTTCTAGGTGGGAGGGAGAAGGCAGCAGCAGCAGAAACACAGAGCTGTGGTTTCCTCAGGTCACTGGGAGAGCTTCTCTCTGTTGGATCAGTGTCACATGTGCTGACATTGGGGTGTCCTCATGATCCCCTTTACCACCAATGCTGTGACAGTTTGGTCAGAACCCTTTCCTGGATATTTTTGAGGGAAAGAATTCATGAGTGGGTTGGAAATGCCAGATCTTCTTTGAAGACTTGCATAAGAGTTCTGGTGTTGTTATTGTTAGTGGGGGCAGGGGTCTGCAGTGATGTGACACATCTCCATGGCCTGGCTAGGCCTTGGTCAGGAGATGATGTGAAGTTTAGGGGGTGATGGCTCATTATGTCTCTACTCAAATCAACTTATGACAGCAACTGAGCAATTTTTGCTTTCAGTGCTGCATCACTTAGGAGCATGAGCTGCCAGTCCTGCTAGGGGTGATGTGCAGAGGCATCTTCTAGATGACCCCACTGGTTGCTGTCCTGTTTTCCTACTTGATAGATCATTGAGGTGCATTCTGGTTTTTTCTTCAATTTTTTTCCTCCCCTCCTTGTCTTCAAACCTTGCTGAGAGGGAGGTGGAGAGGAAAATCCTCATGAATTAACATTATTTCCCTGGTGGGCTTTGCTGCCATTTTATCTAATTACGCCTGCTGTTTTCCAGATCACATTGTAAGCATTTGCATGAAGGGGCTTTCACTTACCTCCTCAAGTAAATTAAATAACAGCCCTTAGGCTGGGCTGACAGCATAATGCATTTTCATGTGGGAGATCAACAGCTCCCATACCTTGAGATGGGAAATGCTGAAATGACAGGGAAGCTCTGTGCTTTTGTCTCGAATTAGGGCAGCTAGACGGAGTTAGGGCCACTTTGAAAATGCCTGCTGCTGGCTCTTCTGGTGTGTAGGGATTGGCAGGAAGAGAGGGGCACATAGGAAGCTGCAGAGGGCCACAAAGAATAGACTCACAAGGATCCACAAGCTACGAGCAAGATGTGCAGGAAAGCCAGGGAAAGCAAGCCTGTTGTCAGCAGGTTTGAATGCACCGCCCTATTGGAAAGCGTGAAGGGATCTGCAAACTGTGGAAGATTGGAAACCACAGACATAAAGCAAATGAGAGGTGTAGGCCCTGCCCTGAGGATGTTTACAGCATGACTTCGTGGATGAGGGAGGCTGGACTTGTGTGGAGAGCTCAGGAAATCAAAACACACGGCCTTGACTTTCATTTCCACAATAAGCCAACCCGTAGTTTCCCTGTGCTTCATTTCTTCAATTTGCAGAATGAGGCAGTGGCTCTTCTGCTGAAATGCTGGCTGAAATGCTGAAATGACAGTCCGCTGTTTTCCTTGCCTGACCCGTTACTCCAAACAAGCATCCAGCCCCAGGAGTTATCCTCCTCCAGATGTTTCAGAGTTCCCAGAGCCCTTCATGATACCAGCCTCATGGGATGATCTGGTCCCTTCACAGTCATGTGTGTTACACATCAGAAATGTAAATCAGCCCTTCCCGGCTGTGGTCACTCCTTCATTCCTTTGCTATAGTTGGGAGCTTCTGAGGAGGAGAATGGATCAGGAACAAATGACCATGAGGAAATGTGTTTCTTCTGCTCCTGATCAGCCCAGGCTCGTCGATGTTGATGGGAAGGCAGAGAGACAAACTCCACCTCCCCCAGCCATTAGGCTTGGACAAGCCTTGGGTAGCTCAAAATTCTGGTGTGCTCTTGTATTCTTTCTGAAGTGGGGACATGCCAGCAAGCGGGCTGGTGAGCTGCACGGTCAAACTGAGTCAGCACTTGGGAGTGAGGAAGAGAAGGAGATGGACCTCTACAGCAAGTAGGGAATTTAATCCCTACTCTGCCTTGCTGATGTTGGTCATGAATGGGGGCCAGCAACAGGAGAGGCTGCTTAGGTTGGGAGGCTGTACGTGACTTAAACAAAGCTCCCACCACGTAGATGTTTCACATAAAGGAAGAAAGGTGATATGTGTTCATTTAGATCACTGTAACTCTGTGGTGACAGTGACCCTCGCAGTATTACACCTGTAATGTTGAAGTACCTTCCAGCTTTTGCTGCTAATTCCTTTTATCCTGTGTCATTGGTTAGGGATTAAGGAAATCATGCAGATCACTAAGATCTGCTTGAAGGAGTCTTCAGTGACTTGCTTTTGTCTAGCGATCTTTGCTGAAGGAATGTGATTTACTTGTTTTTCTTTAGAAAATCAAGCTTTCTGTTCCATCAAAACATAGTTCCAGGTTGAAGGTGGAGGAGAGCTAGAAGTGTTAGTGTGGTGGGTGTGTAAACACCTTTTAACTTATATGTGAAAGCATCTTGGCTCTTCCAAGTAACTAGAGAACTACTTTGTGATGCATTTCTCTGTCTGAGATGAATTTTGAATGCCAGCAAGATAATGAGATTTATCAAATAAAAAGCCTGTCTTTCACTTTGTTCAAGCTTGGCCTCATGCCTCAAATACATGGAGTTTAGCTCAGAAGCAGCTTGTAATTTGTATCACAAAACCACCGTGTGTAATTGGTGATGGATGGTGGCCACTGGGCTGCAAGGGGAGGTTTGCAGTGGGCCGTGCTGACGGCTCCTGCTGACATTTGCGCCTGGTCGAAGTGGCTGCAGGGGGCAGGGGACCAGCAAATGGTCACCAGGAGGCTTCTGTGGGAGAGGCTGAGGAGGTGTTTGCCTTCATCAATCAGGGATTCAGGTTTAATGTCAATCACTCTTTAGCATGAACTTGCAGGATGTTCACAATGCAAGACACAGTGCTGCTTTTAACGTGTATGGGGAGATGATTCAGGACTCATACAGCTGCTTCAGTGATCTGGTAGTATACATCCCATTATCATTATTCACTCACATTATTCACTGTTAGAAAGCTTTCTAACAATTCATGATATTTCTCAAGCTCTCATCCCCTCCTCTCTCTTTCTAAAAAAACTAATTTAATTTTATTATTATTATTATTCAGATTCCTGCTGTATACATCCCCCAAGCAGGTGGGAGGGGGAGTTGGTGGGTGATGACTTGGCTTTGTTGGAACTTCACTTAATGCAGGGTGGGGGCAGAGAAAATGAAGCTAAATTACGCAGATCCTGAAGGCACAGCTAGTGCACTGCATCACTTGTGAGCATGACTAGAACTGAAAATGAATCACAGCCTTGTTAGACACGGTATGTGTCAGTGCATGTGGGCAGAAATATCATTCAGCGAGAGAGAGAAAAAGACAGAGAGACTACATCTTTTAAAGTGTGCTGGTCCCACTGAAATCTCTGTAGTATTTAACCTAATGGGTGAGAGCTGGGAAACAGTGGGACAGTTGCTCTATGATACTTCACCATGTCAATTTTTATTCCCTTTTGAAGGTTCAGAAGGAGTCTGCATTTGTCAGCAGTGACATCTATTTTCTAAACAAGAAAAGGCTATAATTGCAAGCTCAAGTTTGAACCCACTGCTGAGGACTTTAAAATACAACCACCCATTTGGGGCTAGGTTTGAATGTGGAGTTGCTTCAGCCTGTGTGTTCATTGTGCATTAGGAACCAAATGTGATTTGCTCTTTGTGTAAACTTTTGATGGTTGCATGTGCACACGAACACACAGTACACACACGTGCACACTGAGCCAGTTCACATATTCCAGAGACAAAAATCCAACCTGGAACTGTAACCCTGGTTCTTGCAGCTGTATAATTCAAACATTCTATTTCTAGAATGGAAATTGATTTGCAGTTCAGTTGCAGTGTGACACAGCCACATCAGGTGATTTGTTGGAGGAATGCTGGAATCAGCTGGCCACTAAAACCTGCTATATCTCTGCTTGTGTTCCAGAAGATATTTGCCACAAGTGATAGCAATGTTCCTAAAGAAGCTCTACTACCTCCTGCAGAGACCTATCCATAGCAAGCAGCAGCCATCTTAAAATTCCCCCCTTGGCACACTAAAACCACACTTTTTCTAAGCCAGATGGAATCAACCAGTGTATTCTTTAAGGGATTTTGGTTGTGCATTTTTGAATGTTGTGCTTGGTGCCTGTGCTCAATCATTGGCCTGTTATGTGTGATGTGTTGTATAATTTAAAAGCTGATGATTCTAGGCACTAGCCAGAGTTTTTAATAAGTGGCTGGAGATGTGTGTTTTCTCCTCTATCCGCCTCCCACAGACCAGGTGCTTTGTACTTTCTGAACATGCAGTGGTTTTTGAACGTTGTGAAGGATGTAAACTGCAGCTGAGAACACAATAGTGCACCTCCCCTGGCAAAAAAAAAAAAAAAAAAAAAAAAAAAAAGATCGAAACTCCACCATCAGTAGCTTTCTTAAATCCTAGTCATCATGTGGCATTCCTAGAATGTCCATACTTACTAAATGAAAGAGGGAAAATAGGGATAGCTTGTGATTTTCTGACTCTTAACGGGACTTTTCTGGGAGGAGGGCAAGGAAGGGATCCGTACTTGTGACAAGTTAAAAATAATTTTTAATTACTTAGAGTAAGAACATGTTCTGAAAAGTAAAGATTTTGGACTTAACGTGCATGGAACAAAAGGCCGTTGTGAGCTCTGTACGAGAGTTGCTGTGAGTTTGTATTCTGCCCTTTTTTTTCTGTGGGAGTTATTTCCTGTTGTTGACTAGAGTTCTTTATTTAGAACCACCTAGCTACTGAATGACGGCTTGCTTGCAAGAAGAAAAAGTGTGATTAAAACTTGCTAAGGCTTATTCCAAGATTTCCCTCCTTCCATTTATTTAAGGGGAATCTTTGCTAAATGAAAGAAAGTGAAGTTCAAAACAACAAATGCATTTCCTTCTCATTATTGTGCCCACATCAGCTGTGGCAGCTAGCAAAAAGATCTTGGGAGCCTGAGGTCTTTCACCTGAACATCTCATGGAAGACAGTGTTTGTCTGACAGAGATGATTTGGTTTGGGTTGTTCTGGTTTTAAAACTGAAACAAACCCATCAAACGCCAGGCCTCCCTTTTTGCTGGCAGGAGTAATGCACTGATGTTCTTGGGGGCAGCTCTTTCTATGAACCTCACAGGTCGAGTAAGGAGTGGGCACATGCACTTTCCCAGCTGCTCAGAGAAGGAAGAGTTTCTTTGAAGAGCATTGCCAGCAAAAAGAAGTTTCTGTATGCTGACCTGCTTGGCAATAGTATTTGGGTATCTATGTGGAGTCAAATTATCAGCAATTTGACAGCTGCCTAACTTCTTTTGCCCTTATGGCAGGGTCTGAACATCCAGCAAGAGTATAGTAAAGTTAGCAGAAGAGCAGATTCTGAAGGAAAAAGAAAAAAGAAAAAGATTTAACATGAAGGTTAACTCTACTGTAGGTAATAGGTAAGCAAGCAAAGTAGCTGGGGTTTATTATGAATTTTTTGCTTAGCAGGAAACATACTAGAAATGTCCCCTGAGTGTGGATGATTAGAAAATGCATTGGGGCATGAGTGATAGCAGATGGACAACCATCCCTCCTTGGCTTGGCTGGCCCCTTGCTGTGAGCCTCTGGCAGAGGGTGCCTCTTTCTGCTCAGCTCTTGCAAAGGGTCTGGTGCCTGTCTCTGCAGTAGCTGGGACTGGCTGCTCTGGCTAAGCAGGGACTTCACTCGGCAGGCAGGAGTTACGGCTCAGTCGTTGGCACCTTCCCTTTTAGAAATGAATCCTATAGAAACTGGTTTGCAAAGATGAACCTCTGTAGGAAAGTGATCTCTGTGAAAGAGAGGGGGGTTTGGGAGCCTTCTGCCCATCCCACGTGTGCTGGGAAAGTTTGTGGCTGGGAGAAGAAGCAGGGAAAGCCTCAGTGATACACCTCGTGTTATTTTCCTCTCCTGCTGCTGTGCAGTGGTCAAACAAGGGACTCAGTAGCAGCACCATCAACGGGAATGCAGCTCTTCCTCCTTGTTTCTTGGGTCTATTCTTTTCCCTTGACTTGTTTCCCTCTGTACTCCAATTGTGCCTCTGTTTTGCCCCCTCGCCACGGTTCAAATAAAAATAAAAGGAGTCAATTATTACTGTTTGAGCAACCTGCTTATGGCTGTCACAGAAAACCACCATAATTTATGCCACATGCAGCACCTTCTTTCCTACCTCCATGCCATCCCTGCTCAGAACATCTCCTTCCTTCCTTCCTTCCTTCCTTCCTTCCTTCCTTCCTTCCTTCCTTCCTTCCTTCCTTCCTTCCTTCCTTCCTTCCTTCCTTCCTTCCTTCCTTCCTTCCTTCCTTCCTTCCTTCCTTCCTTCCTTCCTTCCTTCCTTCCTTCCTTCCTTCCTTCCTTCCTTCCTTCCTTCCTTCCTTCCTTCCTTCCTTCCTTCCTTCCTTCCTTCCTTCCTTCCTTCCTTCCTTTCTTTCCTTCCTTTCTTTCTTTCTTTCTTTCTTTTCTTTCTTTCTTTCTTTCTTTCTTTTTCTTTTCTTTCTTTTCTTTCTTTCTTTCTTCTTTCTTTTCTTTTCTTCTTTCTTTTCTTTCTTTTCTTTCTTTCTATTTTCGTTTGCACCCCTGGAAATGTCCACACGTGCTATGTCCTATGGGTGTGACCAGGCAGGAGAGCTGCTCCTCTCCTCTTCCAGACCCTTTCCACATTTCAAGGACATTAGCACCCCAGAATCGCTGTGGAAGGAAGAAAGAGACCATTAAGAGGTGTGAAAGGAAGGGGACTCTGATGATAAATGGTGGATTTTCAGCTTTTTTTCCTTTGTCCTGTTGGTAGGACCTAAATGCTGGGTGGGTTTGCAATGATTTAGTGTTTCATCCTTGCTTGGGAATACTAATTAGGTGTAAACCTCTTTTAGCCTTTGGCTAATGGTCACTATAAATGAACAGCTTCCTTTAAAGTGAAAGAACATAAAAAAAAGGTTAGAGAAGAACCTAAATTAATTTGTGCAGTTCTCTTTTTCTTCAGAAAGATAAAATGGATTTCTGACGGTTACAGGGTCGTTTTAGGTAAAGAAATGCAGACATCACCCACGGTCTGTTTACCTGCATATGCAGTATGAGCTTCTGCTGACTCTTAGCCGTGCTAGCACTGGAGAATGTAGAAAGACAAAATGAATCATTACCACAGGCATAGTCACTAAAAGCATCTGATGTACTCATTCAGTCTTTTTTTTTTTTAATCTCCTCTTTGCACATAATCTAAGGAGTTACACATTTTGTGAAGGGTTAAAACAGAAAGATTTGTGCATTCACTGCATTGACTCAATGAGTTCAGTTCTGTATGAACTTCAATAATTTGTAGAGGAACAGAATTGCAGTGGGAGTTAATGCTGCTACATTTGATGTTCTTGTGCTAGGTTTTCTGCCAGCTCCTTTTTTTTTTTTCTTCCTCTTCTGAATTTGGCCCTACAGATTCAACTTCTGTTTTATTGGGGTTTGTTGGTTTTGGCTTTTTGCTTTTTTTTAAAAGAAGTGGTGTAGGTCACTCACCGTTTATTTAAAATTAGACCCTCAGAAACCTCTGTCTGAAAGGAGTGCAGATAAACATCGTCTGTAAAGAATTTTGCACCTGGGACAGTCAGAGAAAGAATTTATCACTGCAAATTGGAATTACTTTGAAAATGCCTCTATCTTGGTAAGCATTCTTTGAATCTAGAGGCTCTAAGGAGCTGCAGAAACTAGTTTTAAACAATAGGCCCAAGCCCCCAAATCTGCATAGGATCATTAATGTGCTTTACAGGTTGTATTCCAGCCAGCAAAAGCAGCTATAGGTGAGTGCATTCATTTGGATGTCCATGTATTAACTCATGTTTTCATTTAAATAAGAATTGAGATAGCTTGTTGTTTGGTTGGTTTTTGTTTTGGTTTGTTTTTTTTTTCTGGTAATGCATCTGAGCACAAACACGTTTAACTCCAGTGACATGGTTTAAGTCCTGCTTAACATTAAAATGCTGTGCAACATCCTACATCAGCATTGTAGCCACAACACCATTTCCATTGTGCCCTCCCAGTATCAAACTTCTTGTAACTGTTATATAATGCTTTAATGCAGCAAATCTGAGCAGGAATATCCACTTCTAGAAGCCTCTGGTCACCCCTCTGGTGGCCCCATTTGGTCTCTCAAGCCTTTGGCATCTGAGCAGGGTTGAGCAGCTGCCTATGCACCCAGGCCTCTTTCAGGTTTCAAGGGTGTTTAGGGGCATCTGTGCTCCAGAAATGTATGGCTCCATGGAGAGCTTTGTAGGAGTAGCTTTGCTTCAGGAGAGGGCTGTAGTGTGTGCAGCACTCAGGGTAAGGCAGAGCAGTAGAGCTGTTTTCCCCTGGTGAACCAGGAGCAGGTGGTCCCTCAGCATTGGGGATGTGGTGGGGACCTTTGTGCTGAAGTGTGTGTGGCTTGCATGTTTGACAGCCCCACGTTGTTAAGATTTTCAGGCTCATGTTGGGTTTGTGCTCAAGGCTGGTGGGTGGCCCAAAGGCTTTTGGCTTGATTGCAGTGACATCTGTTTACACCAGTGGTTAATTAGGCCTGAAGACTGGCCATCTCTATTTTTCTCCACCGTTTCTGTGTTTTTTCTTGATTAGAAGTATTCCCTCCTCAGCTCTAAAACAGAAGCTTTGGTTTTATCTGCAGATTTTTTTCCTCTTGATCCACTGGCCCTGGTATGAGATGAATATCAGGACATCAGCGTAGCCTCTCTTCAAAAAAGTAACCAAGTGTTCCAGAAAAGAATGACTTGTGCTTTTGATAGAGACTGCAGAGTGAGCATTGAAAGGGAAAGAAAAGCAGCCTGAAATTGTTTAAAACTCAGCTCAGTGCAGAGTACAATTCACTGTGTTACAAGAAGCAGGATTGGAAAGGAGAGACTGTTTTAGGAGCCTGTGTGCCATACAGGCAGTGCCAGTGTGAACAGTCTGGCCTGGGCCAGGAATGAAGCACATCTTGCAAGGGATGCAGCCTGAATGGGATTTGGAAAGGAACACAGAGTTTTATTAAAAGGCTGAAAGATGTAAGGAGATACACAGTGATGGTAGGCAGCCAGAACCTCTGTCAGAGGACAGTCTTTCAGCTGGAGCAAAGATGATGCACACCAACAGTCTCCAGAGGACTGGGAGTGCACAGGGAATTACAGAGGGAGGGAGTCATCTCCCTGCATGGGGAATGCAGCAAAACCTCCTCTGACTAAGCCAGCTAATGCACACTGCTTCTTTTTTTCTTTCCTGATAATCCTGTTCCATAATATTTCCTTAATAATTTAGTATGTGAGGAGTAGCCCTTCTGAAAAACATCTAAATCACCAAATCTTACATTCATATGAAATCTTGCTACCCCTGTCGTTTGCACGCACTCGGGATTTTTATTTGGTGTGGATATTTGAGAGTTATCCTGGAGTTAAGAGTTGGGTTCTTTCCCTTAATTACTTAATGAATTTACCATGTGGCACAACCCTTGGTACTGCCAAGCAATAGCTTCCTATTACTAGACTGTACAGGCCTGATCCTGCATTACCAAAGCCAAAAGCGGTATTTGGGAACCGACATTTTCATCAAAATCTGTAGGAAGCTTAGAATAACTATACAAAAGGGGTTAGTTGCACTCAGAATATTGATTCATGAGCTCCCTCGTTTTTTGCATCGCTGTTCATTTTACTCAAAGAAGATCAACTGCCCAACTGGACATATAATATATGATACTGCATTAAAACCAAGGCTGCACTTGGTCATACTCATTAATTAAACTGATTTCTCCTGTAGGGTTTTTTTTTCCTAGAGAACTAACCAAGAATAATAATTAAGCACGTTATGCATTCTAGGGAACGGTGTTTCTCCTACTGCCACAAACACATTAAAGGACAAAAATATGAACTAAAGGAGAAAATGAAGGGGGAAAAAAGAGCTAAAACTGGAGTGACATGAGTGGATCATCATGGTTTTTACTGACTCCTGTGCTTTAGGACACATGGGACAGCCGTGTTAGAGTTGTAACAGCAGAAAAGAAGAAAAAACCATTGAAATCCCAAGGAAAGCTGCCCAGCTCCCAGGTGCAGCTCCTTGCCTGCTTGTGTACAGGTGCAGGCTGCAGTATGCAGCACCTCAGTTTTTTACTGAGGAACTTGTTTTTTATTTGTGGCTGAGCCTCTCACATGAGAAGGGTCCTACTCCTGGAGGTCAGTGCTGAGCCTGAAGAGAGCCTGCACAAGGTGTGAGCAGTGTTTCACCGTGGCTTTGCTTGCAGCATGCTTTCTCCTTACCCAGGAGAGCCTCGCTGCTCAGGTGGAATGAGCAGCTCTGCTGTAGGCAGGCCCTTTGTCTAGCTTCTCCCAAGGTACCATTGCTGAGGGGGTCTTTATTTGCAAAAAGTTGTCTGCTCTGGGGGGCAGTATTAGGTGTTTGCCTGCCATCTTCTGCATGCACCAAAGCAAAGACATCCAGGGAGAAAATGAAGTTGTGTTGAACAATTACCTGATGAAATCTCATAGTATTCATATGTATTGCAATCAGAAAGGAAAAGGCCAAAGATGCAATTAGAAACATAGGAAGCAATTCACTCCCTCTATTTTTGAAATATGCAAGGGATGCCAACATTCCAGCACAAACTTTGCCAGTCTTTCCTAATTAGCATCCGTGTTGATGGGCAGATTACCTGGCAGTCTGTAGTGTTTCTAATGAATTGATTTATGAAGTCCAGTGTCTGTTTCCCCCTTCCCAATGTTTGATTTCTGTTTGCTAATTTATTACCTTGTTCATTTATTTATCTTCAATGCAGGGGTGGTTTTTGAATTATTTTTGTGAGACCTAGCCTCAATCAGACAGGCATTGACCATCCTTGCTCAAAGACAGGGCTGCACTCAGACTGTGCCTGTAGCCTACATCAGGTCGGTGCTGCTGCAGAAAGACACAGCTCAGCTCCTTCTCTTTTACTGTGTCATCTTCACATGTGAGCAGCTCAAGGGCCTCTGTCAAGGCTACAACTGCACAGCTAAACCTGTGTTACTTCCCCCCTGGAAGCCCATACATACATGGTTCTGAAATGGGATGCATTTTGGGTGGCTCCTCCTTGCAGACGCTCAGACTATTCCCCCTCCTGCTCCCGCAGGCTCTGGAAACCTCTGCCGACACACTTCCTAGCACGGCATTTTGTGGCTCCATTGCAGGCTGCTTCTCCGTGCTTGCTGAAGTGCTCAGGCAAACTGCATTTGGGTCTTGCAGACACCCTCTGGTAAGGCTTCTCCAGAGCTGCAGAGCAGAGTTTCTTGGCCAGAAAGGTCTCCCTCAATCAGGTGTGAGGCCATGTGAGGAGCAGGCAGCCGCGGGATTATTCTCCTTGCCTAGCCCAACCTCGTCCCGCCGCGCTGGAGCCTGTGCTGTGCACGAAGCACAGGAAGGAGCTGTATTCATATCGATTCGTATCGTGACCTATGTTCAGCTGGGAGTGCTTCTGAGTGTGGATGCAGGTTGTACTAGTTGTGTTCAGAGGCACAATCTGAGTTACAGCGTGACTGTAAACTCCTGCCAAGAAAGACTCGGGAGAGTTACAGTAGGAAACAGAAGGGGCGGTGAGCTTTTTCTTATGCTGGTGTAAAACTGGAGCAACCGAGCGAAGTCAGAAGCGTTTAAAACTCGAATGACACAGGCTCAGGCTTTTTACTGCCGACTGTATCATGGCAAGGGCTGTGCGCATCGGGCTGGAGCCCAGCTGCTTATTTAGCAAATGTTTGTGGTTCTGCCTCTGGTGCCGGTGATAGCGTGCACACACCCAGGCACGGGCACTGTAAATCTGCTGCGGACTTTGAGCTCCGGAAGGCAGGCGCTGCTCGGCTGGGCTCATCCACGGCGCAATTGTGCAAGGCCAGATCCCGCTGAGTTACAAATCTGGTGTAAAGGAGGGTGGAATGGGGCCCCGAAATTCAGTGAATCTGGCATGCAAAAAAAAAAAAAAAAAAAACCAAAACCAAAAAACAAAACAAAAAAACAACAAAAAACAAACAAACAAACAAACAAAAACAACAAAAAAAAACCAAACCAAGAACCAAACAACCCAGCCAACAATGTGCAAGTATTACAAATATTCTGTGTGGCTTTTGAGTAGGCAGAAGCCGACTGAACAGGTATCACTCAGGCCCTAAAGAAGATGAACCTTTTCCTTTTATTTAGTGATTTTGTTGTGAAGCTGGTAATTTCAGGGAGAGACTGGTTTCCCCAGGCAGAGGGACCAAATTTCAGTGCCTTGCTGCTGGAAAGTATCCAGCCAGGGAGATTCTGGTTTTAATGTTTGCCAGCTCCTGGGCAATTCGCAAATCACTCGTCAAAATCTAGTAAATGGCTCGTGAATTGCTTTGCAGATTGGTCTAGGGCTAACTCTGTGCCACAGGTAAGGGAGGAGAGAGCTTGGATCTCCTCAAAGGAATAGCACGGGTGGAAAGGGAAGGGTGTGCTGAGGCCTCCAAACCTGCAAAATAAAACGTCAGTTTTTAGGTCTGATGTCCTTTCTTTTATCTTTAGTGAGTTCAGCAGAGTGCTCAAGTGCCAGTCCTGGCGTTTTAACATCAAGGTGATGGGGCCTTTTCAATTCTAATTTTAAGAATCCATAAAATCAGCAGCTAGTCTCCTTTTATTTTGGCAGATTCACTGTTTTAATGGTTTGGTGTTGTTTTTCCTTTGTGAATTTTTGTCAGATACAGTTTCCAGAGCAAGGAAACCTTTCTTCTAAAGGTATCCTTTTCCTTTTCGGTTTTCGAACTGCAAATGGAACTTAGTTTCTAGTAAGACTATCATCTTGATTGATCACAAATCATTACAGACCGTTTTGAGCATAATACCTAAAAGAGTCGTGGTATTAATGACTAATAATCGCCTTTATATTAGGTCTTAAAGCTTTATTGTCCCGAAGTACAACCGGTTTAGTGGAACATGAAAGGCCGGAACGATCCGAGATGCCTGCTGGGGCTACAGCCAAAACTGTGAGGTGTTTGAATCGCCTTTAACAGCGCCGGCTGGGATTACAGCCCCTTTCAAAACTCAGTCATTAAGGTGACTTAAAATAATCATCTTCTTTCCAGATAGCGCCTGGTGCTGAGCGCTTCCCTCCTTCCCCCAAGTCTTCGCGCGCTCGAACATCTCCGTTTGGCCTCATTTTTGTGCTTCGGTGGTATCTGCACAGCCCAAATTAGCAGCGAGGATTCCACGGACGGGGGCCGCCGCCTCCCTCGGCTCCCAGGTGAGGTCCCGGGGCGGGGGGCGGCCGGCAGCGCCCCGGGCTTTCTCCGCATCCCCCCCCTCGCCCCTGCTGTGCTTGGCCGGGCCGGGGGCTGACCGGAGGTGCGGGGGGGGAGAATTTTGGGTTGTACCGGGACAATGCAGTGCCAGCCCCACGCGGGGAGCAGGGCTGGCAGAGCCCCGTGCCCCGGCCGGGTCCCCGCCACCGGATAGCAGGGATACTTGTCATATTTGCGGTCGGGGCGCGCTGGCACCCGCCTTTGTGCCGGCCCGGCGCTCCCCGGGGAAGCCGCGGCGGCGGCGGGGGCCGGGGCACGCGTGGGGAGCCGGAGCGGGGGAGGAGGAGGAGGAGGAGGGGGAGGAGGAGGAGCAGGAGCAGCGGCAGCAGCCGCGGGGGGGAGGAGGGCCGAGGCGGAGCTTTGACGCGGGCCGGAGGGTGAGGAGCTCGCCGGAGCCGCCCCTGTCGTCAGTGCTGGCGGCAAGTGCTGGGAGCCGGGGCTGGTGGTGCCTCCTCCTTCTCCTCCTCCTCCTCCATTGTATAATGCTGCGTGATCGCACCCGCCGGGGCAGAGCGGAGGCTTAAATCCTCACGCCGCCTGCTCCTGCCTCCTCCTCTTTTCCTCCTCCTCCTCCTCCTTTCCTCCTCCTCCGCATCCCACCCGGCCCCTCCCCGGAGCGGCGCGGCGAGGAGCGACATATGGAGCTGCTCTAGGGCGAGAGTTTCCGACCTCCCCCTCTCCATGCTTTAGTTCTCAGGTGGAGCTGCATGTGGTGAGTGGGGCTGGGGGGCTGCAGGGCATCGGGGGGGGCGGGGGCGGCGACATTCCTCCACCCCCTCTGGCTTTGCGAGTCATCAGGGCTTGTTTTATCTCTACCTTTAAATTGGTGCCCGGGCAGAGGAGCCCGGGGCGGGGATCCTCCCCGTCTCCTCCGGGGTGGGGGGGGGTTCGTGCTGAGATGAGCAGAGGAGGGAGAGCGGCGAAGTTGACCTTAAAATACGCCCCCCACCCCCGCCGGTGCGGGGGGATCCCGAGCCGAAGCAGGTGCGGGTAGCTGGAATGTACTTTTCTATCGAGGTGGCTGTTCCGGCCCCGGTAGCGCGGCCGGTTGTGCTCTCCGGAGCCGGGCTCCCTCCGACGCCAGGAAAGCCGCGCCACCCCGGTAAGTTCGCGTGTGCGCCGGGGAGCCCCTGGAGCCGGGGGCTGCAGCCCGGCTCCGTTCCCCAGCAAGAGCGGGGGATTCGGGGAACCCCGAGAAGTGCGTCCTGTAGTGCCGAGGGAGCTAAAAGGGCCTGGGGGAGACTTTCACTCCGCTGTAGCAAAGCTGACATATGGCTGGGCAGGACCCGGCTGGCCCCGCTGCCCGGCCCTTTTCAGGGGTTGGTGTTAGGGCTGGGGATTAGCCTGTCTTTTCCCTGAGCAATAGCGCGCATGGGTCTTCCTTGGGAGCACCGCCAGCGCGGAGAGACAGAGGCGTCTGGGGGGAAATTTGTGAGTAAGGTGGTTCATCTTTTGGAAGCGACGGCAAAAATGTATATTTATTAGGATTTTCTTCGGGGTGGATGAACACTTGAAGAAAAATCCTTTTGCGGTGCCACTTTGATTTAGAGCGTTGGCTGCTTTACTCACATCAGGATCTGGAAAAATAAGTTATTCCTATGCATGAAAATAGAAGTACAGTTACCTGCTGTCATTTCTTGCATTTTGTGAAACACAGCTGGAAAAGCCAGGGCCACTTTAGTTGGAAACCTATGGAGAGGCTTGTGTGCTGTCCAGTGGGCCCCTCGGTGGCTGATTTACAGCTGTGGGTCAGCTGCTGGTGTAAAATAAAGCGAATCTGCCCATTTTATCTCCATCCGGGGGGGGGGGGGGGGTGTCAGCTTCTCCAGCCGAACTTCAGTGCAGCACGCCAGAGCTGTTGCGTGTGGCAGCGTGTGCTCAGACACATCCAAGGCTCTCGGGAGCAGGGAAATCCAGGCTTTTTTCATCTGGTGCCTGGTGCAGTCATCAGGGTGACTCTTGCTGCCCGCCAGTGAGTGCTGGATTTTGCCACTCTAGAATGCACTATTGCTCAAACAACGGTGGGAGAGGGCTTGGCTGCCCCAAACACCAGTTTTATATTTGTGTCTCATAAATGAGTGAGCACTTGCAATGTGTGTGACTTCAAACAACGCTTTCTTAATTCTGATAATTTTAGGCATGCATCTGCACAAGTGAAGGTTCCTGTGTCTTATGGACTTCTCACAGGGTACAAAATTGACAGAGGCACTTCAGTTTGCATCTAAGGGCACAGGAAGCTTTCACGTGGTAAAACAAGCTATAAAAATGAATTGTATTTTCAAGTAATTGCTATAGAAATTAGCCAACTGATTTAGCAGTGTAAATTGAAAGTAGCCCTTTCTGGCTGAAGTTAAATAAAATGCATGCCTTTGACATAATAGGATGGCATCTTTGGGCTCTGATTTAACATAATGAACCAGGTGGTGGTAGAGAGAGGAGGAGGATTAGGAGTTTGTGCTGCTGGACAGGTATCCAAGAGCGTGTCCTTCGGAATACTTCCATTGTTCAGGCAAGTATTGCAGCATCCAATGTAACAGCTCTAGATATTTCTCCTCTCGTGACTGATCCTGCTTCCATTTAAGTTGGTAGCAGCAACCACCCACTCCTTTTCTGCAGGAACTGGATTGGACTGCTGAACAAACGAAGCTAGACTTTGTGCATATTAAAATGCTGCTTTGATTTTTGTGTCAAGCTGATTTCTTTTTCTCTGAAGCTGATTGGAAACAAAAAGAAACTTGATAGCCATAGGAACTTCAGGTTTTGTCTTAAAGAGCATTAAATACATCTGTAGGTGTTGATTTATTAAGAGTTGTAATTGTGTTCCTTTATACACCTGTTCTTTTTTAATGGGAAAGATGAAATAAAGAGTTTCACAGGGGAAATAATAACATAAATATACCAAGTGCTCAAATTGTCTGCCTGAGAGGCATCAAGGACTTTGAGATAATGTCCTAATAGCAAGGAAACACTCAAACTTCATATTCAAAATTTATTTTTTTAGCTTCCATGAAGTACAGCAGATTTTATGCATTATCTAGTTTGAAGGATTTTGCCATCATTCACACAAGCTGCTTTTTGTTTTTCAATAAATATTTCATTGGGAAAACATTTTTTTTAGGAATGCTGACTTTTTTCACACTGATGTAAAGCACTCCTGGCACAGTTCATCTCTGGCAGTGCTAACACTAGACAGATGATCCAAAGTATTTGTGACTATTTTTGCTTTTATGTAACATCTTAAAAGTGTAATCTGTCAAACAAGGAGAAGGCAGTACTTTGAAAGTGCGAGTAGTCTTCTGGTGATCTACTTCTTATAAGGGCCAGGTAGCAAGAGAGACACTTCCTTTTAGCTCTGTAGTGTAACTGGCTCACAAGGAGACAGCTCCAGTTGCAGTGGTTCCTAAACATGCACACGAATCAGTGCCAGAAATAGCAGCTTTCAGTTACCAAGTCCAAAGATCAGGAGTGTTTCAAAGGAGAGAGCAAGGTCCAGCTTCAATGTAAGCAAGTTGGCACTAAGTAGAGATCTTTAGTCTTGATGAATCTTTTGCTAATTAGTGGTTTGTGGAAGATGAAATTTGCCAATCTGAGCACAGTGCTCATTTTCTTCAGGGGTGTATAATTGCATGTTTTCTGCCACTTCTTTTGATTTCTAAACTTTCATCAGTCAGAGAAACTGTTGTCATGAAGAGGTGCATGTTTTCTGTAAATGGAGAGAGACTCTCAACATGCATTAGTTCTTTAATTCTTTTATAAACAGAGTCAATTTTTGTGTTTGCTGTAGTGGAGGCTTCAGGTTTGTTCAGCATTACTAATGCAAACACTATAACAAAAATAAGATAACAATGCTTGGCTGTTCAACACGAGTGGGGAGGGCAAGGCCTGTAAATGCTGTGCTAATGTTGCTCCTGGGTGTGCTGAAGTGTAGCCCAAACTGAGGTCCAAAGCAAACGTGTGGCTGGGAGACAGCAGAGGTTTAGTGGGAGAAACAGGCTTGTGTGTGTCACAGCAGGGTCCCTGCCCTGTCTCTTGGCTGTGTGGGTATTAAGCTCTGTGTCACTGTGCAGAGTAGAAACTGCACTGCCACCACGTCTGCCTCCCCGATGGCTCCTGGTGAGTGTGTCAGATGCCGGCTGTCATTGCTGAGTGGCCAGGAGGAGCTGTGAAGATGTGCTGGCTGGGACATTCCTCCAGCACAAAGGGGATTTTCGGGGTGGGGAAGGCCTGATTCGATGGGCATTTCCAAGGGAGAGTTGGGGTAATCTCCAGGGGTGATAGGTGCAGCCTCACAGCCTTCAGAAAGGGCTTTAAGCTGTGACTAGGGGTGGGAAGGCTTGAAAGGACCAAAGAAACTATCAAGTCACCAGAGAGCAAGTTTTTGGTTTTCATGTGTCTCTTTGAGGATGGAGGCTCATCTAGCTCAGGTGAGACAGCAACCACCACCACATCAGAGTGACACTGGATTCAGGCTGCTGTAGTGAAATTAAAACCATGCTCAGAGCCCTGCCTTAGGCAAGGTCAGACCACTGTTCTTCAAGTGAGGGGCCACGTTTGGTACCCTCCTCAGCTTGGTGCATAAAATCAGAGGTGTTGCCATAGAATGTCTGAAGTTCCCAACCTGTATAACATGATCAGTGTTTTGAGTACCACTGGTTTTAAATTTCTCCTTAATATCACAAATTTCACCTTAATATCACCCTGGAATTGAGTTTTAAGTGGCATTGAATGACATGGCTCTCAGTCTGTGTAATTATTAGGAGCCAAAACCTGTTTACTTTGCTTTCACACCAATATGGTGTGAAAGCAAATAAACAGTTTGTTTTCAGTGAAGTTAGAATAAAAATTGAATTCTTGCTATAGAATACAGAGAGAAGAGTTCAAACATGTGTTGTTTTTTTTTCATGTAATTTTGAAAACTGGGTAGTATATGGAAGTAGCAGAAAAAAGAAGTTCCCGTTTTCAAGGAGTCCTGAATTGGTGGAAAGATCTAAACTTGCCCTAATACTTCCTCAGATGTAACAATTAAAACTGTTTTTCTTGATCCCAGGTTTTCCACCCTGGAAACCCTTGTACTACTTGAACCACACTCACCTTTAATGGAAATGTAACAAGTATTGGCTGTTTTCATACAGTTTCTTGTAGTAGCCTCTAACATTAGTCTTAAAAAACCCTCCTGTTGTGCCAGGCAGGCAATAAGGTTGAGTGAACTGTGCTATAGCAAGAACCACCCATGATTGGAGGTAAACTATGCGGATATATGTTGGGGTGGAGATTGAAAGGAGCGTGGAGGGCATATTTGAAGCAGACTGTGCAACTGCTATAGCAGGTCTGACTAGTTTGAGATGCCTAAAGGCAGCTTTGTCTTAACTTCAGGTAGCTGCAAAATGAAGTTTTAAGTCCTAATTCAGAAATACATCATCATCATCTTCCGGTGCCTCCACAAACTTTACTTTTCATGTGTTTTTACAGGCACTCTTTCTCCCTTGGAAAAAAGCCTTTAGTAGGTACACATCCACGTGCATGCATATAATTTGCATATTTTTCAAATATACATTTCATCAAGATAGGAGACTAGCGTCTGTGTGCAAACCACAGTGTTTTTTTTGAACAGTGGTGGTTACATTTTGCTTTCTCACTGCTCTGTGGGCCTTGTGTGAGACAAGCCACTCTATTTCAGCACTTCTGGCACGGCCTGATTTGCTGTGGGTCAGGTCTCGTGCCTGCTCCTGGCTCTGTCGGAGCAGTGCCTTCAGCTCCAGGAGCCTGTGCTGTGGTCACAGGGATTTTGGCCAGGGTACTTCCATGTTGGCTGTCCCAGGGGTCCAATAACCTCCTTGGGTTACCCTGCTGGGACCTGGTTCCCCCTTTGCCCCTCCTGTTCCATCTGCTTGGTGAAATTGGCTCTTCTGAACAACCCTTCCACTTTCCTTCCCTAACTAAAGTGTTCCACAAATAGCCTGTGAATGAATAGAAGAGAGAGAATATTTTCTCTGTGAGTGACACACAGTGTCAAGCTTCCTGTCGCTGCTCTACTTCCCCTTGCTGGCAGGGGCACACACGTGATGTGTGTGTGCTTGGATGAGGACTTTAATTGTGGGGAAAATCAGTATAATATTATCATGGGTGAGGTGAGTGGGTTGTGCCTGACTGAATATGAAATAAAGTTTCAGGCATTTAGTTGCCAGAGCTGTACTCCTTCTGTATTTTCCGCTCCTGATTTCCAAATTTTCTAAACTAAAATTTAGTTTGTGGTTATTTCTTCTATGTTAGTTAACCTGTCCTAACCATGCTTCAAAACACAAACTTAATACAGACACGTGTTGTCAAAAGATGCTGTTAAAAGTGTGCTTTCATATAAGTTTTAATTATTTACTTGAAAATGTCTAAATTACTCCACATAGAAGAGACGTGGGTCCCATGGTGGCTGTTTTAAAGAACATCTCTTTGGTGTAGTACTTTTTGTTGTGAAATCAAGCAGGTGCCACGAAAAATGGAATCTCTTTTGTCTCTAACTCATAGCTATTACAGTTTGAGAATAGCTCAAAGTTGGCCAAAGTTCCCTTTAGTCAGTTTTCAGAAGGATCCTTTGTAGGACATGGAAACACATGTTGTATTTCAACAAATGCTTTAGTGCACTGGAGTGAAAGGCCAGCAGTTAGCATCTTATCCAACATCACTTAACACCATCTGAGCAAACTTTCCTGTCAAATTTTAACTATGTTTTAAAAATTTGTTTTGTTTTCACTGGTGGTGGAGAAACATCCAACAGCTTTTTCACCTCTATAAGAGGAGCTTGCAGGGTGAGTGGATTCTTTTTCATAGAATGTATTTGTTTGCAGGGTTGTGTTCCTTTCATTAAAGTAAAAATGTTGAAAACAACTCATGTGCTGTTTAAGCTACTTCAAAAAATGTTAGAGAAACAACTTTCTTTTCTCCTAACTCTCAGCGCAAAACTCGTTAGCAAATAAAATTTGCAGGCCAGAAACTAAAATGACTTGCCATTGCTGGGATTTGTATGATGCATTTGCAGTATATATTTCTTCAGAGGATTTTTTTTTTCCTTTCTCCTCTTCTTCTCTCCTGCCATTTGCTGCTTTTCAGTTTGACTGTGATAATTTATTCAACACTGTTTTCAGAGCAATAACCTACTTTTTGGCAAACCATTCAGTTCTTTCAATAGTGTGGGGTCCCCTCCCCTCCATGTGTTTATTAAGGGTCTATGACAAGGGGGAAAAACAAGGTATCTTTGGGGAGAAGATGCTACGATAGGATTCAAACAAAGTAATTATACATAGGTGAGAAAAACTCCTTTATTATACATGAAGGGGTCTCGTCTCTCATGGGTGCACACACAATTCTCATTAACCTTTGCAGGAATTGCACAGGTCCAGTGGAGATGGGTGTACAGTGCTCAGTCCCTGCTCACACTAAAAATAAAAGGCAGCCCGTGCCACGTGCGTGCCAATAGAGATGTCGTGTACAACACACCACAACGTCGCCGTCATCCATTGTTCTGTGCGCCCGTGCAGGGGAGGAGGGGTGCACAGCCGGGCTGGCTATTTCATCATTCTCTCTTAGAGCCTGACCAGTAGCATCTTGTCATTACAGGCGTGTAATTTTAGCAGTGAAAAGAGTTTGTGTGTGTGTGTGTGTGTGTGTGTGTGTGTGTTTCCCAGCCTGTGTCACTTTCTGGTAGCTGTTCTAGGTCTTTCAGATGATTGTTTTGAATTTCATTTACAAGCAAGGTGTCTTTTTTTAGACAGCACTTGAGCTGTGCTGATGCCTGCTGGCTCTGCAGTGGGAAGGAATGGAAGGCAGTCTTTGCTGAACTGGGCCCTGGAGCAGTACACAGCCATCTTAATTGCTGCTGCTCCACCTCTTGAGGAGATGGCTCTGGTTCTCCCAGCACAGAGTTGTGTGCACTGGCTCCAGCATGGCTCCTTGCCCACTGACACGGGAATTCATGGTGTTGTGGTGCTGTCTGTGGGACCAGCACCTCCTGCTTCCATGCAAGGAGGCCCAGAGTGCTGCACTTGGGGGAAGAAACAGTGGTGTGGAGCAGGAAGAGCTTCTGGGCTGATCCCAGGGAGGCTTGTGTGTAGAAGCTCTTGCATTAGAAGATGCCAATGCACCCATATTTTTTTGGGTACCAACAAGCAGAGTCTGCTGAATAATCAGCTAATCACATAGTAAAGTCAGGGGATCTGGCTCAGTGCTCTGCCTGGTTTGCTTTACTGCAGCTCTGATATCCTGCTGCTGATGCCCAGGTGTGTAAAGCAGCTCCTGGTCCTTCAGCAGATTGCTGAGCCCATGTGTTCACAGCACAGTAGAACTCAATTCACACTTGTCAGGCCTGGCTGCTTCTTTAACATTTTCACATGGAGACCCAAATTTCAAAACAGCCTCAGCCTGGCTCTCTTTGGTGTCTCTTTGAAGCACAGAGCCCAGGTAAGCTGAAGCCCAGGGAAGGAGGCTCCTGGTGGTGGCTCAGACACTGTTGTGAGCGGACCGTGTGTGCAGCCATCCTGGGAAAGGATGTAGAGGAGATTTGGCACAGAGGTGACCTGAGATAAGGGCAGCTTTACCATCTCCTGGAAAATCTCTCTCCTCTCAGTAGGTAGCCCTAACAAAGCATCTCCTGGTAGTGGGAAGGGGGGACGGCTCCACCCTGATCTGACTCAGAGCTGGTGGCTGGTGGTCAGCAGGCCAGTCAAGGGCTGTGGCAGGGTTTGCAGTCATGGACAGTGTGATTCCTAAAGCTTTCAGTTAAGGATGAGACAAAAAAAGGGGAGGTTGGGGGCTTGTTTGCATCTTCTGGGCACTGTTTTATAAGGAAGCACACAGGAAGTCCTGTCTGAAGCAAAACATGTGAGGATTGACATTTTGGCATTGAGATCTTTGAGTCAGAAATTAGTTTCTGCTGGGCAATCCAAACCTGTTCTGCTTTTTTCCAGTAAAGACCACTGCCTGCCTGTATGTGAATGCTAAATAAATGTTTTTCAACCCTGGTGTGTTACCCTGATTTATTCTCCCTCTTGCTTTGCACTGAAGAGGAGTTGTCAGAGTTGCACAGGGCTTTTGCTCTTGCCTTCAGCCTCACAGTGGTTTGCAGTGTGCCTTGCTGGCTTTCCATGCTCAGAACCTGTGCGGTCTTGTCCACTTTCTGGTTCTGCCAGGGCAGCCTTTAATGCTTTAACAAGCTAACAAGTGCTCCTCTGATTTAAACTTGCATTGACTTCTGCTACCCTGATAGAATTCCTAATATTATAAACACCCTTAATAACATGGCTATAATCTAGAAAACCTGCTGTCCTTTTTCCAAACAATTACTTAATGAGGCAGTAATTTATTCTAAGCTATATTTATTGGAGCCCATTCCAGCTTTATCAGACATACTCTGGTTGGATGTGTGTAGTTAGTCAAAAACATTAAAACTGCTCCACTTCTTCCAGGGGAACATGTTACATTTAGCAAACTGACAGCATTAGAAACTGTTTCCAATTTAATAGAAGCATATGTTTCCTCCAAGGCTTAACACGCTGCAGAGTCAGAGATTGCCTTCGACTGCGGCTTTGCCTTTTTTTAGCGTGGTGAAAAGGAGCTGCAAACTGAAGGCAGAAGTGGAGTTTGTGTTTTTGGTTGTTTTGCAGAGATCCTTCTAGCAGGGCTTCGGCGGGCTGCAAGTTTAAGAAACTCTCAAGAAAGTGGTGTGGGCGGTGCACACAGAGCTCTCGCTCCAAATGCAGTTTCTGATCATGAACAAACAGCAAGAGCTTGCTTTGCCCTCTGGGCCTCAAATAGTACAGTATGCAACAAGGGAGAGCAGGCAAGGCACGAGGATGGAAACAGTAGGATCAGATTACAGTTTCAAAATATCGCTGGAACACGTTGGCTGGCGTTACACTATTGACTAGCTTTATAATTGCATTGCTTATTTGCTAGGGAAGGCTTCACCTTACTTTCTGATTAACATGGACACTCCTTTGGGGACCTGGGGACTCCGGGCTCGGGGTATCAAAGGCAAACCCCGTGAGACCTGCACGACTTCAGATGCTTCTCAAATGAGAGTCTGAGCTTCCTCTGTTGTCTCCTGTTTGCCAGAGGTTTCCTTACACAGCCCCTATTGAAGTTCTACTTAGAATAGCCTCTAACAGTCACCCACTATGGTTTTCCTTCTTATTTTGATTTTAACGGGAGAGGAGAAAAGACCCATGTCACTCAGCTTGCTAGCTGCTACTTGCTCAGTCTTCACTCTGTGTTTCTGTAGGGAGAGAGAAGCTGCCTTTCTTGCTAAATGCAGGAATGGGGTGCTGAGGAGCTTTACTTGCTTCTCTGTTTCTTCTGGAAGAGCTGAGGTTTACCCATCCACCACAGGAGATGGGGAAGAGTTAGGTCCCTGTAAAATATGTGTGAGAAATACCTGCCACTTAGAATTACTGCTGGCACTGACAGCCTTGCAGTGAAGGCTTGCAAACATAAAAACAATCCCCTGTACTCTCTGGAAGCAGAGAGCTGCCCAGGAGGCCAATTTTTTTATATACTCTAAAGGAGAGTTTTGTAAGTGCTTATTAAACCTCACTCAGTTAAAAAAAAATAAAAATTAAAAAGGGCAGCCAGAATTAATGTAAAATGTGTCAGGAAAAACAAACTGTAAATACAGAATGTCTGAGCACTGGCCTGGAGAGGACAGAAATCCCTGCACAGCTCCATTCCCTCTACCTCTCTTCGGGGGTTGTGGGATTTGTTTCCTAACTCACATGTGGCATGAGACGACACAATTCTTACCAGGCAGTGTTGTCAGGAGTCCTCTTTAGCCAGGCAACATGGATGCAGTACACTCCAACATGTAAAAAGTGCATCAGATCCCGAGAAAGCAGCCTTGCAGGGAAAAAAAAATAAAATTGAAGAAGACTCCCCCCCTCCCCCCCAGCCACCATCCGAGCTGGTCGGTTCACACCCTGCAGGCCAGCTGCAGCACAGCACAGGCAGCGTGGCCGTGCAGCTCTGCATGGAACAGGCTGTCCCAGCACTGGGGATGCTGCCGTGCCAGGCTTTAAACACTCTGGTGTCAGCAGATGAAATCCCCAAGGAGGGGCCATTTCCACCCAGCTCTGGCTGCTGCCTGTGAAAGTCCATGTTGCTTGTTTGCTCCAGCCCTGGAGTTAAACCTCGACACCTGGGCTGCTCAGCTTTCCCCCTTGTTTTGAGCGAGGCTGGCAGAACCTGCCAGGTTTATACTGGCCTTGCCCTCTGCTTTTCCTTCGTAACTCTGACTGGGAGGAGGGTGCCAATGCTCTCAGATGTCTGTGCTTCCACCTGCTGGGGCAGGTTTGCTGTGCTTTGCCAGGATCCTGCAGGCCAAGGAGCATCCTTCTGTAGTGGGTGAGCCCATGGTCCTGCCCCAAGGGATCTTCTACAGATGTGTCCATTCTCTCTCTCTGCTGTGGCCTTTGGGACGTGGAAACAGGGACACAGAGAGAAAGGTTTACTGGTTTGCCTCCCTAGCTCTAGGGGACAGATACTTTGACGTTGTGGAGACTGGTTACAAGTTCAGGTGGTCCCTCAGGCTGGGTCCAGCAGCACTGAAATACCTCACAGCAGCTCAACCTGCCTCTGTTAGCTCAGAGGATCTTGCCCTTGTCTTGCCAGTTGAACCCAGATGGCATAAAAGGCCTTTTTATTTTGGTCCTGCAGCTATCTGTGCCAAATCCTCATTCTGCTGAAGTCAGTAACAAAACACCCATTGACTAGCATTGAGCCAGGATACAACCAATGGACCCCTCAAGGATGAGGAGTGAAGGGTGGAGAAGAGGAAAATTGTATTTCATGTGCCAGAAGTGACACAGAAAGCACTTCCATAATTCACCGGGTAGGTTCTTTGAGAAAACCTGGTGAGGGTCACTTACATCTGAGGTTTGTGAACTTTGGGGAATGAAGTGTACAAATTCAGTGCTCTTATTGCACTCTGGGGGCTCTTATGGGGGAGCTTTTGTGTTGTGGGGTTTTGTTGGGTTTTTCCATGCACATGTGTGAAGTAGCATTTTATTTTAATTCCCCCAAGTTGCCTTTTTCTTTCTCTCTCCTTTTTTACTCCCCTGTGGTTTGAATTGCCTAAGACTTCAGAAAGTAGCTGGTCCTGCTTTAAACTCCTCTTCTCACACAACCCCTGTGGTTCACACCTGTGTTTCAGTGTTCGGCTGCCTGGAGGGAAATGGTTGCCTGTGGACTCGGGGATTTTGATGCTTTTACCTTTTTGAGCAACATGGTGTTTGTTCCAAAAGTAACCTCAACTCTAATAAGCAAATTATTTATAATTTATAATAAGCTGTTCATCCTCTACACTGACAGAGGGGGTGGCGTAAATCTGTGAGTGGAAATGGGACTTCTTAAAAACCCTTTTCTGCTGTTCCTCCTGATGTTCAGTTCCTCCTTCTTTTTTTCTTTATTCTCCTTCCTGTCTGTCTCGATGAGCAGGGAGGGCCAAGTGGATTGTAGAATTGATTTCCAAGATCAGCTTTCGGTCTTGAGAGGTATTTTAAACTTAATTGTTAAAAGTCTTTGAGAATTAAAATTACAGGGTTTTTGTTGAACAAAATCACTTTTCCTCTCAATCTTTACATATCTGGTGCTTTTCTATGCCAAAGTGCGAATTATTAAAGACTTAAGAAATAATCTGGCAGTGTTGAAGTGTCCAAAGCACAATCAATAAACACCGTGCTCCTCTCACAGTCTACACATACCTCTGTCCTCTGGAGAGCAAAGGATTCATCACTGGGTGGGCTCAGAAACACAGGCATCGTACGAGCTCTTCTGTCATACATTGGTGAGGGCTGACTCCGGAGAACCTTCCACTCCAGGCTGATTATCTCTTCTACTGAACCCCAACTGCTTTTTTCTCCAGCTCTGTCTGAAGAGCATGCATAGCCAATAAAAGGAAGCTAAATGACACACAAATGAGGAAAAAAAATATACTACTTTTGTTTTTCAATTAAGAAAAGACAGCTCCCAAACAATGCTAGGGTTTCTCTGGCGCTGAGGCGCGTGCAATCGCCCTAAATGGGCAAAAAAGCAAGTAGTATCTTTGTCAGCAACAATGGTCTAGCTTTTGGTTCTGGGTCTTCCAGAGCTGGAGCCAACTGGTAGATAATGTTAGGGAAGATCTCCAAGTAACTCCCCCTGCCCCAATCCCCAGAAAGATGCAGCTTTTCCATTGTCTTTCTTCAGCTTTCTGGTTCCACATACCTAAGAAACATTGAAAACTCACTTGCAGACCAAAACCCTGCAACACCCTTTATTACAACAGCAACAACAACAACAAAGTGACATCCAGTCTCAACTCTTAACACCCAACCTCAAAATTATGTTTAGCAAATGGGTGAAAGTGCAGCAGAATTACATCTGGCTGAGGTTGCTGCTCAGCCAAAGTAGATGCATGAAAGACCTTCCATGAGCATTACCCTTTATTTCTGCCTATGCAGTGCCACATTTGGATGGGTTGGTGTTGTCTGGCTGCCCTTGTCACAGCTGTGTGGCTTGGTTGGACAGCTCTCTTTTGACACCTGGGATGGTGCAGGTTTGTCTCTTTTTGTACTTATCTTTGGTCAAGCTGATCTTTTAAGTTTGGCATTTTCATTTTCCCAGAAGGAGGTTTGGCTGGAAAGGCTAGAAGCAAAGTTTTTGAGATGAACAGAATTGATTGAGATCAAATGCTGGTGTTGTACAGCATCCTTTTTTTTTTTAATGTTATTCTTTATCTTAAGACATACAACACTGATCCTTTTAATGCAGGCATGAAAGTGATTGGTTGAAGGAGGGAAGAGATGGTTTGAACTGTAAAGAACAAGCAGACAACATTGTCTTAAGCTTTGATGGTTGGACACTATGAAATTCCTTTTTGAAGAGCCAGAGAAAGACTTCCAAGCCCCCAAGTATGTCTGATTTTACCAACTCTATCAGCTGGTCTAAAAAGATATCACCTCCTTGCTTCGCTTGGCATGAATTAAGTGATTTATGGAAACTGGAGGAAAACATTCTTTACAATTCCCATTGGCACACCAGAGGAGAAGTGGATAAAATAAAACTTTATAAAGCCAAGAGTCTAGCAGTGCTTATTTGAGCCCTCTTCTTGGTGGAATAAAGCCTCCATGCTTAGGCTGACATCCTGCTTTGGTGCCTCAGGGGTTAAACCCTCTTCAGAGAGTATTAGTGGGGAAAAAGGAAACTGAAAGCTGTGCTGAAAAGCTAGTAGGTGAGCCTGGGAGTTGCCTGATCTATTTTATCTTTAAAAGGGCAAGCTCTGAATCAAGCAACATGAAGATGGAGTGAGATGTGAAAGCTTGACAGTCACACATACAGGAAATCTTGAATTATCTCTGAGCTTCCTGGAAAATGACATAGTGAGGTTATCGTAGTATTTACTCAGTGATGATCCCACAGTTCTTACTGATCACCTTTAAATAAAGTGTTCACTACCAGCACCTCAGTCTTGGGTGGAAATGGGCTCGGTTGGGTTTGTTGGAAATGCTCGGCAGCGTCACCTGGCAATGATGAATAACTGAGCACAGGGAATGGAGGCTGGGCTGTTTTCTTTATTGTGGGGGAAAAGGTTTGCTTTGTACAGGGAATGTTTTTATACATTCCTGGCAGAGGCTGACAAACTTCAAACTCTTCTAGTCCCCAAGCCATTTAAAAATGTCTTCTTTAAATAGAGCATTGTAGAAGGAGCACTGCTATGTCTTTAAGTCAGAGTCTGTCTTTTTTTAGGGGGAGGAGATAGCAGGAAGGGATGGAAAGCTGCTCATCTCCTCCTAACCCCATGCTGCTTTAAGAACGTGCAGGAATTGGGCAGGGTTTTTAATTCTTGCTAGCCCCATGCTCCCTTTCTTGCTCTTATCTGTCTGAAGTGAAAGGAAGCGTGTCTGCTGTGAACACTGGAATAGCAAAGCCCCCTGCTCGCCCCCCAAACCCATGTGAACAGCTCCAGAGTAGTCCATGGAAGTGACACTAGGGAGCAGAGAAAAGCCAGACTTCGGCAGTAGTGCTAAATTTCAGAGGTTTTGTTCACCCGAGATTCCAGGCGCAGGAATTGCTGGTAGCTGGCCAAGGAGCTTGGATGGCAGCCTACCTGTTCCTCAGCTCTGCTCAGCCTGCTCCCTCCCCCCGCCTTTCTTTTTTTAATTGCATAATATGCTAGAAAATTATCTGGATTTGGGACTTATTTTTAACCAGAAGAGGCTCGCTTCACCCGATCTGGTTTTCAATTTACCACCCAGCAAATGCTCTCTGAAGCTCTTGTAGCACTGAAACTCTGACTTCTTTAGCCTCCTCCTTCTGTTTTCCAAGGGTCTCTTTGCTCTTAAATGTTTGTCAGTCATTTTTGGTGATGGTAAACTATGTTGTCTGTCTGCTGAACTGGTGTGCGACCATCAAACTGTGTTAGACCTGCCTGGTGCATTTGTTTTGCAGGCACTAATCCTACTGGGTGGATTGGGAATTGTACTCAAATAAGGAAGGCAAATTTTGTCTCCTAGATGATAGCTGCATAATGTGAGAAGGGGTCTGGGGTAAAAATCTGTATGATCATTGCAACTTCTTTCTGGATACCTGTGGCTAGAAAGCCTCTTCCACTTTTTGGGGGTTTTTAAGGTTTTTTTTTAGTGTTTTTTTTTTGTTTTGTGGGGGTTTTGTTTGTTTGATTGTTTGTTTGGTTGTTGTTGTTGTTGTTGGGGTGGGTTTTTTTTCCGTCTTTAAAGAAGGCAGACTTCTTCATGCCAGAAGAATTTGTTAAACAGAGGGAAGGATACAAGAATGAACAGGGAGCTCCTTGTGATCATATTAAAAGAGTGAGTGGGTTAGAGCTCCAGCACCTCACCACTCTACCGGAGAAAATGAGGGAGCATAATGCTAGGTCATGCTACTGTCACAGCACAGCAACTCCTTCATTCCTCTGTGTTTGGGGGGATCTTGGTGTCACAAAAATAATGGTGACAAAATGATGTTCGGACTGTGCTGTGTAGAGGAGCATTACCAGGCACTCTGAAACATCCTGGAAGAGATGGCACTGGGGACTGAACTGCCCTACTTAATCTTAGCTCAGAAATTATTTATAATGTGGGGCAAGTTTGGTAAAATCCCCTTTGTTTCCTTCAAAATCTGCCATCTGACCAGCAGCAGAGTGTAGTGCAGAGAGTGGTCTTGGGGATTAGAGTAAAAGACTTGACAGATCTTCTTCTTCATCTGTAATTTATCTAATTCTGAGTATAATAACTGCATTTCCTGCTCTGGTACTTTAGTCCTTAGCTAAATAAACCCATATGTGTAGATCCTGGTGTACCAAAGGGCTGGTCTCCCAACCTCACTGGGGAAGTTTCTCTCAACGCACAATTGCTTGAGCCTCACTTCCCTTCCCCGGTGAACACACTTTTCAATAAAAAGAGGAAATTCATTGTGAGAACTTCAGTGCTTTACATTTTTATTCCCAGGCATAGCACTGCCTCAGTCAGGGAATGTAAGGAAACGTTCAGTACAGTGCCTGTGGCTTGTGCTCCTATGGACAGGTATTTGCTTAATGTAAGGAAGAAGAAATTTGCTGCCAGGCATGCCAGATCTTGACTATTATAGATGCTGTTTGAATTCCTGCTTGAAATTCACCAGCACAGCCATGCCTAAACATGGATAGACCAGAGCCCTGTGTTAGGGTGGCTGCTGCTTGCCCATCACGCTGCTGTGGGCCAAGGCTGACTTATTGATGGGGACAGATGTGCACCTGCTTTGCTGCCTTCATCAGTCTCCTCTCTTCCCTTGCAGATATATGTTGGGGAAAGGAGGAAAGCGGAAGTTTGACGAGCATGAAGATGGGTTGGAAGGCAAAGTGGTGTCTCCCACTGACGGTCCCTCTAAGGTGTCTTACACCTTACAGCGTCAGACTATCTTCAACATTTCCCTTATGAAACTTTATAACCACAGGCCATTAACCGAGCCAAGCTTGCAAAAGACAGTTTTAATTAACAACATGTTGAGGCGAATCCAGGAAGAACTCAAACAAGAAGGCAGTTTGAGGCCCATGTTTGTGGGCGCTTCGCAGCCTGCCGACCCTCTCAGCGACAACTTCCGTGAGGCGCAGCCGGCGTTCAGCCACCTGGCCTCGCCGCCCCTGCTCCCCGCAGACCTGGTAAGCACTATGCCCCTGGAGTCCTGCCTCACCCCGGCCTCCTTGCTCGAGGACGACACTTTTTGCACTTCCCCGGCTGTCCAGCACGATGGTCCGACGAAGCCACCACCTCCTGCTCTCCAGCCAGTAAAGGACAGCTTCTCCTCAGCCTTGGACGAAATTGAGGAGCTTTGTCCAGCACCTACCTCCGCAGAGGCAGTAGCAGCTGAACCGGCAGCCGACGACTCGAAAGCCCAGCCCAGCGAGTCCAACATCCACAAGCCCGAGGGCCTCCCAGAGAGCAGAACGGCTGAATCCAAACTCATGGACCCCCTGCCTGGCAACTTTGAGATAACAGCTTCCACAGGTTTCCTCACAGACTTGACCCTGGATGACATTCTGTTTGCTGACATTGATACGTCCATGTATGATTTTGACCCCTGCACGTCTGCCACGGGGGCTGCCTCAAAAATGGCTCCTGTCTCAGCAGATGAGCTCCTAAAAACTCTCGCTCCATACAGCAGTCAACCAGTAACTCCAAATCAGCCTTTCAAAATGGATCTCACAGAACTGGATCACATCATGGAGGTGCTTGTTGGGTCTTAAAAATATTAGAAATATAGCAACTTTTTTTTTTTGTCTTTTTTCTTTCTTTTTTTTTTTTTAATTTTAAGTACCAGTATATACACTTGGTAGTATTTCCATAGTCCCTCCCAGCCCCGATTCACAGCACTGTGCATGCATCCTTGCTTGCCTTTTTTGAAAAGAAAAGAATCACACTAGTTTTTGCTTCGAGCAGAGTTGGAGTGCCTTCATCCATGTATGACCACTTCTAATGTATTTTTTTTAAAGTGGTTCCTCAAGGAAGACCGAATATCCTGGTATAGGAAAGAATACGTATTGTAGACAATGTTATGTTATTACAAAAAAAAAAAAAAAAAAAAAAAAAAAAGGAAAAAGGAAAAAAAGGTAAAAGCTAAGCACAAGGATTATGTTGGGGAAAGCTGTAAATTGCATGTGCATACTTGTCTATTTTTTCTATAAGTTTTATTGCAAGAGGTAAAAAATTTTATTATTTAGATAATCTCAATACCATTTTAGCCCTGTATAGGTTGACTTTAGCAATTCAGCCTTTTGGAGGCATTAACCTGCTCCTCTTTAAGTGTTGCATTTACATGGCTGTTTAGAAACTGCTGCCCAAATTTATTTTATATTTTTGTACAGATTCTGCAGTTTATGGTATTGTTTTTTCTAAAAACAAATGCTGTTTATACACACAAAAAAATAGCTATTTTGATAGGATTTGCTCACATAGTTCCTGCATAATTCAGATGTACAAGAACCACTTGTACTTTTATACAGAGTTGTAATGTTTTATATGTGTATGGTGCAAAGAGAAAATTGGATCAAATAAGCCTGCAGTCGGTTTCCCTGAATGCAAACAAAAAAAAAAAAAAAGTGCTTTAAGAAAGGGCTGGGAGCTTCTTTTGCCGGAGTTTCACAAGTGTTTGCTCCCTGCTGTACCCACTGCGCACTACTGTGATTCCTGAAACTTAGAGCCATGTCCTTTCCAACACGTATGTGAAGCAGTTGGCAGGAAACAGTTGTGGAACTTCACCCCCGGAGGTCCTGAGCGCTGCCGTGGCCGCAGCTCCTGCCCGCCTTGCCAGGCCCCATCCTGCCCTACGTGGAGCCTTAACCCGGCGGAGATCGGCACCTCCTGACCCGGAGCTCCTGGGAATGGTGAGGGGAGCGCCGTGCCCGGAGCCCCTGAGAGCCAGCCAGCCTCCCGTGGCACCTCCCTGACTGACGGGCGCGGGCAGAGAGCGGGGCTGGGAGCGGCCGCTCGCCCTTTCTTGGAGCATTTCTCCTCCCCTCTCCCACCTCACTGTGCTAAGTGCTGAAAAAGGCAGCTTCAGTATTACTGCAGTGAAGCTCATCTCGTACCTGCACTGGATGGACTTGCTTTAATATCCATTGCTGTCGAAACTGGAGCCAGTCGTGTGACATCACTTGGCATCTCGTATAGAGTTGGGTTCTTGTATCAACTGCGTTACCTGCTTTACACTTTATAGACCCGTTTTACAAGGAATATACAGACACAGCTTTCTATGCATGGTCCCCTCCCCTGTAACACCTGAGAAGTCTTCTTACTGCACCAATAGCTTTTTTTTTTTCCTGAGTTCGTTGTGGTGTACATTTAATTTAAAAAGAAAAAAATGTTTGCAATGTATCATGCCTATTGCTGAAGTTGCTATGGCATTTTAGTTTTCCAATGGTACTTTAGTTGTTGAGTGCCGGTTACAACCTGTATTGTTGACATGCCTATGGCTTCTTTAGGAATAACTTTTATATTTATTTAAGAAATTTTAAATTATGTTTTATGTCATTTGGCAATATTCAGTCGATTCTGCTCCCTTCTTGTCATGGATGAAATTGGGTCTTGCCTGCCTTTTGAGGAGGCGGCTTTTTGTAAATTGGCACTTTAAAGCAGGCCATATATATTTATTAGTATATAGATAGATGTAACGTAGGTATGCACACAGACACAGGATGAGAGCAAATACATTTTTGCAATGAAGGAACTCCTAATGGAAATGAAATGCATCATGTACAGCTGCAAAAGGCGCTTCTGGCTCCCAGCTCATCTGTCAGGGAGAGACAGGGCTGGGGGAGGAGGGGGGCACTAGCCCAGGGGCGTGGGTTTGCTTTCTTCTTTTTCCCAAGCTGAGCTCCGTGAAGCACTGGGGTGCTGATGGATTTGCAGTCACTACACAGACTAACAAGAAAGGAGGTTATGCTTCAAATGGAGAACCATTGACCAAGTGTAGCTTTAGGGACCAGGGGAAGGGAGGGTGGGGAGGGGGGGGACAGCTCCAGCTCCACCCAGCCCTTGTTCCACAGCAGTCCTCAGCCCTTGCAGGAGAACCCACGGCCTTTCTGTCCCTGCACCTCGAGTACCTGGGAACACAATCCTGCACAAACCTGGAACAGCACCAGTCTCACTCGGTAACTTGGTAGGCACTTGCCTTACCATTGTTAAAAACTGATTTGCAGGATGCTGGAGCCACCTGTTTTTTGGGATTACTTAAGTATTTACACCTGCATAAATATCACCTGCTAGGCAAAAGCTCCCATCAGTGCCCTTCTCAGAGACCTGTGCTGTTCAGGGGAGTCAGCTGAAGTGAAGTTTTTGTACCCAGAGAGCAGGAGCCAAGCTCCAAATCCAGCCTGCCACTTGGGCAGTGTCTGTGGCTCCTTGGTGCTGAAGCACATGTCCTGGGGCAGAATCCCTGCAGGAATCCCACAGCACAGAAACCTACTTGATTTGTGGGACTCAGCAGAAGATTGGGAAGGCTGCTGCAGGCCTGGGTCGAAGGGCTGAGCTGTGGCTTTCCCCCTGCCCAGTCACTGACTTGTCTCCAGCTGGGCCTGTGCTGTGGTCCCAACAGCAGCCAAGCATGGAATTTCTCTGAGACCTACACCAGGGATGGAGATTGATGTTAACGTGCAATGAAGTGACAAGATGGGAGCAGAATAAGAGGGCTTTGGATTTGAAGTGATTTTTTTTTTTCTTAAATTATTTATTCTTTTTTTTTCTTCTGTAAATATATTTATTTTATTGTGAAGCTAACAACATCTGGATTGTAACATGTACAGAATGTATGGTAGGAATGTATCCTCTTGTAGGAATGTAAATCTGTATGAAAAAGGGTATGGGAGCCAGATTCAGAAAGAATTAATTGAGTTCCAGTCAGGATATGCATGGATCACAGGATTATTTTTTCCCTACACTCTTTTTCTCATATGGGTCTGGTTGTTTGAAATATGCAAAAAAAGGTATGGAGGAGGGACAGGGTTATGTTCAAAATTAGTTCTAATCAGGCTCCCACCCCCCACTGGCTGCTTGAGAGGGGCCTCCCTTGGCACGCTACTGGAATCTGCCACTGAAGGCAGGAGCAAATGCAGTCATCTCCATCGTGCTGGCCTGGGAAAGGTTTAGAAAAGATGGTTTTTCCCCTTATTTTTTAAACACGCATGGGGGGCCCAGCAGAATTCCCTGGGGCCGGACGCCCTAGAAAGGGGCAGGATGTTCCCCAGGAGTTGTGCCAGAGCCGCGTCCTTGCCCGGAGCTGGGGCCGGGCGGGACATCCAGTACAGCCCAAAGCCCAGCTCTGTGTCCGGCCAGCCCGGCGCGTCCCCACCGCCCTGGGAGCAAGGGAAGGGGAGCATCCCTGTTGGAGAGAGCGGCCTCGCAGCGCCGGCTGTGTGGGCATCGCTCCGGCATCGCCTGCAGCCCACCCGGGAGCAACGCCGCCAGGAGCAATCACTCACTGCCAGGAGAGATTCAGACCTTGCACGAGGTAATTTGGATTTTCCTCAACGCCGTGTGGTAAGAGCCTGGGTTATTTAAAACTGATAATTTTGAATCCAAAGTTTACACTTTATTACTATTAATTTCAGTATATAGCAATGGGTCCTGTCTGACAAATGGTTTAATTCATTCTGGCATGTTTTGAACTTTTTGTTCTTGTTACAGGGTTTCTTTTGGTTTGGTTTTGTTCTTTTTTTTCCTCCCCCAACCCCCCCAATCAGGCTTCAGTATCCTGCTTCTGTGCAAGTTGCTTTCAATATTCTATTAATTAACGAGACTGAACATTTTAAAATAAATTAGTTATTTTTAAGCACTTTTTTCTTTTTCTGAAAATAAGCCTAATGCAAGTTCTGGAACCTCTTTAAAAACACAAATTTCAGATAAAATCCCAGCCTCAACTCCTATCTAGTTCTGAGCGTATTCCATACTAGTGCCTGCAAAGGCCAAGATTCTGGAAAAGGTGTAAATAGTGTGACATGTTCAGTGCATGGTTGTTTGAACAGGGCTTGTTATTGTCAAAAAAAAAAGAAAAAAAGAAAAAAAAAAGGAAAAAAAAAAAGAAAAAAAAAGAAAAAAGGCTGTATTTCCCCTTCCCCTCCCACAGACCTTAGAGCTGTGCCTTTTCTATGCAATATTACAGACATCTGAAACCAGATTACTGTATTCACATGTAGGTATGGGCTGTAATCAAAAAAACAATTGGACAAATGTACATGGAAATGAGCAGTCTTACTTTTGTAGTTTTATATTATACAATAAACAATTAAAATAAATTCTGGCTTTGTTCTTTCCCTCCACGAAGGAGGGCAGTCAGGGGAAGAAGACAAGACCCCATGAGGGCTGCAGGAGGAGGGGTGGGAGGTGTTCGCCCGCGGGAGGTGGCAAGGGACAGGGGCGGGACAGCCCGGTCTGACCCCGCTGCACCTGACAGAACAAGGGAAACATCGCCTTGTGCGGGGCCCGCTCCTGCTGCGAGGCTTTTGTCCTCCCCGGCACAGAGAGGTGCCCGTGGTGGCCGTTCCTGGCCTGCGTGTGCCGAGGGATGCTCGGGGCTGGGGCGGCTTCCCAGGGAGCGGGACTTACCCGCTGCCAATGCACAGAATGCCCCGTCCTTCAGGCCATCAAATCCCAGCAGGAAACATCTGATACCTTGATCCGCCGCTTCGTTTATCAGTGCCCTCCTCCCCTCCCCACTCCTCCAGGTGCCTGGTGTTTGCTTTCAGGGCCAGCCGGGAGGGAGATCTCGCCCCTGCCTTTGGCTCCCTCCAGCCTCTTGCGGCCCCGGAGCGCCCTGGGCTGGCCCCGGCAGCGGGCTCAGCTCATGAGTCACCCCCTGCGCACGCCTCGCCCGCCTCCCACACCCGCGGGAGCACGCCTGCTCCATTTTGGATTTCCAGAGACCCGAGAGCCAGCGGGAGGAGCAGCGAGCTGTGCCCGTCCCGCCCGCAGCATCGCGGCTGCGGGGAGCTGGCTCGGGTTACGGCGCAGCGCCCCGGGCCCGGCACCCGCTGCCGCCCGGGGACAATGGCTGCGGGGACACGGGGCGCAAAGAAAGGAGAAGTGGGAGAATTAAAGCCGGCCCCGGGGATGGATTTCTGTCTGCTCAGCAAGCGCTGCTCTCGCAGGGGTGAAGCGCAGCCGGCGCGAACCCTTCCCCGGGGGCTCGGCTCCAGTACGGGCACGGCCGGGTCCTGGTGCGCTGATCCGGGGCAGGGCCGGCGGAGATGCCGCTGTTGCACTCGCGAAGCTGCCCCGGTTTTGTTGCCACTTACCTTTTGACAGTTTTTTCCCTCACTTGTGACTTGTCAGTGAGAGCTGCCTCCAGCGCAGAACACCCGGGCTGCGCACAGGACCCTTCTTCCCCCTCCTGAGGTGGACAGCTTCCCACCCACTCCAACCCTCCAACTTCCCACCTCAGCGAGGGCAGACCATTGCTCTGGGCTTTCAAGCTGCATCTCCCCGCAGTGTCTGCCCCGACCCGAGGGCAGCTCCAGGCATCTGCCCACAGGCAGCCCTTGCTCCGAGCCGCCGTGCGGGCAGCAGAAGGAAGGGGCGCCAGGCTGGAGTTCAGCACAGGCTGGATGAGGCTCAGGTCCGAGGTATCTCACACCAACACCACAGTGGAGGGGTGAGGCACTCACCTTGTTTCTCGAGGTGACAGGGTTCTGTCACCTGGGAACCGAAGGACACTCCCTCCCTCCCTCGGGAGGTGCCACTGTGCCCCAGGAGTGGCATTTCTAGAGCACAGGGCAGTGGCTCGTTTCAGCAGCACTGACCCAGGTCTGCATCCAGCTCTGCAGATGCTCAGTATCACGAGTCAGGGCAGTGGCTCCGTGGCTATCGAGAGCCACACCAAGCTCCTCTCTGGGCCCGAGTGGAAGATCAGGGAGCTGAGGCCACCAGCTTTCAGGGACCTCGCTCAAGTATATGCTGTGTGGGCAGAAAGACACCCAAACACTGAGGCAAGGAGGGGATGCAAAAGCGCCCTTGTACACCACGCTGCAGGTGGCCTCAGCCAGGAGGGGTAACGCTCCCTGCCTCCAACCTGCACATCCATGTGGGACACGTGTTCCTCCAGCACTGGCATTAGCAGCCAGCCCTGCTCATGCAGCACAGCCAGCTTCCCTGGACCACACGCATCTCGTACTCACCAGAGGAAACCCAGCAGGGAAAAATCGTTGGAGAATGAAATCCCCTTCTGCCACAGGCAGTGCTCCATAGAGCTGCTGTGAACCACAGCAAACTCATCAGCTGAGACAGGTCTGCTGGGATGCTGGCTCCATGGCTGAGCTGTGCAAGGAGCTGCTTCTCCTGGCTCCCCCTGCCCCTTTCCACCTCACCCCTCTCCTCTGGGCTCCTTGCCCCCAGCTCCCATTTGTCTTCATCACCGGTGGCTGCAGGCTCCTCTCTCTGCCTGGTCCTTGCATGCATCATCTGCCTCCTCTCCAGGCAGCTCCCTCCTTCCACAGCTCCCCTCCCTTTTGAAGAAACTGCCTTAGCAACTGGCAGCAGGCCAGCAAGATCATGGGTTTTCCCTCCCACCCTTCCTTCTCCTCCAAAGAACAAGGTGGCCAGGGAGGGGGAAGGAGCCATGAGGCCTCATGTGCAGCAGCCACAGGGGTTCTGCGTGCGGCAGGGGGCTGGGCACACCCACATCCTCATCCTCCAGCACTCCAGGTGTGCCAGGTGCTCTGGGGTCAGCAGCAGGGAAGGTTCCTTTTAGTCCTCTGTCTCTCTTCCTTTTTCAACCAACATGTTTTCCCCAAAAACCAGCTGATTCCCCCCCAACCATCTCCAGATCTAGAGATCTGCCAGGGGAAGGCACAGAAGGAGCAGCTTCCAAATAGCCCATTTCTGCCAGGATTTCCTTCCATTCTTTTGGCCCTGCCTTCCCCACCTCATGCTACTCTCCCTGGACGATTTCCTCTCCTGTTTCCTCTCCTTTTCCCCCTGTTCTCTGGGCTTCCTTCCCCTCACCCTGCTCCTCCCCTTGCTTTCTCTCCTTCACACAGTTTGGCCTTCAGTACTTGCCCCTTTCCTGATGTGAGCAGGGATATCATGGATTGTGTGCTTGTGCCAAGTTCTGCATTTACTAGAGAAGGTGAGGAAAAACAGAAAAGAAAATGCCTCAAACCCCTGGAAGCTTGCTAGAAGACAATACTCAGGTAGGGTAACACTGCTCTTGCTTTCCTTGCACTCTGCTTTACTGTTTGCATGGAGAAAGGATTATTTGGGCTCCTCCAAAGGGACTTTACTGCCTAGCTGGCAGTAAACCCTAACCCTAACCCTTTGGCACAGCTAATCTGGCCAGCCTGCTCCTTCCTGGGGTGGGGGGGTCTGCTGGGGCAGGAGGCACAGAGGGATAAACCCACCTCCCCCCAGCCCTGATGGCAGAAAAAAGCAGCTGCCACCACCCTTTCCCTGCCTGCCAGGGGTTAATATTGTGGCAGCCAAAGTGGCACCTTAGTTCAACCAAAGGTTTCCACCTAAATCCTTCAAAAGTGTCACATGAAGTGGTCTGCATTGCTTGCCCTCCCTGCTGTTTGGTGGGAAAACCTGGTGAAGCACATCTGCCTAGTATAACCTTAATTAAGGGATGTGAGGGAGAAAGGAGACCCCACTGGGAAAATCCAGAGGCACCACAAACCCAGGGGCTGTGGATGAGGGGGGCTTTGAGTGCTGACTGGTTTAGCAGCAGCATTTCCATGTGATGCCTGGCAGCTGGCTCAGGACACAAATGGAAGGGGGGCTCCATTTCCAGCCAGTTTAAAGCCCAGCCCTCTGCTCCTGCACCTCTTTCTCCAGCCAGAAGTGCAAAGAAGCTGCTTCTGCCACCCTGAATGGGACTGAGGGTCACCTCAGCCACTTTCTTCTCTAGCCTCAAGCTAACACTCCAGTTCCAGGGATGAGGAACACCTCTTCTCAGTTTGGAGAACATCCCTCCTGAATGTAACTCCATTTTCGAAGCACCAGAGCATCCTGCCTCCCTTTGGTGGCTGTGGGGACACAGCTTCAGGCTACATCACGGTTTGAGGAGGGTCTGGTGAGCTGAGCTGCCAGACTTTGGCTTTCACTGGATGAAAGCAAGAGCAGGGTCTGGGCCCAGATCATATTCCCCAGGAGGAAATGTGTACAATTGGAAGCAGCAGTGATGCTCAAAAACCACACAGGGGCTGGCCAGTGCAGCCCAGAGGCAATCCAGCTCCAGCAGCAGGACTTGGTCCCAGCTGTGGAGCTTCCATTCAAGGAAAGGCTGGGGGGGTCAGGAGAGGAGTAGCTCAGCTCCAGGGTGAGAAAAGCCTTTCAGGGTTACCTGTGGATCCACGTGGCCTCTGCAGACAGCAGCTGCTCTGTCTCCAACCCTTGGATGCTGTGACACAGGGACACCAGGGGCACAGCCCTGAGCTGGCTGCGTTCCAACAGTGTCACCTCACATTCCTTGGAGCAGCCCCTCTCACTGAGGACCCTTGGAGCACTCAGATAGGGAGGGAGAACTGCACTGTGCTGCTCTGGGAACCAGGCTGCTCGTGCCTTAGAAAGGAAAAGGATTCAGGGAAACAACAGGGCAGGGGGGCTGGGGAAGAGCTGAGCTTGCAGTTTGCTCTTTTTGCCCTCAGATGCAGCTCTGCCAGATCAGCAAAGCCACCCCCATTTGGGTGACAGCCCTGTTTGGATGATACCCCAAAGACACACAGCAACAGCAACAAACAGAGCAGAATTTCTAAGCAGAGTTCAGGACACCCCCTCCATCCCTCTCCCGCTACAGATGACCCCAAACATGGTACGGCCTCACCGGTCTCATGGCTTATTACTGACTACAAGCTGAATTCTGGATGGCTTCCTTTATCCAGCCCAAGTGAAGAACTCCGATGCAACAACAACAACAAAAAAATAAATCACCTCATCACCTCTGCCACTCAATTTGAGTTATTAAAAAGCCTTGACTTAGTGGGTTAGGGATCACCAGCACACCCAGAATCACTTGCAGAGAGGAGCACAACCATGATTTGTACACACATGGTGTGTCACAGGGGCTCTGGGGATGGCAGCGATGCAGACGGCAGCCACAGCACGGCCCCAAAACCAGACACTGCAGCAGCAAAGCAAGGGCCCAAAGGTGCCTGGTGAACCATCCACTAGGAATTGGTTCAACCAGTCTGGAGTCCCACACACGAAAGCAAGGACAACCCAGGACTGTGTCATCCCAGACAAAGCCGTGGGGGAAAAAGGGAGAGAAACATGCTGGGCAGGAGGGATGACTCTTCGATGTGGCCCTGGGGATGAGCTTGGAAAGGTGGCAAGTCCCAGCTTGTTCCCTCCTGCCAGAAACTCCTATTCCTGCCTGCCCTCCCACACCCTGTGCTCCTGATGTGACCTTCCTCCCAGCTCAGCCACCGCGCAGCCGCTCCCAGGCAGTTCCCCGTGGGGAGCAGAGGGGCAGGGGATGGATGAGGTGAGCAAGGCTGGGGAAGGAGAAGGGCTCCAGGGGCTCAGGACTTGCCAAACAGAAGCATCCCTTAGAAGGGATGGGAGGAAAACCAACCTTCCCACAGTTGATGGGCTGCTCCTGGGGGACAGCAAATCCACATGGCTCTGACTTCATTTCGCACCCGGACCTGGGGCAGGGGAAGTGCTCTCCAAAGTTATGGATGAAAAAAATGTAACTTAAAAATAAAGCGTAGTCCTCTCCAAGACATCCTAGCCTGGCTGGTGCTCGCCAGGCTCAGAGCAGGCACGGTGTCTCCAGCCTGCCCAGCACCCCTGCCCAGGCAAATCCAGCTTTGGCACCAGCTCTGGGTGCCAGAATGTGCCCAGCTGGCTGGGAAGGGCTCCCTGGGACAGTGGCACCGAGGGAAAACTGCAGCCTCAGGAACACACACACACCGAGCCTGCTCTCTTGTGCTGCTCTAAATGCTTCACTGCTTCAAGGGAGAGGCATCAAGATTTAAGCCTAAATTAAGATTTAAGATAAACAGCAGGGACAAACCCATTTGGCCCGGCTCCTTCCTCTCCAGCAGACCTGCAATCTGTACCAGGTGAGCAGGGCCCAACCATTTCTGGTTATGGTGCCTGTTCTAAAGCAACTGATCTAAACATTGGTGAAACAGGCAAATTTGGCTCTGCTGTTCCAGAACACCCTGTGCCATCTGAAGATGATTCTTTACTCAGAGAGAATGTGCCCTGACAGAGTTAAACAACCCAATAGCTTCGTGTAATATATAATTTATCACCCAGAGTAACCGTAAGAAAAGCACATTTTAAATGTGGGGTTTGACTGTGGTTAACCCTGAAATTAGGGACTTTTCTTGATTACTGCACTCCTCTTTTTGAAGCACAGCTACCCCCCAAAGCCAAGCTCAACTCTGCTCCTTTAAACCCAGCTCCTAACCCCTGCTCCTCACACAGCCTTTAGCAGGAAACAGGTCCTGCAGCAGTACCTTTGGGCCAGCAAAGGCAACACCTGCCATGGAGAAGAAGAGTTAAAAACACTTTGTAAACTTCTGCCTCCTTGTTAAGCCAAGGGAGCAAACCCAGGCACTCCTGGTTTAGTGTCTCACAGCACCCCGAGCAGCAGAATAATTTACCAACATATGAACGGAGGGCTTAGGGGCAGCTGCACCACATAAACAGTCACGGTGGGGCTCTGAAGTTTCTGTCAGGATATGGGATATAAAGCTGGGTGAATAACTGATTTTTCGGTTCACTGGCAACCCTGAAAAAAGTTTCAAAAGAAAAAAAAAATTCATTTGGGGTTGACTGAAACAAATGTTTCGCTTTGACTTTTCAGCCCCTTTAACAAAAGTTAGCTCCAAAGATCATTCCAAATGAAAAGTTGCTTCAAATAGGAAAATCTCAATGCCTTTTACTCAGAAAAGGCTGAAACAAAATAGGTTTGTTTCTTTTCTAGCTAGGAAAAAAAAATGTGGCAAATCAAAACAACTCATTTTCATTTTGCCAAAATTTGCCTTTTTTGCTCAAGATTTTACCCAGCTCCAGCACAACCAATTTACACATGCAATAACTTAAAGAGAGACACTACTAATCCTGATGGAATACAAGTTTGGTTTGTTTAATAAAAAAAAAAAAAAAACAAACAACAACACTGCACAAATGTCCTGAAACTGAAACCCAACAGAAAGTAAGCTCAAAACCACTAAGCTTTTCTTGGCTCAGCTAGAGAATCTTATTAAGTCTCTGAATCATAGAGCCACAGATTTGGGATGTTGTGAAAATTAAATTAGTCTTACTTATTATTAGCAAGGCAAGAAAGGAACCAGGAGATTAGGATGCAGCAAGTGGCATTGTGAGCCAACTTTTCAGCGTGTCCCTGCCTTTCTCCTGCAAACCCACAATTAGCTCCGTGGTGGTTTTAATCTCGGGCTGCAGGTTCCTGACTCTCCCCTCAGCCTAATGCAAATCCAGGATTTAATGCCACGCCACAGTGAGATTCTCATTTCACTTCCTGCCTTGTTTCATTTGGAGCCTCTGCTTGTCTGTGCTCTGTAGGTGCATCCTGCCCCACGGCTGCAAACATTTAAGATCCAGGAAAAGCAGGAGTTAAAGCCTTGGGATAGAGGAGGAAAGGCACCCATCCATATGGACTTCCAGAGAGTACAAGTGGGATGACCTCACCCCTCTCCTGTTTGGCCTTTTTCATTGGGAGTTTAATATTGGAGTTTGCTGGCTGCTGGATGGCTCTGATGCCTTGGGGGACAGAGGCTGGCCAGCTGGGACAGGAACACTATGGGACCAGAATCAGAGATGGGATTTATCCAGATTTATTCATGCTTTCATTCAGGATTCAATTGCTTCACGTGTCAGGGAAGAAGTGGGAGCAAGGCACTTTGTTTTTCTAACTGCTGTACTTTTAAATTAAGGCAGGACATAGCACAGCTCGCCTTCGTAATTCACAGCTTCCAGACATCCCACCACACTCCTCAGTGGAAAGAAAGCAAAGAGCAGATATTCCAAATGCCTCACCCAAGCCTGGGTTTTAAACAGTAGGAAAAAAAAATAAACCTGGTTTTCATATGTCATAAAGAGACAAAGACAGACAGTGACAGTTTGCTGGAAATTGTTTTAACAGATCACAACTGAAAGTGGCTTTAAACCCACAGAAATCCTTGGAAGGTAAAAAAACACATCCAAAGAAGAATGTGGACCATCTCAAATCACCACTACAGTATGAAACCATAGCCTTCCTGAGGGCAAACTCCAAAGCAATATTTAATGAGCCAATACTTCCATTTATCATGAGCTCATTTGAATACCAGAGTCCCTACATAATAAATCAGACCTGCCTGCAGTGTTATTATTATTGTTTTGTTTTAACAGCCCCTTTAATCCCCAAACAGCTGGCTATCAGCACAGCAGGGCTGGGGGGGAGCAGCTGGGCAGCACAGCACCTCTGGTCCCTCAGGCCAGGGGCTTGCAGCAGGTGAGGTGGGAAGGGCTGTCCTGCTTTCCCAGCCTCAGCTCTCCCAGGACACAGTACTCACACCAGAGAGGAACCAGACATCTCCAACCCTGCTCAGAGCAAAAAGGAGCTGAAAGCTCTCCTGGCTGGAGGTGGGTTTTAGCCCTGCACACTGGGAGTGGGAGCCCAGGGAGTTCCAGCACTGACTGCACAGCTCCAGCCACCACTTCTGTCCTTCAGCCAAGGACAGTAGCTCCTCATCCCTTCCCTCTCCAGGGCACAGCACCCCACAAAACAGGCAGGCTTTGCACAGGGGCTTCCCAGCCTGACTTAAAGAATAAGCAAGGTTGGTTCTGTGCAGAAGAGCATGGAAAGCTGGAGTTCCTGCAGCCTCTGCAGTCCTAGGCCACACCTCTGGAAGAGACAAGCTGCAGGGAACTCCCAGCACACACATTCCTGTCCCTTGCACTTACTCCTGGTTTCACATCTCCTCTGGTGTGCCAGGTGAACAGAAGGATGAACCAGATTTGCTCCAAATCTCCCATCAGAGCCTTTTGGGAAAGAGCTTTTCCCTTGTCAGAGGTCTCCAGCCCAAGGTGAGCACATGCAGCCTGCCATGATGGAGCAGAGCCCAGAGACTCACTCATTCCTTGGAAAACTGCAGGCCCTCAGAGCACCAGGGACCCAATACCACCAGGTGAAGCCTACAGGAGATGGGATGTGGTGCCACTTCCAGCAGAGAACAAGGAGCTGGGGCTCTGTAAGCACCCTGATCACTGCTGCAGCACTGAAGATGAGCAGCTCCCACGTGCACCGTGCTCATGAGACACAGCTGGATCAGCCCAAACAACACCTAGCACCTCTCAGGATAATTCCAACTGCAGGAAAGGCCTCCCTGTATCAATCATGTGTGTGTATAATCATATATAACTGTGTATGGTAATTATCCAAAATCAGCTCCTCACAGCAAACTCTAGACAGGGAAAATGGTCTGGGCTGCATAAATGACACAAAAAAGCAAATGTAAATCCCTATTATGTGCCACTTGAGTTGAAGTGTTTGGCTAGAGAGTGCAGCCTTGAGTTCATCAGCCCCTCCTGTGAGCAGCTCCAAACAGGCAGCAAACATCACATTGAGACTGCAGCATCTTTCCTGACCCTGGCATCTCCCTCTGCAGGGAAAAGACACCTCTAACTCTGGGGCTGCACTTCTGCAGCTACAACAGCAACTGCAGCCTTAAAATTCACTTTTTGTGAGTTACTTCCTTTCCCACGTGCCAGTTTGTTTTGCAGGAGAAGAGCAAGGCCTCCCTCTGTCTCGCTTTCCTCTTTTCCAGGGGCAGCTCTGTTTTTGGGGAGCTCAGGGCAGCAGTGGGGGCTGCAGTGCTCTGTCAGGCAGGAGGGAGAGCCAAGCCCTGTTGAAAGTGGAGCAGGATCTCCCTTGTGGTCCTGCCAGCGTTCCCTGCCCGCCTCCACCTGTTTGGGTTGCCGAGAAGAAACCAGAGTCGATTATCAGGCCGGCTGCTTTGTCAGGTGCTGCTTTGATGTAAACTCAGCCACGATCAGATGTGCTGATGGCAGCAAACAGCCAAAGAGAACCGAACTGCCCTGCAGAGTGACCTGCAGAGATTAGAGCCAGCGGGGCTGTGGACAAATCACGGAGATTAAACGTGAACGAGCTGAGAAGTCTTGGGAGAAGCACCCAGGGAGGCAAAAATAAGCAATGCAGAGAGAAAGCAGGAAAACGAGGTAGACCAAGGATTGACTAGACCCTACTAATGCATAAATCAAAGCCCTTCCCCACCTCTTGATACTTCAGCTTTGTACAAATGCTCCTGCTTCCCTTGCTGCAGGCTAGCTGGCTGACAGAAACCCTGAGTGCACCTTTGGTGCATTCTGCCTGTCACAGGCATCACTGCAGAAACAACTCAGCCCTCACAGGGGGGAAAAAACAGGCTTCCCCCACCCACCCCTTTCTTTTATCCTTTTTTCCTTTTTCAAAAATTTGTGGAGAGCTGGTGACCTTTTGCCAGGGTAGAGGACAAGGCCAGAAAGTCCCATGCCCACATCTAAGGTGAAGCAACGCAGCTTCCCTTCCTGCAAATCTGTCCCTGCCTGCAGCTCAGCTGCATTTTGCAAGGTTTCTTTAAAATTTGTAGAGTAGGACTCTGCTTTTGAAGGTGGAAACATTTAATTTGGGGCACTATAGCACATCATTGCATTAAATATTTTTTTTTCATTTTTTATCTGTTGCTAGTGGCGATGTTCTGCCCCTGCAAGCTCTCAGATTTGAGGACCATTTCCCATTTAGGGACCACTCAGCAATGTGCCAGGTGGCAGATATGGGTATTGAGACACCCAAATTCATGGGGAAAACCAGAGAGCACCAGAGAAAAGCATTTTTTTCACTGATCAACCTTTCTGCAGCTAAATGAGGCCTGATGCCTTATTACAGGCACATCTACCCTTGGAATCCCAGTTGCAGACACCAATCTCTGTGTCCATCAAAAAGGGAATTTCTCCAGCAACAGCAGCAGAACTGTAAAATTCCTCCTGCAAACACACTGAAATTCCCCTTGCCACTGCACACCATGGCTCTTCTCACCACCACGTACAAACCAGGGCAGCCACATGGTGCTTACACTTGCAAACACGAGGGGGAATTTTCAACCCTGCTGGCCAGAAGTGGCAGAGTAAGAGCAAGATGTCATGGAGGCAGATTTCTGCACACCAGGCCTATTATTTGCTAATGAGATTTCAGCTGTGATCCTCCCAACTCAAAGCAAACCCCAGGGATCAGTAGAGTCAGGAATTTGTTGTCAGCATGTCCTGGACTCTCTCCCCTCATGCTGTGGTGCCAGGCTGGCCTGGGCAGTGCTGCCCTCACAGGGATCTCTCTCTACCTGCTCCCAGCCTCACGGGAAAGTGGCTTTCAGGAAGAGATGGAAATTGAAATGCACACACTGCAACATTCCAGCAATGTCCTGAGACAGCTTCACCTCCACAGTGCCAGCCTGGTCCTCCAGTGCACTGCACAAACACAGGGAATGAACAGGAGCCTGTGCCAGCTGCAATGGTCCCACAAGCTGGGAAGGACCAAACTCCCCACCTCCTCAGCCATGGACTCAGGAGAATTGGCTCAGGCTGCCTCCTGAATGAAAGAACAGCTTTCCTAAGGACTCAGCTCACACTGCCAGCCTGCTAAGGAGCTGCACTGACTGGAAACCTAAAGGACAGCTGTTTGTTCCTCCCTTTCCACCCTGCTTCCTCCTCCCCAGCCAAAGGAGGGGGAAAGTTGCCAGAAGAGACTTCATCTAGGTGCCATGGATAGAGAGAAAGAGATAGGACACCCCTTCAAACTGGAAAAGGGGAGAAAATGTTCCTGTAGGAGCACAAAGCAGCCACACAACTGCTCCTTTTGCCATTGTCAGAGGGAGGCAGCTCAGTCCAAGGGAGAGCGGAGTAACCTGCAAGAGTCTGAACAGCTGCAGAACACCCCACCAGCTGCACTTGGATTCTTAACTCGCTTCACCATCAACTCAGTGACAAAAGGCTTTAGTGCTCCTAATGAAAATACAGTCCCTGCACCAGTAAAATCACACAGCCCTGAAAAAAAGCCCCTTTTGGTAGTAGAATTCATGTGCAAACAGGTTTCAGGTCCAAGTTGCTGAGATTGGGACAAAATGTTTGATACCCGGGGCTGGAGACAGAGAGGAAAGGGAGGATTTGAAGGTGTTTGGGAGACACTTCATGACTGCTTTTGATTTGTTTCCAAAATATCCATGTTTTCTACTTGTGCTAATGCTCCCTGTAGTTTAAAAGGCAAAATGTGATCCAAAAATGCCTTATGGGTCCTGAGCCAGCCTTTGCATTTTTGAAAGTGCCTGTTAGGTACTTTCTGCTCTGAATTCCTGTGGAAGGTGCCCCCACATCCTTCTCCAAGACTGTTGTGAGCAACTGAAGTGCTTTAGGAAGAGATTCAGCAAATCTTGTTGCTTTGTCTTCTGTAAACTTCTTGGACTGGTGAGCATAAAGGAGTAAAAAAAACCCCAAACCAGTGGTCCAGCTACTCATGGAGTGTCTGCACACAGCTGCCAGTGTTGACTTGTTCTTTCCAGTCAGTCTCCTCACACACTTCTTTTCCTCAGCTGAAGAAGACATGAAAAACCAGCTCCAACCACAGCAAAAATTACAATTCAGACAGTATCACAGCCCTGCAGACATGAGTGACAGCCCAGAGGACACTAGAACATTGTGCATTAGACAGAGAACATAGAACACAGAACTAGAACATTAGACAGAGACAGTTCTGCCATGACCACACACATGCCTTCTGCACATCCCACTGTACCTCAATCTGCTCCTCTGATCACAGAGCTGTCCACTGGCTTTGGAAAGACATGTTGGGATAAAGTTGTGTGGCACGAGCAGCAGGACTGCCCTCCTTTCCCCTGTGTTGCTGTGGCCAAGACTAGTTGCTCCCTCAAGCAATAGGGGAGACCCTTACTAGGGGTTCTTTGGGCTACTTACACCAACAGGCTGCAGCTGACAATTAGCAATGTGGATCTAGCATGGAAGAGGCCAATTTGTCTGCCCATTTATCACTGGAGCTGGAGTCTGTAACAGACAAACCCCCCAGTGTGGCACAAGGCGCTGTATCCATGCCAGCAAACGTGCTTGGGGTGGGATGGGCTCTTCCCCCCAAGGGACAAGTCCAGAGGGTTCAGTCCTGTGCAGAGCCAGGCCAGCCCAGTGTGGATCATGAGGATGGAGCTGAACACCACTGAGGTCTTTGGGGTTGGTACCGCAGCAAGGTTTGGGGTGCCCACAGACCATGGCACGGGACCCCAGCTCCCTCAGGTACCCCTGACAGCTGCTTTTCCTACAAGGTGTCCTGCTCAGCAGCTGGAAGCCAGCCAACACTGTGAGGTCTGATCCAAAGAACTTGCTTTTCTCCCCTTGTGCAGTGCCTCCTGAAGACCAGCTCAGATAAGGCAACACTTTCTGCTGTTGGTAAGATGAAGACAGTCTTGAAAACCACACCTGGCCTCAGTAAACTGCCTTCACTGCAATTCTGTGCTGAGGGAAACAAACACCGAGTGTTTAATCACTTAAAGAGTCTAAAACCAACTGAGACACGTTTCACTGGAAAAGCAAAACTGAAAGCACACACGTGGCTGCTGAGCTGAGCCTGCCCCTTGGCTTCCCCTCCCTCTCCAGGTAACTTCATTGCTTTAAATATGGAAGGTGAGGCTCACACCATGGCCGCAATCCCAGCAGGGAACCTTCTCCTATTTTGGGGGTTTGCTTGCTGGAGCTGGTGTGAACCATGCAAACACCACGACCTGCCCATGCACCAGCACTAAGAAACCCTGATGAGCAAAGTGAGCAAAGATCACTCACAGCAGCTCCATGACAGTAAGTGGAGCAAATGCCACCTGGGCACACAACCAGTGAGGGCACAGGTGACAGCCCAGCAGAATCCCTCAGGGAACACAGCCCAACCTGATGCCTCAGATCAGCATATTGCACACACAGGGTACATATTCTAAACATACAAAACTATGCCAAAAGGATCATTAAGCATATGGAAAGAAAGCCAGAAGAATCATTAAGGATGTTTAGACAAACATTAAAAATATGTACAATACCCTAGTTTGACTCTCCTTTGAATTATTTTGTTTCCCACGGGACCTCAGTGTCTTTTATTTCAAGGAGAAATATTTTTTTGCCCCTTCATATTCTAGAAGTAGTCCCAAGCCTTACTTGAGGCCCACAATCCAATTACTATATGGGGCACAGCACAAGGAACCTCTGGAGGTATGTGCCAGGTCAGCAGGGTCCTGACAGAATCACTGGACCTGCAGAGGAAGACTCAGAGACCCTAAACTAGGAAAAATACTTTTCCTTGGTGAGAATATAGTGAATCCAGACATGAGACAGTCAGAATCCCCCTCTGCCTTTGAGATGTGAGACCTGTGCCAGCTGAGTCCTTCTCAGGTATTGCCGACAGAGTTGCTCTTTGTAACCTGTAACACAGGGTTAACAACATAGATTACATTTTAAAGTACAGGTTGACAAGGTGAAAACAAGAGCTCCATCAGTTTTGGATGCATCACATGTGAACCTGACTCCCAGTGCCACAGAGCCATGACTGAGTATCAAACAAGCAAAGCTCCTAACTGCTTAAATACATCCCAGAGAAATTAGCATTTCTGCACATTCCAGTCAGGCAACCCATACTGGGTACCGAATGACAGAAGTGCACAAGTGACCTCCTGCAAAAAAAGCTGGCATGGCCAGCTGCTTCCAGCCAGGAGAGCATCACACTCCACTGTGCCTTCTCTGCAATTTCCACCCAGGCCACCCCTTCCCTTCAGCCACAGGAAGCAGGGGCCCTTCAGTGAAGTTTCACTGCACCCTGCTGATTCAATCTACACAGGGCACAAGGCAAGGATCAGGTGAGGACAGGAGGATAAGTAAGGAACAACTGTCACATTGCAGACACATGACAGGACTGAAGCTGCAGCTGCAAATCCACAGCAGAGTTTTGCTTTGGAGGATTTGATTTTATACCTACAATGAGGAACTATAATGTACCTCCTTATCTAAAAATAATTTTTGAAAAAGGTCTTCTCACATCTGGACTTGTATCAATGCTACGACAGGCACCAGCAGCTGCATTTACACCCTCAGTCTGCAGTCCAGCTCTCTACCAGCAATAACTGACAGCAACAGGGGGGCTGTGGCAATGCAGCTCCCACGCACCCCATGGCTGTGACACATTTCTTCTGCAGAACAGGAACTCAGACCCTTGCAGCTCCAAGGCTCACTTCCAATTTTGGAGGAAAGCAGCCAGAGGGCACAGTGTGTGCACCTGTAATCCAGCCCAGGCATTCCCTTCTCTCCAAATGCTCCTGCTCTCCTCATGCTTGTATCCCACTTTCTCCACCATCTGCTCTTCCTACAGCTATCCCAGCTGCCTATACTCTAGTACTGCTTCACCTTCCTATTTCTTCTTCTGCTGAGCTCTTGCTTTGTGTTTTCTTCCAGCTCCTTCTCCAGCTGTTTGTAGGCCTCTGAATTTAAATGTGTTTCTTCCCATCTCCTTTCACATTCCAGGCTCTCTGGAAGGAGGAGACCAGGCTGCTGCTGCCTTTAATGGCTATGCTCTTCGGTAGAGGCCAGAAGACAAAAAACTTCTCTGATTTTGTAGCAGACACTTCTAGCAGGTACTATGCAATTATTAGATGACCTATGCTTTTATAAATTATATTCAAGTGTATTTTGCAACTATCCTGTATTTTCAAAATGCTCTGAAATTTACAAGATAAATATGCAGAGTTGCAGAACTGGCACAAAATGTAAATGGCTGGACCAAGTGTGATTCATCTCACATGCACTGAGCTACATCTCCCTCACATCCTAAAAGGCCACCAGATATTCAGCTCAAGTGCAGCAGTCCAACAACCCAACTTTACACATGATGATTTCATTACCAGGTAAAATTCTGTACAACAACTCAATGTGATAAGAGTTAACTTCAGTACACACTCACTGCATTTGAGGACACGTACACATGCTTATTTGCAAGCTTTACTTTTGGCATCTCAAAATGAATTTGCTGAGCTAATGATATTCTGAGAAGGTGTCAACATTCTGGGTGCTGTGGGCAGTCCAGCACTGCCAGCACCTGCGGCAGGTGGTGGTGCTCTGGGTAAGGCAGAGCTGAACCCCCAGGTGTCACGGCACAGGCTTTCAGATAATACTGAGCAGAGCCCAGCCCTTCTTAGCAGCCATTCAGGAGCCTGCAGCTCACTTCACAGTGGGATCTTTGGACTTTGCTTCCTGGCCATGTGCCAACATAGGGAATTGCATCTGAACCAGGTGTCCTCCGCTGCTTGGGCTGGATTGGCACATAGGCACCTGCTCCTCAGTGACACCAGTTCTGGGCTCAAAGTGATGCACCCTGACATGTCTGGTGACAATGCACAGCAACACAAATGTGCACAAAGCATGGACTGCCATCCTGCCCATGAGGCTGCTGGCAGCATTAAACCAGACCCTGCATGTTGTGTCAATGGGAACAGCATGGAAGGACGGCCCCGATGCAGCTGAATCTGTTAGCCAAAACCTTCTGCATATGAACAAAGCTGCCTGTACAACACAGAGGAGATAAGCAAGAGGATGCCGTCCATCCCACAATCAATAACAAAAAAGGAAGCTTGAGCTAGGAGACAAAAAGCAGTCCTACATCTTAAGGCAGGCAGCATCTACCGCAAAAGGCTGAATTTGGATGTAAACTTTACATCTTTCAGCAGCGTGAAGGTCTGTGGGATGCAGAAAGAACATAAAAACCCCATAAACACATTCTGGATAGTACCAGGTTTCACAAAGTTTCAGATTGGTACATCAGTCACAATAGAAATCTCCTTTTTCCCCTCCCCCATCCACGGCACGCCACCAGAACTGCACTCAGAGACTGGAAGACAAATAGGCAGCTGCCTCTGGAGGCAATTGTGAGGAGACTAAAGATCAACTTGCAGCTGGCACTTCCACCCCCACCTCTCCTTAATACTTCAGTCCACTCGCTGCCAGACAAGGATCATGAGTCAGCTCCTAAACATATTCTCCTTGGAACAATAGCTATAGCTCTGTGCTGCAGCTATCCCACTGCTCCAGCTCCCAGGGACATGCCACAGTCACGGAAACAAAGGCACCAATTTTAACCTAGGGCAGCCCGAGACCAGAACTGAAGGATACAAAAAGCATGCACTAAAGAATACTGTGCTAAACCTGGGAGATTAGCAAAGCTCATTTTGACATGTAATGGGCATGAAGTCAGTGCTGCAATGAAAATCTGCAGAAACAGCAAACAGAAGTGGGTTTGGGGCTACATGGTAAAGCAGATGGCTTTTGCTTAAACCTTTTCTGCTACATCAGGGTGCAGTTTGATACCACATCATTGTATACTGCAGTACTAATTAGAGGGCAAAGGAGACAATTTAGCCTTTACAAATTAACTTTACCATAACCACAGGAGCAGAATCTCCTGCACTCACAAAGATGGAACGCCAGCACTGGTCTCTCAAGGAGAGTAAAAAGCTTCCTTTTGCAAGGACAACCTTTCAGCTTACCCAGCTGATGACATCAAACTCAGGCTTTTCTGACCCAAGTGCTGTCAGACAATAAAGAATTCAAATGACAGATAAAAAAAAACACACTAGAGATTTCTCCGAACAAGATGTTAGGTGATGAACTGGTGGTGACTACTGAGCACTTAAAGAGTTGTGCACATAATAAAGACATGGAAGAGTTTATGTCCATGCACTATCAAGAAACAGCAGCACCTGAACATGCCTTACCTGCAGCAGTAGAGACCCTGAGTGCTCCAAGCCTTACCTCCACTGAGAGCCTCTGATGAGATGTTTACAGAGCTACAGTGCAAGCTAACGTGAGAGGAGAAATCTGTGACTGCTGTGTTTCTGGTTTTCTCTAGCTAAGAAATCAGCAAACCCAGTTGTCCTTTCTCACCTCACCATAGCTGGTGCTTCTTACGGCTGAATCTTGTCAATTACTTTGAAGAAGTCTCTAACCCTAAATATCATGAGCCACATTGCCCTACAAGCCAGAAGGGAAATTGGAGACAGAAGTAAAAGACTGACTCCCAACACGATAAAGAGATAGGAGAATTGAAGGAAAATCTGCAGGACCCTGCCAGGTGTGGTTTGTGGGACTGAGCAGCAGAAATCAGAAGGTCCTACAGCATATCAATTTTACCACTAACAGAAAAGTGAGCAATGCACACATTCTGTAAAAAAAGACAGCAAGCTGTATACATATGTATCTTTTAAATTATTTTATTTTGTGTAAGCTAAAAGGAAATTTACACACTTAAATCTCAAAAGACCTTGGGCATGCATATTGACCTTTTTAGAGGTTCTTTGACATAGCTCTCTTTTTTCCATAGGAATTTCCCCAGACATTTACAACCCATAGTTTTTTACTGTATATACAGCCTAAAACCATAGCAATCTATGATTATGTCATTTTACACTGTGCAAAATCAAACAGGAATAGTGGTACAATAGAACATAAAAATTTTTAACAGGTAAATTTCATTGTAAGACATTCATATTGTTTTGGTCCTTCATTTCCAAATCAAACTGATTAAGAGCAGACAACCTTCTAATGACCAAAAAAAAAAATAAATCAAGTGTTTAGACAGTAATCCATAACTGGAACAAGAAATTACTGACAGCATACCTTTCAAAAGGCTATATAGTGACAGAGCCATACTACTGAAGTTCAAGAACATAAAAACTGATCAGCCAACCAATCAAACAGGGGGAGGGGATGGGGGAAAAGAAAAGGAAGAACACATCTTAAGCTTGTTAAAACACAAAAGAAATTACTGGGTTTTAAAGAAACGATAACTGAAAAACCCACAAAAGGGACAATATTACCTTTTGATTTTTTTTCCAGCAAGAAATATTTTAATATATGCAGGAAAGAATAAGTTGCTCAATACAATCTGAAAGTCTTAAGGGGCAACTTCACAGATCGTGAAGATTGAAGTTTTCATTATGTGTTTATAGGTTTTTTTTTAAACTTTTAGAAGTTTTTTAAGAAGGACACCACCAGTGTATTTCACAAAGACATAAATGTATACAGCCCAGCACAACAAAAAGAATAGATCTTCAAAAAGATTTACCCCCAATTATTTACATTTTTCTCTAATATAAATTTAGGACTCCAGTATGTAAATAAATATACATTACTATGTATACCTTTCTAGTGCTGCTTACCAACAAATCATCTGAACTTGATATTTTTTTAATTAAAGCAAGATTGCTTTTTACGACCCGCAGAGGGAAGAAAAAAAATCAATAGAAAACGTCCAATTCACATCACTTTAGTCTACCTTTTCTTGGCAGCTTGTTGAAGGTGTTAATGTGGCTGGGAACATCAACACCTTGGCATGCATGAAAGTTAAGTCAGGAAGGCTAGAAATCACCTTGGCAGCCTCTTCACTAAGGTGTTCTTCCTTTTTAGGCTTCCTGTTGGGAAGAAGAGAACAAAGTGCATTAATCCAGTACCTAATATCCCTGGGATCACTGAAACAATCACTGATTGAAGCAATGTTCTGTCAGCTTGTCTCCCACTGACAGGCACTTCTGCAAGCTACTTGAAGGTAGTCTAATGTTATAATACCTACCTGCCTACCAATCGTGTGTTAACAGAGAGAGTCAGCAAAATGTTCCTGTGTATATTGTTGCAATAAGGAAAAAATGTCCTATTCAAATAATAATTTTTACAGATATTTTTTTTAGCAGCTTCAAGAGTCAAGGGACTCAGCTGAAGAGATAACCATGCCCATATTCTAGAGATAAAACAGTTGGAGCATTAGTTCTAAACTACCTAAATTTGGTACAATTCTTTAAAAATACAATGGAAAAGATCTTAAAAGGACATTAAGAAACGTCTAAGTTACTTCTCAGTAATTTTAAAATAAAAAAAGCACTTATGCTGTGTTTTCAACATGACTGTTCTCACACTGCCCATCATGCCACTCTACACTGTGATTCCAAAACCATTTTTCCCCTCAGGATTCAGCAGCAGCAGAAGGTGCCTCACAAATAAGTGTATCTACTTGCTTTGAAGTACAGGAGTATGAGCAGCCATGATGCATACAGCAGTTTGGGAATCACTAGGGTTTACTTTGCCTTTTGCATTATTCACAAGAATTACTGAGCACAAATGAATAAAGAAGTCTGAATCCCATGTCACTTGGTTCTCACTATTATGCAAAAAATTCACACTTCCCAAGTAAAATGAAGCCTGGCTCAGACTGCTATAGACCCCCCTCCTTTGCCCAAACATCCATACTTTACACATATCTGGCTTATCTTTGAAGAACACTGCCTACCACTAGAAATACTCAGTTTTCCATCAAACATTATTCCAGTTTCAAAAAGGCACCTGCTAAATCCTGTAATGATGTAAGAAATTGCAACTGCATAAGCTCCCTCACCTTTGTGGGAAAAAAAGCTGAGACAAAATGCTTGAACCAAAGAAACTGCTTTCCCTAGGGCACTTCAGAAATCTCCTTTCTGTATCTGGTCTTATTTATAAGCTTTAAACCAATCCCATGAGAGGGCAATGTCCACTCCAATCATGAAGCAGCATGTACTTTTTGTCAGCCCCCACGAGGATTGTTTCCTCAGCTGAGCAGAGACCAGTGGAAAGCAAGAGGCCACATGTTTGCTTCCACAAAGCTCAGAATTCCTTAGCTAGAAGAAAAAAAGAGCTGGAGTCAAATGCATCCTTGACATCTGATGATTGTGGTGACCATCACCACTGATCATAGTGCTGACACTGAACTATCACTTCTGTTTGCCACTGAAATCCCCACTCGATGAAAGTTCTCCAGATGAGGCAGCCTAAACACTAAATCTGACTTACCTTCACAGAACAGCAATATTTTTTTTTCTCTGCTACAGTGGAATTTCACGAGCTACTGACTAGGCAGATTACCAAATTCTGGAGGATAAACAAAGCTGTATGCTGGTTTTACTGAAGGAAGAAGCAGAGAGCCAATATGTGCCTCCTCTAACAACTTCACAGTCAGCTCTGTTTGCACTCAAAGGACTATCTCTGAGCTGTTGAAATGTGGTTCCCACCCACCCTGTGTTATCAGTATCTGGTGCCATTATTAATAATCACTTACCACAAGCCCCTTAAAGGTACCAACTCCTGATGATCAAGGACTTAGAGCTAACAAAGGAGTGTTTGGCAGAGGAAGCCAAGGGAAGAGGGCTGCATTGGAGATGTTCCTGTAATTGTTCATCAGGCTAGATGAAGCTCACACACTCCTTGCTATTTATATTCCTCTTCCTCCTCTGCTCAACTGCAGCATGCAAAGAAATGGCACTGCTGGGTCCCAGAGGCAGCGCTGCCTTTCACTCCACGGTCACATGCAGCACCTTTGTCACAGGACAGTGCCATCACTCCTGCTTTGCAGAACAGCACACCAGTGAGGGGTCAATCCCACCCAGTTACCCACTGCTCCCCTTCTGGCTGGAATATTCCCCTTTGCAATACTTTATCTACTCCAATGCAATGTAAATAGTATTTCTAAAGCAGGAGAAGCTAATGCACTAACACAGCAACCACTGCTTAACTGTGACCAAGACAGAACTATAGATACAATCACTAGGTAATGAGACTCAAACCCTTTTCTGAAATCATCTCAATGCAGAAAGGGATGAGATGGCCAAAATTCTCCATTCCTCAGTGGAGAGAGGCAGGTTCCTCTGCAATAAAACAAAACTGGACACTACGAGTACTCTTTCTGGGTAACAACCACCACTTCTGGTAGCAAATATCACCAGGACAACCCTAAAGAGTTCCTCATTAACTCTAATTTTAAAAGACAAAGTAGCATCATCACTGCAGACAGGTTTTACCTTTTAAAGGTGGCAAACTGCCCACTAACTGTGATGTCCATTAATAGAGGCAAGAGAAGTGACTGCGCATTAACTTCAGGCACCACTTTTGCTGAAGATTTCCCATTGCCAAGAGATTCTTTTGCTGAGCCCTGATCAGTGGAGAGGAGTCTTGCAGAGCTTTTCCTGCTCAAGCACTCCTCATTTCTAGGTGCCATGGCTTAAAGAACAGACACCTGAGTGAGTGGACTGTCAGTGGCAGCTGTCCTATTTCTATCTGCTTTGGAATCAGAACTTTTGATTACAAAACCATGAAAGGACCCATCCCTGGATCAAAACAAAGTCTCTGCCTCATTGAGGTTTCAAAATAATCCTCTACAGCACACTTTGCCCCTATCCATCTCTTTTCTTACACTAGGTTAGATACCCTCCCAAGAAGGACAGGAAGGATATACCCCTACCCAAGCATTTGTACCAGCCCCTCTGTCTGTAGGCACTAAATTTCCTTTTCAAAGGCATGTTAACACTAAGCCACAAGAAATGAACCAGACTTACAGGCAGGAAAGTTGCTGGAAGAAAATCAGGCAAGAAAGAGGGAATGCTTTGTCCATCCATCACTTGCATGTCACTGTTCTGTTTTGCATTCCAACCCCTTCCTGCAGCATTCAAGTCTTTCAGGGCTTCAGTCACCTCTCATGTTTGCAAAGAGTTTTTAGGATAGCACCAGCAAGGCCAGGCTTTATCAGCAACAATGATTAGAGAAATGCACTTTAAAAACACTCTGTAATTAAGAGTTAGCCTGCTCCATCCAACACCATCCCCAAGGAGTATTTCCAGTTTAAATGAAGGTTTTGGCCATTTCTTGGAAAGGTATCAGTGCTCTGCTTTCCTTCAAAAAGACAGCAGATAAACTTTTGATCTCTGCCAATTCTATGGAACTAGGCAAGGCTGGAGACTCTGCGGAATGCTGCTCTGGATCCCTGACCTTCAACACTTATTGCTGCTGTCAAAGTTTCAGGCTCAAGCTGAGGACCAAGTTTCCCTCCTCTCCCAATACTTTCCTGCTGAGAAACAGACTTTCTGGTTCAAGAGATGGCTTTGCAACAAAAGACAAGGCTACTTTAGACAAAGACAACTCTTCACACGGCATCCCACAGCTGAACAGTGGTGTTTTCACTCTAAACTTTACCCTAAAGATCCTGAGTTCAGCCAACAAACATGGGATAGCCTCAGCACTACTGAAGTTGCCATCAAAGTGATCCTAAATCCACTGATTTTGTCTTCCTCAGTCAGTTATCACTGATGTCTAATAGTTAACATTTCCAGGCTGGTGCATGAAGCTCATTGTCATTGACCTGGCTGTACCCAGCCACTCCTATTTTAAAGGCTCCAGTTCATTACAAAAGAATTTATAAAACTGAAAAGAAAAACAAATTTATTACAAAAAGCTAACATTGTACCACACTAGTTGGCATACTACTGAGCCTATACCTTCTTATTTTTCAGAAGGCTTCTGGCCTGAAAAAACAGACTGCTTTTCTTTTGGGGAGCATGAAATCAAGAAGAAAAAGCACATGAATTTTTTTTGTTTAACTCAGAGTTGATAAGAACATACAAAATGTATTAAACCATGAAAACAGCAAATCCTTGTGTGTGTCTGAACTTAGCCCCCAAGTCTGAGGTCCCAGCCTGGTACAATGCTACATCACAGATCTAGAACCAGTTCCTGCTGGTAAGCAATGCTCTCCAGAACAGGGGAAGAGCTCTGACATCTGGATAAAGAGCTTTAAGAGCACAGGTAAGAGCTTTCAAGTGCATTGTGGAAGCACTCAGGAAAAAAACAAACTCCTCATATCAAAAAAAACAGTACAGAAAAATGAGGGTCAACACTTATTTAAGCAAAGTTCCTTTGTAAACAAAAAGCTAAGACATCTTAAAGCAAGGTACAAATCTAAGAGTGCAGATATAACAAAGATACATTTAGAGTTTGCATGTCCTGCTGTGGTTACTTTTAAATTAAGCTTAGAATATAATACAAAAGTATTTCAACTGTAACTATGTTTTCTAATTCCTGAAAGCCAAACTTCCACTACAGTATCTCCAGGAAGAGCATGTGCACTCCATGGATAGAAAAAGAAGCAATCCAGAAGACCCAAAAATCAGCATCGAAGTGGGGAGTTCCCTCTACTGGTTCTCCCTTGAAATTTCATGGCTTGTTGATTTCATGCTCACTTTCAAAATTATCACTGCAGGAAAACTGGGAAGATAGTTTTCTTAGTAAAAGAGCATATTTGACAAGAACTCTTGAAAATTACAAATCAGTCATTTTAAGCAAGCCAGCTCCACCCCACCATTACTGTGCCTCCTCCTAAGGGCTGTTGCATGAAAACACATCTACTTTAAGAGTGCTGAATAAACCCTAAGGCTCACTTGGGAGTGAAGATATGTTATCATGCACTTGTTGCATGTTGAGGCACACATTTCCAAAAAACCAATGTTTTACTTGGTAAAGATTCCTCAGCATTTCTTTTGAAGGGCACAAACATTAATTATATGTTAAGACAGTCTAGGATCCTACTGCTAAGACACACATAAATAAATAAACCCAAAGAATACAAGCTTATAAATGGAGAGATGATTCTGGACCAAATCAAAGCCCAGACTTCAAGCAAGCCATTTCATGTCTAAAGCCTTTCTACAGATGCTGCCTATAAAAAAAAGCACAAAACTACTTTATGTGTGCTCCATTGAGGCAGAAGTGACATCCTAAACCAACTACACATTCAATTCTTAACATGCAACAGCAAAATTAAACTGATGTTTGCTCACTGAAGTTTTGACAGGTGTTAGGAATATTTGTGAAGGGACAAATATAGTCATAATTATTAGTCTGTTATCATTTTACTTGTGCAACATTCTGTATTTATAAATTACACAGAGACAAAGGAGAGTCTCCTGCCTCAGCCCTAGGTCACTGAGCTGATTCAGTTTACCCTGCCACTCTCAGCTCTGATGTTCAGAAAGTTGCTTCCTACAGTTCAGTCATTGGCTCTACCTTTTCAGCATAAGTCCTGGTGATCTTTTTCCTTCAGCTCATAAACTCTTACCCATCTCATTTTAGACTTCTGAGATAATTTGAAATAAGAACTACAGTACAACGAACTTCAGATTTAAAATCTAAAGCCTTTTGATCATTCAAGAACTTCTGCCCTAAAACTGCACACAAATTCACACCTCACATTTCACACCACCCTTAGAAACAGAAGAATAATGTGCAATGAAGAGCATTTACCTTGTGGACGTGCTTGCCTTCTCCACTGTGGACATGAGCCTTGCAAAAGCATCAGTCACTCTGCTGCTTGCATTGGAAGTTTCCAGTTTTGAGGTTGTCAATTCATACAACTCAGGATCCACACCTTATAGTATAAAACAATAATCAGTGATGGTTGGAGGCAAGTAAAGTCATAATTAGTCACAGACCAACTTGCTAGAAACTGCTTTCTGTAAACATCTGAATCATTTATAATTTGAAGATACATAAAAAGAACATGACAGAACATGTTTGTGTTTCTGAAGCATCATCCTCTCTCCCCATCATTTTTCAGCAGCTTTTTTAGCTGTAGTAGAAAACACGTGCCTTGGATCAAGTCTGGCATACAAGGTCTCAGTCTGTGAGTAAAAAAAAACACAGTCTGATTGACTTTTCAGAGTGAAACCTCTATAAAAATGTCAGCTGTGTCAAAAATGGATTGTTTCAATTATTTCAACTCAACTGCCTGTATTAAAAGAACACTGCATGTTAACAGGGACCAACTCTTCACCTAGAGATTACAAACAACACTGGCATGCAATAGAGTTCATTTAGTATCTGGCTTTTCACTAGGGGTTGTGTTAAAATTTTAAGTGAGGAAAAGAAGCTTTTATGAAACAGAAGTGGAATGGCATTAAAAAAAAGTTACATACTAATATGCACAGAACCACCAAAACTTTTAGTCTATGCTCCCTTTTCAACTTTCAAGTATTCATAAGTATTTCTAATGGCATTAAGAATCTGAATGTTTCAGCCTTGAATTTCTAGCTTCAGTTATCTGAGGTCAGATGCTGAATTTTGACATCACTTTTGCTGAAAATGGATTTCAAATTTTAGCAGCAGAGGTCATTCTGAAAACACTGCAAACAATGGAAAGCTATATGCAAAAAATACATATGTATGAGCTAAATTTATCTGTTTAGTATCAAGCATCACATCTCAGTAGGAAGCAGCTCTAGGATTTTTAAATATTACATACTGTTTCTTAAAAAAACTTCTAGGAATTAGAATTACCAAAATAAATCAAGAGGAAAGAGTGTTACAGCAAGTTTTGTTACATTTGAAATTGCTGATACTTCCCTAGCTACAGTTTCAGATATTTTATGCTTCACAGGTTTCATGAAGCGTACATATGTGCCATTCACAAGGTGTTTTCAAAGACAGCACAGAATTTTTGTTCATAAGCACTGTGTTTATTCAGAGAAACCTCTGAGCTAAACAGGTGTCACACTTGTGCCTGTTGATGTGGACAACACAAAAGCATTTCCTACTGCAGAACAAACACTGCAAATACTGGGACCTGGTGCTCCCATGCAGCTCCCCGATACAAAACCAGCATTTACTAATGTTTGCTGATGATTGTATCCAGTTTACTTCTCAGGATCAAGATGCTTTTAGAAGTATTCCTGAAACACCAAAAGATTACCAGAAATAAATGCCAGTGCCTATTGTCCTGCCTTTACCAGCAGTAACTGCAGCACTGTGTGTGCTAAGAGACGATGTTAATCATCCCCAAACCTGCTTTGCATGAGCTCTCTACAAGCAGTGTCTTGACCATTTATCCTTTTGGGACACAGTAATTCTTCTTTTATTGTGAGGAAACTTGGCTGACCAAAATGTGAAATAAAGAAAATCATCTGGTTAAGTTGCAGGACGTGGAAGATTTGTTCCACATAGTATGAGTTGATTAGAAATTAATCAGCTGTCCTTTTAACATACATGTTTTTTTAAGTCTGGATTTTCGCAATTGATTTGATGCAGTTCCATGCAAAATATCAAAATATGTGCTGTCCTGAGACCGGTATACCAAGACTTCTAGAAATGTCAGATGTTTACAGAACATAGAAATAGGAAAAAGCCTGAATATTCCATAAAATATCCACTTTCAATCAGGGAGAGGAAGCCTTGAAGAAATACACTTTGACTTGCAGAAGCCTGCGAGATCCCATTAAGGTACAAATTGGAAAGCTAATTGAAGGAAGGAGCCCTTTGACATGCAACTCTGCAACAAACATTAAATGCAACCTTGTAAGTTACATCATTTAGATATTCCCATTTACAGTCCTGTCTTGGGATGTCACTGCTCAATTTACTGCTCTTTAGGCACCTCTTACTCAGCTGCATTTATATTAAACTATTAACATGAAAAATAAAACAATACACTAAATCTGTGGGAAAATACGAGAAATGAGTAACTCCCTATTCATAACTTGGAATGAAAATTTTTATTAAAAAGTTATTTTGAGTACTGATGAAATCAGACTGAGAAGAATTCCATGTCAATCTATAGCAAGTAAAACTAAATCTCCAAAGAAAGAATAAACTTCTACTGAAAAAAGTATCTTCCTAAAGCAAAAAAAAAAAAATCTAGCAATTTGTCTTTCAATTATTTTATGTATTTTTTAAGAGTTGCATATTCTCCATTTTATTCAGATGATGAGAGAGTATTTAAGGAAACCACTGCAAAACCTTAATGAGATATTGAAGGAAAGTTAGCCAACCAAACCCCACACAAAGCTCCTAAACACACACACAAACACACGAGCTGCAAGCCATGAAACAAATGACTTTCCCAGAAACAAGTCAGTAAGAAAAAAAACCCAAAGCCAAACCAAAAGAAATGAAGGGAATAAAAAAAAAAAGGCACTATAGGGCATACCATAGAAGGTGATACCTGTAACTTGATGAAACAACAACATAAAAAATAAAATGCAATAAAAGACTAACAGAGTATTCCTCCAGTAACACCTTCCAGTGTGCACTCCTTCTGCACAAGCAATAATGCATGTACCCAACTACACAAGCAATAATAGGTGCAATGGGCACTGGTGACTTGTGTCAATGGACTTGGCACACACAAAAGAATCTGTAGGACTCAAGCACCTTGCCTTTGCTAGCTGTCACTTCCATGACAAATCTGCCCTCTTTCATCTGATAATGGTATTTCTCAAGGGTGGAATAAAAAGTCATTTAGATTGCCATGCCATAAAATTGCTTTCAGTGATTAGATTTTAAAACTAAAAAAGTGTGTTTCTAAAAAGAAAAAATACCATAATAATTATAATAATTTGTTTGAAATATGGGAGGACCCCAAACATCTTATGAATGGGTTCTAAAAATTAAAATCACTAAGAGGAAAAATATCTTTCCTGTGAAGAAATTGATTATCATGGCTTCAGGCATTGTATTGAAGGAGTACTTGCATTATCAATTTAACCTATGCACTGGAACAAATCCCCAAAGTGTTCCCTGAAATTCCTGCAGGAATTTATTCAAAGTGTAGGTTTTCACAAGCTAGTGCAAAATACTCAGAGCATGTAAAAACCACGTGAAAAATGAATTAAATTACTTTCACACGTTATTCATGGAGAGAGTGGTGTTTTCATCTCCTTTTTAAGGGAGTAAGTTGCAGTTAAAATGCTTTGGGTCCAAAATTAACATTCATGAACTTCTAATACCCCACAAACATGCAACTATCCTTCTTTTCTATTACAAAGGCTGTTAAAACACCTTTTTGACTGTATTATTGGTAGTAGCCCATGACCTCCTGAGCTGTCATGTATCAAGGTTGATAAATTTATATTCACACATGGCTTCCAAACATCGTCATAATCCTGTAATTTAGAGGCACTCAGAGAAGAGAGCAAGCCTCATCTTTTAGGAATTGCCACATCAACACCATTTTTCAAATTTCCTTAAGTGCTTAGAAGAGTTAACTTCTGGAATTTCTCATTTGAAACAAGTGTTTTAACATCTTATTTGCAAGAGCATAAAAGCCATTCATTCCTTCAGCAGGTGACAAATACAGAGCTGACAGTACCTTTTAAATACTTGTACTCGATACAAAACATCAGAAAACAGAACACAGATTAAAGGAAAAACGCAGTAGAGAGACATTTTAGAGAAATGCAATGTAAAACTTCTCCTTGTTTGTAGGAAAGTCAAGTGATGTGCTCATGCTTTTAGTAAGTCGTTATATTCGTAATAGTTGTGGTTTGAACACTCTGCTGACCTGGGATTGTGGTGGTGCTGCTAGAGCTACTGTCATCCACGGGCCCAAAGAAATCAAGGTTCAGAAGAGTGGAACCTCCACTAGCTTGAAATTCAGTGACCGTGTTGGTAGGCAGCCATATAGAAGGTAAGCCAAGGGAGGGGTTTATGTGTAAAAAGGGGTAAGACACACACTTGAACATGCAAGTTATAATTAGTACTCAGTACGCAATTTAAAAATCGACATGAAAACAATGCTTACAGTATTAGTTTGTACCTTCTAAAATGTTAACAACTTAATTCAATGCACATTTCCTCATGTACAATGCAGCAAGGAAATCAACACTAGTAACTTTAAAATAGAATATTTATTTCAATCTAAAAATGAAAGAGAACCAGCACGACCCAAAGAGAGAGATGTGACCAGTTAAAGGGAAACAATATATAAGTCAATTGACAGTTAAAATATAATGGGCTTTTTCTCCCCTCACTGAAATTGAAAGCCATTCTTTCATCAGGAAAACTTAGCAGATCCTCAAATAGCAAAGAACAAAAAGAAAAAAAAATTCAAAATTTTATTTAGCGGCTTTAAGCTATTAATTATCATTATCTTAAAGCAGTGTGACCACTGGGTAACAAAGGCCGCTCTTATATCCAGTTCCTCACTGGCAAATTATACTGTTCCCCTTTAGCACTAAAACAGAAATCAAACCAGGATACATTTTAAAGTTGTTTGTTAAAAGAAAGCATGATGATTGACTGAAGTAGTAAGACACCAGACAACAGCAAAAGGGTCCATCCAGGCTTTCCTTCAGCACCATGATATTGCTATCCAAACTCTTACACACCACACATTCTGCAACAACACAGTGTGGCAACACCAGTGCAGTAAGAGATGCACTTTATCTGAGCCTGCCTTTGAACTTGTGTGTAATCAATCAGTTGCTGTCAGAAGGCTCCTTGTAAAGGAGTTTCTTAATAGGTTTCTATTCTGTCAGTAAAACAAGTTTCTAGAACTTGTTTTATTTCCTTTGCATGCACTTACATTTCTGACACTAGAGGCAGAGGCACAACTCACTTTGCTATTAAAATAGACACAGGTGAAGGGTTTTTTAGGTGATAACTATATACATTTACAGCTATTAATAAGTTTGTAGCTACCTCTTTAATATAATAGCTATAATCAGCTCTTTAGTGTAAGCAAAAGTGATAATGAATGAAGTCACATTTTTGAAATATAAAATTATCTTTAAATCTGAAAACTTTCAGCTCAGGAAGTGTATATTTTACAAACAGTTTGTGGTTAAAATATTGTGCTTTGAAGTAGCCACTTTACAGAAGTTTGTCATTCAGAGGATGTCTAAAGAGATAGCTGACTGGTGAAAAATACTTTTAGGAAGTAAAACTCATCAACCTAAAATGCTCATTTGTTCAGAGTTTCATTATAATCTGCAGTTATATGTAATGAAGTGTTAATATTGCCACTGTGTCACTAGCATATGGCAGGAATTTAAATAATACTTAACTTGTATTTTTCAAGCTATGTAATACTTCACATAGGGGAACTGTAAATCAGAAAGAAAGCCTGAATTTCCAAAGTTAGGAGTAAGAAATAAGTATTATATATATTTTTATATATGTGTGTGTGTATATATCTTAAAAAAATAATCAGCAGATAGATGTTTGTCTGAACTTTGTAGCTTTCTTATCTCTAGCTCTGGTGCTAGAGGCTCTACGGAGAGACGTACCATCTAAAGGGTTAGTAAGGCCACTGCTACTCCAGTCAAACTGGACAGGTGGTAGAGATTCCTAGAGTTGAAAAGTCAGAAATCAGATTTTACAGTCAGTTCAGGTTACAACAATGCAAAGCAGTTCAAACAACAGATTCTTTAGCATCTAAACACTAAAAAAGACAACTAAATGATTAAGCCCCAACTTTTGGGAGGTGTGTCTTTTCATAATATGCACTAGAGATTCAAAGTAGATTTCTTCTACCACAGGAAGTCCATCAAATTCTGATCAACACAGATTAGGTAACTTCTAACTCAAACAGGATTTGCAAATTAACTGAAACATGAATTGAATAACAAACCTTAAGGCATCATTGAAAATTAAACTATTACTTTCATGGAAGATAAGGCACTTAGCATAAATAGTTATGTATACACAATTACAGGGCAAATTCAGAACAGTGAAAGCTGTCTGTGCATCCATTCTTTGTCTTGATCATATATATTATTTATCATCAAACAACCAATCATTCTTTTGGTTTGTTTTGCTCTTAAGAAACACAATCTCCACACATGAGGGACAAAGTATCAACACCCTCTCCACTCCACCCCCTTTAAAAATTAAAGTCTTGTGAGTTATTATCCTTTCACAGTTGATTCATCCCCATCTATATACAAACCATTGGCAGCAATGCTTGAACAAGAGGAGTATGGAAACACTGACTCCTCCTGGGAGTCCATCCTTGCCTTTTGATTCCCTCTTGTTAAGCCTTTTGGACACAAGCAAGCAGCAGGGGCCATGCTCTACAGGGGCAGTGTGAGTTGCAAGCACTGTCTTCCTGTACTCCCAGGACACAAACTGATGGGACAGTAGCAGAAATGTCTGGAAGAAGCTGAACCTTTCTACTTCTGTGCATTACACTCTGCTCTCTCCCCAGTGAAGTCAACTGTCATGAGGCACTGGGAAAGGATGTGCCCTCAACTTCTAAAGAAACAATCACAGTATGGAAGAAAAACAATGGATTTTCTCAGCAATATTCTTTAAAACACATCAGTACTTGTTAAGCTTCCAGTGGCTGAGCCATACCTTCTCTTTGCTTTTGTAGAAAATCAGCCTTCATTTTTAATTTTAAAGATTCCAACCATCTGACACTGAAGAAAAATGCAATTCACTAATCAAGACTGTAGCAACCTGAGGTAGCTTTGTAGCACAATTAAGCTCACTGCAAATTTCCTCAGTGCTAGATGTTTGCAGGAAGCAAAACAAAGGGAGCTGGAGACTTCTGTATTTATTTATAGGAAAGATCTTTCTAAGCAAGACATTTACTTTCTAATGTCTTAAAAATACTTTCAGTACTGAGCACAGCTTGAACAGTATTCTCTCCATGGAGGTTAATAAACTGATTCTTCACTTTTAACTTTGCCTTGGGAATGGTATTACTGAAATGATTTGCATGTAGATATAATGGCAGCAGTGTGGAAGCTCCACCGGATGAAGTAATGATCACCATTATCAGTAGCTTGTTTAAACTTTGTCACATGTAAAATATATTAACATTAAAAGGAGTTTGTAGGAAAAGAGAAGGGTAGTGAGTATAACAATTTAGCAGCTTTCTGCCCTGAGCAAAATGAACTCAAATTGAAATAAAGTGGCTTCCTACCAACTCTTACTGAGGAAAACACCCAGTAGATTTTGTGTCAAAGGCCTGAGTTAGGACTAATGACTGACAGAGCTGCATGGAAAAAGTGGCAGCAATGGTTTGCCAAGTCTTTGCCTTTAATGATGGCCTGACTCTCAGATTTGACAAGGAAAGGACACAGGATGTGACGAATTCTTCCTAAAATGGGAAAAAACGAGTCTGACTCCAAATCAATAAGAATACACCAAATATATTAGTCTGCTCTGTGGGATGAGGCCACCCTGCTGACTTCAAGTACTTTGCAAAAGAGAGGGTAAGTAAAGCAGCCCTCACCTATACAGATGCTGGCAAGTACCAGTCTATACACTAGCAAACCAAGTGAAAGGAAAAGGCAGAGGAAAAAGCAAAATTAAACTGAAAGTTTCCTGTTTCTTGCTACCTCAGCCCTAAGAAACACCTGAACACAGGCACTGAAACCTCAGCCAGTGGGAACATACCCAGCAAATGGGAATATAATGTTCAGCCTTTCTGAAACTGTGAGGTTGTTAGGTTACTGCAATTATTATTTTAGTAACACGCTTTAAGGAAAAGTGCCTAATCTATGAGAATATTGAGAAATGGAGCACATTGCTTTCACTCCTCAAGGCCTCCATCTTAGATTACAGGACACAGTACAGAAATGAAAAAGTATACTCAGCTGTCAGAATACTACTCTGAATGTTAAGGAAGTAAGAAAGAGGAAATTAAAATGCCTGCCTGTTTTACTGCATCATATTTCACTTTGATGCAAGTGAGAGATGTTTTCACACAGTAATTTTAGAATGTATTATGTAAGAGCTCTCATAATCCAAAAGAGTAAAATGTAAATGTTTGTGTCTGTGCCAATAATTACTCAAGGAAAATTAAACAAAATAAATAAAAAAGAAGCATTTTTCTGTCTTAAAGTTGGGCAAAAAGAATAAAAGGACTTGTAATACAAATATAATGTCAATATTCAGATGGATCCCAAAAATGAGCATCATACCCATTCCAGAAAAAGCTTTACATGCAAGTAATTCATACATTTCATTGTGTGTATTCATTGGCAAAATTTTATCAGTTCTGAAAACTGCTCTTTTCAGACAACCCCTTTACACAGCTGTCACATCTGAGAGAACACCAAGTTCTGTAGCATCTCTTACCTGCAAATCTTTCTTCCTTACTCTGTGAACAAAGCCATACACACTCTCACACTCTTGGATCTTTCTCACACATATAACTGGAGAGCAGTTCCTGATAGAGCCTTTGGCTGGTGGCCAATAATATGGTAGTTTGCATCTGTCATTGTTAGAAGTCCTGATGGTCTCTTATGTAATTAAAAGTGTTTTTAGAGACTGTCACCCCATGGGGTTTAATTAAGGTTCAGTCCCTAATAGCCACCAAGTGTAAGATGTATATTTCTGTTATAACCTGATCCCTAATTCAGTGGCTTACATGCAAGCAGATGTGCTGTAATGGGCACCTGCAGAAAAGAAGCACTGGTAATTTTCTTCTACAAAGGTCTGGGTCACTGCAGATTTTTATTCCAATATAAAACTTACTAAATAAAACTTGGCAGGTAACCCTACAAAAGAAACACAGTCCCAAATGGAGAGAAGAGAATGCTTTGAAGCAATAGCAGAAGAGCAGAAATATCTGGACAACTTTCTTCAAAATATCCAAAGAGAAGCAGATAAATAAACTTTAAAACAACATTAGCCAGAAAACAGTATCAAACCAAGAGAAAGCAGTTATCATTAAGTCCAGACAGCAACCCTTTAGACAAACACTGGAATGTAATTTGCATGCACTGCCTGAAGACTTGGCTGCAATTTAGAAGCCCACTAGAGCTGCACAAAAAAGAAGAGAAAGGCACCTGTCTTGGGTCTCACAATCAAAGGGTGCCTATTTCACCAGCCACTCCTTACACCTGATGTGCCTTGACAAAGCCTTTTACTTCAGCCTTGTGAAGTCTTTGAGACACCATGCTTAGATCAAGGCAACAGTAATCAGGGGATTATTTCATATTCTGTTTACTGCCTTACAGTTATGAGCACAGAGGAACAGAGAAATAAACCCCTCAATTGTCAAGATAAACAACAGATCAAAGAAGAATTTAGATTCTACCTTCAAATAAAAAAGAGAATGACTCTACAAAAATCATCTTTATACAATAAACTAATGCGACAATCCAGTGACTTGCTTGAGAACTCAATTTCAAAACCCTTGTCCTTATAGCTTAAATGGCTCAGATGGAAATTTGTCTACCCTATTTCCCCAGCCTAACTCAGTGAGACCCAGTGGAGGGAATGAAGGCAAAACATTCAGAGTTTATGTCATAACTAGGAAGAAACACTGCAGCTCATTTGTTGTTTTTTACCTCATTCTATTAGTTCTAAAGTTCTCCATTTTAAATCTCTGCATGGTTTTGTCTGTTTGCCTACAACAAAACCATTTAGGAGGCATTCCTGTGTTTCTACAAGTGTTCTTTCCAGTATTACTTTCACCTCATCAGTCTTCCAAAGTCTTATTCCCTTAGCAGGAAGTCATATGCACAGACACTGATCTGTATACAAGTGCCATAAATGCCAGCCCTCAGAGGAGAACTTTTCCCTGAGCAAAGAACATGAATCTATCAACCAGAGCCTCTCCTTCCAAAGACAATGTCAATATTCTGAAGTTTGTGAAAATACGGATAAATCTTCATTCTGAAAATGGAGGAATTTAGAAGTTTAACCAAATAATTACACATTAACCAGGTACACGAAAGAGATACTTGAATTGCTGCACCTAAATAACTTGCACTTAGAATAAGAAGTTTCAGACTAAGAATAATTTTAGAATAAGAAGTTTCAGAGTCCACTAAAACTGCCTGTATTTCTACTGAATAGTTTAACAATGTTTCTAGCATAGGTCCTAATGAAATGTTCAGGCACATCATCTTATCACCACAACAATCTGGAATATTCTGAAAGAGCCATTTGTACAATGTGATGTGAAACTGGATTTTCCCCAAAGCAAACAGAAGCCATCAGTCATTGACAGAAGATGAGACCAAGAAAGAAAGGCGGTCTCTGAGGTGGAGAATTGATTGCTCATGCCCTGAAACTTTCAGAATGTCATCTAACTGTAGCCTCCTAGAATTCTGAATGGTTACAATCTCTAACCCATTTCTTCCCCAAAAGCTTATTTTAGTGTTTGTCTTTTTGAAAAAGCTAGCCTAATGCCAACAGTGCAGACAGACAGCACACAAGCTTCTCAGATGTATTCATGGACCACAACTATTGAACAGAGACAGCCTTATCAGAAAAAGCTGTATGTCAAGATTATCACACCGTGACAAGTAATGGGATATTCTGTATCAGGAATTCATAATTACAGAAAAAGAGAGACTTTGGTAAGTAGAGGTTCTTTTTTTTCAGCACTATGACTGTCAAGCAACTGAGAAAATGGCACTTGTCAAAGATGCTGTTACTTCAGACTCTCACAGCTCTCTACACTGTTTAGTGTATGGCTTAATTTATGTTTCCTCCTCTGTAAAAAAGGGTACTTTGAATGCTGCAAAAAGACTGAAATGTTCCTACTTTCTTACCACACAGTAGATTTCTTCAGATCAGACTGCTTGCAGTAATCACTGTTGTTACCTTTTCTTATATCCACTTCAGCTCCACTGCATATGAGGAGCAGCACAGGAAGCACCAAATGTGTATTGCTGTATAAAGCAATGTGAGCTCTGAGCCCACTGACAAACTGCTGCTCAATAATGAAAAAGAATTCTCCTCTGCTACAAGCATGTCACACTTAGAGCTCTGCAATGTGGCAGAACAAGGACTGCAAGAACATCACTATAGTCACAAGTACCTAGTGTTAAGGTTAAGTGTAGCCCAAGAATAATCCTTTCTGGAATGCCTTCAATCAGAAGTCACAAGCATAGCAGGTAACTGAAGATGTTGGGTGGATTAAACAAGATCTGCACTAAGGAGGGACACAGCTGAGTCTCTGAATATGTACTGAGCATCACTGTAATGACACTGAAAATGAAATATCTCTGCATATCCCATTAGCTTGTTGACAACCACACACATTGAAACACGCATAGCATTCAAGTGCTCTTCTAATACCCTTACATCAAAACAACAGCAACAAAGAACTCAGGAAATTCAAAAGCTCACTCCTAAACTCCTCTGAATTCATTTTGTATCAGACTTTAAAGACAGAGAAGCCAGCAAAGCAACTGTGTGTAACAGATAATTCAATAAATCTGGCACAAAGAGCCAAGAGAATTCATACAATCAAAAAGTCAGACATGTATGCTTGTAATGACCACACCAACAATCTCTCTTGAGGCAGCTGGGCTGCTTTGCATGACACCCTGAAGAAGTAAGAAAGGGCAAAAGGAAATAAACATGAACAGTATAAATGTAAATAGGATCATTCAGAAAATTGAGTGCTAACCAACATGTAGAACAACCTCCAACAATGAGCTCCAGAATAAGCAAAGATGAAGAGCCCTAGCCAGAGGTCGGATGAGTCTAACATTACATATAAAATCTGTCTACCTGCCCACTGCCTTTGAGAGCAAACTGCTGTGTAACAGTAAGGATCATCAGGACTCTGAAATGGTGGCCACCAACTGCTACAGCCTCATCACAGGGACTCCCAGTCACACATGAAAAGCAGATCCAAGAGCAGGACTTCAATCTGACACAACCAACACCTGCCTTTTATATATAGGTGTCTTTGAATACACCATCCAGATATTTTAAACATAAAGAAAGAGACAATGCATCCCATTATTTCCCTCATTCTTTCTTTGCGTCTCCTCTCCCTTCTCTCCCTATTTTTTTACCTGGAACTGATCAGATGCACATGTGCTCATCTCTGGTGATACAGGAGGTGTCTGTCCTATTGAAGCTATTTTTTCTGCTGCAGATATTGGTTTCAATGGTTCCTTGGTAGGTTCTAACATGCCCTGAATAAACAAACAAGAAACAAATAAATAAATAATCCGATTTTTAAAAATGACTTGCACACACACAGACACACACATTTACAGACACTTCAAGAACTGCAGATGCCAAAAACTAGAACACACTACTAGGTAGTACTACCCTCAGCTAAGGGCTTGGGGGTAACCATGTATCTCTGGGACACTTTCACTGTGTTGAGAGAGGTGGGAGTAAATGGAGCAGGGGAAAATCATCATGGGTCCTTAGGCCTAAGAAATATTTTAGAGCTAGTAACAAAAACCCAAATGTTAAGCTGGAGCTTGCTTTTAACTTTCAGTAAGGTAATTTAAGCTGAAGAAAACAGTTACTTGATAAGGTCATGTCTTCTCCTCCCAATTGTGTGTAGACTATTCCAGAAATATCAAATGACCCATCACAAAAGTACAACTGCATTCATTCCATTTCAACAATTAAGTCATCCAAAATAAACAAACTAAATTATCAATTTTCAGAATGATACCAAGAACGATAATTACTGAGATGGCAATAAATGCATTAAGAACCATTAAGAAAATAAACACATATTTTAATTTTAAGCAAACATTTAAAATACAGATAGTATTATGAAAAATGTCTGAAATCTGATCTTGAAAAAAATGTAGGGTGAGAAGATCTACAGAAAGCCCAAAGTTTGCATTGAGACATGCCAACCACCCGAGAACAATGAGGAGCTCCCAAATAAAAGCACAGGATTTGCAACTACAGCATTTTAAACAATTTTCAGGAAGTCACTTGCCAAGATCAACTGTCCCACAAATGTTTCTACACCTTATCAGGGGAGCTTTGAATCTACCCACCAGTTCAATAATTTCTTTTGGACAGCTGAGAAACACAGAAAGCAATATGGAAACAGAAAGCAACAAGCCACTTTACTCCTACTCCTGCTGCTATCCAGCTTATTGTATGCAAAAGTATATAAAAAATTTAGGAGACAATTATCAGCAACAAAAATCTGCTGCAAAAAATAACTGCATGTGTTGCAAACATAGTCCCGCTCACAAACAGGAAGAAAAAAGCAGTATCTCAGAGTTGTTTTAACTACCTGTATCAGAATACCATGTTAACATCCAAAGAAGTACACAAGCTGACCTTGATGCACCAGAAAACTGTAGAAGTCACTCTATAAAATTAACCTACGTAATTAGATCAGCCTAATATAAACCAAAGAAAAGTATTTTTTTACTGTTCCATTTGTGGATGATCATATGAAAACAGAGGTGTGTTTGCCTGTGTGTATACATATACATGCACTGTTTTTTTGAGAAAAAAAGAACATTTATTCTGCTCAGACCAGCAAAAACCACAACCCTTATCTTCTCCTTGTTTTTACTGAATACTTCTTTCACTTAAAATCAAGTATTTGCTCGCACACATAATGAAAATTATTTATTTGGTAATTCTTTTCTAGCATTTCTACTGATGCCTAAGCCATAACTGTATATGCAAAAATATCTTTCAGCACACTTGGTGTTTAATGTCATTTAATATATTTCATTATATGATGTTGCCAGAATTATAACAAAAAAATAATACTAAAAAAAGCTTACCAGTCCTGCTGCATACATGGGTACTATAACAGGCTGCTTCTTGTTGCCTGTAAAGAGCTAATAAAACAACAAAGAATTTACTTAAGAGTTTCTTCTATGTCAGCAACAGAAATGTTTTTCAATGCTACATAACTTGAATAAGGTTAGTATCACAGAATAAATGCTATGTTAATTATAACACAATGGTTAAAAACTAATGCAACTTTTTACATTAATAGGGCTTGTAAAAGGTTGTCAGGTGGTCTGTCATGAACAACCATGTTCTGTGCAACTATGCAATTAGGAGAAGGCATTCACATAGAACACCTCCACCTGATTCTACATATAAAGCAGATTCCTTATTTAAAAAGCCAGTTTTACTGGCAGACTCACAATATTTCTTGTGTCAATTCCCAGGGAGCACAGAAGCTTTTTGTTGCTGTGGGAGCCACCCCACTGGTATCTCAGTCCATATGCATCGTGGATGTCCTGCAGCTCTGTCCACACGTCCATCAGTTCCCTGCACAACCCATCATAAATCAAGTTATCATTCAGAAATACAGCTTAGTAGCCTCGAATATTTATTCTGTTTTTTAATGCAAGTGACTTATTATACATTCCAATTAAATTTATGCCCAAGCACAATACCCAGGGGAACTAAAACTGCAGTGTTCTCAGAGCAATTATAGTTCAGACTTCTTACTGGAAAATGATGTCCATGGCAGGCAGGACAAAGACTGCTTAGACTTCATCATTACATGAATAAATACAGTAATTTATATAGCAAGTGTAACTAATAAGACATATTTGGTTAATTCAGAGACAAAATTGAAAAGAAGATGATAGGCTGCTGAGTTGCTAAGTGAAGTACTCCTGGTGTATGTAGTCACTGAAAACAAGAATTCTGATAGATAGCTGATTTTCACTCGATGGCTTCTCAAAATACTTGAAGCAAACACCTCATTTTAAATTACGGCCATATGTGTTTCAAGTTCATCTTATATTTGTTGCACTGTGGTTTCTTACCCAGTACTTCCTAAGGTCTCCTCAGTTGTTATCTGCTTTTCACCTGCTTCCAGCAAATGATTCAAGGAACTTATTTCTTCTTCAATTTCAGCAACAGGAATGGAAGGAAAACAGACTTCAAATATTCGTTCCAGACGACTTAGCAATGTTGTCTATACCAAAGAGAAAATATTTATGTCAAGTTTTGCTAACTGCTACAAAGACAAGTCCAATATTACAGCAAGATGGAAAACAACTTATAGCTAACACAAGATTTCACTCACCACAAAATATTAACTGCCAGAGGACCACAAGACTCTTTAAACACCAAATACAGGCTAGGATCCTGTATACAGGATCCTGTAAACAGTAAGGATCTTGCCCCCTGCAAAGTGAGTTGTAACAGAAGTGTCCAAAGTCACTCTGGTAGAAATTACCAGAAAATGCACACAACAAGATTTAGGCTATATAAGGATAATATCTCAGCAATATAAACAGCATATATTGGAACTAATGGTTTCCAGACATTTTAATTCCAAAGCATGCACTGGGCCTTGGCAGATGGATCTAACATGAAAAAGAAAACAAAAGTCAAACAACCTCCTGCCCTCACAAAAACAAAAAAAAAATCCCCCCTGTTTTTTCTGATAAGCAGAGTATGCTTTCTTCTTTTCAAGTTCTTCCCTTACATTTCTCTTTTCTCTTTAGTATTTCCATATAGACAGGATTTCAACTTCTTTTACCTCTGTTAACTGGTCTTGGACATCAGATGTACTAATGATATGGAATTTTTTTCAACCCATTAAAAACAGGTAAACATCAAGCTTTTATTATTTATTATAATACCAATTTCAATGGTATTTTTTCAAGATATGCTTGTAAAAATGAAAATAAAGCCTTTTTTAATGTACTCATTTTTGCCAGAAACACCTGAATCTCTTTTCTTGCTAAGGAAAGGAGGCACAAGCCTGGCATTCAGTGGAGTGTTTCCATCTTTCTAGTTTAGTGCTCCTCAACAACCACTTTCCCAGTGCTCTGCTGCAACACACACAGGGCAGCATCCAGCAGCTCCAGCACCTGCTTTTCTACTGGGGAAATGGAAAAGAAACAGAGTAGGCGGAAATCCCAGGAGCATCCCACAGCATGTGCTGTTTTAGCCGTGCCAGCAGAGCCCTCCTGTGGAGATGCAGCATATTCCAGCAACAATGTTGAATTTACACACATAAGCCTCAAAACAGAGGGGTTTTGTTACAACTGAGATGATTTACAGTTCAAAAAAGCAAGGCTGTAGGAGGAAGTTACCTATTTTAGTTAGGCCAATCAATACAACTGGGACAAACCTTCATGCAGCAAAATGTCTGCTTCACAATTCCAACAATTATCTGCAACATTTCTTATTTGAACTTTTAGCTGAAAATTTGCCTTGTCTCTCATCTCAGCTAAGCAACTCACTGACCATGTACATCAGCAAACATAACAGAGGTAAACATGTTATCAGAATATCTGGATTCTGTATTGGAGTTGGGATGATGAGTCAGGAACTGGGATGGAGTCTGTCCAGACTATTCTTTCTGTTCAGCCTCTAACTGTAAAAAATAGGAAAATGAATTGGCTTAGAGCATCAGCTCTTCGGTTTTACTGCCTGTGAAAGAAATGCCTGAGAGGGACAGCCACCAGGTACAGCCACTTGCAAACCATAATGTATAAATGTGCAAAGATCTGAATTCAGAGCATACCTGACTCATCCCCCCCACTTTTTTTTTTTTTCTTTTCTTTTCTTCTTCATTACCTCTCTGGTAAATTCTGACCATATTTCTGACCATAATGAGTCATGCTCTACAGTAAATAATTCTTTTTTTAATCATCTTTCAATGCTCAGTCATTCTGGCCATACACTAAGTTGCAATACTTGTAGGTTGTTTCCTGTTTGTTAACCAGAACTAAGACACTACCTTACATTTTTAGGAAGTAAAACTAAACACTATTCCAGATTCTAGCCTAATGCTTTAACACACTAAAGCATACTTTGCTTCAATTTTAAACCTTAACTTTGCCTACAATATCACTTCCCCTTATCTTACATTAACAGGTGATGCTTACTTCATTTCTGTAATACAGCAAGAGTACAAATCCCCAGGGAAAAGCAAGAGGCAGATGAATGGCATTGGATCACAGAAACAGCAAGGCATCACATTTCTTGAAAAGGGTCAACATTTGAGAACATGCTAGTGACTAAAAATATGCTTGCTTAGGTAATGAAAGAACTAACAGAACATCTCTAAGAACCAAGCAGAATCTCAGTCAGTGTCACATTTCAAATTTGAGTTTAAGAATTGTGCCAAAATTTCAGGAACAGTTTAACTATAGCATTCTTTACACTTCCTGTCATCTTTTCTAAATTCCCAGCGATGCTCAGCCCTTATTTCTATATGATAAAGAATGGTTTCCATAGCAAACCAAAAAAATTAATTCTGTATGTGCAAATGGACAAAGGGATGAGTGCAAAAACACACATCTCGACACAGTGGCAATGGAAGCAGCTGAACTTGTTTTTGTAATGAAATTACAAATCAACTGAACTTATTTTGGTGATGAAATCCTGTGGTCACAGCTTCCAGGTATTAAGGGCATCACCAAGATTTTAATGCTGGTGTCAATGTCCACCTCCTACAAACTCTAATCTATTGTTGCATAAATCAGACTGCAAGAAAATACTGTGCATGACCAGAAGTAATGTCATGTCTTTCTGGAAAAAAAAAGGCAGAAACCAATAATTTTTATTCACTTCTCATGTCACTAAAAGTATCTGATACATGATTGCTCTGCATGGCCATTCAAGAAGAATAATTCTTGAAGGCACTTACAGAAGATGTGAAAAGGCTACAGCTGCCATTAAACATTAGCTGTGATTCTCCAAACAAATGATAAATAGATAAATACATTTATTTATTAATAAATTTAAAGACTCATAGTTTCTCTAAATGCATTTTGGCAGACACTTAAGACATGGTAATCACCACCAGAACCAAACAAAGTATCAGAGATGCTTTTTTAAAATAAGCATAACCACAGGATTAGAATTTATCTATGTGGCAATTAAACAGGGGTCAAGATCCATCCCTCAGAGCTGAAAGCCCAAAGTACTTGGTTTACACAATTTGGTTTTTTTTCTTCTCCACCACAAGGTCATAGAATCCAAGAACTCCTTCAACACAGCAATTCTTCACTGACCACTCAGCACACCAAATCCTCCCCAGGTGCCCCCACATGAACCCAACAGTGACAGGTCACTGCCTTTCTTCAGAGCTATGACAAGAGGAGATAATAAAATTTGCCATAAAAACAACACACTTGAGCCCCACTACAGAAACAGTGGACACAAATGGCAGTTTTCAACATGTAACTGCTGTAATGCTTCTGTGGGTAAAGTTTTGGGGAACTCTGTGTGCAAGAGTGGAAAAAACCCAGTCTTGCTTCTCTCCACGGCTCTGGTCCCATATAACCTGTGGAGCAGAACCAAGAACTCATCCAGGTGAGCTCCCTTTCAAAGAGTGGAGTGGCTCTTTGTCCTTCCACCCTCTCCCCTTTCCACTGGAGGGCACAGCCCCAATTTTTAACACAAGCCCTTATCTTCCCTTAGGAAATCTCTTATATTGCACAGCATCTCTGCTCTGGCAGCCTCCAGAGGTACTTTAAGAAGGGGAGAGTCAAAAACAGAGGCATGCCTTCAACCCTCCTCATCCTGCTGCCAAGCAAAGAGGCCACAGAGGAAGCAACACAAACTCTGGGCTCTTTGCCTCTACCAAACACAAAACTGGAAGATCTAAGAATAAATAAAACCAGTGTAATAGTTAAATTGTTGAGCATGTTTAGATATTCAAGTTTATGTGAAAAGTAATAAAAGAAAAAACATATTAAAGGGGATGGAAAAGAACCTATGAAAGATCCAAAATGCTAAACATATAAAGTAGGAAAGGAATAAAGTCCATGTGGACATGATTGGCTTCTGATTGGAACTCAAAAGCTGAATGAAAGCTCTCAAAAAATGACAGAACAAAGCTGAGGGGCCAAGAAAAGAAAATTATTAACCACTGAGATTTTATTTAACTGAAATCATGAACTCACTGTTCTGCAGAGTGCCTAGCACAGCTTTTTATGACTATTTTAATAAAATAAAGGTTAAATGAGAAGCTCCCTTTGCTGGGTTTTTTAACAACCAAACCACATTTTCCAGCAACACGTTTGCCTGTAAAAAGCTAAGTAGCCATTTACTCTTCTACCTTCACCATGTGTGTGCATGGGATGGGTGTATTTGGGGTTTTTGTTTGAACAGCTTTATTGATGTTCTTGGAGTATTTTGTGGGGGTGGGTTTGGGGATTTTTTAAGAGCTAAACTTCATGACCATATAGACCACACAAGGGAGCGAAGAACCAGTTTCAATGGATGTAACTCACCATGGGGAACACACCAATTGACTTCCTCAAAATTTTCTGGACTCAAGCATTAAAGCTAAATGGTCAACTAAAACCCCACAAGCAAACGAACAAATCCCTAAGTTCTCAATTGAATGGGGACAGTTTTTTCCTTGAAACAGCTTATGGACTGTTTAAACTATGAATCCATTTCCTTTTCACATAGCAACAATTTGTTTCTTTGTCTGAAGCACAGGCAACACCTCCTCAAAAGCAACGGGAGAACAGCTGCAGGCAGAAAAACTCCTGAGTAAAGAAGACAAGCAAAGCTTACAAAGAAAACTAGTTTAACTTCTCATGTTTCAAATGTGATGGCTTGTCTCCATCCCCACTTTAAAAGCAGGTTAATATAACGTAGTGCCATATATTTCTTAAATGTAAAAAACTGAATTGAAATGGGTGTTTTTATTTACATGGGAAATTTATAATGGAAACACTCATCCTAAACTGAGATTTGCAAATCAGAAAGAGGATGCCACAAGAGCTAAAAAAACCTTCATCAACATAAAATGAGGAATCAGATTTTTTTTTACCAATAATTTAAAGAAGTAAAGAAGGCAATGTTAGTCCTAAACATCCCAAACCCATTTTAAAAGAGTAACTATAAAAGTTTTGAGTTCAGCTGCAAAGCAAATCTGAAAATGTAGTGGCTTAAGGGGAAAAAAAAAGGTTAAGACTTCTTTGCTCTTTTTACTGCTTGATCTGAGAGAGTTAGAAACTGCAGGGAAGTTCAGGCTAGAAATATGAAGCTGTCTCTATCCTTCGTGCTGGAAGCTTCACCATTTATTCTCCCTCAGCTGAAGAATGCATCAAATATTGCATCTTCCATGCAAGCAAAGTCCAGTTTAACAGTTATTTATTGTGACTACATAAAACTCACTGACCATTCTAGTTTGTCATGCTGTTGATATCTACTGGTGTTATACTAACTTTTCAGTCAGACTCCGAGAGGAAATACAGCAGATGACACTTACGTGTACAAAATGGAAAATAATTTTGTCCATAAATAGTAATGCTAAAACAACCCCCTCTCAAACGATTTTCTTTTGCAAGATTCCCCCCTCAGCCAGTGTGTTCTGAAAACCAGCAATTACTGGCTAATTTTAATAGTATGATTTTTACTGTTATACAGCTGCAAATACTTCAGAACTGTGTTGTGGCCTTAAAACCCCCAAACCATTCCAGAAGGGTATATTTATGTAAGTAGCCAGTACTATTTTAATTTACCTTACTGAACTGAGGGGCTGAAGTCTTTATGGTTATAATTACTTTTCTCCAAAAGGATGCTCATTGTCCAAGACAGAGTACACTCCAAATGACAGCGATCCAGGGTTTTCTTTGTCTGGGTGCCTATTCATGGCTCAGTAACTGTGCCTCGCCCACACTGATTAATCTGAAGAGGCAGAGCGTGCACAGGCTCTCTAATAAGTGGAGAACCTCAAAACCCACTTGGACGACTGCTCACCTTTTCCTTCATCCCTTGCCAGGATTTGTTAAGTCTCAGGTAAGATCTGGCCTTCCAACCAAGCCCTTCTTTAGCTCCTATTGCTCTGGAGATGCCCATGCTCCTTGCACACAGGCAGGCACAGCCATATTCCCCACCCACACGATTACCATGGATTATTACTGCTCTTGTGCCTCACTGCTGAATCCTATATATGTATATATATATATATATATATATACACACATGTATATTCTTAATGCAGCAGAGTTACCCCCTCAGCTGACTAATGTTCAGCATTATCTCATGGAAAAAGCTGCACTACAAGCCTTATATTCATCATAAACAAAACTTGGTAGTGTGCAATGAGATTTCATAGAAAGGACTAATGCTTGTGCAGATTTGCTCAAGACTCGTTGGATCAACCATTTCACCCACAACTACATCCTAAATCTGTTACTGAACACAAAGGCACATCTCAAATGCAAAGTGCAGCCATACTGAAACCAATCATTAGATCTTTTCAGCTGCAGACAAACTAAATGGATTAAGGTATATGTAGCATTAATATGGGTTCAGATGGTAGTTTGTGTGCACACCATGCCCTTCCTCCTCTCCCCTCCACACAGAACTACTGAACAGAACAGGTCAGCATGTTACAAATCCTGCACTGCAAATTGTGGGCAGAATTCAGAGAGCCTGAGACCAAAGGCAAGGAAGAAAAGACCATGATCTTTTTGCCACTACATGTGACTATATAAGGTAATTTTTGTGAACTTCCCGCCTCTTAGTTTCATCCTTTATGTTGTATATTTTCTAATAAAAACTGGATTAAGTAGTTGAATTGAAGCAAAGCCTATTTTTAATTAAAGATTATACCAAATCCACAGTCTTTAAACAGTTTGCCCATCATACATACATCATGCAATCAAGACTGCATCCAGAAAGCACAATATTTTACTGCCATCTCCACACTCAGAATCTACAAACTAAGAAACAAAGGAAATAACACAGAGACTTTTTCAATGGAAACTTGAGCTACTGATAAATAACTTTGCTTTCATGCTGCATTCTGATGGATGAAAATTGCTATATACATTATTTCCACATTTAAACAGCAGTGCTGCTGGCTAAGTATCCTTTTCAATTTTCTGCCTTTGCAAAGAATTCCATTAGGATCATTCTGTTTATAAACCATTCAGGATTCTTTCATCACCACATTACAGTGACTCTCCCAGCCTCACCATCACTGATCAAGTGTATTCAGTATCTTGTAAATGATCCCAGCTCACCTTTAGCCTAAGCTAAGATCTCAATTTTCCCATCTATCTCAAGTGTCAAACACATGCACTATTTGTACACAGCCTGCTCCCTTTGGGTTGCTACAGCAAATCCTTTTTAGATCTGCCAGCAATACATTGATGCAAGTAATCCCCTCCTCCCTATCATTCTTTAGGCTGGGTAATAAAAAACTTTGTTCTCTTCCCTCTCACCAGATTTATCTTGCCTGCCAGTATTTCTGCTCTAGCATCAAATAGCTGCAGAACCAAGTTTAATACCTGCCAAACAGAAGATTGGCAACTACTTTAAAATGCCATATTTTGTGTTTTGACCTCAGTGACAACTTCTTAAAAGACAGCAAGGAAGCTGATCAAAATCTGAGTTTAATTTTACTAAGATTCTGCACTCAGAGTACCAGGGCTGTCTGCTGGCTCATGCTGACTCATTAGTTAACCTCTGTCTCTAACAGCAATTTAGCAAACTGTGGCTGAATGGATTATAAACAGAATTACTATTTAATTTTAAAACAAGGATTTTTTAATATAAAAAAAGTTTTAGTAGATCCCTCCGAAACTTCAAGCACTTACAAAATAACTACTGCTTTTAAGAGTTAACCGAAAAAAAATGTAGCAATTGACATTGCAAGGCTAAGGAAACTATTGCAACAGAGAAAACACGTCCAGCTCAACTTCCTCTCCAGTTTATTTGTGTAAAACATTCTCTCAGCTGTACTTCCTCACTGGCAGAGGAAGGAGAACATCACTTTAGATCCAAACAGTCACAACTGACTGTAGCATAAAGAAAAGGAACGAAAAAACTTGAAGTCTTAAAATTTGCTTTACAATTAGACTTCATGGTAGACTTTAAGTAAGGAACTTCCAATTTACTTGACTTTTATCTTTTGTTAAGGCAGGCTTGGGGAGGGAAAACTTAATTACAGAGCTTCTGATGGTTCTGTTTTTATAAAAATCTACATACAGAAGTGTTTTCTATTGAAAACCTATAATACAATTACAGAAAACTTTAAGTGAAAATAAATATTCGAAATCTTCAGGCTATCCCTTAATATTAATTACGACAAAAAAGGGATGATTTTCTAGAATCATCTCCCCACCCCATTTCTTTCTCAGATTCTGGACAGTCTTTCAAGTGGCAAGAGAAACAATTGAGATTAATTGCAATAATCTTAGTATTCTCCAAGTTTATGGGTGAATAGGTAACAATAGATTTGTGCTTTCAACTTAAGAAACCGACCAACACATTCAGGTGATAAGCAAGGTCTTACACTGACACAAAAATCTGCCTGCAGGTTTACTCAGGAGCCTTTTTTTTTGCTTGTGAAATCTCTTTGAGGTTTGGAGTGCTAGTCATTGCACGGAACAGCAAGCAGGAAGAGCAAGGACCTGAGGCTCACAGCTTTTAACGTGACAAGAAATCAGTGCTAAGTCCCAAAAGCTCCATTCCATTTGCTGATGCTGGCAGAGCTCCAGCTGGCACAACCTTCTGAAAAGCCATTTCACCTGTCACTGGTAGGAAATGGGAAGAGGCAGGGCTGTCACCGAGCAAGGTCCTGAAAGAAAGGACTTACCTCATTTCCTTTTATTGCCAGAGAAGATCCAAACCTTGCAGACACATATTACCACTAACATCCTTTACTACTGGTTCTGCTGCACTCTTCAAAAAGGCAGGGCATACTCTAAACTACTCACATGGAAGGAATGACATGAATAAAAAGAAGCTTTGAAGAAAATTCTAAACTGAAATTCTTGTTCTGAATTTTGTAAAAGTATTATTAAATGCTTAACAAAAAAAGTCTTTGTATGAATAGCCACAGATCTCAAAATGACTGTTAAAAATGCTTAGGAAGTAACTAATTACAAATGAATGAATATTTAGCAATGAAAGCAGAAAACATAGGAGAGGTAGTAAGAAATAAACTTATTTACTTCCCTCTCCTGGAAGCTTCTAATTATAAATAGCAGCAGCTTTAACAAATCACCAGTCCTCTGTGATGTTGCTATAATGTGCAGCTTCCCACAATTAATACCTAACAGAGACTTATTTTTAAAGAACTTTTGAAGAGTTAACTTCCCAGGAGTTTGAATACCCAAGACAGAATTCCACAGCTTGTGTTTTATCATGCTGTCTGCTCTAAGTGAATTAGTGCAGCTATTTACAAATCAAATAATCATTTTTAATCAGGTTTTGAAAACATTGATAGAGAATGGTGATGGAAAATTTTGGGAACCAGTAATCCCAGCTTCCGGTCACACCACTATTTTACAAAAAGGCAACAAGTGCATCCCCAAAAGGCAGTAAACAATGAAGCAAAAGGAAAAACTATCACAGGCTCTGAAATGTTCATGTTGGCTTATTCCTTTGATCAATTTATGTAAATGATCACATGTAATCATCAAAACACATTCCTCTAAGTTCCAGCACACCCTGCTCATTTGTCTGTGGGAAGTAACAGTGCTGCAAAGATCTGCACGATCCAAACACAGCATAATGTTTCATACCAGCCCGTCTCACAGAGCACATTAAATCTCTCCTGAAAGGCAAACAAGGACTATTCAAATATTTGTTGTACGCAGAAGCAGGAACCAGGAAGTACTGTATGCATAAGAGCAGAACAAGACTGAGGAAAACAAAGCAAACTCTTACCTGAACTGAAGGTGATAGCTCTTGCTTACTGGTAGTCCCTTGGAAAGATGCTAGAGCAACACTGTCAGTCTTGTGTAACACTGGACCATCGCTCCTGGCAGACACATCTGTCCTATGTGACTGCCACGTCTCTTTTCTGTGATGAGATTCACCAGCCTGCTCATCTCCAAAGGCAGCCCAAGAACAGCTGTCTTTTTGTTCATCTTCAAAAGCATTCCAGTCTGTAGCCTGGTTACAACCTGCTGAACTGAAGTCCGCAAAGTCATCCGAGTCCTGGAAAGCAACACTCTCATCTTGAGGTTTTGGCACTGAATCAAAGTCTCCAAATTCAGTATTGTCACCATTTTCTACCTCAGTAGTATGCTGGAAGTCTACCCCAGAAGTTTTACTGGTAGTATCACATTCTAAAGTGTCAGCAGCCTGATTTAGTTCAGCTTGGTCCAAACTTGCTGGCTGCTGACAAACAGTACTCGTGTCCCTGAATTCACCAAATTCCTCGTTAGGTTCGCTAATGTGTGCGGGCTGCTCAGAAGTTCTTTCTGAATCAAGAGCGTTTATTGAGTCTTCAGCATTCCTGAAGGTGGGAGACACACTGCTGACTGAACCAAAGTCACCAAACACATCATCTTGTTTGTCACTGCAAACTAAAACTTCAGTGCTACTTCCACCATTCTTGAGATCTTCATCACCACCCAGTTTGTCTCCTGCAGGATCACAGCTGAGGCTTTGGATCTTATCAGCCTTGATGTCTGCTGCTTTTGAAGAATCCTCAGACCTACTAAAATCTTTGCCATTCTCTATGTGATGTTGTCTTCTCCTCCCACTGTGCTCTCCATTCTCTGTAGTGCATATTGAACTTCCAGTTGTTTGAGACGTACTAGAAATTGCAAATTCCAGTGCTGAGGGATCCTGTTCACAACTAATTTCTGAAATGCAAAGCTCTTCTTCACTATGAGTTACTCTGTTTATTCTGTTGTTCTCCTGAATGCTCACTGAGTCTCTTTCATTAAGAACACTGCATATTGTAGGCTCTGTTCCCTCTAAATGGATTGGGGTTTTGTTTGAGAAGGTAGCAAAATCTGCAACATCTGCACCTGAGCTAGGCATTGAGTTCAAATTTTGCTCAGTACTATGGGTGCTAACAGTTTTCAGTCCCTTTGAGTCACCAATACTGTCTAGATCTTCTGTTCCCTGAGGATTTACAGGGTCTGATGCTGCAAATCCATTTGTTAGAATCTCTAGACACGGAAGTTTCTCACCATTACAAGCATCTATTTGCTTATCCTGCCTCTCAACTGTTACACCAGTTCTAACCACACGAGAAGAAAAACCCTCTGATTTTCCAGTGTTGTCTCTTTGTTCCCCCCTTCTGTTTACATCTTCTAAAGCGGTACCTGAAGTTCTAAACTTAGATTTTTCTTTGATAGTACTAGTAGCTGACATATCAGAAAGCTCCTTAGTATGAGTAGGAAGCTCTGCAATGCAGTCTTTATCTTTACCATTTTTAACAGATGTGAAAGTTGCAATGCTAGCTACATTGTCAGAATAATCATGGAGTGGGATGAAATGATTTGTGGGTATAAACTCTTCCTTTGGATGACTGTAGTCCGCTGTATCAAAATCAGCAAAAGCTACATCAGCAGTGCTCACACCAGAAAATCCTCCAAACTCATCTTCATCATCATCATCAGCTCCATTGTCAAGTGGTGGAGGGGATGAGGAGTACATTCGAATAATGTCTGGTTCCATTGTTCAGTTCTGCTTCAACATTAATATATTTCTGTATGAGGGAAAAACAGAGCTACGTTAGAACTTGGCTAGCTTTCATCTTCTTACATATTTCATTTTTACAGTTTCATGCCTCATTTTTAAAGTGTGTATATAGGTCAATATCTGTATTAGATATCAGAAAGAAACACTCCCCAAACCCATGTGTTTTACAGATCACAAAGAATCTATTGGGACAGTTCAAGTCTCTTCTAAACTATTACATGATCAAATTGTCAGCAGACAGTGCTGAAATTATCACCTTGCGCTGTTGTGCAACACACACTGGCACAACTAAATTCAGTTTTAAGCCATCAATTCTCTACCTCCCATCACCAGCAGTTCACAGAAGTGTCAGTGACCCTGGTCCATGTTCTGCCACTCCTTGTGCGCTCAGGTGTGTGACAGGCATTAAGCCACTCCATGGGCAATGCCACAAGAGCCATACACGTAAGGGACCTCCATCACTGTCAAAGACTTCAAAAAGTGCTTCCAGAAGCTCTGAAATTGTGAAGGAGTGGAGGAAGGAGCTGCTGTTAGAACCACTAGCTATGATCTGCTGCCCTGCTCTCTACCAGTCCACGGGTTTCAGTTTGGTTGCCCTGTTCTCTGGATTTCCTACCCACAAGCCAACACACTGCCTCCACTGCTGCTGCCACCAGCCTGCTTCTGTCTTAGGAACCAGCTGAGAAATGCCATCATCATGCCACCAGTAAAGCCTAGAGCCAAACACACTTCATCAAAACTTATTCTCAAACAGAGAGCTGAGCGTGATTATTCATAAAATATTTAACCACAAATCACTAAACCACAGGGGGAAAAGAAAAAAGAAGAAAGTATTCCCATGGCCTAGATAGAAACAGATGAAGGACTTTCTCTGTCTTAACATTGCAAACCATTGCAGGAACAAGCCAGGTATAGATGGAAAATTTTCTTTCCTAAAGAATGATCTTGACTTTTTCAATGCTGTGTGCAATTAATGAAATAATAACTACTAGTATGTATAAATTCACAGTTGTACACATCACTGAATTAGTCCATACCTTAAAACCCTTCAAAGAAGAGCTCACACCAATCTCTCTCCATTTCAAATGACACTTGACATGAATGAACCGTAATAACACTCAGCCTCGCCTATAGAAAAAGAGTGGAAACAACCTATACATGTTGGCAAATATTTGAACTTCTAACCACCAGAATAAGTGCAAACTTTACAACACTAGTTATGCAACACAGATAAAACACGACCCTTATATCTAGTGCCTCTAGCAAACAACTTTGTAAAAGCACCTTAAGAGCAGCATACAAAGGGTAAAAAAGCAACAAATGGAGCTCTGCAGTTCTTCTCAAGCACAACATACCAAGCACTTGATATTTGCCAGAAAACTGGGATCCTTAAGGTGACTAACATAAAATTTCTTTTTGAAAGGGTAGTTTGCAGTTACAAAAGTACATCATGCTTATCAGATGAAAGCATGAAGTAATTTGTAACATAACATGCAAACTGAAGAGAACTGCAAAGGGATTTTGTTTAGAATAAAGCCTAAGTTGTCAACAAGCTCCCACATAGGCTTACTCAGCACCAGCTGCTTAACAAGGTATTTGAGAGGAGAGCTTCACTCACTCTAAACTTCTGAACTTTCCCATTAAAAGAAAAATTTGTCCATATGGTTCATCAAAAACCATGTGTTTTAAGTCTTTTCAGATTTAGAGGTTGGTTTTCACCAGAGTAATTTGAAATATCACATTCAGGTCTGTGTTACTAACTACACCATTTTACATTAGCGGATCTCATTTTGGCAAGACATGCCAAGAAAAATTCATATACTATCCATCATAACAACTCTACCCATTTTTTGGGTGACCATTTACTGTATGACTATTTTAACCTCAGCCAAAAATAAATCCCAATAGAGTTGAGAACATCCTTGGAGGCAAGGATGATCTAAAATAACCCAAATATGCAGTTTAGAAAACAAACTGAATAATGTGAGAGGAGCAAGCATCACAATCACAGGGAATTTACCCACAAGACTCCTTTTCTTTCCAGTTAACATTAAAAAGGGGAGACAAGGAACAAGAATAATAAGGATAAGCACAGGACAAAGATAACTGCATGGGAGCTGAAGCAAACAGCCAAAACCCAATTGAACATGTAGGATGACATCTGACCATTTAAAAATTTTCTCTCCTGCAACTTCTGACATAGAGCAGAAGAAACTTCCTTCAATTTTACATTTCAAAGAACTTTTAAAACATCACAGGGACCATTTACAAAGCAGCAGTCCAGCAGCACAATGCTCCAGCTACATTTCAGTAACAGTTGCCAAAACAGGATCTGCAAGGAACATTAACTGTACATTTAAAAATTTGATCACAGGTTTGATAGTCTACTATGTGTTTAATCCACAAGAACCCACTGCATAACCAACTGTATGGGTTTCTGTATAATTATTTTTTAAATGTCAGGTATTTCCAGTTATGCTACTGCTGCATTTTAAAAGCCAAACACTGAGAGCTCCAAAACGTATGAATCTGCTTATGAGTGTAAGGTTACAACTCAAACAATTTAATTGTTGTTGACAGAACTCAAACTGTAAGAAAAGGAAAAAAGTCATAATAGTATTCCCCCTCCTCCTGACTAATCAGTGATAAATTTTTAAACTGGGCATAATCCCAATTCTCCTCACAATATAAAACAGCATGGGTATTTTATAGTCTTAATGTAGCTTTCTTCAGAAAGAACTTCATTATGGTCCTCTTTCGTGACTTCCAAAAGTGTTCTATCTACCAACTAGAAATCAAATTAGTTATTGTCCATTGAAACCTTTGGTGAAAACCCACAGGTCTGACAGAACAACTACTTTGTTCCTTATTTCACTTAGTTAATCCCTGCTTTGTCTGGCATTTCAAATACAGCTGGAACTATGGCTTCATCTTTTGAAGTCTTTTTACCCAGCTCAGACATACTCTTCATCAAGACATTCTGCTAGATTATTTTGTAAACCTGGTATTTGAGTGATGTTTACAATGTGATTTAACCCAAAGTAGAATTTGAACAAGTTCTATGACCAATAATATGGATTATTCATCATCTTGTTTTTGAGCCAATTGGTGACCAAATTTAAAAGTCTAGTATAAAGTTAACTCTGTTCACTTATAGATTCTTTAAACATATACTACTGAAAAGTAACCACCAATTTTTCAGTACACTATATAATAAGGATTGCGATTTGAAGGAAATTATAACAGCCTTTACTTGTGTAACAGAGCATAACTTGCCTAACTTCTGTGATTTGTAATAAGTAACAACCCAGGTTTCTGGCATCAGACCTTACACCCCGAGGTGAGGAATCTGACACAGTTAAAGTGTTCATGTTTAGTGGATTGCTTTAGTCACAAACACAGATTTATGCTGACAAATGCCAGTAACTTCTGCAGATCTCAACAGTTTAAGATTAGACTGAAGACAGATTTCTATCAATTGCTCATGGCATGTGGTTGTAGCAAGGTTTTCTAGGAAAAATAAAGAATTGTATTCTGTCTCAGATGCCATTTTCTGTATTTCTTTCTTTTACCTGTTGGCTTGTTGGGTTCTTATTAACTGGAAATGCTAGTTCTTGGTTCCACGTGCTTCTTTATATTCAAATTCTAAAATTCAACATCAAGGGATTTCTCAAAAAATTTCAGTACCACAAACAGGAGACCACTGGGTAAGTCATACTATATATGCAATTCACCAATACACTCACAAAACATATTGACATTGTACTCTAAAGAAAAAAAAAGCTGATTAATTAAGATTCAAGGTTCAAACCTTTTTTCTCAAGTCACATGCATTTAAGAATGCAATTCAAGTTAATTTGAAACATTAAAAGAAGAGAAAACAAATCAGTAATGCTAGAAAAATTTTGATAGGCAAGGAACTGGAAAGAGAAAATGCAAATCCTCCTTTTCTGATCACTAACTAGCTTTTCAAAACATTTACAACAAAACCAGGCTATCTGCTTATTTGTTTGCAGTAAATAGGGAACAATATGTGCTTTCCTCACACACAGATCACACCCTTGTTCACTACCGTTTTGTAGAGTAATAGCAACAGCTTAACAAAGACTAGGCAGCATAGAGAACAATGCAATTACACTACACAAAAGCAGGTATAAATAGTTCCTTCTCTGTGTATCTTCTATGGCAAGACTTGAAACAGCATGTTTGGCTCTTACATAACACCTAAAAAATCAGGAGGTCTCAAAGAGTATCTCTAAAGAAACACTTGAGGCATGGAAATTCAAAAGAAACCCCTAGTAAAGCAGAATGTTTCCTTTAACTTGAGAGGAAGCAAAGCAATGAATAACCTCTCAGCTGTGGACTATTCTGAAGAAAAGCTGAGTTAAGCAAACCACCTCCTTAAAGCATACAGGAAACACAATAATCAGAAATGGCACAATCAAGATCTCCATGACAGAAATTACAATGTCACTGAAACACCTTACAGTAAAAGCCTTGCAATGGCAAGGAGATGGATTCAAGTCATTAGCTGCTAGCATCTGATCCTTCCAAGAACATTTAACTCTTACTGCAAGGGAATTCCTCTAGCAAATGCCAAAAATATCATAGTAAGGACCAGATTTAGACTTCTTATTACAGCACAGTGTTGGCTTCCAGTAGGAAAAGCTATCCTCTTCCATTATCTCTTTGCCTTTTCTTTGGCTTATGAACAATGGAAATGAGATTCCCAGTCTTTCTGCACCTGAGAACCTATTTCTAGAATGGTAGTTGTAGATGAGGAGAGCCTGTCTGTTAGAACAGCATTTCTGCAACCCAAATCCACTCTAGAGAGAGTCTGTCCAGGCTGAAGTCAATATGTTCTTAAATTGGTTTAATAAGCTTACTTTTATTTTTGGAAATAGTTACCAGCAAACAAAATACAGCAAGAAAATGTTTACTTCATAAAGCCTCCAAGAAATCAATGTTTTCAATTTTGAACTTAATGCTGTTACAGCCAGAAGGCCCATTACCCAAAGCAGGAGTTTCAAAGCACCTTTTCTTGGACATGTATGAGTTGAGGAAAACAATATTCTCCAGTTCCAGTAAGGCAAACATATCTAAGCCTTATTTCTCGCTACCAAACATTTGGAATTAATCAATTCCACCGTGCATTACTGTGGTTTCAAACACTAAATTTGCTGGACACTTTCTATTACGAAGTGTTGTATGTATAATGAACATTAAAGTAACAGAACTCAGGACAGCTTCACCAAGAATCTGGCACTAATCTCAGGCAGCTCATTCTTCCTGTTCTCCTGTGCTCCCCAGGCTGGCATTAAACACCAGGCACCCCTAGACAATCCAGCCTATTCCATATTCAAACCTCTTTGACAGTGCTGCTCTTCCTCTCATCATTGACAATGCAGGAAGACCAAGTTAGGTGGCACACATGAGAAATTTAAACAGATCTTGGATATAAGCACTTTCATTTTAAATGCTGTTAAACTATATAAAGAAGCAAACATGTATTTTCAGTAGTTGTGCTGCTTCACTTCTCCCTGTTTCATTTTGGCTTAGCTGTAGAATCAGAGGAGCTGTTGGAAAATATGAATCTAAATGTTCTGTTGTTTCATTAAACTCCTCTTAAACCAAGAACAGCATTACTCCCCAAACCTAAAAGACCAGGTTGTCCTCAAAGTTACTAAAAGCAAAAAAATGTTTCAACTCAAAGTCTACTGATATGCTTTAACAGCTGCAGATGAAGATGCTGCCTGTACATAAATCTGTAAGCAGAAAGTGGGGAAAATGTTGTAAGAACAAGCACATCTTAAATTCATATGGGCAAACACAAGTGGCTGGGACAGTCAATCAGGTTACAGTCTGGCTCTGTGGAATGCAGCATTTGTGTCCAACATACAGCACACAGCCACACAATGTGTAAAGATGGATGTTACAAGTAACACATAACTCAGATGTTTTCATTCTTATGATTTCTTAAATTCCTTTAAAAACGGTGCTTAACTCAGCGAGAAATCTATTTCTGGCTGTTACCCTCAAACATACTAGCTGGGAATGTGTTCTAAATTAGGATAAAAAGATGCTAGATTAGAAAGTATTAGAACTAGATTACCTAGGGTCAAGTGTTCTCAGAGACTCCCTCACAGAGCAGTATGATCTCCATCACATATAAACCCTTCAAACTTCACACAGGCTGCAGCACAGAGTGGATCAGAACTGCCCAGGGCTGCACTCTGCTGTGACAGCTTCTCCCACAGCCTGGCAGAGGAAGTACAGCTGCACAAGGAAAACAGCCATGGGTCTGCTTCCCATTACTGCAAATGTACTCATTGCTTGTTTTCCAGTGAGCAGGCTTACTTATTCACCATTTATCCCACCTACAGACATTACCTCATATTAAAAACACAATACAGGAGGGACACCTAATACTCCAAAGAATAAAATCTATTTTCCATTGCTTATCAACAGACATATGAACTTGAGGTGTCACGTTTCCTTCACCCTACTTCCAAACATACTGAAGTGAAGAGAGGATTTGCTCTTCCCTGTGGTTCTCCCAACACGGGACTCTGATTTGAAAAACTCAAATTAGATCTAAGAAATCTAATTTCTTAGATCAGCTTGCAAGTGGCACCAATACAGAAATATTCCTTGCAATTGAAAATTTTAATTGCCAAAAACATTAGCATGAAAGAAAGTCTACAGAAAATGAAAATGTCAGTTTTCAAACAAGGCATTTCAAGGCTTTTTTCTCTGTGTGTGTGCAATAGCAGCAGCTTACTCAGTGTGGTTTTTTGCACAAAGGAGAAAATCTAACAGACAAAATTTCTAACACCTAGGAATGAGTAGGATCTAAGGCACTTCTCTGACTATCCAGAAAAATTGTAAGTATTTTGAATCCCCATGAAAGGGTGAGCATGTCATTGCACTGAAATGTTCACAAAGAAGCAGTTTAAGTTGTCAAACAGCACAATAGCACAGAGAGGAATGAACATTCTGTCGAGATAGATAATGGTATCTGCAAGAAAATTATGCTGCTGAGTGTAGTGAAAACAACTCCATCGAGCATCAGTTTCTTTACCACTGGATTTCCAACTGATACCAGCACAGCTCTGCAAGGACAGCTCAATGAATATTTCAAGAGGAAAAGGCAGAGTTCACTGAGGTCCATCTAAGGTGCTCTATTATTTCCACTGTGAAAGACAAGTCTTTTCAAAGTACTGAAAGTTTCAGAATATTACTTTGGGCAATTAAGGTGTTAAAAGGCTTGTGTTAGCTTAGTAAGCTACTGGTGGAGTTTTTAAGCAGAAATGTAGAGATCACATAGAGCCCTCATCACCAGCAATATGTAACACAAGTATGATTCACTGTGTGAACTCCAGATTTCATAGTCTATTAAATCCTTTGCTAAACAAAAACACAATCTGAGCAAAACCAAAGTACATTAAAAAAAAACAAATGAGGCTGAGATCCTTCAACTGCTTACTTATAAACAAATTAAGGAAATAAAACCAAGAGGTCATACTTTCACATGACCTTAAAAGGTCATACAATGTGTACTTTATGCAACTATCAGTGCAGAATGAAAACACCAGAGCTCCATTAGTTTTTCTACATATTTTTAAGTCTCATTCTCACATTCATGCTATTTAATCTTACTGACATGACTGTTTAAAATAAACAAAACAAACCCTCAGTAGCCACAGGTACTCCAACTCTTCCCCAGGCTCCCACAATTAATGTCACATTCCTCCAGGTACAGCTCCAACTTCAGGAGGAGAAACTGCTACCTGTGCATTGCATGAGCAACCCTCTCTGCCTGTGCTGACAATACAACAGACCATTTTTATTTTTAAAGTAGGCTAATTGCCTTTCCAAGTCTAGTTCATATGTCCAGAGAATAAAACAAGGAGGAAATACTTTTAATTTTGTTCAACCTCCAAGGACCAATCCAGCTAAAAAGCAGCATCCATCAAACTCACTTTACCATGGGCTCAACAGCTGAAAAATGAGTTCTAATGAAGCATGTTGGGCTCTAAACCATGCATGGAAACAAAACTTGTAAAACTAACCCAGCACAGCTCCTGTCAGCAATGTTTCTCTACTCACTCCAGTCATTTATGAACAGATGTTTGCTTAAGGAGCATTAAACTGCCGGTTTCCATTTCTGTGCTGAAAATGGAAGGAAGGGCTGTCACTATTAAGAGGCCAATTTACTGACACTTTGAAAGAATCCCAAGGTTTAACCATTGTTTTTAAGGCACTGTCTTCTCTAAAGAAAAAATTCTATTTTGGTTCATCAAGTAGATACTTCTCATAACAAACTGAAGTGTCAGGACCTAACAGCATTTGAGCAATTTCGCCTCATTTCAGAATGAAATTACCTCTTCTACAAAAAGAAAAATACCACACTTAAATTATCGTAACTTTGTTCAGTCTGTCATGTCCAGATGCATTTAGCAACAGACACGCTCTACGCCCCTCGAAAGAGAAAGCTTGTCAGGAAAAGCCAAACACACAGGACAGCTGAACTTCTTGCACCACATCCTTGCGCCCTCTCCCAGCTGCGGCGCCGCTGAACCCCAGGAAACCGCGGGCCCCGCCGCAGGACAAAGCCGAGCCCCCCGCTCCGGCTGCGGCGGGACGAGCCCGGGGAGCCGCGGGGCTCCCCCTGCCCTGCCCTGCCCTGCCCCGCCCGGGCCCCGCCGCCCTCCCCCGCGGGCCCACGGCAAGGACGGCACTGCCCCGACAGGCCCCGGCCGCCACCGCCGCGCTCCGGGGGCAGCGCCCAGGGGTCCCCGGCGCCCTTCCGCGGCCGGGCCCGGCGGGAACGAGCCGCCCCCCGCCGTCTCTTACCTGCGGGCTGCGCGGGGGGCGGCGGGGCCCGGGCGGGCATGGCGGCGGGCGGGGAGGGGGAGGGAAGGAGGGAGGAAGGGGAGAGGGGCCGCGGCCGGTTATCTGCGGCCTCCCGCGGCAACCGCCATGGAGGGGAGCCCCTGTGGGCGACAGGAACCGCGTCGCTGCGGCCCGGCCCCCTCCGGCCGCCGCCTCCCGCCCGCCACCGCCCACCGCGCTCCCGGCACGCACCGCGCCGCCGCCCCCGCCCGCGTCACGTCCGGCCCGGCCCGCGCCCCGCCGCCAGCAGCGCTGCGGAGAAAGCGCTGAGGGAGCGGGTGCAGCGTTGTTGGGTGTCCTGCTGTGCCGTGCCGGCGGCACTCAGGGCCCTAGAGCCGCTTGGGGCTGGAAGGGACCCTAAACGTCAGCTGGTTCCAAGCCTCAGCGAGCGTGTGTTAGCATTGTAAAGAATAACGTTTAAAAGAGTAGCATTTAAGTAGCGTGCAAAGCCTGCCGTTTATCCTGGGGCTGTGGTTAACTGAGCTCCGTACAGCGGTCACATCGCGGCCCGAATTGCGTTAATAAAATAGCGAGCGAAGCGTAATATTAGAGCTTGGTTACGGAATCACGGAATGAATTCAGTTGGGAAAGACCTCTGAGGTCACCGGGCCCAGCCTGTGACCCGGCACCGCGGTGTCAGCCGGACACGGCACCGAGAGCCACCTCCAGGGACCGTGACTCCACCGCCTCCCGGGCAGCCCATTCCGAGGCTTAATCACCTTTTCTGTGAAGAAATTCCTCCCAGTGTCCAACGTAAACCTTCTCTTGCTTACAACTATGGCCTCTTGTCCTGTCACTGGTGGCCTGGAGGAGAGGCCGACCCCATCTGTAGGAGCAATAAGGTCACCCCAGAGCCTGTGCTCCCCCAGAGGCTCTAGATACATACACACCATGTTTAAACACGCAGTAGTTTGGATGAGAAAGGCTTAAAACATAGAACATTTCATGTTTCAGATAGGTTAGTGGAATAAAAATACCTCAAATGCATTTAAGGGTAATTATAATTAATCTGGTAATTTAATCAGCAATAGAAGGTTTCAGTGAAGCAGGGGGGAATTATATCCTTAATGCAACGTTTCTGTGACGTTCTGAATCCTGTTAAAATAGCTGAAGATAATAATGGATGACTATTAATGAGTCTGTGTGACTATTAATGAGGCTCTATTACTTCGCCTCCTGGTGGCTGCTCTTTTTACAGCTTAGTGTCAGAAGCGCAGAGTGAAGCTAGTGCTGACCCGGCAGGACAGAAGGAGAAGCCTGAGGGAACAGGAAATAGGATAATTTAGCGTTCAGCGACCTTCACCCTGTGTACAACAATGTGATTTCCAAATCGTAAGGGTATAGAGAAGATCGTGTAAAAAACAGTGAAATACTTTGCTGTAAAGCAACAGAGAAACGAGATCTTCCCCGCCCCCCCCCCCCCCCCCCCCAATACCTGGCAGTAGCCATGAAGTTCCAGGGGCCCGAAGCCTCCCTTACTGTATGGTGCTACTTCGTGAAGATTCATTTTCCATTCCAGCTGTGTTTAATTGGTGGTCATTGGCTATGACTGTTAATGTTCCTGTTGTGAATAATACAATTGGACAAGGTAAAAGAATAATTACCTTCTCTTTTACATCTGCCTTACCAATTTATTTCAATGATACATGAAATAAACGTGCTGCCTGTAAACTCTGCAGACAGCAACATAAGTCCCAGTGTTGTCCAAAAGAATCAGATTTTTTTACCCAGTGCAACAAGCCATTAATTACACACTCAAGAGAGACTTTGGTTATTTATCTTGGAGTTGCACAAGCTTGGATCCTCTGTGGTATTCCACAAATCAAGCACACCGACTATAAAAACTTTTTACTATTTATACATTTTAGCAAACAAAGGAATTAGTGTTCATTAGCTACAAGTAACAGAGTTCTCTTTCTAATTGGTATTCTCCCCTCTATTGTTTAATGACTCTCTCACTTCTCATGCTGATTAGTCTGCATGCCCAGGCTTTCTCTTGCTCTGAGGTGGGCTCTCAGCTGGTGGTTGTGATCTGTCCCTGCTGGAATTACCTTTTACCCAGGCAGAGCTGATTCAGCATGGTCACCGAGTTGTCTTTATTGGTTTCTGCCTTATCTTGGGAGTTCTGCTAAATGTCCTTGGGGCCCATAAATTCTGCATTCTTTGTGTCCACTATCAGTGGTACCTCCTTCTTCCCAAGCCTGGTTAACCTCCCCCTGGGTCTGAGATCATTGAAGCAAGTCCAGCCCTAAACCTTAAGAAGGCAATTCTACCCACAAGTAATTTGTTTTTCTAACACCTGTATATCAGAGCTTGTTAGCTGCTCTCTGTTTAAATCTCCCTTCTTGTTGATTTGGCTTGAAAGTATATAAAGACTAAACATTAAAGAACATCCTTTCTTTAGAAAATTTTACATATTACACATTTTGCAACACTGGCACCCTAAAGAAAAACAAAATAGTTAGGCCCTTCTTGTGCAAAAGCCCACAGTTGCAGAACAATCATGCATCTCAGAAGAAAATCCAGGAAGATAAATGGTATCAGGAATCAGGTTCTAGATTAGAAGGAAATTTGTTAAGTAAAATTTCAGATGCTTTGAAGAAGTGACTCATATCCTAAGCTATAAAGAAAGGCAAAAAATTCCTCCAAATAGTCCCTGCCAGTCTGGTGTGGTGAAAATTTCCTTCTCTTTCTTGGTGGCATTCAGAAGTTTCCAGGACCAGAAGCGTTAATCAATCTGCAGTTGTGAGTCCATAAAATTCACTTAACTTGAATGCAAGATCAGATGGGAGGTAAGCATGTCACACAAAAAAATGAAGTTAATATTCACTTAGGCATAGTGTGAATGATTGACAAGATGTGTGGGATTTCTTCAGTCATTTCTGCATAAGCTTTGCTGGCTGAAGGAGATTACATTTGCTTGTGAAGACAGACTGACTCTTTATAATCGCATTAGCCATATCATGTATTAGCTCTGTGAACTGGAATTCATGGGTTAGAACAGTAATTTCAAGGTTATATTTTTAACATATGAAAGTTTCCTTTACAGAATTGCATGGATTGTAAACACTGTATCTTTTTTAGAGATGATTCTAGCACAGTGTTCTATCCATTTTCAAATAAATGTTGAGGTGTTTTTAAAGCAAATACTTTCAAGCAATTTGTTTTCCTAAAGCATGGTAATAAAATTTGTAATTTTGATATGTCCATCTCAACGTGAATCCCTTCTGCAGTAGTGGTTTTAAGTCGAGCTGGTCTGGTCTTGGTAGGTCTGAGGCTGAGCCTTGACTTGTTGACTGCAGCAAAGTGGCTTTATCAGTCACTGCTACCGAGTCCTGAACAGTCAGGAGAGGGCGCAGCCTTCCCAGAAGTCTCAGATGGAAAAAGGTACTCTGGTGTGTCAGAATGATTCAGAAAGCTTCTCCCAAAACCCTGTGTGGTCTGGGAGACACAGACACTCCTCCTCCTGGTTTGGGAATTGAGGACAGCGGAAAGAACCTGCTGTGGTCTGCACGCATGTCCTTCATAAAACTGAGTCATTCATAGTTCTCAAAAAAATGGAGAATGTAGTATTTACAGAGAAGAAATTTAGGGTTTATTTATCATTTTGAAGACTACAACATGGCTCCTGATTTTTAATTTAGTAAATTTTAGTTTTATATAAGCTGTACCATATATTGTGTAGTGTGATGCAGAAAATCTTCTGAAAGATCTTGTACTGCTGGTAGTGGATAGTGCAGCTCTTTTTTTCTCTTTAATTTCAAAATTACATACAGTGCAACATGGCTCATGCCAGTGCAAACTTTTTTGGCTTCCCCACTAAGTGAGGAAGAAATTTGCTATAATCAAAGGCTAGATAAGTCTCCAAAATTCAGGCAATGTGCTTCCCTCTCTGCTGTGTCTGGCAATGCTGCTGATCAGAAACTAGTCAGTGTCCTGAGAAATTATAATCCTTGGTTTTCCTTATTATTTTTTTTTAATTCACATTCCAATCAGACATTTAAAGATTTTATATTATCCATAGAATGAATTTTAAATGGTCTTTTAAGACACCAAATAGTTTAATTTCATTAATGCCTTATGCTTTCATTTCTGCTATTGGCTCCATTCTCGGCCAAGTGCTCTTCAACACCTATTTTAACACCTTGGATGCAGGACTCAAAGGAATACTAAGTTTGCTGCTGTCACTAAATTGAGATGAACTGTTGACTCCCTTAAGGCCAGAGATGCCCTGCAGAGACACCTTGAGGAACTAGAAAGCTGGGCAGTCACCAACCATATGAAGTTTAACAAGGGCAAATGCCAGATTCTGCACCTGGGATGGGGCAGCCCTGGATGTACAGCCTGGGGAATGAGAGGTTGGAGAGCAGTGCCGTGGAAAGGGACCTGGGTCTCCTGGTCCATGGCAAGTTGAACATGAGCCAGCAGTGCCCTGGCAGCCAGGAGGGCGACCTGTGTCCTGGGGGACATCAGGGACAGCATCCCCAGCTGGGCAAGGGAGGCGATTGTCCTGCTCTGCTCTGCACTGGGGCAGCCTCACCTCAAGTGCTTGGGGCAGCTTTGGGTGCCATGATATAAAAAAGACATTAAGGTATTAGAGAGTGTCCAAGGGAGGCCACAGGGATGGTGAAGGGTCTGGGGGGGGAGATGTGAGGAGTGGCTGAGATCCCTTGGTCTGTCCAGCCTGGAGAAGAGGAGACTGAGGAGAAAGCTCAGTGGGGTTTTTGACCTCCTCAGTGGGGGAAGCATGAATCTCTGCTAATGACCAGTGATAGGAGTTGAGGAAACAGCCTGAAGCTGAACTGGGGGAGGTTTAGGTTGGATATTAGGAAAAGGTTCTTCACCCAGAGAATGGTTGGGCACTGGAACAGCTCCCCAGGAAAGTGGTCACAGCACCAAGCCTGGCAGAGTTCAAGACAGATTTGAACAAGACTCTCAGGCACATTGTGTGATTGTTGGGATGTCATGTGCAGGGCCAGGAGCTGGAACTCAACCATCCTGATGTGTCCCTTCCAACTCAGCATATTCTATGATTCTAATATTCTGTGAAATCATTGCAATTCATCTTCCCAGAGTGTTTTGACTTTTTCTCATTCTGACATGAAACTGAATTGGCACATTTATCTGAAATGTTTTAAATTCAGTAAAACTGCATTTATTTTAGACCCTTATAGCTGAAATAACCCTACAACTGCATTATCAAGCAGAAAGGTCTTTTCTGACTGAATTCACCAGTCAGCCTCAAAAGCTTTATATTTAAGTTTTTTGTGGCTGTGGTTTCATGAGGTGGGCTAGTTGAATGAATAATATGTGCTTTCTGCTGGCTTCTAAATGGGCATCAGTCAATAAAAGAAAAATTCTATAGTCACTGCTAGCTGAGTTAAACAAAGCTGCAGCTGAGCAGAGAATGGACTGTTGCTAAAGCAGCCTGTTGCTGAACCCCACTGTCCTTTGGCATGGAAAGGTGATAAAACAGATTTATGAGCGGTGGATACTTGTTTCTTTGGGGAGTGGTTGGTGCTTGGAGCTCCACCCCGAATCAGTGCACACTGCCTGTCTCCTCCCCAGGGCAGCGCTGGGCTCTCATCTGTGTTAGAGTTGAGGGAGCCAAGAGTGCCTCTCTTGGCCCCAGGGCACCACCCAGCCACATCAGAGACCCCTTGTGAAGAGCCCATCCGGGTCTGCAAACTTCCCCACATCTTCTGCATCACTGCTACTCCCTTTAGCACTGACCTCTGGGCTTACAGAATGACCAGGCACTGGTTTCTCTGGTTTTGGGGATCCAGTAAAGGTGCTTTAGCTTTTCCCAGCTCCCCAAGCAAGGGACTGTTTCCATTCTGTTCCAGTTGCAATGGCATAAAATATAAAACATTGTTCCATATGTTTCAGATGCAACATGTAAGTATTCTGTTTGATGCAGTGCAAGTTTGTTACAACTTTTCACAAGTCTCCCTGGATATCTTTGCTGGAGTCCTAATACAAAAGTAAGAAGGCATTGCTATGTCAGCAGCTCATTCTCTTGTGATTAACAAGCCATTAAAATTTTCAGAGTTGTCCCTAAACAGACCTGAATGTATTAACTACAAAGAACACAGTGTAGTTACAGAGAACAGAAATAACAGTTATTTTAGAAGTGTCTTACATCTGAATGTAGGTTCTGTGGGGTTTGGCTCAGGCTTATTTGGGCAAGAATACGATTGTTGACACTCAACAGTGTTAGGAGGCTTGAGAGTTTTGTGGTGGTGGGGGGGGTTTGTGAGGTGGTGCTTTTTTTGTGTGTGTGTGTGTCTGTGTGTGTTTGTGTGTGTTTTGTTTTGGACTGGCTCTTTGGTTTGGCTTGGTTTGCTGGTATGTGTCTTTTAAAGAGGTTCTTTCTGAATCTTGACCATGTTTGCAGCTGATTTGGAGCATCTAATGAAGATGAAGACTCACATTCTTGCCATATGAGGGCTTACCCAGTGGATTAACCAGATCATGAATGTCTAAAGAGCCCCATTTTACCTGCTGTGGCCTAGACCACATCCTCCAAGTGGCACAAGTTAACGACTTCAGTGTGGCAATGCTACGTGTGCACCTGGCCTCAACATACTTGCATACATAACTCATCAGCAAGGTGTGCAAAATGTATTTTAGTGTATGTACGTATTAATGGTGATGAGTGAGGCTTGTCAGCAGAGTCTGTAACCAAACCCAGGTCTGACAATACTTCCTTCTCCAAGAAGATGGTATTGAGTACCTCAGCTGTCAGCAGGAAAGCAAGATTTCTCATGCCCACAGCAGCAAAACATTCCAGTGCAACTAATTGTTTTGGTTTGGTTCTTTTTGTTTTTTGTTTTAAGTTTTTTTTTAGTGCAGGGTCTAAATGCAGAAAGCCCATAAAAAAAGAAATCAAAACAATTCATTTCTTGACAGTCCCTTGCCTTTAAGAGGTATGGCTTGTGAGCTTTTTACATTTAAGATGAAAAGTGCTTAAAAGAGGTAAAGACCATTATTCTGTTTTAATGGTCTCATTCATTTATTGGGCAAATGTGAGCTGATTTCCAAAGTCATCCTCCTCCCTGCTGCGTCAGTTCCTTTCTGTGAGGGTGGAGTCAAGAGCCTCCAACACCCTTGAAGATCAGCTGATAGGAAATTCCAAGGTACAAACTATTCACTCTTTGTGTGTAATAAATATGTGTGTAATAGGCACTATGACAGCAGTCACTTGCATACCAACCTGTGCAGGGTAGTAGTATACATTCCTGTATTCTCCATTGACGTCCATTTGAAGACATTTTCATTTCTAAGACATTTTGGGGTTTGGGGATATTTTGTTTGGTTGGGTCTTTTTGAGGTTTAGGATACCTGAAACTTACCTCTGCCACTGTTTTTTTTTCCCCCAAATATTTAAGAAGACCTGCAATATCCTGTTTTAACCACACAAGTTCATTTCACTTCTGTGTGTCAACACAGTCACTGAAATTCCAGTGTCAGGTTCAGATGTTTTGATTAAGTTTTCCTAATAGACTAATGTTGTGTGACTGGCAGTGATTCTTATCAATAAAAATAATTTGAGATTTTTTTTTGCAAAGGTCATGTCCTTTCTTTTCTACAGTGAATGACAAAATGTCCATTAAACACATAGTAGCATTCAGTTCCAGGTTTAAAAATGGAAATGGCAGAGGTTTTTCTGGGTTAATGACAACTTATGTCTCAAATGCAACTGCTGTGCAAGGAAAGTGCTTTCTTTCATAGGTATTTGTCAAAATCCTTCTCATTGTCTTTTAGACTCATATCTGTTGCCTTGTTTATTTGTATAAATCCTTCTCGTCTTTCAGGCTCATATCTGATGCCTTGTTTTAGAGCCATATGTTCCAATTTTATCCTCTCTCATATTTTTCTGTAATAGGTTTGCTTTCTTGATCTACATTCATTGAGATGCAAAGCATCTGGGATGTAGGCACAGGAGAAGGCTAAATCTCAGAAAAAAGAGCATTTCTTCCTTGAAAGCTCTTACACAAGAAATGTGTGAGATTGGCTGTACCTGACCCTAAACTACCTGACAAGGCTGTTGTCATAAGCAAGAAGACAGAATCAGAGGAAATGCCACGCTCCAAGTAGATAAAATGTGTTTGAATGCTAACAGAATGTCAGCCCTAGCTGCCAGAGTCCTGCATGCAACAACCTTTGGCTGCACCAGCAGTCAGGATGAGACCTTCAGATGGAGGAATCTGTTGGTCTCTGTGTCATCCCATTGTTGTCTCACAAGCAGAAAGAAGAGAGAGTGAACACCTGACATTTGTATCAAGAACAGGCTGAGTGGGAGAAGGAGCAGGCAGAGAGGGGTGTGGAGAACAGGGAGGGAAACAACAGAGTTCCAAAGACAAGCACAGAAAGTGGGGCAGATGAGGAGATGAAAAGTCCAACCTCCACCCTTTCTATATCCAGGATCAGTCAGAGATCTCTGGAGAGCAGCTGAACCAGCTCTGTTTCCATGAAAAGAGCTAGGAAAGATGAGATTAGGTAAATCCAAGTACCTGAGCAATCTGTTTAAGGTCATTAGGCTCCTCTTTCTAAATCATGGCTAACTGGGTTTCAGCAGTGGGAAAAGGATGCTGTCTCTGAGTCAGCTTCTTTGTTCTGGGAAGCAAATGTAATCTCATCAAACTTACTTGGAGTCACTGATGTGGTCTGCAGGAGCCCTTGCCTTGTCTCCTCACCATTTTCTGCATCTTTGCACCAAACATGCAATCTAAGGGCAGCCTGTGGCACTTCAAAGGAGCAGTGAGCTGCAGTCACCCCATCTCTAAAGTTAATGAACTCAAGGGATGTGCATCAGCAGTGAATTTGGCTCACGGTTTTCAGTTTTTAACTACTGAGCTGAAAAAAAGTGTAATACACATAATAAACCTTTTAATTTATAGGGTTTGGTGTTTCTTTCAAAGAGCCTTGATTCCCAGCACAGGCTGATCACCAAGCTGATATTCTGAAGGAGACTCTTTTGTCTCGATTTCCCTGCATTTATCGAATTGTTTATAATGTAGGCCACAGGGTCTTTTCTGTCTGTTTGGTCTGATGTAGGTCAGCAGTTCAGTGGATTCAAATGAACGACTGATAGCAACCTCCAATTGGTTTCCATGGAAATGGCATTGGGCCAATTGCCCAGTTGTGGAATGTTGTTGCAAAGGAGACATAATTATTTCCAAATTTGGCCACAATCCATATTATATCCATATTTATCCATATTTTACTGCAAATGCCTTGTCTTCTTTGGCAAGATATCCCGTGGGCAGAGAACATATCCTTAGTAACTCACTGTTCTTATACTGGGTATAAACCATGTTCCATGTTCCATGCTGGGTGGAGTTTCCAACAAGTTCTCCTCTGTGGAGAGGCCAAGATTCACAACCCTTGCTAGGCATGCAGCTGTGTCCCAGAATCAGGCCTCTGGCTCCCTGGCAGCGTGTCTCTAATGCTGCTCTTTATGGGATCACTCACAGACCTTTGAGCAGCAATTTAATCTTGGTACAAAACCTGTATTAAGGTTTTTCGAGGAGCAAAGGCTCCTGTGCATATCCTCATGTGAAGCAGGAAAGAGTTTCAGGAGCACTGCAGAGTTCTCCCACCTGTCAAATGCTTGTTCCTCTTATTCAAAGAGGTCACCACCTCTTTGAATATGAACCAGCTTTTGTTTTAAAACGTCAGCATTTTAGCACATGACAGCCCCCAACATATCCTCTTGTACCTTCTGGGATCATTTTGTCTGAATTGTGCTGATGGAACCCAGTTGCTATCAGATGGCCCTTTGCAGAGTTGCTTCAGGGGTGAGGGAGATGTGGACTGAATGTGCTGGGGTAGCTGTCACAAACTGGCCTATTCTTCTCATGCTTGTGGCCAGCCAGTCAGGGATGGTTGGTGTATCCACTTCATGGCTGCTGAGCCATGAGTCTTTGATCTTTTTTCTCTATAAATGTCTTGAGATGCAATTTGACAGCAGGTTGCTCTCAGAAGATTTTTCCACTCTGTAGTGGAAGACATCAAGACATGCTTAAATTATCCTAGAGGCCATGCCTTCAGAGAGGCCTGGGTTAGTTACACATCTCTGGTTTTGACTGACAATTTAAACACCCTCTCTAGCTAGGCCACTTCTCTGGAGAGTCCCTGTTTCTTGATCTGACAGAGATGCAGGCAGACAGAGCTACAACCCTGCACTATATAGAACAAAACCAGGGTGATAACCCCTACAAAACGTGACAGAGTCACTGCATGCTTGGGTTTGCCTTGGAGCTGGTTTGCTTTTACAGAGCTAGACCAGATCCTTCTGAGTCAGATCCTGTTATATGCACACTATTGTAGTGCCTTTAATTCATTTTAAGAGTGGTACAGATAGGTTTCTTCCCCTTTCACAATTATTACCTTGTTATGTCTTTGCTTTCTAAAGTGTTCTGGTTGCCTCTCACAGCTGCAAGCATGCCCCAGGGCCTGGTGCAGTGAAGTGTCTGTGTGTGTTTTGCTCTCTTGGTTGTATGGAAGGAGTCATCACTGCATTATAAACTCATCTCTATAGTTTTCAAAGCTCATTTTGGCCTATGGAAAAGCTTCATTGTGTGAAAAGTGTCAGGTTCCTTGTGGGATGGGGTGGACTGTTACATCCCGAGCTGCATCTTGCCATTTCTTTTTCTGCACTAGAATTGGGAAGAGGGAGCAGATAGGAGAAAGTCAGAGCTGTATTGGACCCCAGTGTAATGCTGGGCCAAGGTAAGCCTCTGGAGCAGTCTCCAAGTTTCTCTTGGAAGTCAAAAATTATAATATTGAATGAGTAAGTTTCATGAAAAACAGGAAATAATCTGCAGTTGTGGCAGGCAGCGTGTGGGAAACATGCAGCATTTGTGTGAACTGTTGAGTACCAGTTGTATTCCTGTGAATTCTCTTAGGCTGATCTAGGTTGAATTCAACCATCTCACCTCCCAGGAAGCATGACCACCACAGGACTTTCACTGGTGCACAAAGGTGCTCATTGTGCTTTCCATTGCACTGGTATTGCTCAGTTATGAAAAACCAGAATCACTGTTTTTAACAAGAAAACGGTTGCTAGATGAGAGGGGTCTCCCAAGGGATTGTAGGTGGTAAGTTGTTCTATTGGTAGAAAGCAACAAGCTGTGTTGATATCTACCTAACACACATATAGGCTTTGGACTCTTTGGTGTTAAAACAATTTTGAAGATCAGGAATAATGCTGTGTATGATTGCCTTTATGTATTTACACTTTTCTTGCACAGGACAAAAAGGAAAGAGATGCCTGTTTTGGTTTTTTTGGTGGTTTGTTTGTTTGTTTGTTTGTTTTTGGTTTTGTGGGGTTTTTTGTTGTTGTTGTTTGTTTGTTTGTTTGTTTTGATGAGTAATATTGTTTGTCTGCATGAAGATTGTTTACTCTGAGGCTTTGGTGCATGGTCTTTTATAGCTACTGGGCTGCTCCCATGTAAGATTCTTCCAAAGGATACTGCAGAGCAGCCAGCTGCAATTAAAACTGAGAAGACAGTGTCCAAGTCCTTTGACTTCCAATTCTTTGACTTCCATTATCTTTAAATTACACCTTTAGTGCTGCCACTCTGTCAGAGTAGGATCACTCTTGCCCATGGTTTACTACAGTCCTAACCTGATTAGAAATCTGAGGGTTTTCTCCTCATTTCATTAGGGAGTATTAAAATTATCCTGATATGGAGACTATAAAATAGGTAAAAAAAATTAAATAAAATAAATTCAAGCACTGATTCTCTGTGTGCCAAAGACCTCATCATCCAGAGCTCCATTAGCAATAAAAAAATGTTTGAAGAGGCAAAATGTTGCATGTCTGAAGTCTTCAGGTTTAACGAAATGTCATTGTCCCTTTGTTGAGTGTCCAGTCCCAAATCTTTTCTTAGTCTTTGCCAGGATGAAGTAGACAAGGAACTTAGAGTGGGTTAGAACACATCAAGACTCCTGAGTTTAGCGAAGACTGCATATAAAAATAATATTGTCTTAGAAAGTAAAAAGACTGTGTCCTGCATTTGCTGAGCAAGGGTTTCAATCCAATGGTTTTTTTCAGTGTGCTGGCAGGTTCACAAAATAGGATGCATTCTGACTATAGCTAAACAAACAGCTGGAGGGGTGTTGTCTCTGCAGAGCCACAGGCCTGTCCCTTTCTGTTTGCAGGCACTCTGCCCATTCCCTGTCCTTTGTAAAGGCTCCAGCCTTACAGGGGGGTGAGCATGCTCACACACAACATTGGTGTGACCTGAAACTGAGCCCAACAAGTGCTTTCTGTCCCACTCCCCCAGAGCTGGTCACTTAATCTCTGACATATGGATATTCTGGCACAGCACTCTGAAACACCCATCAGGCTGCATCAGGCTTTGTGTGGGTAGTGATCATTCACGCATCCCTGGCATTCAGCTCTTTTGGAATCAAGGGAGGGGATTGTCCAGCTCTGCCCTGCACTGGTGTGGCCTCACCTCAAGCCCTGCGTGCGGTTTGGGGCACCACAATATAAAAAAGACATTAATCTATTTCAGTGTGTCCAAAGGAGGGCTGTGAGGGTGATGAAGGGCCTGGAGGGGAAGCCATATGAGGAATGGCTGAGGTCACTTGGTCTGTTCAGCCTGGAGAAGAGGAGACTGAGGGGAGACCCTACTGGGGTCTTCCACATCCCCACAAGGGGAAGTGGAAGGGCAAGCACTGATCTCTTCACTCTTGTGATCAGTGACTTGAGGAAAAGGCATGAAGCTGGGTTTGGAGTGGTTTAAGTTGGATATCAGGAAAAGGTTCTTCTTCCAGAGAGTGGTTGGGCACTGAGCAGGCTCCCCAGGGCAGTGGTCATAGCACCAAGCCTGACAGAGTTCAAGAAGTATTTGTACAATGCTCTCAAGCACAGGATATGACTCTTGGGATGACCTGTCCAGGGCCAGGAGTTGGACTTGATGATCCAGATGTGTCCCTTCTAACTCAACAGATTCTGTGATTCTATGGTTCTATGAAAAAATGGTGAGCGACACACAAAATTGGCAACCCAAAGCAGCTCAGCTCAGATTTGTTTGCTGCTGTAACCTCCTCAATATCTGTGGAGCACCAGCATTGTTTCTTCTACATTCAAGTGTAGGAGAACACCAAGGAATGAAGGCTCAATACTGAGACATTTGTCATTTCTGGTGCTGTTTGTAAATAAACTCCTCAGCCAAGAGCTATTGCATATTTTGAGAAGAAGGCAAGAAGGCAATGTTCTGCGTCTTCCTACACGTGCCAGTGCTGGACAGTTCAAAAAGGACAGAGAAAAAAAATTACCCTGTTAGGTCTAAAAAAAGTGATAAATCTATTCTCTTGAAACACAGTTCTGCTTTATCTGGCTTTACTTTCAGTGGAAGGGGAGACACACAGTGCTTTCCTATTGCCACCTGTTTCTGGCAATGCAGGCCCTACTTGTAAGCCATTCAAAGTTCCCATAATCTGCTCTCAGAATATGGAAAAGAATTGAAAGTAAATAGAGGTCACATGTTTACAGAGCCCTTCCCACGTCATTAGCATTTCTAATTGATAGAGGGTATTGTTTCTTACTCCTGTGTGTAGAAGATGCTTGCACTGCCTGTGGAATGTTGTGCAGGCACTCCCTAAGTGCCTTGGCTCCTTCAAGAGCCTTTTATTCAGAACTTTTTCCAAGTCTGGCAGGATAGGTGAACCTCTGTGGAAGCAAAATTGCAAGTGTCTTCTTTATTTTGTTATTTATGCATAACCTTCTCTCTGCCTTCAGCACTGAAAGGTTTTGCTGGTTTTCACTTTCTTAGGTTGTGGTTTCTTTCTTAATAGGTACTTAAGGAAACACCTGGAGTCACCTATCTCTGGTCTACTGTTTCCATATCTGGTTTATTTATTTTTTTAACTTCAAACACAGGATGTGCATGTGTGTGAAAAGGAGATCAGGCATCTACATTTAGATGTTTGGTAGGAAGTGAGTGTCTTCCAGGTTATTTTATAATCACTGGAGCTAAGGCCTCTAGAAAACTATTCAGGACATCAAAATCATCCCTGCTATATCATCCTCTGGAGAAGCATCTCTCTTTCCACTGCCAGTATTGGGAACCCACAGAGAGGAGACTGAATTGCCACAGCTGAAATAAGATGCTGCAGAAGGTGGCATAAATACCCCTGCAGTTTGAGCTACTATTCACCCACTGAAAGGCTTGAAAGGCTTCCATTTTTCCCATTAATGTAGTCACTCTGCTCACCTAAGCAAAAAATTTTGTAAAAGTGCATCTTTGCAGAAAATTGTGTATTAAGCACCAGTCTTTATTGCACCAAACAGCACTTTTAAATCCTCTTCCCAGGAAGCTGTTGACACATGTTGGGTTGGAGTCACTCTACCACCTTCTCCCAAGAAATGCGTCTATAATTGTATTTGTTTGGTTACACGTTGCTGTGGAGGTGTTGGCATGCTGATCCAGACCTGCAAGCCAACCAGCACAGCAGGTGGCTTCATGGCCCTATATGGCATTTCACCTGTGAAGGTAACCAGGATCTCCCTCTGAATCTCTTTGAGGTCCAAACTAAGCAGCCTAGAAGATGTCAAATGGAGCTGCTCCATGCCTGAGATGGGTGGCAGTCTCTGGCAGTGAAAGCTGTGACCTCCTGTTTGAAACCTGGCTCACATCACCCCAAATGTTGTGAAGGATGGTTCTTCTTGCCATGCCCTCTACAGAACAAGATGTTGTCTGCGGAGCAGTATGCTCTGAAAGGCCAGGTCTGGCTGCTCCCTTCCAGCACTGCAGGTAGAAGAAGATGGCTTTAACATAAAGGAAGACACAAAAATTATCTGGAGGCTGGCCAGAGGCAGGTGGGAACAGGCTGAGAAGGTGGAGGTCTGTTTGGTCTGGTGACACAGCTATGTAGATTCACTGTCTAAAATCCCTTGTGGGGAGAGAAAGACATGGAAGGAGTCATTGGCTGCAGTTAGTTTGGGGTGGAGGGAGTTTTCTTAAGGCCAGGCGTAGGAAAGCTTGAAAGCACACATTTCAGCATAATTAGAGGCTTTTCTGACATGAAGATAAAACTTGATATGCAAAGTCTGTACATTTGGATTTCGTGTTGCGCTACACCCCCAGATTTGGCCTTTATCTTACCTTTACATCAGGATGTTAGGCAATTCACCACCACTTGCAATTTACTTTGACTCTGGTGACTGTTAATTCTTACTGTGTGGATTGAAGACTTCTTTTAGAAAAGTTTCCAGTTTGTTATTTTGTCATTAAGTTGAAAAAGTCTGTGCACCTTTAAAAAGGTGATAATAAACATGATGAAAGTGTAAAGAAAGCTAAGTGATACTAAGAAGTTAGGTTATGGTCTTCTCTTTATTCATCCACCTATTAGAGGATGAAAGAGCATATAATGAGACAGAAGAGTGGGACATTGAAAGCAGACAGGGATTTTCTTTGCATGTGGTATGTTGCCATTCCTGAGCAATATCCACATGCATAAACGTAACAGGATCTGGCAAAAGGTCAGGCATTAAATAGCCTCCAACACCAATTGCAATAGCAGTGATAAGAATATAAATTTCAAGATTATTGAATGGGCTTCTGAGGTCAGCTATGCTGTAGCTGTCTGTCACAGCATTCCATGTCCTGTCCTCCAAAACACGTTCCAGTTAACACACCCAAAGCCTGGGAGCTATTTGCTCTGCCCGTTTTATCAAATGTAATAGTCACCATGCTCCTGGGATGGTCTGTGACCATCAGTTTATTTGTACTGGATACAATAACAGTCTGCTGGGATTCTGGCATTCTGACACTACCTGAGTGACTGCTGAATGCTTTAAGTGTACTTCAGTTATTTCTTCCACAAGTGAACTCATATTCTGCTCTACTTACAGATACTTGTGTTGGCTCTTAGTGGAAAGTTTCAGACCTCTTCTGGTCCTGTACAAGTCCTGTCTAAACCAACACAATGGCAGGACTGTTAACCTGGCTGATATAAATCCCAGAGAGTCTGGAACAGTTTCTCTTATATGAGATATATAAATGCTTTATGAGACCTGGAAGTTGCTGACAGATGCTGCTACACTTTGGCCCTGCAGAGGCAGCTCCAGCTTTGCTTAGAGTCAACTTGGCCCTCCCAGCTGTCTGCCCACATCTGTTTTCTTCCTAGGAATAAGCCTTGCACTTTTGCAGTCCTGGTGAGGTTTAGAGAGCCAGGGACCTCTGCACCATGCTTGGCTGTGCAGCATGGGCACCCCAAACACTGCCCATTGGTAGCTGAGACGCAGGACTGAGCACTTGAAGGATGCCAAGGGATGGCCATCAGTTCTCTCCACTGGAACAGAGATAATTTCATGTATGATGGGATCAGGTAAGACAGGAGACATATAGGCCCTCTGACCTCAAATCCTTTCATCCTAGAAAGGAAAGGGAAAAGATTCAGCCTTTTCACAGCTTCCCTCAGAGGACACTCTCAGACATAAAACCCCTATGCTTGCAGTTGTTGAATTTCTGAGCTGTGCATTCTCGCCCTTTCCTCCTACCCCAAGCAGTGAAATGTTTGTTGGTACTGTCCAGGAATTCATCTGTTGGTATTTTAATATGCATGTGTATGATCACCCAGTTGCTACAATTACACTGTGGGAATCTTGTTTCTAAAAATACACCAATCTCTGCTGCTCTCCAACACAAGCATGAGATAATGGATCATGTTCCCCAGTTGCCAGTCACACACAGGAAGAAGGAAATCAATACAGCTGGCAATACAGAAAGACTACAAAAATTGTAATTAGAACTAATTTCCCTTTCACTTAAAAACATCATCTTCTAGCCTGCATTATCACAGCTTCAGCTTTACAGTGCATTAAAACAATAATGGGCTTCCCTTTGCTAGATAAAATCCTGTTATTCTGCTTGAGAGCATCTTTGGAGGAGCTCAAAGTGGTGAGGTTTATTATGAGAACCTTAAACCAGCTCCTACTCCAGCAGGTAGTCTGTTGCTATCAGTGTACTTCCACCAAAACTGGGAGAGATTTTGCATCACTCAGGTTGTGATTGCTGTATTTTGTCTAGGGAAACACGTGTGCACACCAGCTTTTAGATTTGAGGTGCAGAAAACTCCCTGATCTTGTTCTATCTCCTCTTCTGCATTATTTAAATGGCAGTTGAAAGCACTGTGAGTCAGTGGAGGCTGCAAAAAAATTGACGGAATGCCATTCATTTTACTATTATAAAAAGCTGTATTTTGGAATGATTTTGCATTACAAATAGTGCCTCTGATTCCAGAGGAGCTACTTAGTGTATAGCCTTACTCAACCTTACCATTGTATATTTTGTCCAAATAATGTCTGCCTGGTGAGCAAAGGAGGGGGCATGGGAGCCTGAACTTCAATGTTGTAGCCAAAAGTCATGTGATGAGACATTGTATGGAAATCAGTGTATTCCAAATTACAGCACTGACTGCTGAGTTTGGCTGCTGCATCTCTGTTTTTCCCTCTCCCTGCCCATAGAATAAGAGCAATAATGTTAGAAATGGCAAGGGGCATTCATGAATTAATGCTAATTTTAGATTTTGTCAGTGCTTTGAAGTTTTTCAGTGAGCTACATAAAGTGTAGCTCACTGAACAACTGTGCTACATAAAGTACACCTTGGTCAGTGTCTGCTAGAAGACACAGAAAGGTCTGAAGCCACAGAAGAATTCTTCTGGCAGTGGGGTTTCCAGCCATGGTTCTCCTGCAGGGAGAGGAGTGGCCATCCTTGAGAAAAGGCAATGGAAATAGAGGGGAATGCATGTGGAAGCTGTGTTCTGCATTCACACAGTAATCCAAAGCTGCTCCCAGTTTTGCCCCTCAGAGTCTGTTTGATAACCACTGTAGCTCATTGTATCTTTCTTCCAAAAATTGGGTGTAAAAGGAACCCCTCTATCCTTGCTATAGGCTTTTTACTTTTAAATTAAAATACTTTGTTTTCCCCTAGATGTTGTAGTCTGGTTGTAATCTGTTACTTTCCCAAGAGTGTTTTTTTCTACCTAGAGCCATATTCTGTCCTTAGTTCTGGTCTCTCTGAGATCTCTCTTAGACAGCATTATCTTTCCCACTGAACAGAAAACTTCTTAGAGAGCAGCCAGGAAAGAATCCTCTCTGCCTCTTGGAGCATGCAGTGCTGGAGCTGCTACTGGAGCTGGTCATACATTACAACACTGTCAGCACTGGCTTTTCGCCCATCAAAGGGGTTTTTGGAGCCAGGCGAAGGCAGAGCCACTGAGCACTGTCAGAAACCTCCAGCATCTCCATCCATGCTTGGCAAGAGGCTGCTCCACAAGAATGGAGCTTTACTTCTCTGCTCCATTGAAACAACACCTGCCCGTGGCTCTGCTGTTAGTATCAGATTGCTTAGTCCTGAAATCCTGCTTTTCTCTGCTGCTTAGATCTGCTGTTCAGCTTCAGTGGAGTTTTTCTGATTAACCAGGCTTTTGTTCCTGCCTTTCAGAGTCACAAGGAAGCCCTGCTCTGCCAACCAGGAGTCAGCACAGCTCTGGTTTGCTGTCATTTCTTACCCCTGAGAGAGCAGCCTTCTGCCTGCTGGGAGGAGAGCTGCTGAAAGACACCTCTTTCTTGGGGTCTTTCACAGAATGACCCCTCCTAGCATCACAGCCCTGGTCTAGCAAGGCACCAGTGAGGAAACTGAAGCCTCAAAACTTCAACAGGATAAGAAATGTGTAACTTCTGAAGCATGCTGGAGCCAATGTGATGTTTCAGAGCCAGCCTCTATTCTTAGAAAAATGGTGAAAGTCATAATTTAAAAATAAAATCAAGTGCAGTGCTAGCAAAGAGTCATATTGGTGGTATTCCTGTGAGTAAATCCCTCAACATGAATTGGCTTCACTTGAAGTTCAGCAACACTCCACCAAAATAAGGCCCAGCTGTGAGGTGTCTGTAGTACTGATCTGAACAGGACAGAAGTACACATGGCTCTTGCCACATCAGGTGTCCTCCTTGCCCCTTCTCTTCCCCCCAGAACATGCCTGTAGTTCACTTTAGTATTACTGGTCAAACCAAAGCTTTCCAAGGGTCTCTGAAGGAGTTAGCCCATGCAAGTGGTGAAATTTAATGTATATCCCTCTAGGCACCTCTGCAGGAGCTGTGCTTCTGCTGTCTGGTGGGGACTAGATGATGCTTTTGTACCATTCACAGCCATTTCTGGTTTGCATTGAGGTTACCAAATACCATACTTTATCTCAGAATCTCCTGATGTCAACATATTCCTTCTTAGGGCTGTGTGCAGTAAGCAAAGGGCCAGTCTCTGTCTGGCTTTGAGCAGGGATGGCCACAGATTAATACTTAGAGCTAGGATGAACTTCCTGTGCAGCATCTGAATCAGTCATTTTATTGGCAGAAAAACCACTGAACTGGCTGTATGCAAATCCTGTTCATCTGCTGCTTTAGTACTGTTTGAATTCTGAAGTTTCCTTCAGAAAAGCTTCCCTGTGTTTTACAGCCACAAAAGGCTGTAGGCATAACCCTTTACCCTCTTGGGTCACGCAGAATTTTTCCAATAACTTTAACTGAGAGAAGCTGAAACCTAAAAGTTTCCTCTTGCACTCAGTCAGGCCAATGTGAACATTACTTACGGTGACGCCAAAAAGTGAAACACTGGATCTCATAATACAGTGCCTCTGGAGCTGATCTGGTGGTTTAACTCACCCTGTAACATTCACCCATGAATCCAGCCCCACCAGGGTGAGATGAAACACGTGTGAGTTACACTGCTGTTTCACCCTGTGCAGAAGTGATCAGTGAGCTGTGCCTCTGGCTCTGAGTTGTGCCTGTTAACTCCTGAGGCTTACACTGCCCAGTGATGTCACCAGGAGTCTTGCAAGAGTCAGCAAGCTTTTTTTTCCTCTAATGAAGTTATTTGATTATTCTGCATGGTGCATTTAAACTGTAAAGGAATTTTGCACAAGCTGCTACCAAAGATGCACATCTCATTCTAAAGTTCCACACTACAGTCTAACGAGGAGAAGAGTCTGAAAAACAGTCAGGAGATAAAAAAGCCAGAAGTTAAAGAAGTCAAGAGGGTATGTAATGAGCATTGATAGTTCAGATAAAAGACAGAACAAACTAGTGAAGATTTCATGTTTTATTGTTATTAAAAGTTCATTATGAAATCAGCACAACACATAAAAATAGATCTGTGGTGAATGATACATATTACTGTTATTGCCCGGTCATTTTGTGCACACTCTCACTTTTTAAAATCAGAAGGTAATGAATACAAGACATTTCACCAGTGAACTGTGAAACCCGTGTTCCTGCAGCAGAGAGAGGCTGTGCTTCCTGTTGACTCTATCCAATGTATAATGCAGTCAGAAATAGTCCTCTATTCACACTTAAAAATAAACTCAGTTTTAGAGTGTGCCCTAGCTGAAAATAACTGGAGAGTGAGAGCTAGAAATAACTCTTTTCTTAGGGACCTATTTCCATGAAAGTCAAAGGGATTTTTGACATGGATTTTAAAAGCAGAAGGACATAGCTATTTGTTGATAGACAGATTGAGAGGCCTAGCAACAGGAGCTAGGGAGGACCTGTGGCAAATAGGAGTTTATTATTTTGATCTTGCACATGCTGCTGAATCTCCTTGTTGTAACAATTGTCTATGTTCATTGCAGCAGTGATTGCTGGGAGGAGCTGAGAGGGTGTATCAAAGCCAGATAGGGCGTCTGCAGCTCATTTTTTTTCTCCCTGTTTGGGTTGGCCATGGTTCTAACCCTGCACACTATTCATTGCAAAGTGACTTTCACCTGGGTGCTTTCTGATCCATGTGAGAAAATCAGAACAATACCATGATTACAAAACCCCTCAGCAGGTCACTTACTGTTCCTACACTGGTGTAAGCTTTTCTTCCTTGCTTCTGTGCTTTTCACAGCAGACATTTGAGGCTGCCTTCAGCCCCTGACTCTTGTTCCTTACATTGTCACGTCAACTCCAGGGCTGCTGGGAGGTTGCTAACTGGCTCAGCAAAATTGTTGTTCTGCAGTTTTCTGCATGGAAAGGTCTCTGTGCAGCTTCAGTGCAGAAAGCAGTGCTGGAGTTCTCTATGGGGAGCATTTCCTGTGGATAGGAGGCCAAATAAGCCCCACATCAGATATCCTGCTTGCATGTCTGTGGGAAAAAGAATACCTTAGTGGTGTGGCTACTCCTACATTCTCCTGTTATTTATTTGGGAGCTTCTTTTACATCAGGTGAGTAGGAACATGAACCAATCCATGCTGTCCAAGCTTGTAAGCTATGCTGGGTTTTTTGCCACAAGTCCTGGTAGGGAGCTACAGAAGGTGGCAGCTAAAAATGTGGGAAAAGCCCATCCCTAGGAAGCTGCCCTGCATCTCCACAGCCTGTGCCCTTGTCTGGCCCTGAAGTGCCCTCTAACATTCTCTGAACTCCTGCTCCCTTAGGACTACAGCACATCTACACATGCTACCCCAGCCTCACTACCAAGCTGATGTGGCCACTCTGGCCTTGTTTCCTCCACAGTGAACAGTTTCAAAGCTGAAGATAAAAATCTCAGTGCTGTTCCCTGTGTGGAAAATCTCCGGGCTTCAGTCTCAGCCTCACAGCAGGAGAGTGACAAGGGTGGAAAGCTGTCACAGCAGAGTGGTGATTAAGGCTCTCCCTTTGGTTTTCAGGCTGTTTACTCAAAACAGCCCTTGAGAAAGATGCTAGGCCTCAAGCACATGCCACATTCAACCGGTTTAGCAATATTACGCCTGTTTCTGCTCAAACTAGCCAGGGAGGGGAGGGACAGTATAATATGTTAGTGCAGGTTCTCATAGACAATATATTAATATTTAGTACAAAATGTTCTTTCAAGGTGGGGCAAACATTTCTAATTGTGACACAAAAAGAAGGTATTTTGTAACAGTTTTAACAAGTTGCCTGTGAAAAAGCGTTTGTGTGAAATATGTTTAGACAGACTACCTCACATGACACTGAAATATTTCAAGGCTCTTTCTGAGCAGGCAATAACCTAGTTTTGTTTTTTGTAAATCAAATCAGCTTTATCACAGCCAATCCCAAACATAATTAAATAATTTGGTTGTGATTTTTTTGGTTAGTTGTATTTTTTTTTCCTCTTTGGAAAAATAAAGCTATGCTGAGTGTTTCCACTCCACATGGGTTTTACCCATTCAAGACTTCTTTCATTGCAGAATCAACTTCCTCATTCAGAGGAAACCACAGAAATATTCAGCCAATAAATTTTAGCAAAAGATTTCAAAGGCTGGTTCATTCACTACTGAAGTCCTGAAGAATTGCAATTTCCAAGAGGCTCACAGACTACTTCTCCCTACTGAAAAGCATTTTATAAACCTGGCCTAATTTGGAAACAGTAGTTATTTCATGTCTATTAGGGCTTACATCCAAAACCAAGATGTGAATAATCCCTAAATTGTGCAGAGTGAAAAATTCAGGCATAAATTTTGCAGTGCAGTCTCCCATTTGAAACGTTTGGATTTGACCCAAAGTCCAACTAAGTAGAAACAATTAAGGCCTCAGTTTTCTCTGACTTACACAGCATGTGCAAGTGTTCTGCAGTTGCATTTTAACATGATCAGCCCGTGTAAGTCAAGCACGAGTGGAACAGCCCTTGGTTACACAGATATCATCCTTTTTTCGCCTGCCATTGCCTGGTAGTGCCAAGAGCAAAAAAAAAAAAAAAAAAAAAAAAGAGGCTTCCAATCAGGTGATAGACAGATAGATGTGTAAGTTTTCTTTAACTGTGACTTTCTGCCCTTTCTTGAGCTCTCAGCGAAGCCGTAACCCATCAGAAGAGGATTCACAGTCATTCTTGCCTCGAAGCCTGGCTCAGAAACCACAACAGGGCAGGATCAGGTGGTGGAGTTATGCAAAGGCAAAACCAGAATCAGGGTCAAAAGAGCATTTTCCCCAGAGAGCAAACTCCTGGAGCAGAAACACTGCTGGGAGTGCCCAGCAGAGCAGGTGGGAACAGGAGCAAGGCAGGAACACCAGGCCCTGGCTCCTACCAGAGATGCCCCTGACACTGCACTGAGCTCACCTTGGCATCCCTGGTGTAGGCACTGTGCTGCACCAGGCCCCTGTGGGAGAGCGAATCCATGGGGGCAGTGAAAATCCAAGGCAGCCAAAATGCTTTTTCCAGGATACAGTAAAAGCATGGAGGGGGAATCTCTACTGGTGGGCTGTCAGGGAGATTCCCTTTGGGTTTGTGCTACTGTAGGGTCATGGTGCCACTCACACTTCCCAGTGTGAGTGGGGCCCAAGCACCAGCCCTGCATCAGCAAACCTGGCTTTGGATGGCCAGCTGGAGAAAGCACTAGGCACAAAGGGTACTAAATTTCTCTCCAAACAGAATTCATCTCCTGCCTGCATCAGCTTTGGAACCATAGGGAATTTCCAAGCTGGAGAAAAATCCAAAATACCTCATGTAGAAGCACCTTTCCCTTGGATTTTTATTATAATAATTTTTAAGAATATATTTTGTATCGAAACACTGTCAGCATTCTTTATACAATGGAAAATTACACAGTCATTATGTATCATGTAAAAGAGTAAAAACAGAGCAAGATAGGAACATTTCAGTTCATTCTGGAGTACAAATAGAATCTGATGTACAGCTTAAAAGCTACACACCAGAGTGTGTGTTCACTGGAACACAAAATGTTCATCTGGAAAACAGCAGGTTCTTTTATCTTGGAAGTAGGAAGAAAAGCCAGGGAACGTCAAATGTTAAGGCTAAAAATTAAAATTTTAACATGTATTTTACAGGTGGTAGCCTGATTCTTAATTCATCTGCAGTAGCAGCAACAATCCCCCTGCTTTACAAACAGATTTGCACTTGCAAGAAATAAGAATCAGGCTTCTATGCTTGGAGGACTCTGATTGACCTCAACAGGCTTTGGACAAGAGCCACAGCTGGAATTTCAGCTTGCAAGTCTAAGGCTTCTTAACTGCAGGCCAAATTAGCACAAAATGAGGCTTTGCATTGGCATTCTACCCTTAACTTTGAATATTCCAGTTCTGGTTGCTTTAAACCACACTTTTATTGCAGGTTTAACATAGTTCTGTTTGTGAGATACTTTTTTTTTCTTAAATACTGTGCTACAGAGAATGTTTTTATAGTCTGTTTTTTAGTCCCTATATTATGTGTTTTCAAAATTGCCTAAATGTATGTTTATATCATGATTACAACTACTCAGAAAGACCCACTGAAGTCCACTGTGAGCAGCCAAGGAAAAAAGTGTATTTAGTTCTAAAGAAGTCAAGAAAAGTGGCTGTGTTCATTTATAGTGTAGCACAATGACTGTGTTTATACAGCTATACCTACTATTTAAAAAGCTACTTGAAAAGTTACTATTCATGTGCCGTAGCTGATTTTCAAGCATTAATAACTTGGCTGTCTAGACAAGTTTTAATTGTCATATCAAAGGCCAAATATGTTCTCAAACAAGTGTTTGAGAACATATCTCCCTTGGAAAGAGGCTGGTTCTCTTTCTGAATGAAGAGATTGCCAAATTTAACTTTTTCTCAGGTTATGAAAGCACAGTAAAACCCACAAATTTGCCGTTTAAGTTTTTAAAATGGATCGACTTCAACTCAAACCTATCCTGCGCAGCAAAGTTAGTAAGCCCTGAAAAACAGATCCTAGTGAATATGCAGAGTTCCCCCCCACCAACTACCATGCCCACATTTTCCCAGGGCCTAGAGGGCTCCATTAAAATGTAACTAAATGTGCGATAGGAAACATGGTTTTTCAAGAATGATATGTAAAGTTTACCCAAAGAACCTAAGACATTTTGTACATTCAAAATGTTTACACTTTGCTGTTCTTAATCTTAAGATTGTTCATTTTTACTAATAATACATACAATGAGTATAAATAAATAAACTACAGATAAGTTTTAAAAATTGTATTAACAATACATTGTGCAAAAACTCATAACAATCTACATTCTATGCAAATACCCTGACTAAAATACACAGGCTGTGTCCACACACCCTCAGTCAGTTTTTGCACAGTCCATGGGCCAAACCAGTGGCTGAGGGCAATCAGCAAAATTCCATTACGAGCTATGGAAGTAATGCTGATTTACACCAGCAGAAGAGCAGGCCCCAAGGTTTGTGCAAAAATGCCATAGAAATCAGTGGGAATTGTGCTTGACTTAGGACTAGACAGTTTGATTGTACCCCATTAAAGTGAGTGGGAGTTTTGCCATTGATTTCCATGGAACCAGGCTCAGGCCCTGGGTAAGGACATCAGCACATGGCCCTATGTTGTGCTACACTACTCCACTTCAGTGCAGAAACAATATTTGCAAAAGAAAAACTTGGTTTTGTCGTCACTACTGTTCAGTAACCGGTTTTAGCGCTGCATTTCAGAGATTGCCTTTTCTGTGAGATTTGAAACAAGACTGCAAGTCTTTCTGAATCCATTCCAATTTGATTATCCAGCACAGGTGGGCTATTTTGATCCAAGAAAAACAGCTCAATGTCTATAAACCAACAGTGCTCTTCGTTAGGATAAAACACAGCCCGGTTCATCGGCACAGGAGTGAAGAACTGCATGCGGAAAAGGAAGAGGGCAGCCTTCCTACCATAGCTGTGTCCAGAGCCGGCTGTCACTGCTCCCAACGGACCATGGCACCTGAGCTGGTTTGGAATCTGCAGTCCTAACAAGCTCAGCCCAGTTTTGTAAGCTGAAGATCTCCATTTATCTTTATTGTATCAATTGCTGACAGTGTTTCAATACGGTGGTAAAAATCAAAGAGCTGATGTCCATCCACAAATATTCTAAAACGGGGATGCTCGCAAAGTATCTCAACCTGCAAAAGATAAAATGTTGAAGCACGTTGTTCACAGTGTAACTGAGAAGTTGTTTCACAGCACACAAAGAGCCTTTGTGCAGCTGTACACTGACATTGTGCTACTTATGTGCCACGCAAGAGACAAAGGTGAGACCAGTTTGCCCCCTTGACACCAGTTACACTATGATGGATCTGCTCTTACTGCACAAGGAAATTAATCCAATCTCAAATCTCATGTCCTAGCAGTAAGCATGCTGCAACCCAGTCCACTGGCTACTGGGATGTTTTGTGCCTTGGAATTATGCCAGAAACAGACTCAAACTGCTAATCACAGTAGGAGGAAATTTAACCTCCAACCCAAACCTTGCATTCCTTGTGTGATGGTTTCAGTTTGAACTGGGCAGAAAAGACTACAGAGTTGTTGGTTTTGGTGGTGGTTTGTTGGTTTTTTTTTTCCTGCATAAGGAGGCAGCTCCCTCTGCAATGCTTTCCACACTACTTTTAATTTACTGGAAGGGAGTAAACAAGGAAAGGGGATATAACTTTGTTCTCCCCTCCCACACATACACAGCTGCTGCAGAACTAAAACCCTTTCACTCCTGTGGCTGCAGACAGTCGCTGTCAGACTAGACTCCATCCTGGGGCTGCAGTGAAGGAAATGCAGTGCAGGATTGCTGGGAATTCAGCTAGACAGTTCTCAGGAGGCACAAACAGGATCAGGGAGAGACACAGCTCATCCCTCTTCCTGAGAGACCTGCAGAAATGCTCTGGAAAAGCAACAAACCTGGAGCTGAACGAGCTTGGACACGTTGGGAGATTCCTGATATTTGGGGTGGCTTGAGAGGGTGCCCTGTTGTTAAGCTTTGCTTGGAACTGCCCCAGCAGGAAGCTGGGACATGGGGGCACAAAATGTGCACTTTTACAGGCTCTTGGAGACCTCCAGGTCTGAACACACTAAGGAGAAAATCTTCAGGGAAGCCACATGTAAATCCTGGGTCATTTCCAGAAGCTGGAAGTCCAGAGTGAAGTGCTGCTACCAAACACTTGACTCTGCTGCTATTACAGTGTATAAAAATGGGAACAGGGCCCATGACAGACTGACTGTGCCAAAGCCCAAGTGACTTAGAGCACGTTGCACCAGGAGAAGTGGCAGCAGGCAGTCCAGGAGAGCTGGAAGCCCTGGATCCCTGGTAGTGCACCAGGTACCAAGAAGAGGCTGTGCTGCCATGGAGCTCCTGTGTCACTGCAGCAGCGCATGCCTGAGGCCTTGTTATGTAAAAGATATGGTTAACACTGCTCACGGTCCGCTTTTCACATCACCTGCGGCCACGCCACAGTGCTAATTGGACTGGATCACAAGTAATTGGCAAGAACACTTAATAGTCTTAATTTATTCACTGAGATGGAGACCATCAAAGGTACAAAGTCACTTGGAAGCCTCAATTCTGTTTAGGCATTTGGAAAAAAAGGCAAAATAACTCCCCTTGTACAGTCTTCCATCCTAGATGTGCAATTTTGCTTTCCTGTAACATCATCTCTCATTAGTGGGACATGCACAAAACTTGCTCTGGGTAATTTGTCTGGCTCGTCTGAGGGCCCAGTCACCACCCAGTGCAGAAGGCAGTGGAACCCTTTCAGATGGAGCAGGACCCAGCCTCCAAGCCTTTTCAAGTACATTTCCCACACCACCAAAGGGTGTTCCCAGTTCTGATGGGAGGGTGAGTTTGTAGAAACAAGTAGAGCGCAACCAATTTGCAGCAAAACCAGTCGTATAAACACCCTCTTAACACCAAGCATCTGGGGAGATGGTGAGCCTTTGGGGTTGGGGGAGATTATCTTGGGGGCAAGAAGGATTAAGAGAGTTTGGCAGCTGGTCATAGCACTGGCATTTAGCAGAGGGGCCAGTGAGGTTTTGTAAGAGGGACGGGGAGGAGGAGGGGTTTTCTGGGTCAGCTGCATGGAAAAGGTATGCAGCCTTTTTTCCTCAATGTAGTGAGAGGGAAGCAGCCCTCTGCAACCGCATACTTTGTTAGTCCTGATTTGCAAAGACATCTTCACATAACCATAAACACTACAGATGGGATTCTGCTTCTAGGTCAACCCAGTCCATCCACAGCACCACAGCACTTCCATGTACACTGTTGTCAAGTGACTACAGATTTAAATTTGACGGAAGGTTTAATCCCAGGGTTCAGAAAAGAATACCACTATTGCTTAGCTGTTTAATCTGCTAACATGAAGAGCTACGGTCAACCTTAACGTAACATCCCTGGGGACAAAGGATGAATGTGATCCTTATTAGCTGCACTAAATTGCGAACAGTATGTCCATTAAAAAAACCATCAATATATACAGCAGCCCCACTGAATATTAACATTCTCCAGTAATAACTTGTAATGCACTAATAACATAGAGGTACCTCTTAATTTATGGTTATAAAACTAAGCTCAGGAAGTTGCGCTTCATCACACAGTATTACAACCTCCGACTTGTCATAGCACCCAGGTGAGGTGTTCACAGCCCCATCCGAACTGCCTGCAGCTGCACGTAGCAGCGGGATCTCCATGCAACTCGATGGATACAAACAAACCAGCAACTGGTGTCTCAACTCAAGCAGTGTGGGCTGCACTGTGATTTCATGAAAGGCATGTCAGGTTCTGCTGCAACTCATATCAAATGACACTTTATCAGACATGGTGTAAGCCACTGCCATCCTGGTACTCACCCTAAAAGGCTGGTCCGGTATAAATGGAAAGTAAGGAATAGATGACTGCTCTTCCCCCCATTCTCCGGCTACACAAGAGTTTCTGACAAACTGTCTCTCTGTAAACACAGCTTTCAGTTCTATGGCTACATCTGCAGGAGGATCTTCTGACTCCCCACAAGTCAGACTGATGCCAAAGCTGCAACACAAACAGAACAGCTCTCATTCAGCCAGAAAAAAGCAAATAAGCCCCAAATGCCGTCAGTCTTATTTCTCAGCTTATTAAAGCCATATACTGGCACAGGCCAGAAGATAGCTCAGCTCGTTCAGAGCTCTCTGACAGCTCAACAGGGACAACAACATGGTTATGGAATACATATGTGTGTGTGCGCATGGCGTTGGGCATATATCTGTACATATACACAGATATATATGCTTGATATGCTCCTTGACTCCCAAGTGAAAACGGAATCCCTTGAAGAAATGCCCCCTCTATGGGTCAAAGGAGAAAGCAGCATGCTATATTTAAAATTATAAAAATAATCCTTTCCAGAAAGGAGGGATCCGTGCGGATGTGTGTGTGTGTACGTGCGGGTGGCCGTCCCCCTTCGCCCCCTCCCCGGGCCCGGCGCCCGCGGCACGGGCAGCCCTGTCCAGGTGTTACCTCTCGGGGTTGAGGTCCACTATGCCCATGACTAAGATCTTCTTTCCCGGCCTCATTCCTCCTTTGATGTGCCCACAGAAGGGGACGATCTGGAAAGGACAGGGGGAAGGTGGCGAGGGTCAGCTCGACATCAGCAGCGGCCGCCCTTGTGCAGCCCGAGATGAGCGGGGGCGGGGGACAGTAGAGGGGTTAACAAAATAAAATACACCACCACCCCCACCAGAAAAAAAAAAAACAATAAACAAAGGTGATTTACCAGGCGAGGGAAGTACACATCAGCTTGCACCGGAGATCCCAGGGAGTTGTTTAAATGCCCGTCCTCTATTTTCTGCAGGTAAAAGGGAGAGCGCTGAGGCAGGGCCAGGCGGAGCCCCCCAGCCCGCCCCGCTCCGCAGGTGCCCTGCTCGGACCCCAGGCCCGTCCCGGTGCCGTCCCGGTGCCCACAGCCGCACTCACCAGCGCGTCCCGCTCGGCCACGGTCCCCGCCATCTTGTGGAAGCGGTGGCGGCGGCGCTGGGGACAGGGCGGGGGAGAGGGAGGGAGGGATGGAGGGAGGGAGGGGGGTCTGTGGCAGCCAGGCGGCGGAGGGGTAGCGGCGGAGCCGGAGCGGAGCCGGTGCAGAAGTAGGAAGGCGAGGAGGAGGAGGCGGAGGAGGAAGAGCAGGAGGGGAGGTGGCCGGCTGGCACTGCCTCGCCCGGCGGGGAGCCCAGCCCTTGGCCCGAGGGGGAGCCGGGCAGGGCGGGGCGGGGGCTGCTGCCGCTTGCTCCGCTCCGCAGCCCCGCGGCGGGGCCGTCCCTCGGCGAGCGGGGAGAGCGCGGCTCCGCTGAGCTGGAGGGACGGCGGTGGGCCCGGGCCCCTCACCTGGCGCCTGCAGGTGATGGGTGCCTGGGGAGAGGCCGCAGCAGCCCCGCTCCCATCATGTCAGGGATCACCTTTATGTCCGAGCTTGGACACCTCGGCGAAGGGAATGTGCCGAGCCGGGCGTCCTGGGTGACTCCCTCCCTCCAGAGGTGGGGACACTGCTCGGCCCCTCCGAAATGAACCTCCACCCCTCTCCCCTCCGTGCCCCGTGGCGAGCACCCTCAGGGGGCTGAGGCCCCGAGCAGGGTCGGTGGGCAGAGGTCCGAGGGTGAGGGCGGTCTCCCGGCCGAGTGCGGCTCAGCTGCCCCGGGCCCGCCGTCCCTGCAGCCTCCGGCGAGGCCGGTAATTGCATAAGCCGGCCGTGCCCGTGAGCTCCCATTGACATGCAGTGGCCGTGGTTACGCAACGCGGCGGTGGCTGCGGTGTCCCGCTCTGCGGGAGCGCGGCGACCCCCGGCCGCGGCCACCGGCGCTGCTCGTGCCGCGCCAGGATTCCCTCGCCTGTACCACAGCAGGAGTGACCCGACCTGCCAAACGTGCTGTCATGGCCCTTTTGATGAGTTCAGGGTCTTGGGTGTGGGGGAATTGAGAAAGGCTTTCTTGTCGCTTCTTCACCACTGGGATTTGATGGCATGAGCATCCCTTTAGGAACGTGACACAGCAACTGGATTTGGCCTGTGCTGTGCAGGACCTCACACAGGGGCCTTGGCTTTTCATGCCTCTTGCTTACACACTGGGCTGGGTTGGTGAATGTCCCTGTCCTTCCTCCTCCGAGGCACTGTGAGGATTAATTATATTGAGTAAAGTGGAGTGGGAGAAGCAAAGTCACTGCAATATTTAGGGTTTCAGTATGATGGTGTTGGGAAACACCTACAATCAGTAGGTGATGCCATTTGAGAAATCAAGAGGTACTGAGTGTAAGAACAGATTGTGCAAGTGTTTAGACGCTTGGCTATTTTTTCAGTAGTGCCCACTAATTTGGGCATGTTTTCCCCTCTGGATGCCCAGTTGGAGATGGCTCATAGAAGCTCATGTTTGGAAGTCACGTACTGGAGTCATGGCTTCTTCAGGGTGTACCAGCACAGCTGGGCACAGAGGCAGTGAGCATCCCTGCGGCCCAGGTCTCAGAATGGGAAAACCACTGGACTGTTTTCTTCTTGCCAAAACACTGAACGTCTCATCAGCACATGGGAAAGCATCTTGCTGGAGACTGAATTTGTAAATGGTGCAGTAACACAAACCCATCACACATCAGAAACAGCTGGCTTTACAGCGGTCAGGTGAGTGCATTCACAAGTTTACCACAAAGTGGAACTGGAATTAGCTTGATGTGTTTCACCTCCTGTATGCTGCTCACCTCACCATGATGATGATGCCAGCTGCATTATGTTTTCTTTTTCTGTTGGCCTAAGAGAGAATAGAAATCATCCTAAGGTTTTGGTTTTTTTAAAATTTAGTTGTATGGTGTTACACATTGTCCAAAGAGCTCTTTTCAGAACCCTTTGTCTTCTCTGCTGTGCAGAGACACACTTTGTTGGATAAAATTAAATTCATTGGACATAAATCAGGCCAGACAGTTGTTTATGCCAAAGCATGATGTTTTATGAAGGGAGAGGCCATCATTATGTATCTGTTTTGTAGCTGGTTTTAAATGAACTTTTTCATTTCAAAATAATTAAATAACAAGACTTGTCCATTTGGCTAGCTGCTTTGCTTTGTGCTTGTCTTTTTGGCATATTTTCCCCAAACTAGAACAAATGCAGCATTTGTTTTGTTGGCCATGGATTGACTGGAACAACCTGCACTCTGAAATTTTTACGGAAAAGGACGTTCATGAGTTTTTAAAGCTCTAGTGGCCTGTGTCTGTCTGTTTCTGTGCCATGTTATCCTCTTAGCCTGTAACAGTCCAGGAGGACACTGAAATCCTCTGTATACCATGAACAATGTGAGGCAGCCAGAAAGGAGCCCTGCCTCAGTGTGCCCCTGTCCTGCCTGAGTGATGGTCACTCTCGTAGTTTCTCCGAGGGAGGTGCTCTCCAGCAGAAGATTACCTGCATTGCCCAGCAGTCCATGGAGCAGGATTCCATGTCTGAGCAGCACCGTGCCTCTCACCCATGGCGAGGCTTCCTTGGGACCCAGCTTTCCAGAGGGTTCCCCTCTGCAAAGAGCTGCAGGGTGAGTGCTGCACCTAAGCTCCTCTACTTGTTCTTCTGAAAAAGGAGAGGTCTGAGCCAAATCTGTTCCCTCACCCATGTAGTGCTTGTTAAATCATGTGTACAAAATAGGCCCCATTCAGTATTTTTAACAGCTTTCTTGGCAAGGAAGCTCTTGAGTTATCATACTTGAGGGCCTGAGCTTGCAAGTCTTGTCATAGTAGCAGGAGCAACATGATAAATATTTGTGCACCGCTGCAATGGTGCTGAAGTGCAAGCTACCAAACTTGTCTGGTTGACCAAGTGCACAAAACCTTGTGGATAGGTGTTGTCTTCTATTTCTGGGTTTGTACAGCCTTCAGCTCAGTAGGAGCCTGGGACTCTTGAAATGCAGAGAATCATATAAAGATTAGAAAGAAGTGGCATGGCGCGAACACCATTTGGGAGCAGTTAATGACATGCCCAGCCCAGCCACTAAAGCCATTGCTGAGAACTGGCAAACCCAGAACTTCATCTTAATCCCAGCAGCTTGTATCTTGCAGCCACTCCCTTTGATGATTTAAAAAGGTGTATCTAATTCTTAGCTGGCCTTCACCAGCAAGGAATGCAGCACAATTGCAAATTTGGTGTGGTATAATTACCCTGCCTTTCTTGCCCCATTACCACTGACATTACTCTCCTCATGCCTGGGTTTATGGGCTGACTTGTAGAACCTCTTTGGTTTGTTTTGCTTTTTTAATGACAATGTTGAGAGGATGGGAGGTGTTTGCTGGTTTCATGGGAGCTTCCTTTGGTTTCTGGGTGGCAAGGCACCCCATTCCTGGTTTTTGTAAGACTCGGAAAAAGCTGAGTAATACAATAAAGGAGAATGTCTGGGAAGGAATGTGATTCAGTGGTTGGAGCCAAGTGTTTAATACTTCAGAGGAAATGCTCCTTTTCAGGATTACACATGAATGACAGTGCTGATAAACAATTATTTGGGTTGTGTAGTGGGTTTTTTTTTACCTTTATAGCTTTGCTACTGCAAATCTTCAGTTAGAGGGGTTTATTCAGGCATAAATTTACCCTGGACAGGGTGTCCAAGGCAGGACTTGGGAGAGGATGGTACTGACAATTACAGGGGTTTGAAAGGGACAGGGGGCTGGAGAGCAGAGCAGGAGATGTTGTACATGCCCTCTTGCTGTGTGGCTTCAAAGCATTCTGAGGACAGGTTCCTCTGGCACGGTGCACCGAGGCCAGGCCACGGGGTGCTGTGTTCTGGTGGGGATGTCCCTGAGCCTGCCCTCCCACGCTCACCCATGGGAAGGACAAGTGACAGTTATCAGTACGGACAGCGTGGAGGGAGTGTTCAGCAGGCCGTGTGCTTTCACAGGCTTGTGCTGTCACATCCCCGTGGATGGAGGAGGAAACCCAGGGCCAGGAGCAGCACCCCTCTCTTGACATTTATTCCATGTGGCTTCACTGCTTCTTGTTGCCCCCTGAATTATTGCAGTCAAGGGTTTTGCCCTTAGGGTTTGAGCTCTGGCTGTATGTGAACCCCCTGGAAAAGTTTGTTTTCTGGGGCTCCCAGTAATAGACTATGTAAACTGGTGTTTAAGGGGATGATCCTGGTGGCTGAGTTGGTTGGTCACACACAGACCTGCTGCACATCTGGTGCAGAACATGTGTGTATCAGAAATATCTGTCTTGAAGACTGCTTACTGAAGTTTGCCCCAGGATCTGAGGGCATGTACATAAATGCATGTCAGATACAGTGGAAACCACCTCCAGCTCACTGCTTGCCTCTCCTTGTAGCAAAGAGAGCACCAAACTGCGCCCACAGCTCCCTCTGTCTCCTGGACCAGCTGTGGGTGCTGGGTGGGAGGAACGAGCTGGGTGGGGAAGAAGAGCAGGGAGGTCACCATGAAGACATGACATTGTTACCTGCCTCTTTCCCACTGGCTCCTGCATTGCCAATTTCAGGTGAGTCCTGGTTCCCACATCCAAGAGGCAGAGGAGAGGTTCCCAACTGTGCCCATGCCACACAGAGGGCAGAGGGGGGGTCAGAGCTTGGATAGCACCTCTGTTCTGCCACTGTGCCCTTCCCCATGAGTGCAAAGGCCCATCTCTGATCTCCTGCTGGGGTCAGCAGGGCCTGAGGCTGTTTCTGCTCTGTTTCTGCAGCAGAAAGAGCTGTGTGTGGACACACTGCTGCGGTAAGCTGGGGGATGATCCAGACACAGCTGGGTAGGGGAACACAGCTCCCCAGCTGGGGAGAGGTGTCCCCTGGCTGCAGCAGGAGCTGCCTGACAAGAGAGAAGAGATGGCTTGGAGATCAGCTCACTCCAGGTCCATTCCTGCTGCACAGGACACCACAAGGAGCCAAGAGAGCCTGGGTGACCCACCTGGAGCTGAGCGGCCTCCACATCACTGAGTTTCTGCTCTGGGCTCAGTCACTGAGTGCTGGTGCTCCAAGCAGTAGAGACATCACTGCACACCTTCTCCTGTTCCTCTCTTTCCCAGTGGAGTCCAGCCAGTGCTGGGAGCCTGGAGGAACTGGTGGAGGCCAGCAGAGATGACAGCAGGAGACTTTCAGCTGCCTCTGGCTGTGCTGTGGTGCAGGGATGGGCAGCCAGTGGAGTGAGCTTGTGTGGGAAGGAGGGAAGGGGAGTCCCATGGTGCCAGTCAGGGAGATGGAGAGGTGTAGGGAGCCACCAGCAGCACTGGTATGTGCTTGCTGGCAGTACTGGGAGAAAACCTGTCACGCAGGACAGGGAGCCTGGGAGCACAGAGAGTCCTGGCTCTGCCATGCTCAGTCTGCTGGTGCCAGGTGACAATTCACCACTGCCATTTCTGCTGAGGGGCTGCTCTTCCAAAGGAAGCAAAATCCTGCCTCTCTCTGCCTTCTGGTTTTCTCAGAGTTCTGTGACTGTTGCTGATTTGTGTTCATCAGCTGAAGCACTGTGACTCCTGCCCCCCCCAGCTGATGCCCACAATAAAATGGTCTTTTCTCTCTTCTGACTGTGTTGCCACAGGATTTTCTGGAGTGGGGAGCTGATGTTTGGGGATGAATCCTGAGGGAGGAATGAGTTTAGGATCATCCCTTGTCCCAGCACCCTTCCTAACAGGCAGCTGGTCTGAGTTGAGGTGCTTTAGGAGAGAAATCAAAACAGAGTTTCCCACCCAAGTGTGGAGGGTGAGGGATCTGTGGAAGTCTTCTGGTCCAACATCTGCCCCAGCAGGATTCCCTAGAGAAGAATGGTCAGGACCATGTCCTGGTGAATTTAGGGGATCTCCTTGGGGCAGGGCCATGTGGTCAGAGTGGGGGTGGGACATAGACAGGGCATGGTGCCAGGAAAGACTGTTATGGATTAGAGAACCTGGGTGTTGGAAACCTAATAAATTAAGTGGTGAATTAGTGAAATGACATGTTGCATTCCTATGAACAGAAGGGATTGAGCCTTTATTTGCCAGGGTTTTGTTTGCTTTCCTAATGGGCTCATGAAATACAGTTGAATTTATGAAGTACCTTGTACTGTGGAGATGAGGTATCCAAACATACCATGGCACTGCTCAGTCCAGAAGAGGCTTCCTGTAGCTTTTCACTGTCTGCAGGACAGGGTGGGGGCTGTTCACTATTTTGAAAACCTCCGCAGGGAATATTCTTCACCTGTAATTTAAAAAACCTGCCTTAATATTCTTGCTTTTAAAGTACTTTCTGCAAATGAAATGTGGAACATGGGAATCTCATGGTGGCCCCAGTCCTAGTTATATGCAGAGCACATTCTACACTTAGTCATGTGTGGGCAGTGCAGTCCCTGCTGGATTTCCTGGACACCACTGGTTTGTCCAAAGTGGTTTGCTGGTTTTGGTGCATTAGGAGCAGAGCCAGCATCTGACTGAGTCCCGAGCATCTACAGGTACAGTGTGAGACTCACAACTTCTCTTTATCATCCAACAGTGCCTTCAGAGGACCCCCTTCAGTCAGCATATCTGCCCAGGCTGGGAACCAGGCCATTCCTGTGAGGGAAAGGAGAGCTGGGAACTGCACTGAGTGGCTGATCCAGCCAGGTTTCCCAGACTGTGCACATGGGTTTCAGGTGCTGCATTCCCACTCAGCACTTGTTGCAGTCTGAACTCCTCTTCCTGTCTGGGTCATGTGAGGTACCCTCCGTGAGTGGCACTTTGCTCTTACAGGCATCCTGCTGAGCATTGCAGCAGTTCAGAGCTAAATAATTTATCTGGAGAGAATGTTTTCTACATGACTTAGAAGATGGAAGAGAAGAGGAATATTGCAATAGCAAACTGCAGGGTAGACAAATACATTCTGCCTCTCAGTTTCTGAGCATTGCACTTTGCCACTTTTGTTTGAAAATTGCTTTCTCTCCCATAATTATCTTCAAAGGAGAAAGCTGATCCAAAATGTAATGTCCCTTTATATTAGGGTGGTTCATTGATTTCCATTTTTAATAATAAAAGTGAACAAACAGAAAAAAAAAGCCCCACAGCAATATATTACCTAGTATTTAAAATAGAGAGAATGCTCATATGTGCCGCAGCACACTTCATCTGTGGGCATCAAAGTGTCTCATAGAGGTCGTAATCCTCATTTCAAAGATGAGGAAACAGAGGTGCTGAGAGAGAAAGTGGCTTAGCAGGTCAGTGACAAAGCAGAACAAGAGTCCCCTGAGCCTGTACTGCAGGCAGAGGTGAGGGAGCAGTGGAGAACAAACCTGTCCTCACCTAATCAGGACAGCTGAGTCCCAAATGCAGTGAAGGCAAAGTGACACTGCAGGGAGAGCACCAAATCATGCCACAAGCCATAGAGCCAGCAAAGCCTGGTTTCTTCCAGTTTTGTGTCTAGTCCAGTAGTTCAGGGTTGTCTGCCGTTGGCCTTTGATGTCACAATAATGGGGTTCCACTTGTCTTTCTCCCACCAAGGGTGCTGGGGGAGTCTGGCTTCTCAGCTTTGTTGTCTGTTTTCACAAAACTTTGGGGTACTTGAGAATTTTTGAGCCTTCCTGTTGTCTGTGATCACTGAGGCAGTGGAGTCATTAGGAACTCATCCTTGCATGTACACACAGGCATGTTTGTCTCAGCATTGCAGTTGGGGGTTGCCTTATCCTGTGGAACTGCTCAATCAGTCAGCACTTTAATGCTACAGGTCTGAGGCTTTGAACATTTTCTATTCTGTAACAGAGTTCTGGAAGTGGATAAAGGGTGGCACAGCAAGGATGTTCACAATGTTGGTTCAGTAACCACTTATGGGAAAATGTTTCCCAAGGGGAGAGACAAAATTGGACTTTCAGCTCTGTAGCTTCCACTTCGTTGAGACCTGAGAGGCTGACAGCAAAGTAAGACTCATTCATGTTATTCATTTGATGAATAACTTGAGTGAGAAGGCTTCTTCATGCCTGCAGCCATGCCCCCTTGGGTGATGGTCCTCTCACATCTTGTTACCCAGAGAGGGAGAGGTTCAGTGGGAATTTTGATGGGAAGATCTAACATAGCAAGTTGTAAGCTGTCTTGATTTGTAAACTCTGGAAATACTCTGGGGGGCTGTTCAGCCTCCTTTATGGTAAATTGAAACCTGCTGATGGGAGGTTGGTTTTCTTAATTTTAAAAGACCTGTTAAAGGTAAGCCATGGGTGCCACAGGTCTTCTGGCCAAAAACTGAAGGCACTTGCTCTAAAGAACCCCCCTTGTTCTGGTTCCCCATAGTCATCAATATGTTCCTTGGACTAGTAAGGCTTTACTGGCTGTTGTTCAAAAACAATTATTTGGACAGCATACATGAATGGTGGTCAGGGAGGGATACCTGAAGATCCCTCTTCTTCACACCTTACCAGAAAAATATTCTTTTTACTGGGTTAGGTGGTCTTGATCCTTCATCTCTTCTGTGTCATGAACCTAGCATTCCTCACTGGTGGCCCAGTGGTCTGATGTCAAGATGAGCCAAGACATCTTTTCTCCCCTCCAGCCAGTGTGGGTGCTTTGACAGGATGTGCTGGACTGATCTCAGACTGAAGGTGACATTTCTGTGTCTGCCTTGCCTTTGGTTCATGTCACAGTGTCCTTGGTTGATGCACCGAATCTGGGCATGACAGCATGATAGGCAAAGCAAGGAACAATCCTTCTTTGTTCCCATGTACCAGTGGGATTCAAAATCCAGCTGGAGGAGGAAGGAGGTGCATTTTCTTAGTACTTTGTGTTGGCCACTTCAGGTGTTAATTACAATTACCCAGAAATTATGGCACCTCATATTGGAGGTGAGTAGCTGGGGTTTGGGTATTTCCCTGCTGTATCCAAGCACACAGAAAGGAGGTGTGGGAGTTTCTGTCACCACACCTAAACCCTTTGTCAGTCTTGGGCCAGAGCGCCCAGGGTGATTAATTGTTAATGATGGAGGAGCTGCATTGTTTGTCCACTGAATAAATAAAGCATATTTTCCAGCTGTTTCCTCCTCCAAGTCTCTCCCAGCTCCTTCCAACTTCCCCACATCATTCCCTTTTCCTAATCTTCCCATCTTTTCTGTGACTTTCTTCTGCTGTTTCAGCTCTGGTGGGCAATTCCCAGGGTGACAGAGGGCTTTCCAAAGGCAACCTGAATATCCCAAATGTCCCCATACACCCCCTTCCCAAAATCATCTGTGTCAAAAAGTGATGGTTTTGCCTTTTTGCAATGATTACATTTAATTATTAGTTAAATATCGAGGTCAGCAGCCACTCTTATCCCCAAAGAAGTGCTATGCCTTTTAAACAAGCAGAGCTGGAGGGCAAGGGCATTCAATGATCAAACCATCTGCAGAACAATTGACCTTTCCATTTGTCCTTCAAAGCCAAAGTTTCCCTATTTTCCCAGAACCCGTGACCTATATAGCAAGTTGGTGTCCTCTTAGGGTGGCTGGCCCTAAGGTGCCCATGTTTGCTGCCACCTGTTTCAAAATCTGCCATAGTTTCAGCATCCTTGTGTAAAAAAATTCCATAATTCCATCCGGTCTTTCCAAAAGCAGGAATGCAGCATGATGGGACACACCAAAACCCATTCTGAAAGTAGTGCACCAGTTAAATGGACAGACCCTGAGGACACTCTGAATCAATATGTAATAACAATGGTGCTGTATGAAGCTTCCATTCCGTCAGAGCAGCTCTGTGACATTGATTTGCACCAGAGAATAACTAGGAAGCTTTCCTCTCTGTAAATCCACTTCCTAACCTGGCAGACTTTTACAGCATGGAAGTGTCTGTGTGATATTAGTTCTAGTTTCTTCTGTGTGTTCTGACAGGGATTTGTATCTAGTCCTCTTTGCTGAGAGTACATGTCCTTTAGAAATGTTTTGATTTTTTTTTCTGGAAGGGTTTTACTTGGAAAAAAAAATTAGTTACAGTTTTATGATGTTCAAATATTGGAGTCTTTTCTTAGCAAAGGTACATATCTTTTTTCTAGCATAAAAGTGCATGTGTGTGCAGGGTTCTGGGAATCAGTGGAAATTATGTTAGCTAGAACATGGGTTTTGTTCATATGTTGGGAAAGCCAGTGCTGCCATTGAATTTAACTCTAAACAAGACAAGCTGGGCATTGTTTTTAACTCACAGGCCACCCAGTTGAGAAATGTTCTCACTATATCAACAAGGACAGCTGTGAGAAGTCAAGTGCATTGGAGTCAGACTCATCTCACCATCTTCAGGTGTCCAACTTCAGCACCATCAACTTGACACTGAGGCTCTCTGTATAAAGGAATTCAGGATGGAATGATCCATCATGGTTCCTGTGGAAACATGAGGTCTAAAATTGCCTATTTCTATCCAGAGGGTTTTAAGGGAGCCCAGAACTGCCAGTTACAGTGCAAATACCCATTATCAGCCTAGATACTGGGTATTGACCCCTGAGGTTCTCAGTAGGTCTCCAGACTCCCAGTCTTACCTCCCACTCACCTGGGTACAGTGCACGCCTTATATATACTGCACCAGTCCCTGCTCAGCCTGTATTAATTAATAACAGCTTTATTATCTGATAGGGACCAACAGAATATAACCTGTGACACAGAAGACTCCTCCCCTGAGGATGGTTCCCTGCAGACAGATGGCAAGCAGAAAATATGCCAGAAATGCTCTGCCTCAGAAGGTTCCCTTTCAGGCATTGCTGGCTGGTGTGGGCGCCAGTTACAGAGGAGTTCTTCAAGGCTAAGGCAGTATGGAAAACCTGCAAGAGAAAAACATGAAACCAAACAAGGGAAGAAGACCCAAGCAATTAGTATTCTCCAGTGAGGGTTTTATTTCAGCCTGTCGCTCTCCCTCTCTGCTTAGCACTGTAGATATACACCTCGTGGGAGAGCAGCTCTGCCCAGGGAGATGCAGCATCCACGCAGGCAGGAGAAGGGGTGGGAGACAGCACGTAGCCAGCCTAATTTCACAGACTGGGAGCAGATTTCAGCAGCTGACGTCATGACCGGTGTGAGGTTGGTGGGGACGTTGGTGGCAGAGGCAGTAATTAAACCCCTGGCATTCTGGCTGGAGGCACAGTCATGTCCTGCTTCATCTGAAGCAGAGTTGGTCTGACACAGCAGAAGCCTTTACATAACCAGGCCAGATTTTCACTTTTGGAACAACAGTTTCAGAAGAACTACAGAAACTACAGACAGGATTTGTCGTCACTTATGAGCAGGGGGGTGAGAGCACTTCTCTCGCCTCCTGTCTCGCACCTCACTGGGTGACAAGTATGTCAGGGAGTGAGAGCTGGTCCTGCAGCTGACTACCAGGCTTCTGTTTTTGCTCCCATATCCTCTGTGCTTTCTGTTGGGATAGCAGAGGTTTGCACTGGCATGTGAGACATTTTCTTATTGCTCTCTAGAACCGCAGTCGCATTTCAGAAGCTTTTTGGCATGTTGCCCTGCTGGCAGCCCACAATCGCAGTAGCAGCTTCTCAGGCTGAAATGTTTTTGTTGCAATGCATTTAGCCCATCTCTATTATTGCACAGGCTTTTCTTTTCTCCCTCATCTGCTCTGGCTGTATCAGGAGGTATGAACCTTTCTCAGGGAATCTTTCATATTTTTCAGCATTTGGAGTGAACCTGAATAAACACTTGTTAGGTAAAAAAGCTTAATTGGAAAGCCTTAGTGTGTTTCTTGGCTTGTTGTTCTGGCTGACACCATGTCTTGCAGACACAGTATTACAACAGCAGTAGTGCAGCAATACACTTAGGATGGCTTGGTGCACGTAAACACGGTTGTTTGAAGGCTGAAGAATCATACTGACATGCCTTTGACTCCTGATGGTCATTGCCTATCCCATGAACGTGCTTTCCTTGTAGACACACTCACTCAGTGGTTTGCTGGAAAACAGAGGCTTAAAACTGATAGGCATTTTCTAACAACATTTAAAGCTGTGGGATAATTAAAGTGAAATGCTTTAATTCATTGGTTCCCTTTTCAAGTAAAACCATTCAACCAGAGTAAGAACAATAGATGACTCCCTGTGAGTTCATCAGCTGTAAATCCAGGGTATAAAGTAAAACAAACACATCATAAAATTTCTGCCCTGTTTTTTTTTCCCACCTGTTCTTTAGACGATTCATCTCTTTTGGAAAGCTTATTAGTTGATGACTTTAAAATCATGAGCTCTACATGGGGAGCAAGGATGATATGCAGGCAGAGGACACCGAGGTTTTGGTTTGAAGCAGGAGTGGGAAATGTTGGCATCTTTGGTGAGGAATGAAGTGAGCCAGAGAGTGGTAGGCTGGGGGGCATGTGTGCTTTGGGGTTCCCTGCCTAAGCTCAAAGCACTTATGCAGACACTTACCTGTAATAATGTGTTTAAACACAGACCTGAAGATCTTAAAAACATGCACAAGCCTAAAACTCTAAACCTGTCACCTCAACATGTGTCTGTGTGCTTTCCTGAGTCAAAGCCTGCACAGTGAGGTGGGTTTGGCGAGAGCGTGGCTGGGATACAGGCTCAGAGTGACTGGGACCGGCAGGGCAGAGCTGGAGTCTTTTGGAGGAACACAGCTTCCACTGTCAGAGTCTGTAGAAGCCACAGTCTCCAATTAGCATCTTTAATCTTATTATCTCAAGCCTTTTATCTTCACATTTTCTTGTCTGTTTGTTTGTTTTCTTTAAATTTGTTTACATATACTGAACTGAAAGTTTTTCTGGAAATGCTGGTATGACTTTTAACTGCAAGAGTGATTCACAGAGAATAATTAATTCAAAGATCTTGGCATTTCTTTTCCTTGTAAAAAAAGGTGGTGGATATTCTGTGATTTTCTTGAAAGATTTTCCCTCTAAATGTGCATGTTTACACTCACACCCACACAGACTCACACACATTTGCAAATGCAGACACTTCCCTCTTCTTCTGGAGCTTTCAAGTTCTGGAGCAGCACATCTGACCTGTACAATTAACACTTTCTGCTATGTATCTCCTTTATTTATGTCTAAAAGCAAGACAGAGCTTTTGAGGTTGGTGGGGCTCATCCTATAGGTTTTTGTCCACACCTTAAACTTCCTGAGCTTCCTGCACTGAGCAGGCACATGCAAACAGCAAGGAAGATGTGTGCCCTGTGTTAACTCCTGCAGGAGTGGTAATTTCAGGCTCCATCTGGGAGGCTGCTGCTTGGCCTGGGTCAAACCAGGCATTTTTCTAAGGAATTAAACAGCACTGATCATCTCCCAGTGCCCAGGATTGTTCCTCAGTGCTGTTTAATTTATTAAATATTGATGTTGATATAAAGGTTATAGCTTACTCTCAATTTACTATCTATTAGCAGCAAAAGGAGTGAGTTCTACCTCAGACTTTGTAAGCCCTCAGGAGTATTCTTAGGTAATAAATTAAGACTGGACCTTGCAAGTCTGGAAAACAAGCTCATACAGAGTATAAGGGGTAGGATTTCCCCACTGGCACCATAAATGAAGTCTCTCATGAAACCTGGAGTGGCTCCTCACTGTAAACATCAACAATACTTGAACTATTTGCTTATTAGAGCTCACAATTTCACTTGAAATTTGGGCACCTAAAGAAAAAAAGAAGTTACTAAACACCTTTGAAGAGTAAGATCTCATTTTTTCCCTTGTTCTGAAAAAAGGTCATTTATGCAATGACAAAATTCCTGTAGCTTACTACTTTCCAATATTACTTCAGAAGTTAAAAGCTATGATGCTGCTTTTTAATCACCATCACAGCATGACAAAAGTCCTACTTACTTTGCAGTGATGGTTATATCGTTGCAATACTGACAGCTCCCTTGGGACCTGTGCAAGGTAACAAGAAGGCTAGAGGCAAGCTGGGTTCAGCCAAATGAAAAAGGAGCCAAATAAACAAGGAGCCCACAGTAGAATACAAAGTCACTCTGTAATTATACTCCATTTTTTTTCTGCCTTGTCTATGAAGCAGAGTCACTGGAATAGGAGAGCTTTTAAAAATCAGGGAGGACCAAGATTATTATAACTAACTATAACAACTCTTGGCTCTTTGAGGGCATTTATTCAAATGCCTCTAAGCCCTTGCTCTTTACAAAGAGAGATAAATGTAATTATCACAGTTCTAAAGTGAGGAAAGATGAGGCTTAATTAACTACTCATGGATATACAGCAAATGAGTAGCAGAGATGGGAACAGAAACCAGTTTTCCTGACTTCCTCTGGCACCTGAATCCCAGTGCCACCTCTGTCAGGTACACACCACAGTGAGATAAGCAAGGCAAGATACCACTGGGTAAAAGCTGAGACCACAGACAGTCCCAAGCCCAGCTGAAGTGTCTCTGGATGCACCTATTGCCTGTGGTCTGGCATTTGGTGAGCACAGTCTGGCATGAGGAACCTGCATCTTGTATGTGTGAGAGAACAGTTTGATTGTCATAGTGTTGTCCTCCCAACAATCCTAAAGTTTACCTGTGGGAAAGAGTTACCTACTGAGGCATCACCCACCTGGCTGCTCTCTGCTGCTCCACCACTCCAGCTGTGCTAACCAGGGACTCCTGGCTTTATCCATGTCAGTGGTTTGGGATGCAGCCACAGTGGTACACACCCTACACCATCCACTGAGGGTTCTTGGTATCCAACCTCTGTTGCTTTTGTTCCAGTGGCAGGAATGTTCATGCAGGCTCAGACAGGACCTGTGGACACTGAGCCATGCACTGAGAGACTCCTTGTTCCAGAGAACTGAGCCACATGCCTGGAAGAAGAAACTGTACTAGGAGGTGCAGAGATGAGATAAGCCAGGCACTGATTCCTCAAAGCCAGCATTTAGCCTCTGTTTTCCCAAAAGGCTGATGGCAGAGAAGGATAGCTTTAAAGTGTTTTGTTCTGAATAAACAGTGCCAAAGCAGAGGAAGGGACCTCTCTTTCACCCCTCTTGCTGACTTTGGGGCAGGAATATTCAAACTCTTTTTCCTCAGTGCCTGCACAGCCTGGAAGCTGTGTCTTCCTTAGGCACCGCCAGCTGTCATAACAGCTCTGGAAGTCAAGGTGCTCACGGCATCTCCACAGGCTCTCTGGAGGTTCATCCACCTGTTTGTCTCAAGGTTTTCTTTTCCTATGGTTGTGATAGAAGTTGTCTCAGCAAATGAGGGGAATTCATTGCTACACAATTGAGATCACTTTCCTGTTTGGGTCAAAACATAACCTAAAGCTTTCAAATTCCACTCATTGTGGCTTCCTGAGCACACTGCTGTGTGTCTACAGCCATCTACACAACTCCAGGAGGCAAATCAAGTTAAAATGCTCAGAACAAGTTTTTTTCTGGTTTTTACTCATGACTTACTACGTTGCAGCAGTGAGGCTTTTAAGACAAGAAGGTATTTTTACTCCAGGCTGAAATAACAGGCATTAGCACAGCCAGCAGGTGTCTTGCTGCTCACAGCCTGGGCAATACCAGCTTTTGCTGAGAGTGGAAGTAGCTACAACTGTGGCAAGGGGTGACTTTGATGGCAGAGGGAAACCTGTAAATGGAATCATAGCTTTTACTTCCAGCCACAATCAGAAGACCTATTTAGCATTTGCTCAGCTTCCTGCAGGACAATGTTATTTTTATCCCACTGAAGCTTAAGGGCAAGCAAAGAAACCTTTGAAAACTTGCTGTCTTCACTAGGCTGAGTCAAAGTGACCACTGGATGCTACATGCAAATGCATGCATGTACATGTATGTATCTTCTATTGAAGGTTCTCCAGTGTGACTTTATATTCAGGGCTTTCAGGTCAGATGACACTTAAAGATACTCAAGCATTTGAAAAGAGAAGTGGAGACTCTGACTCAGTGTTTGGGTGGCAGCCTGATCCATCACCAAGATACTTTCTTCCAAGGAGAAATTTCAAAACAGATGTCATTGAAGTGCTTATTTGTGAGAAACAACCTGAAGACTGAAGGCAAGGAGGAGGGAGGGACAAAGGAGCAGCAGCAGCCATCACTGAAGGTGCTGTGGGTAGAGATGCTGCTGCAACTCTCCTGCATCCCCTTCCACTGAGCGGATGTCAACAGCTGTAGCTGTAGCTTAGATTTTGCTGTCATTGCTGTAGCTTAGATTTTGCTGTCATTGCTGATTCCAGAAGCTATTCTGGAATGCCACCTCCTGGCATTTTCCCTGTTAACTACCCTAGAGATGAACTGTTGTGTGGTCACAAGCCTGGAAGCAAAGAGACAAAGTTGACCTTTTCAGTCCTTTTCAGTGAATGTCCTTGTTTTCTTGGAGAGAGGCTGCCCTGATGCCCTGTGAAAAGTCCAATTATGTAAGGGGGGGACTTGTTATGTGGGACTGGGAAAGGGGATGCTGGTGCCAAAAGAAGCTATGAGAATGGACGTGGGTGGAAGAAAAAAGGAAAAAAGTAAAATGAGAGAAAAAAGTCTTCATGACTAGTGAGGGACAAATGAGGTGTTCCATCAAGCACCAGTTTAGATGGCCCTCAAAAAGGAGCATTTAAGTCCGTGATTTTGCTTTTTCCATCAAAGTTTATATGACAGTGATTAAAAAAAAAACAACATCTTTTTAGTTTGTAGCTGAAACACTTTAAATTGGAAAGGAAGAGGAGGCACAGCTTCTGGCTGCTCTGCTTGTTGGCACCAACACCAAAATCTGCAGTGCTGATGTTCATAATCCCTGACAGTCCTGACAGCCAGACCAAAGCAAAGAACAAAGGCCCGTAGTGGTCAGTCAGCCTCGTTCACACAGCAGGCAGAGCTCTGCATGCTGCTGCTGCATGCAATGGGAATAAACCTCCCAGCTGCCACTCTCCTCATGGAGACACCATCCTGCTGCTCCTCCAGCTTCCTGGCTGTGACCTGCTGCAGCTTTGAGGTTCCAGTGAAAAACCCCCAACAAATTCCCAAAGCACCCAGAGAGTCCCAAGTGCTCTGAGCAGCTTCAGTGGGGCCCACCACCCAACCCTCTACCCAGCAGCTTTATTTGAAGCCAGCCCTGGGCTGCCTCCTAGGTGGGTTGGTCTCTGGTTTTGCTGTCAGGATGGGCCCTTGAGGGGATGTCCTGTAGCTTCTCTCCAGCCCCCTTCAATGACTGCACCCACAGGTGACCCCTGGGCTTGGGCCACCCCTTTGCTGTGTCTGGAAGCTGCTACCAGCACCCAGCTGTGCTCAGGGATTGTGCTGTGGGTGAGAGCACAGCCTGTGCTGGCTCTCCTTGCTCCCCTCCATGGGACAATGCTGGTCCCTTATATATATATATATATATATATATATATATATATATATATATATATATATCAGTGCTGTGAATGCAATGAATTCTCTGAAAATCACTGTGTTGAATGATGGTGAAATCCTGCTGTCTGTGACTGCCATGAATGAGTAGTTTTGAGCAGTCAACTTCTAGCCTTATCCAAGACACAAAGATCCCCAGATAGTCTGGCTGGGAGACCTTGGCTTCACACTCATCCTTCTGGAATGGTCTGAGCTCTTTTCCAAGCTTTTATTTTAAGAGATCTTCTGGGCATAAATCTGATTCTCACTGGCGGCTGGGAGGGCACAAATGTAACTGAACAGGACTGTTCTGCTGCTGTGCATCCAATGGTCTGAGTAATCCATCCATACCTGAAGAGAACCTGATGGCATCTCTGAAAAGCCTCCTACTCATGGTCAGGAAGGGGAGGCTACTGGGACTTTGAGGGGTTTTGTTTGGTTTTACGTACTTATTTCCTTATATGTTGCACGTAGAAGTTGATGTATAAAAGATCTATTTGGCGTGTGGAACAGCCTTTGGAAGTGGAGCTTCTTCAGTATGGTGTACTTAGGGTATGAGTACAGCATAATGGTTTTTAATATTTGGAGTTTTATGAAGTATGAAGTGATCATTATGCTTCTTTCCCCAGTAAAGCTGAAATTCTCTTCTTTCAGACACTTTGACTTTCTGTAGTACGGCATGCTGTAGAAAAAGGCTTTCACTTCTGCACCATATCACCCAGGGCTCTCCTTTTGGGTGAACACTGCCAAGTGACAGATGTGTTCCTGCAGAACACTCACATGCCTTGAGAGCACATCTCTGGCTCAGCAGCCTTCTCTGATTGGGAAAGTGCCCTTTTTGTGGGGAGTAAAACACAAGGATATTTATGGCCTTCACTGATATAATGTGATCCAGCCATGACAGTCCTTTCATCATTATGAGTGATGGATGTTGTTGTTATTACTCTGATATACCACTGTAACAGGTAGGTTTGATCTACACTTGCCACAAAGAATGAATGTGTTACGAAGGATAACACTGGAGCTGTTGTGGTTCAAACCCACTCAAGAAAAACTGCTCTGCATGTAAGGTATGGATGGTTCTATGTTGGTGGGAAAAAGCCAAAAGAAAAACCCCAAGCCTTTGCTGCTTGAGATTGCTCTTTTCAGTGTGTATCTCCTAATTTTTGAACGTGAAATTCCTGAGTTCTGCTTCTCACTTTGTTGGTGAGTTCTGTGTGGAAGTATCTGTGCTCAGAGCAAGTCTTTAAGCAATTGCCACCAGCCCTGATTCTCCTTGATTTGCAGCAGGTGAGTTTTTTAAAGTGGGTCTTAGGTCTGCTGGTGTTTTAGCACAGGAGCTTTGCAGGGCCAAGTGGCGCACAGGCAGATTACGTAGCCTATACATAACCTCTTTTGCAGTAATAACCAGTGGCTTAAAAAAAATACACTTGGTGAGAATGATCCTATGTTTATCTGTAGGACTTGACTCTGTCACTTCCACAAACTTTCAAACAAAATGAGCCATGATATGCCTCAACTTGTGTCTGAGCTTCTAAAGCTGATGAGAAAGGGGTGGGGACTGACTGGCCAGTCTTCTGTGTCTTGCATGGCCCACTTTAGGTGCCAGTAAGGTGCCTTAGTCTGTGAGTCTGCCAAAGCCCTGTGCTGATGGCACTTTCACACATTTGAAAGTTGTAATGCAGGAGTAAAAGCTGTCGTCCTATTATCCAGAGAGCTGATAGTTCAGCTGGCTTCCTGGGCATGACAGCAAGCTCACAGTGATGGCACTACTGAGGCTTTGTGGATTCTGACTGTAGGCAAGCCTCAACAGAATAACCAGATCAAAACTGCTAACACCATAAGTTTTGCTTAAAAATTAATTAGTAGGAAGGAGGAAAAGGAGGAAGGGTGGGCACTGCTTTGATGATTGAATTGCAAAAAGTAGCACCATGATAACTCTGAAGGGTGTTTGGGCTAGGACAGTGTAAGGTTTGGAAATATGTGGAAAATACGTTAAGAGGCACCTCTCCAATGTGCACAGGGTCTGGACTCTTACTGGCTTTTTCTGACACTCGTGGGAGCTCAGTCCTCATCAATCTGCTGCTAATCATTTTTGAAAGAGGGGGCTGATCATGCTTCTGACCTTTCTGGATGCTTCTGGTATTCTGAGGTTTAGATTGGTTATTAGGAAACATTTCTTCACTGAAAGCATTGCCCAGCCCTGGCATAGCCTGCTCAGAGAAGTGGTGGAGTCACCATCCCTGGATGTATTTAAAAGATGTGTAGATGTAGCACTTGGAAACATGTTTAGTGCTGGCTTAACATTTGGACTCAATGATCTTAGAAGTTTTTTCCAGCCTAAACAATTCTAATATTCTACATTGCCCAAGGAAAGGATTCTAGTCCCTCCAAAGAACAAGCCAAAGGACAAGATAGGGCATCTCAGGTCCAAAACACAGGTAGCCCAAATCACCAGCTGCATTGGGGGTGCACTGGGTCCTCATCTGTATATGCAGGAGCAGGCAGGCCTCCAGTGGTGGGTGGCAGGGCCTGGGAGCTTTTGTGTGTTGAAAAAAGCTTCTGTGAGAAACTGCATTTCACCTTCTTGAGGTGTAAAGACCTTGAGTTCAGCTGGCTTTCCAGCATGAAGGAATAAAACCGCCAACTGCATGACTCTGGAGAGGCTGAAAAGTGAGGAACTGGATATATGGAAGTGCGTGCACATCTTCAGTAACATATGCATTTACTGTAGGCAAAAATTACACCACTGTTTGCAGTTATGGCTTCCTTATTCTTCCTGCTAGAGCTCCCTTTTTTCCCTTCTGACTTCTCCAAAATTCCTACTTTGGCTGTAGTTTTCCCTTGTTGCTGCAATTTTCCATTGTTTCTTTCTTGCCTCAGGCTTGGTTTGTTTCTTCAAAGTTACAGTACAAGAGGTCTCCATGGTTTTGACTAAGTTTAGAAGGGAACTGATGTTTTGTCTTAAATTTCTGTCTGAAATAATTTTTTTCATTATTTGAACACTTCCATGTTCTGAAAGGCAGCCTGGAAATTTGTCTGGAAGATGAACATGGAGTAAAGGATGTGCTTTTTTGCCTTCAGGAAGTACCCAAATAATTCTGTTTAGTTATAGGTCTGAAAAGACTTTTGCACATCCTTGTGAGAGAGGAGAGAGTAGACATTGGCAAAAACCAGCCTTTGGAAGTGGTATTTCCTCTAAGGGAAAGGGGATGGGAGCAATTGTATGGAATACTGAGAATGAGACAGATGAGCCGACGGAGAAGCAAGGATAAGGATGTGGGAAGGGGGGTGAAAGAAGCTTGTGTGGTAACATATTAACAAGAGAATCACTTAAAGGGACTGCTGCCTAAAATTTGCCACAACACATAGACATTTTCAACCTCTGCATTCCTGTATGGCCAGCCAGAAGCTGTGTCATTTTTGCCAAAATTGTTCCCTGCCCTGGTTCACAGGAAGTTAACAGCTTCCAAATTGTGCCAGGATCTCACGTGGGTAAGACATGCTTGATGTGGAGGTTTTGTAGCAGAAATACCGATACTGATGTGAATGGAAATGCTTGCCTGAAGACACCAGAAAAACAGCAGATGAAGGGTTAAAGGAGTGGCATGTATTAATTGCTGCAGAACCACACCATGTGTTTCATGCAAATAAATAACCAGAGGACAAAACCCAAACTGGAGCTTTAGAGATAAGGTGACCAGATGATGACCCACAGCAGAAAAACTGTGAAATGCCTAGATAAGGGTAACAAAAGACTCAGTTTTGCCTGAGATTCTTGAAGGGTGAGACACAAGATCATCATATCCACTGCTGAAAGGTATAAAAGGTGCGTACAAAACTGAAGAAGAGCCAATCCCAGAGATGCAGTGGAGCGGTGGTGTTATCCTTTGTGCTTCCTGCTGTACTTGGCTGATCCTGAGAGACTGATGCATACAGTCCTGTGCATGTGAGTATGTTGATGGGAGAATAGGAGTGGGTAGGACCAACTTACTGGAATCTTTTTAATAAAAAATTACTTTCCCTACCTCTAAGGTCTTGCAATGAGTTTTGTTCCACAAATTTCCCACAGTAATGATACTAAATGTTCTAATTCTGCTAATACTTCATGTAGGAGGTGATATATATCCATATACGTTTAATATAAACCCCGTTGCCTTTAAAAAATACCTAGATAATTCGATTGCAAAGTTGCTATGTTAAAGGAGTATTCCTACTAAACTGAGGCACTCAGTTGCTGTGAATGGAAGTCATCTGTTTAATCTTCATGCTGCCCTCCTGTAGGAAAGCTGCTGTCATCCAAATGTTTCTCATTTTCTAAATGCTCAGCTTGAGAGGTGCATTGAATGCTGCCAATTATAGGTGACACTACTGCTCTGAGGCATATAAAGTGCCACAAAAAAAGCACCATAAAGAAAATCAGGCCACCCAAGTTACCTCTCAAGCAGGCTTTCTGCATGAGAGGTTCTGGCTGACCTGGATGTTGCAGCTATAAATGAAGGCAGGTCTCTCTCTGCTCCCACAGAAGTGAGAAAAACTTGTGCTCTGACCACGGTCCAGGTGCCTTTCCTCCCTTCCTATCTGTCTTTGTTCGTGGCCATGCTGGTGGCCATGTGAGCTCTGCAAAACAGCCACCTGTACCCAGTGAGGGCTTAGAGACCGTGCGAGGGGCTGGCTTTTGCTTTCCTCATGGAATTGTGGAGAGAGAAACAATTAAATGCTTGTGAAGCATTCCTGGGTGACAGGGATGAGGTGTCCAGGAGAATAATGTGTCTGTGTTCTTCAAATCAAGAAGGATAGAGAAGTGACACTGAGCAAACAGGGTGCTGAATGAATGTTTTTGGTTTTGTCATTCCTTCAGTGGTGGAGGAGGACATGGGAATGTCCTGTGAGCAACAGCAATGCCATGGGATTGAATAAAATAACCTTTATGCAATTAAGAAGTTTATAAATTGAAGATTTCCAGCCATATAAATGTGTCTTTGTTCATTGCTGCTCAGTTCTGCTGTTCTCCTCATCTCTTCCCAGCCATCCTGTTTGAAGGGGTGGGTTGTGCAGCTGAGTTTCTGGTTCCTTGTGCCCTCCTGGTGCTGTGCTCCTGGGCTGATGCTGTGGATGCTGTCTGGCAGACACTGGACAGTGCTGCAGGCAGACTCTTGGGCTGTCTTTGAAGAAGGCAAACTCACCAATCCCTAACCAGTAAGTGAGAACATCTGGGGATAATATTTTTTATTACTTCTTAGAAGTTCAGTTTAGAGAAAAAAGTGTATTGTCTTTTACTCTCTTTCTCTCACAAGAGTTGGCAGGGCTTAGTTTGAGTTACATAAATGTTTGCAATAATGTCCTTAATCTAGAGTTCAATGAAAAGATTTGGAGATGAGTCAATGATTTTAACATGACAGCTTAAAGTCAAGTTGAAAATACGAGGGTAGCGAGTTCCTTACTCTTCTTGCTCCTTCAAACATAGGGATATTTCCCTGCTGCCAAAGGGTGGATCTGTTCTGCTCTCCAACAATAAAAAGCAGATGATTTTCTTTCTTAAAATACCCAAAGGGGATTGCTAACACAGATCCTCTTCTCTGTGTGCCCATCCTCATGTGCAGAGCCAAATCCCATCCCTTCTAGCAGCAAGGAAAAGCAAATCCCTGGCATTGAGGGCACCCAGATTAACCCACTGCAGGATTAGGATGCTTGAGCTGTTGTTAGAAGATTAGTATATTTGGTTGTCGACACTTGCTGAACTTGGCCTGAAAATGATTTCCAAAGAGGTCACTGACTCATGGGTGCTAGTTTGCCCAGCACATTGGGAAAGCCCTGGAATTAAAGCAAGTGGCTGTAAGGATTAAACTGGAGCTCTGAGTGTGCAGAATAACTTCAGTATTTAAACCTGTCATTGCTGGTGGTGGGGACAGAAGGCTCTGGCAGACTGATCATAATATCTGAGCTCCTGCCTTGCTGGGGAGGTGTTTCTGGGGCTTTGCTTTCTGTAGTTTCCTGCTGATGGCAGTGTGTGCCATTAGGTGGGTGAGCTGCCCACAGATGAACTTTTCTCAGTTCTTGTGCAGTGCAAAATGAGTTTATTTTGAGGACAGGGCCTCCACAGGGGCATTTCTAGGTAGAAAGCAATTGGCTTCCACTTTCTGTTCTGGGACTCAAACTGTCTGTGCTCATAATGTTTTATTTCAGCTACTAGCAGGAGGATTCATGTTGAGGGTTTTTTAAAATATAGGATCTTCCTCTTGTCAGCAGGGCATTAATACCAGCACAAAGTCTGCTCATGCTAGCTCATCACCTTGTAAATGCTTACATGGCTTTCCAGTCCATGGGGGAGTGACAGTGGAGCTCTGGTCCCAGTGCAAGCAGTCCTGCTCTGCTGTATGTGCTGGTGGCTGAGCTGCTGCTGGAGCACTCTTGGTGCTGCAGAGAGTGTGCATGGGAGGGATGGGCATGGTAGATCTCTTCTTCTTGAAAAGCAGCTTTTTTTAATATTTATTTTCTTCTTCTCTTAAAACAAATGAGGGCTGTAAAGAGTCTAGAGATAGACCCTTTAAAGATTTTTGGTAATACAGTAAGAGCCTGAATTTTCCTCTGTTTATCGGTGGAAAACTTCCCTGATGGTAAAATAACTGTTAGTTGGAAACTGTTTTACTCTATCATGAGCCAGATGAATACAAACTTATATTTGATTCAAAGCAACTTGTCTTGAAAAGTACCAACCACTGTCTGTGTCATGGAATTGGTTCCAGTGATTTCATTCAGTGGCATTATCTGGATTTCAAGACACATCCTGTTGTAAAAATGGATTTTATCATGCTTCTCTTTGTGCAGCCATTTCTTGTCTGAAATTAATATAACTGCATTTGCCACTCCTGTGACAATATAATTTTATTTCCTCCCAGGCCAGCAAAGATATTCAAACCCATGTGGAAGAAATAAGCCTGAAAGTTCTCTCAGAGAAGATACACTATAGAAAGGTAGGGCCTTTCCATAAAAGCTTCCTTTGAGTTTAACTCTGGTATCTTAAAGCTATAGCTGTCCTGAGCATTCCCACTTTTGGGAATGCTGTGCAGCCTAGTGAAGCAAAAGACATTCAATTTTAATAACTTTATAAGCACTAAGTACATTGCTCTGTGTTTTACGAACATACCTGGGGGATTTTTGTAGAGCTGCACGATAAAATAATTTTGAATATTTTATCCAAGGCCTGTGTTGTGATTTATTCTGAAAAAACACAAAATCTTCTGAAACCCAGAACGTGGGTTTTAAGTTTCTGCCTGGATTACGGAGTGTGGCCAGAGGACAAGGCCACCACCGCTGTGGTGGCCTGGCTTCCACTGGTCTCAGTGCAACAAGAGATGCATTCTGGAATGACCAGCAAGAACATGGGGCAGCAAGGTGGGCGGGTGGGGGACGTGGGTGAATTTTGTTCTTGCACTTGTCCAGTGTTTCCTGCATGCAGAACTTTCCCTAGATTTAGGTCAGCATGGACCTGGCTGACCAGCTGTGCCTAACAGGCACATGTTTGATAAAGTGGCCTGTGTTCAGTGAGGAATTTTAGGCCACCCATTTGTTGAATGAAAATGTAGTGTCTGACGTCATGCTGAAGTCATTTGGACTACCTGATGATAAAGACATATATATGCCTATACACACCAGATATGTATAGAGGGCCATAAATAAGACATGCTCCAGTGTGGGAAAAGATTTTAATCTGCTGGAGGGAAAGGCCATAGAGTGTTCGTAATGGTTCTGCTTGTACTTCAGCCCATGCTTGCTGCAACAAGTGCTTATAACCTTGTGACTTGAAGGCAGTTTCTAGGATATGGACAGAGTCCCTGTGCACGTATCTGGGGGGTTCACAAAGTGAAAAAAGGAGAGAAAAATGCCAATGCCACCATGCTGTGAGCTCAGGCCTCTGTCTTCTTCAAGGAGCATGCTATGCACAAGCAGCTCTTGTTTTTGATCCGTGTATAGATCACAACATGTTATCTGGCTAATAAGAAATAATCATACTTAAACCACTGGTTTCCACATCAGAATACCTCCAGAGGGTGGACCTCAGAATGCCTCCAAAGGGTGGACCTCACACCTACACAGACAAACAGACAGCAACAGTGCTGGCTGGCTGCCCTGCACTTTCCATAGCTGGCAAATCCATGTTCACATGGGCTTTCCACCCCTATCTCAATGGCCAAGGAAGCTCCAGCTGGGTTAATTCCCAGTCCCATGATGTTGTTTCCAAAGGGTGAAGATAGTTGCTAGTTAATTCACTGCCTTTATATTTGACATGGGGCAGTTGCCAGCCAGACTGTCTGCTTGGTAAGCACTGTGGCTGCACAAGGTAAATAACATTTTGATGCTGAAGAATATTTTAAATTGGCTATAAAAGTTTAAATTTGAGAGGAAACAAGCAGAAATATAAAATGAAAGGAGTGGATGTGGTGAGATTGTGGTTCTGTAGCAGACAGAGGTGCAGGTGGAGACTGATCAGCTTGCACGGCTTGCACTGCTTCTGTGGGGTGGGCTTGCACTGCAGGGCAGGAGCCTTTTCTATATCAAAGAACAAAAATTTACTCATGATCCAATATCCATCTGAGGCTGTAGGAAGATCTGAAGATGCTCACAGGATCCAGACTATGGATCTGTGTTGCTTATGTTCAGACTGGATCTTAGAGTTCTTTTCCAACCTAAACTTTCCTGTGGTTCTGTGTATTATATTTGTGTGTTCATCTCTGGAAATGTTTAAGGCCAGGCTGGACAGGGCTTTGAGTAACCTGGTCTAGTGGGAGGTGTCCCTGCCCATGGCAGGGGAGTTGTTGGAGCCACGTGATCTTTCAGCTCCCTTCCAATTCAAATCATTTTTATCTCCATCTTGCCCAAACCCCAAATCCAGTCTGTTTCTCCAGCACCCCCTGCTAGCATTTCCCACTCCGGAGCACTAAGATTTTGAGGTGCAGTATTTTACATTAAGTGCTTAGTTTCCCTCCCCCTGGTAGGGATGAGGAAGGACAAAGCAGGCAAGAGCCCAGAGCATGCACTCATTAGCTACTGTCTGCCAACAAGTTGGGCAAGTGCAATGTTATACGAAATGTCTGGCTGTTATAAAAGACTTTGGTTAAGTAATCACATTTCTCTTGCATAAGTGCTTGTTTTTGGGAGGCTTTAGCCAATTGGAGGCTGCAGCAGCACACAGACAGAAAGTATGTCTAACTTCTGTGAGTTTTTAATTTTTCTTTTAATAATAATAAGTGATTATTAATCTGCTGAGAGTTGTATGAAATCTCTTTAGATAGGGTTAGGAGGCGGAGACTCCCCAGCGCTGTTTGTAGCTGAACCACAGCTGTAAAACACTGCCATAAAGCCTGTGTGGATTCCTGTGAGTAATATTTCTGATTCTTTTAATGGGTGTTTGTGACTGGAGACTGCAGGCAGGAAATGTTGCAGACATTTATTGCAAGCAGTAAGTTAGAGGGAGGCAGGAGGTGAGAGACACTAGTGAAACTATTGACCTGTTTAACAAGGCTTTCCTCCTAGACTTCTGTAAGCAAACACAGGTTTCTCTGAAGCTGTGCAATCAAGGTTCTTCAAAATATGCTAATGAAAAAGAAATGTGATGCTGAAGTCAACTGCAGGACTATGGGAGGTCAGAGTTTTAGCCTGGCAGGGAGGTCACAGGACGAGCTAGTCCCATGTACTGGAGCAGGAAAATGTCCTATTCTTATATTCTTTCCTTGATCATTGACAAGTGTACAGGGATGTTTTTCTTCTACGTTTTCATGGCTTTCAGAAATCTGCATGTCAGTTATTTCCTGAGCCAGAAACTATATCTCTAATAGTACAACACAATAGTACAATAGTGGATTTTTCTTTTCAGAATTTGCTAATCCAGTGTATCTGTTGAAGACAGCATGTTGTTCTGCAATTTGATTGACATAAATCTAGTTGGGATTTCATATCTTGCATTCTTCCACATAGGATTTTAATTTTTATATTTTAAAAGGGTGTTTTTTCTGTTAAGATAGAACTGAAAAGGGAAAAAACTTGTGTAGATTCACAGAAAACAGAACCTCCCTTCCCACTTCCTTGTGACGTGTCTGGATGCAGCCCATTCTGTGAACAAAGCCTGGAACTATAAAACAATTCACTGTAGTGGGAACTGGAATTTATTGTTCAAGACTGAGTAATGTGGAACAACTCAGTTGTTACTCCTGCCAACCCTGGAAAGCATTGAAGTGCCACTGTAGAGAGAAAGCAACTCAAGTGCTGAGCTGTGAGGAGAAATAAAGCTGTTGCCTATAGTTGGGTGTGTATATGCTTACTCTTAGAGGTGGCACTAAACTTTTCTGGCATAGAATAAATGCTGGACTAATCGAAATCTCTTGGGAAAGCGCAAGTCACTTCTTACTAACTTTGAAAAATTGTAGAATGTGGATTTTATAGTCTATAAAGTGCTTGAGATGTGCTAAAGCAGTTAAAGCTTATTTGCAGCCAGTAGATGAGGAGGTAATACCACCATGAAAGGAAGTTAATTTGTCAGAGTTATAGGATTAGAGAGGTAACTGTGAGAAGTTATGTTGAACTAAAAGGCACTTGGCTGCTAAGTGAAGACTTCAACATTTTCATATTTGCTTCCTAGAGTGGGCAAAATTGATGAGCCTGTTTGCTTCAGTAAAACAGTGATGCCAGATAAGCTAATTTTGTTGGCTAATTATTTAGGCCTTTGTGAAAACCTTAGGCAAACCTAAGTTATGGCTCTTGCAATGGAGGGTGGCAGAGCAGATGGCTCTCCCAAAGCTTCCCATTTCCATTCTGTAACCTCACAAGATCTCATCAAAGGGAGATGCTCCTAGCCCATGCAAAGGCCTTTTTAGTTCTAATGAAAACTCCACAAATAAAAGCTGGCAGTTAAAATTTGTGAATTTACAACATTATTTCTAAAACAGTCTCTGGGATGTGGAACAAATCCAGGCTTCCTTTAGGATAAGCCAACAATATCTCTAATGTGTTTAGGGTAAGATGGATGCTCTACACAAGTTGAAGATTTTGGTGATGTTTCTGTCTCTGGCTACTTTCACGGTCATGGTGATAATGAATGCTGGAAATGCCACTGGGACTTTCAAAGGTAATGCAAGCAAATTTTCTTCATTCAGAGGTGGGTTTCATGCTTTGTATCATGCAATGATACAAGGTGGCTTAGATGGGATAGATGTGTTTGCTGCCTCATCAACTCTCCAAATACACCTTGTTCTGTAAAAGGTGGAAGTAGCTGGTGCATCCTCCAGGTTTACAGCCAAATGCCTGAACCCTATCCAGTCCCTTGAAATCCAATTAATGTCCCTGGTGAATCTGGATCTAATGGTGGTTGAAAGGCAGTCTTTGCACCCCCTTGTATCCCTGGTGGAAGATGTTCAGGATGCTGCTGTGGGTTTGTAGATGACAGTGGTGCCGCATTTGAACGCTAACTGGCTGAATCTGCCAGGAAATGCCATCATGCCATCCTCTGGATTACACAGACAGCTGTTTTTCCTGGCTCTGCCTAAGAGGGCAGGTGCACAATGTTCCCAATAAGGGACAGTGATCCCATAATGGATGTCTAAACCAACTGCAGCACATGGCTGGTTTGCACCAAGGGCACGCTCTCATCATCCTTGAACCCACTGAGGCAGGGAGGAATATTGAAGGTTAAGGAAAATCAGGAAAATTAGTCTTTCCCCATGCTCTGGATGCAATAACACTTTTGCCTGCAATAACATTCCACAGGTCTGTTCAGGACAACCCCTGGAAATATCTCTGCCAAGTACAGCACTGATTTCACACCAGCTGGCTGGACTTTCCTCATCTGGAACGTCATCTACGCCTGGCAGCTCGCCTGGCTCCTCTACGCCTTGTCAGGGATCTGTCGAAGGTATTTTCCCTATTTATTCTTTACAGCATAAATGAGAAGGGACAGTGACTCTTCCCTTTTGGAGTAGCTCAGTCTCTTACCTTCCTTTCAAGGGTTTCTAGCAAGAGCAAACCCACTGCCACTACTTGGCATGTTGAAGCTCTGGGGCTGGAACATCTCTTATGTCCAGCAACCAAAGCTGGGAAGCAGTTTGCAGGTGTACATGAACTCCTCTAAAGGGTGGACAGGCATCAAAGTGTGTAAACTCCTCTATGAGGCTTCATTTCCAGTGATTCAGGGAATCTGACAGATTTACCCAGTACCTGCACTTACCCACTACTACAGGCTGAGAATCCACAGGGGCAAAATTAATGGATTACAGAGCTAATGCTTTGAGTTTACTTTCTGTTAGAGATCAAACAACCAGCACTGGGGAGTCTCTTGGTTTGTTGAACTGGACTGCAAACTTTTCCTGGGGTAATGAGATCAATAACTGCCTGACAGGGAAAGCCACAGGTATTTCTGTATTGTATCAGAGAAGGACACAGAAGAGAAATAGTCTGATTTAAGCCAAAATGTTTAATTCCAATGTAAAGTCCCTCCTAATATAAGGAAAATTAGGCCAGAAAGGTTTTTTTGTCAATGCAGGCATTGTTTTCCTATCTCCATACCCACTTTTCCCTGGCAGGAATGAACTTGGATATGTCTTCATAAAACCAGACTTGCTGCCAACACCTTTTTATGTGGCATGGTGTTTGAATAATTGCCTCAATGTTGGATGGCTCTTTCTGTGGGACCGAGAGTAAGTTGTCTTTTGTTACAAATACTTTCTAACACTCTTGGTGGGATCACCCCAGTACTATTTTTTTCTCTGTTTTTTTAACTTTGTGTGTGAACACTTAATCATGCCTGAAAAACTCTATGCCAGGCTTTGCTAAAATGTAGCCTTCATAAAAGTTTGGGGGGTTGCATTATGTTGTCATCTTACCCATGAAACAGATTGGTCATTGAAGTCTGAGATCTCCTCAAAGCTGTTCTACATTTTTACCTGCACAGGTAAGACAGGAGCCATGCCTCTCTTTATAAATGCAGTTAAGCTCCTTGCCTTGGATGGTTTCCATAATGATGGTCACATTAAGGGCTTATGAGAGCACCGCTGTCAAGAGGTGAAGAAATCACTTGGAGTCAGGAAAACAACTTCATGATTACCAAAGTAAAACAGCAACAGCAACATGTCAAAATGAAGGCTATGTGTAGTGATTACCTTTATTAAAGGCTGATCGACTTAGAGCCAGTAAAGGCCAAACACTAAAGCTACAAATTAGGGCATTGTGACACCACTGAGAAAAATGTGATGTCTATTGTGTGTGTACATGTTCTTTGTCCTAGATACCTCCTTCCAGCCCTGGTGTTCCTGGCAGTCCTCTCTCTTACCACATGTGCCTCCCTTTTTGTTTCCCACCGAGCCTTGAGCATCCATTCCTCGTGGTTTGTGAAGGCTCACAAAGCTGAGCTCTGGCTCATCCGCATTCTGGTACGTGGCTTTTGAGAAGCTGTCCTGTGGGTAAATGGTAAATAAAAACAACCTCTGTGCATTGCTGGAGGTATCAAGAGTGAAAGATCCAGTGGCAGAACATAGCTAAGGAAAGATTTCTGCCCTGCACAGAAAAGTTCCTAGCAAACTTTCTGGAAAGGCATCTTCATCTCTTGGCACAAACTGGGAGAGGGCTCTGTTCTTGGCACTTCCTGAAACACCAGTGTGACACATGGAGCTCTGAAGTCCCTCAGGACTCCAAGGCTTCACCTTTTCTCTGTGTTGAGGGACTTTTCCTGCAGCTAGGTCCAGGAGTCTGGCTCAACTGCACTGGGGCCTAGGGGTCACCAAAGACAAACAGAGTGTGTCACTCCTGTCCTCTTGCTGTGCTGCGTGGCAGGTGCAGAACGGGCTGGCCCTGTACCTGACATGGACCAGCATTGCCACGCTGCTGAACTTCGCCGTCGTGCTGATCTACAAGTGGAACGTGCCCAATGAGAAAGCAACCACTGCTTCCCTGAGCATCCTGGCTCTCAGCTTGGTGATATGGTAAGCAACCCCACGGGTCCCCACCGAGCCTCAGAAACCCCTTCCACCTCTCACCAGTCGTGACCAGCTGTTCCAATTCAGCCATCACTTGTCCCTCTCCCAACACTGAGTACAAAGGCCTCTGTTATAATTCATGGCAGATGAACTGGGAGTCTGGGCAGAGCTTTTCTCCCCTGACCTCAGCAATGCCAATAAGTATTGTGGGCCAGGAACAGGTTTTTGTGACTTACATGAGCCCAGCCTGACTTAGGTTTACATCTGAAGGTGTGATACAGAAACCATATGAAACATGGCTTTATTTTTCCCTTAAGTTACCTTAAATATGTTATTTATGAACTTTTTGAATATTAGTAAATGAAAAATTTTGGACTCTTGTCACAGGTGGTCCACAAAACCCTTCATTCTCTGTCTAATTCTTTTCTTAGGGAATGGAAAACAAAATATAGAGAAAATTCTTATTCTGGTCACCCTTTTACTTCACAGGTTTTATGTAGAAAACTACTTTCTTGACAAGTATGTCCGCTATAACCTCACAGTCTACCCAGTGGTGATAGCAGCTCTGACTGGCAGCGCGTGCAGGGGTGGCTCGTTTTCATCCACACTGACCAACGACGTTTTTATAGGTGAATCTTCCCAACTCCTGTAAAAGAAGGCCTGTAAACACTTCACATCTTCCTCTGTATTGAGGGAAGAGAGTCTTGCCACTTGAAAAGCATTATTTGTTAAAAGCAGAACTAGGGACATATTTGAAGGTATTTGTTTTGCTAAGGAAAGAGCAGAGCAGAAATCATTGCCCATGAGCCTTGGGGCTGAATCCAAAGCTTGTGTTGTCTCAAGTTCACTTCCCAGTGCAATATGTTTGTCCTGCAATCCTCTATCACCCACTTGGCTGCTCCAGCAGCTCCGTCTGACGTAGGGCAGGAAAGGAAAAGCAGGGCTGGGATGAAGGCTGTGGACTTCCATTTGCCCTCTGTTGTTGGGCATATTGGAGCAGTGCATGAGCTTCTGACCCACGGAGGGCTTCACATGCTCCTCTCCTGTGCAGAGCCCAGGCTAGCCTCAACAAGTTTTCCTGGGATTATCTGGTTGCTGCCAGCCACTGTAGCAGAGTTGAGTGTAGTCATCCGTAGTAAATGGGCTTAAGCTGTCCAAATTCTGTACAATCACAGTCTGGCAGAAGCTGTACCATTATGAGCAGTTTTGTGCTGGCATGAAAGGCAGTGAGCTCTGTGAACTCTGAATCCTGCTGAAATGGTTTGAGATGCCTATTCCCACCACGGGGTCAGCAGAAGGGAGCATGTTCCCACCCTTCAGCCTTCCCACTGCCACATACCAGTGGCCAAAGCTAAATTCTGGACTGGAACCACCATTGGAGCTGCTCCAGAACAGTTCCCTTGGCTCTAAGTGCAGCTGGAGCCTGGCCATGTCTGAAAGCACCCAGCAGGACTTGGCAGAGCTTGCCTGCCACAGCCATGGGAGCACTGGAGGTTGGAGGTCTCCTGATGGTTGTGGCCACCAGGAATGTGGAGGTGTGCATGGTCTCTGGCAGGCAGCTCTGCTCCTGGAGTAGGTACATTTCTTACCAGCAAAACTTCATTCTTAGTGGTTCAGCTGGTTTGACTGGTAGGACGAGAATGTGCTTTCCCCAAACTAGTACATGTTTCTTTATATAGTTCAACTATTCTTGGAGTATTTTGTTAATGTAATGTATTTTAACTCCTGTGTCCAGGAAGCCTCCCCCTTTTTAGACATTCCTTGACCTGGAAGCATTGGGCAAGTTTCACTGTATAGCAGTGAAACTCTGAGAGATACAACTCTGGGGGAAATGGATCCTGTATAGGCTATTGTGGGTTTTTTTCTCTTTCCCTGAATACCCCTGTTCTGGGAGCTGAAGTATGACAAGAGGCACTGTCTTTTTTATGCTCTAACATGCCTCTGTGTTTTTTCCCCAGTTGTTCTGCTGGTACTGACGTGCTTGATCTTTGCTGTTCGGCTGGGATTAGTTGCATGGAGACACTGGAAGAGACCACTGGAAGCATCAGAATCCCGAGGTCCAACAGGCACAGTGGCCTGAGACCTCTGGTTTGTGGCTGATACTTGAAAGGGAGAAAAAAGAATTTGGCATGTGCTCGTCCTTCCTTCCTTCCTGTATCCGTTTCCTCGTGCATTTCTCTCCTATTCCCCATTCCAAATGCAGATGTCTTGTATCTGCAAATGTGTCTTGCTCCAACATTCCCTTGGATCAGCTACTCACAACCCTGTCTTGAATTCCTTTGATTTTACCCTGGAAAAGGTCCTGAGCAGCCCTGTGCACCTTTGTGATGCCTGGGCTGTGGCTCTTTTCTCCTGCCAGTGCAAGGAGGGCTGCCAACAGGCACCCAGCAGGCTTGCACACACAGTTGTTCTTGTTTTTTTCCTTGGTAGCTCACTTTCTTTGAAGTGCAGATCCAAGTGAACTGTCCCTGGGGTTCCAGGGGAGCAGTGGGGTGTCTGCCATTCCCTTGGCCATTGGTGCTGAGCATCCTCAAGCCCTGGTGCTGTCAGCAGATCTCCTGCAGGCAGCCACTGCTCCTTTTCTGCTTCTCTTCAGCATGACAGGAACAGATACTACAATTTGATATCTGCCTTTGCAGTGTCAGCTCTGCTGTTTGATATTCAAGGGAGCAGGGGGAATGACTGGAGATTTCTGACACAAATGTGTTGCCCTTCCTTGAGCTGTGCACAGCTTGGGCTGGCTGGATGTCTCTCACTGAGGGAGGGTTTGTGGCTATTCTGGAAGGAGGTTAGATGTACAGATGAGCTCGTACCTGATCTGGGGTGAAGCTTGATGCTTCAAAGGAAGCCTGTTTTTTAAAAAACAGAAAAATTGAACAGGTAGAGCAAGTTCATCCTGGATCAGTGCCTTCTCATGTGGCTTCACCACTTCTGAGATGGGATTAGGAAGCCTAAAACTGGATTGACTGAATTTTTGGACTGCTGCCTTTCCTTCCTGTGCCTAATCGAGAGCTGGTGGTGCCTCACAGGTGTCTGGAAAGTCTTTGCACCAGGAAGGTGCTTTCAGTGCATCCTGCAGTATTATTAACAAAGCTAAATTCTAAAATAACATGAGCTGTTGTTTACATTTAGCAAAAACCAAAAGCAGTGTAATGCAATTCTTCTCATCATTCTGGTGTGTAGTTGTTTTTTTTTTTTTTTTTTTAATTTTCAAATAAATCAGCTAATTCTACCACTCTGCCACTAACTCTATAAATCATCTAAAGCAACTGTCCTGGCTCCTGGCTCCCACCTCATTCATGCCCAGGGTTCCAGAGTGACTCTGGTCCCTTGCTGGGATCTCATGGATGTAGCTGCTTCCACTGATCAGCCTTGGAGGTGAAGAGTTGGAGGATGTAGATTGCTAGGTATTATTTAAACTCCTTTGACCAGAATGCTGCTCATTAAGTTTCTATTTTATTGGCTCTGCCTCCCAAGAGCCCAGCTAATAAATTCCCAGCAGCCTCTCCATAAGCTGCCTTCTTTAATACAGGGGTATTAAATCCACTGCCATGGGGATTAAGGGGTCCAGGCAAGGTGAGAAGCTGCTGTGAGGCTGTGCAGTAGTTAATGCATGGGAGGGTTTTGCATTCTCCCAGTAAGAGCACTGCAAACAGCTCCTGGACTGGGGCAGCTGCACTGCTTTTCCACAGGACATTGAAAAATGCCTTCAGGAGGTTTCTTGGTGTCTGTACCTCATTTCTGTGCTGCCCACATGACCAGAAACTGTATCAAAAACTGCAATTAATTACCTGGGGAGAGTTGACAGGGCTTTTGCAAAGGAAAGTCCTGTCTCACAAACCTCTGAAGGGCTCAAAAAGCACAGGCAAGGGTGAATTGTCCCATATTGCCACTGGCCTCTACAGAGGCACAAAGCCTGCCAAGAAAATCAAAGTCCTCCCACTGGAGATGAAAGCTGGGAAGCAGAGGGGGTGTTTCTCTAGGAAGGGAGTTTGCTGGAGCCATGTGTCACGGGCTGGATGAAGTGGTCACTAAAAATGAAGGGATTGCTTCAGGATGGACAGTTATTTAGGATGGTAAAGGAGAAGCTAGACTGAGGAATTGCAAAAAGCTGTTATGGAACTGAGAGAGGACAGAAGTCATTGCAGGGGTGTCCCAAATGATGCTGTGCTTCACCTTGCAAGTGACACCCTCTTACCTGGCCCTTGCCACTTGGGCACAGGGTTTGGGGTATTGGCAGCCATTCTCACCCAGACATTTCCACATCTGGCAGCAGCAGAGGTAAATCATGGATCAGGAATGGCAGGGAAGGAGAAAAACTTACAACACCCTCCTGCCTCTCTAAAGCTACTGTTCACCCACATCCTGAGGGCTTTTTGCAGCACTGGTCCTTGCACTCCCAGGAGATTATTATGGTTTTGGGAAGAGCAGTGGCATCAGGGAGTGAGATGCCCCCCTGCCCATCCATGCTCCCCAGAGCTGAGGAGCAGCTCAGGAATGTGAGCCCCTTCCCCAAGGGCACCTTGATGTGGTGGCACAGGATGGGTGCTGCTCTTCCCCCTGCTCTCACCACTCCAAAAGGAGAGGAAAGAATCAAAGGCCCTTTTCTGATGAGGTGCTGCAGCAGCACCCATGTAATCTTTGCAGACCTCCCTGCAAGAAAGACCCTGATGACTGCCCTGCAATGATATTGCTGAGCTACCCCAACCCTCATTTGGCCACCCACAAATAATTTCCTGGTCTCCAAAACCCCCTCCAAGCCCTATTTTCTCATAGCTGGGGCAGACAGAGGTTCCCACAGCTGTCCCAGCACACAAAGCTCCAGCCAGCTTTGGGAAAAATGGCTTTTCTTGCATCTGCAGCAGGAACAGGAGGTTAAAAATAAACCACTTGCCCCTTTTTCTTTCAGTAGGCAGGGGGGAAAGCAGATAAAAAATAAGTGTGACCCTTCCTCTTCCAGACCTGGGGATAAAGATAGCTTCAAGACTATTTTTAAAGGCTTTTTGTTTTTCCTGAAATGCCTTATTTTAACTTGTCTTTCCAAAACCACCAGTACATGATTTTGCCCTCAAAAGATTTTTCTTTCGGCAGAGCTGCATTTCAGAAAGCTGGAAGCCTCCCAACCTTTTAGCAAAAAATAATCAGTCCAGCCTTTGTTTCCATGAGGGATTATGGGATTTGGGTGAATTTTATAGGATTTAAAATTTCTTGGAAAGCTGGTGGCCTTAAGAAGGCAAGGCCTGAAAAATTAGCTTAGTTTGTGAAAAGGTGGTTCTGAAAAGGTTCAAGTGCCTTGTAGCCTGGGATGTGACCCAAGTCCCCTAGATCCATGGGGCTGGAAGATGGAGGGGGCTGGCAAACCCAGGCATGATGAGGTTCCCAGGACACGAAGGTATACTTTGCTTTCTGATATAAAATCTGGGTTTACACTTCTCATCCTCTGCAGAGATTCCCTCTGTGGCTACACAGGGAAATAGGGAAAAGCAGGGGGATCTATAAAACACCTCTGTGTGTTTTATACAGATACACAAGGGTGTAACTTCAGTACTATGTCTGGGGATGTGTGGGGATGCTCCTTCCCCAGTCTGGGGCCAGCTCCTGCTCAGGCAGCCCCATCTGAGAATGACCCATCAATTTATCACAGTTTTTCCACAGGGATATATTGGCTGGGCTGGATATTTCTGAGGTGGCTAGGCTGTTGTTTTCAGTAAAAGTTTCTATGAAAATCTGATTCAAAAGAATGTTGTATGGAAGAAATTGTGGGGCAAGGGAAATATGCATTTGAACTGAGAAAGCAAATGTGTTAATTCAAAAGGAATTATTTTTAAAAAAATGAGTTTATAAGACCCTGGGTCAGGCTCTCATTAAAGCCCACACAGCTTCCAGAGAAAACCATGCTTCATTTCTTGCCTTAGGACTCAGCTGGCTCCTCTTCAGCCATGGTGAGAGCTGATGGGAGGCTGGGATGGGGGCAGGTTCCCTTTGACACCTCCCTCCAGCAGCAGCTTGTTCCAAGCAGAACTCCCTGGGCCCCATCCTGCCCACAGCCCCAGAGCACTGCACCCCCTCGGGATGCTCTTGGTTACAGAGCTCAGGCAGAGTCCAGGCAGGAGCCTTGCCTGCTGGGCTCCCAAAAAACAGAGCACCCAGGCAGGGGAGACATTGTGTTACAGTCTAATTTGTTCTTGGCTTAATGCTACCCTCAGGACTAATTACTTTATATTGAAACATCTGTGAAATGAAGTAATAAATAAATAAAGCTGAGAGAGAAGAGATGTTACTTCATGATGCAAAACACCAGAACAGAAAGCAACATTGCTTTTCATCTGCAATTCAGAGCCACTTTGCAAACCCATCTCCTGGCTGCATCCAGGGGCGAGGGGTACAGTGGGATACAGGGACTGCTGCTGAGATATGGGCACAAGTGGCACCAGCCACAAGGGCCACCACCAGCAGGAAAACATGGAAAACACTTCTCATAGCATCTTGTTGGAGGAGCTCGGGCCTCGGAGAGGGAACACAAAGAAGGGCGGCTCCAAACGTGGCACCCCCAGCACCCCAAGCCCAGCCCTCGCTGGCTGCACCCCCATTTCCTTATCTGTGATGCAGAGATGAACAGGACAAACCTCCCTGTGGAGGACTGTGAAGAACTCCAGATAAAAGCATGGAATACATACAAGGATGATTAAAGACAGCAGCACCCTTTGCTATGCACACAGTCTAAACATGCTGGGCCATCCTGGGCTCTTTGAAAACTGTTAGATGTTCTTCAGCTAAATATTTATTTTATCTGCTGGGACAGCCTCGTGTCGGCAGATCAGCTCACTCCCTCTGTCAAAGGCATCTCAGCAAAGGCTTTTGGGCTGGGGCAGGACTCATGCATGGGCTGAACTTGTGGGAAAAAATGCTGGAGCAGCCCCAGAGCCTGACCCTGCTCCCAGCAGAGCTGGGGCACTGCTCAGAACATGCATTGGCTGTGTGATTGCACCATGGGCCTTCCCTGCTGGAAAATTTGACTCAAAGCACTTGAATAGCCTCACAAGGATGCTGTGTTTTCTCCCTTCTCTTTGGGAAGCAAGGATCTTGAAGGCCTTTGGCCAAGAATCTGTAAAATGCGATGTTTAACCAATGAAGAAGAGATTGATTGTTGCCTGCTCAGGGTGGGACCGATTAGGGAGTGCTGGAAGTGACAGTGACATTAGCTGGTAACTTGGGTGGCCTCAACACTGATCTAGTTAAAACATGAGCTCAAAAAAATGGGCATTACTGAAAAGTATTTAGCTTGAGTCCCTGACATATCTTTATCCAAGAGAGAAAAAAACAAATTGTGTTTGGGCCTGTGGTTGCCACTGCTTACCGTTGTGGCAATGCATATTTTGCCACCTATTTTGCAGGAACAGAATACAGGAATATTTCGCTGTGAAATGGTCTCAGGACTGAGAGAGGAGCACAGGGATTGAGCAAAGACATCTGAGAGCTGTGGCAGACCAGCCTGGGAGCCAGAGTCTGGGTTTCCTTGTCCTAATGCTTTACCTTAAGCTCGCTAAAAATGGTATGGACAAAACACCTGCATGCTGTTGTTGTTTTGGGCTGTGTTCTGGGCCAAAAATGCAGCCTCCTGGGAGACCCACTGTGTTTCCCCTCGTTTATGGGGTGACTTTCACCCTGCAAATATGTTTCTGCCCAATCCTACTACCCTTGAGATAAGAAAGTTCCCTCCAGGAGTGGCAAAGTGTTTGGTAAGAAAAGTCCCATCAGACAGAAGCTCATCACAGATGCACTTTGAGAAGACCAGAAAACATGAGGAGACACCCACTGTGTGCCTGATACCAGCAGCAAGGGCAAAGTCATGGCTTGGGGCTGCACATGTCCTCCATCACTGCTGGAGCAGGTGGAAGTGTTCCATGAGGCATTTTTGTCTGATGGCTCCTTGATACCCAGGACAGACCCTACACACCAGTCATGCCAGGCACATTCCTACCCTGATGCAGCAAACCACTGTTTGGATGCTTCTGACATCTCCTTGGGAAGACACCGCCCAAGGAGAAGCTTTGGGACACTGTATTTATGTATCTCTCTGCATTATCACTCCATCAGGAACACATCTTTCCTACCTGGAGCTCACCTGACCAAAAGATGATAGGAAATGTCAGACATACTGTCCACATAACACTAGCCAGAGGAATGCATTCTACTCAAAACAGTAGGAAGAAAAGCTGGTGGTTTAGTGGGATGGATGGAAAACCAGGAAAAACACTGTTGTGGTTCCTCAGACAAGAACATCTTGTTCAGCCAAATGCAAAGGTGTTCCTTGAGGACACTCCTGCAGAGACAAGGAGACGGGGTGATGGCAGTGATGTTGGTGCCTGGCTGGGAAAATGTAAAGGAAGCATTTGAGAATTATCACAGCATTACCACAAAACATATGCAGGCAGGGTAGGAATGAGGTCAGGACTTCTGCAGCATCTGATCCTTTTTCTTTTTCTTCCAGCACTGGCACCGTGTGGAGGAGGGGAACATGGTGCTCCTGTGCCCATATTCCAAGATGAGGGCAGGGAGGATTCCTGCTGCCCTTTGGGAAGTTTGGTCACACAGCTGCTACCAGACTGAGGTGTTCCCTGTGCTGGAGCTGCTCCAGCCTACAGCAGGAGTGGGGACACTGATGTCAGGCAGTGTCCTGCCTGATCCTGCAGCAAATCCAGCAGAGCCAGCCATGGCTGCCTGTGGATTTCTTTGCTCTCTCCAGCAGGTTTTTCAGTGCAGTATCAGCTGCACGTTATCAGCTTGGGCAGGGAGGAGCTGAAACAAAGCAAAAAGCCATCCCCAAAATGCCCATGATCCTGGCCTTGCGCTGCTGAGCTGCCCTGGTGACCTCACTCAGATCTTGTGCCCATGTCCCTGTGTGGGATGCCAGCTGTGCTCACCACCCCATTCTCTGCCTGAAAACCTGTCCCTGGGGCTTCCCCCGAGGGTAGAAACCCGGCAGAGATGTTGATGAGTTACTACGAATGTGCTCCTTAAGCAGTCAGGAATTGTAGCCTAGGCCCTGGGGTGTGTACCCGAAGCACCACTCCACAAATCCTGAGTTAAAACCCAGCCAAATTTTAATCTGCTCTCTGGATACTGAGGGCAACCTGCACGTAGGCATCCACTGGTGAGTGCAGAGAGCTTGCTGCAGTCAGCTGAGATGATTTCCACCGGCATGAGGGTGCAGTGAGATAGTTTTTTTTCAATATTAATGAACCCTTCTATGTTTCATTCTGTTAAATGGAGGAAGTGAGCAGCACGAGGTGTCCTGGGGCTGGCTCACACCAGCCCTCATGCTACATGAAACTCAAGCTCTTGAGAGATGAACTTTAGCCCTACCAAAAAGCTCCAGTGGTAAGTTTAAAAATGCTTTCCTCCCACCCCCTCAGGGATTGCAGATGTGTTGCTGAATGGGCAAGCAGCAGCTTCAGCAGCTCAGCCAGCCCATGGGGCTATCCAGTGCCTGAGGGCAGGAAAACAGCTCACAGCAAGACTGGGACCTGGGGCTGGCATAAAGAGAGTCCACATTAGGAAGGCCCTAGGGCATCTCTAGGATGAGACCCATTTGTGGGGTTTCCCATGGTATTGCCTTTGATGTGTCACTCAGAGAAGCCCATGGGGAAAAAGGAGCTTCCATTTCTCACCCTCTTCCACTGATGCTGTCCAGATGCAGAAGTAGTTGAGCCTCTCAAAAGATGCAAGGCTTGGCATAAAGGGTTGGGCTTCCTCACTGGAAGCCTCCTAAAGGCTGTTTCCTCATTACTCAACTCTTCACACCCCCCTAGAAACCTCTTGATCTTCAAACGCCTCCCAAAAGGCAAAAACACTTGGTGTGAGGCAGCACTGGAGCAGCTGCCAGCACACTGCCTTCCACAGCACTGGGATGGAGATGGTCTGGGAAATTACTCCAACCCAGGTGCTGAAACAAGAATCTTTTTTTCCCCCTTCCCTCTTCTGATAGAAAGGCAGCTCTTTTCCTCAGCCATGATGGGATCTCCTGTTGTTCAACACTGATGGATCACAAATCAAAGCAGTGCTGGATCTTCACCTTGTGGAACAGAGCTTGTTGTGAGCAGCATCTCCAGCAGACATTATCCATCTCTGCACTAGATCCAGGATCTGCTCTGGGCTGAACCTGGTGGCTGGGCGAGGCTAAGTGGCATCACAGCCTGAAATCCTGATTGTGGTTCCCAAGCTTTGTTTGTTTCTCCTCTGTCTGTCCAGGAAATTAGTTTTTAAGAGGCCTGGATGGTGCCACAGCTTTAAGGGAGGGCATGGAGAATGTGGCCAACCCAGGAAATATTGGGGGACTGTTGCTCTGGAAGAAACATCTCCCTGAAACCCCGTGAAAGCAATTCCCCTGTGGGCAGCAGTGATCTGGCTTGAGATGTTTTTAAGGCTGGACACAAAGGTTTTTTTCTGATTATTTTGTTATTGTTATTATTTTTTTTCTGATTATTTTGTCACACTGAAATGATTCTAATGAAGTTTTGGAGGGTGGCAGTGCCCAAAATGTCACGTCTGAGAAGAGGCCTGGCTTCTGACTCCTGCAAAGCCAATCTCTCTGCTCAAGCTTTCCCAACCAGGGTGTGTAAAGCAATGAAGATCCTCTTGAAGCCTTTTGACAGCTTGTCAAAGGGAGGCTGTGTGCACTGAAGGCACCCATGACACAGAGTACAAGCCTCTCTGGGGGTTTTGTCCTGCAAAACTGAATTTCAGGAAAGGATTGTTGTTGAGCAGTGGTTTCTGTCCTCACCACAGGGGGTTGAACAGGCTTCAAAGAGAGCAACAAATGCAAAAATCCATTGGCTGACTGATGGGTCAGAGGCTTCAAGATGAGACCCACACACACACTTTGCAAAGAAAATATGGGATAATCAGGCAATAAAACCTTGAAAATCCCTCTTCCAGCCAAAGCAGCCCATCTCTGTCCCTGGGTAGCTCTCTTGCACGGTTAGCAAGCCTCTCCACTTGCAAGCTGTACGTACACACATGCCATATTCCCCATCAGAGGGTGATAAACACACTTTTAACTCGAAGTGTGTTTATCTCTTGGCTGACAAGAGCCGCTTAAGAGCTTCGTTTGCCGAGTCCTACAGAGGCATCCTCCCTCCCGCTGCCAGCAGGGTGCTGGAGTGTGTCTGCTGCTCTCTCCCCAGGGGCAGACCTGTCCCTCAGCCCACCCAGAGCTCTCTGCAGCTCCACACGCTCTGGGTGAATTTAGTTTGACAGCACAACCTGCCTGAGCCCACGGCAGGGCAGGGCAGGGCTGCCTGGGGTGGCACTTGGCTTTCCAAGGGGTGAAGGAGGAGCCACAAACGCTGAGGTCTCTGGCTGTGCCCGCGGCTGCTGAAGCTGCCAGGACGCTTTTGGAAGGGTTTGCCCACAAACCGTGTGCCCACATAGCTGGAGAGGGGCAAAGTGTCCTCCTTCAGCTAAGGCCTGGCCAGGGAAAGTTTGGACATCCTCTGCCAGGATGTGATTCCTCTGTGGGGGCAAATCAGTGCAAACAAGGACCTTCCAGGCAGGGGGGGATGATCGTGCCTTTTGCTCCATCTGCTCAACCTCCTCTTTCTCACACATTTCCCACTGCATTTCAGCACAGCCGGGGGCTCTTCAACCCCCACTGCCCATCCTGCTTTGCCGCTGCGGAAAACATCCCCCGGACAGGAAAATATCCCTTTTCCTCCCACCTGAGGCTGCAGCTGGAAATGCAGCACAAGACAAACGGGCTCTGGCTGCAAAAGGGATTTTTTGGGAGGGCGTAGAGCACCATCTAGTGAAGGCTAGCGAGGGGCCCATCAGCCAGCCTGGGGACCAGCTGAGACCAGCTACGTCCTGGAATCACAGAATTGTTCGAGTGGGAAAAGACGTGTGAGATCATCGAGTCCAAGCATTAACCCAGCGCTGCCAGGCCCACCACTAACCCATGTCCCTAAGCACCACATCAATGCACTTTTTGAACACTTCCAAGGATAGTGATTCTACCAGATCCCTGAGCAGCCTGCTCCAGTGTCTGACCACCCTTTCAGTGGGGAATATTGAGTTAGTAAGACATGACTTTCCCTTCAAGAACCCTTTCTGGCTTCAAGCATAGGTGCTTGCACCCTTAGGTAGGCACTGAGCAGGATCTGGCTTGTCTTCTCCCAGGGTTTGCACAAAGAATTTTTGTCTCACCAGCAGAAAAAGTGCTGATTAGAAGGGAGTGCAACTTCTTGTGGTGCTTCTTTTTCCAGCTTTCTCCTGTTCCTTCTGGAGGGGACAGGGCAGCTGGGATTTGTATGCAGACAAAAAGCAGAAGTCTTGCTCACAGCTGAGCAGAGCTGAGCTGAGAATTGCTGCCATAGCTGAGCAGAGCCCTTTGTCCAAGGGCCTGGGGAGAATTTCCGTCCCCCTGCAGCTCCATGTGTTTAGACCTCAAATTGTTTTGTCCTAGGAAACGTTAAAAGTACCCAAAACCTCATTCCTATTGCTCTTTTTTGTTGTGTGACCTCTTTCTGTCTGTGACTTTGGCCTGAGAGGTGGAGAGCCAAGACCTCCTCACAAAGGCTGTGAGATGCTGCCCACCTGCCAACCTGCCCCTGCAGCTGCTCCAATTAAAACCTCAAGGATGAGCCAACATGGCTAGCATCTCCCTTTTTGGATGTGTTTGAAGTGCCTCATTGCTTTAGGCAGTCTGAGCTGTAATTAAGTTATTAGCAAGAAAACTTTAAGCTTTACAATCACCCTTTATGACAAAATATCTCAGAGGGCTGTCAAGCAGGTGTTTTAGAGAGTGAAAAAGCCTTTTGGTGCCAGAGCAGTCTCAGATGTCCGAGGACAAGTCTGTGACAGCAAATCCCTGCAACACCCCTGGCCAGGAGCAGCCTGTCCTGTGATGAGCTGCCCCATAGGTTGCTGGCTGGGTCTTCTCCCAAGGCTGCTCCTTCACAGCAGCACTGCTCTGATAAGGAGCTCCTCCTGGTGTCTGGGATCTTCCTGGTGGGACGTGTGTCCTGGGGCAGCCCCTGCTCCAAGCTCTGCCCAGGGGTGAGGGCCAGTTGCCTTTATGCAGCTCCTGCTTACAGTCCTGCTCTCACCTCAGGATATTGCTTGGCCCTGAATCATTCCAACCCCTCTACAGGATCTCCAAGGCTGGATTCAGCTCTGCCTGCACCTATAGCACAAAGTCACTTCCAGTGTCCCTCTCCCCAAATCCTGCTTGGCTGAAATAAGCCGTGTAAACACTTCCTTGCAAGCACACGGAGTGTCTGCCCCTGCCACGGCCCTCGGCAGGGCTGGAGACGCTCCTGCGGGCTCAGGGCAGGTCGGGGATGCTCTTCAGGCCGCCCCGTGCACAGCAGGATCCCAAGGGGAGGAAGGGCTGAGCCCTGGAGCCGCCTTCCCAAGGCCTTGGTGTGGCCATTTGCTGGCTGTGCAGAACCCTCTAGAGGGAGCCCCGAGCCCAGATATCCCCAGGCGAGGGATCAGGTCACAGAGACGTCCTGAGCGTGTTCAGATGGAGGTTTTGGGGGCGTTTTGTGGTTCCTTGGGCTTTTTTCCTTAAGGCTCCGCACTGCTTTAATGGTGCCATCGGTTGCAGCTGTGGGGTCGCTTGGCCTCTCCGAATATTTCTGCATGTCCCCATCTCCCTAAGTGCCTCCTCACCCACCTCCAGCATCTGTTCCTCCTAAACCTCCCTGAAGAGGGTTAAAAATCTCCCCTCATGATGCCGCCAAGGGCATTGCACTAACAGAGGTGGGCACTGCACTGCCCGGGCCCCAAGGCCAGCTCTGGTGGGAGCATTTTGGGGCAGCAGCCATCTCTGTTGGCATTTACAGCTCTTCACAGAGCAGTGCCCTGGGCCATGGCTGCCTGCTGGGGAGTCCCCAGGCTCCTGTGCAAGGAGCACAACTTTGTTTCCTTACAGGAAAGGCCCTGTGGGTCTCAGTGGTGGCTCCATTCCCAGCCCATGGTGAGCAGGAATGAGCTTCCCGCAGCGAGTTGCTGGGAAATGGCAAGGACAGGCCTTTTGTGCCTGCCTGGCAGGCTGAGCATGGTGCATGGAAAGGGACACTAGGAACACCGTGCTGCCAACCAGAGCCTGCCCTGGACCTGCTCTCTCAGTCCAGCAATGGGTCATCATGGACCCCTTCAGCCTCTGTGCAGGAGAGGCAGGTCCCACCCAGGTGTTCAGCCAAGAGCAGCTCTGAGAAGTCTCTAGCAGAATTCTCTAAGCCTTCCCCTATTTGGCATGGGTGATACAGAGCTCACAAAGGCTTCTTTAGCTGTCCCTGCTGGTTCTTGCATGGGTTTCCCCTTTTAGCAGGTGGGTACAAACAGGAGCTCCTGCAGGAGATACTAGATGGGGTGGTATCTCAAGGATTTGTGTATGCATGTGTATAATAAAGGCACGGGCATGGGCAGCTCCTTCCATTAGTCTCCAAGTGTATCCCATGGTCTGATTGCACATGGAACAGCAAAAGTCACTTGATCTCCAAAGCTAGCTGTGTCCATCCTGCTGAAGGTCTTCCCAAGGGAGTATCCCACCTCTTCTGCCATCCCTCTGTCCTCCTTCTGCTGCTCTGTTCCTCTGGGTCGTCCATGCTCAACAGATACCCTGGCACTCCTTGGCCAGGTATCCCAGCAGCCACAAGGTGAGTTGAGAACAGCAATGGAAGCTGCCTGGTGCCACTGGAGCAGCTCTGTTCCCTTGTGTTCCAGAAAGGGTTGCAATGGCTCTCTTCCCCATCCTCATGACTCCCTCCTCCTCCTCCTCAGCTACTTGCAGCATCAAAGCCCTGAAGTCTCCACTCCTCCATTCTCAGGAGATCTGGTTTAGCAGTTAGTGAAGGATTTATGCTGTGATAGGACAGTCACTGCTGCCTGCAGGAATAAGTCTCACAGATATTAACCATTTTGGGACCAAGGGCCTGCTGGTTTGCCTTCTCCAGCCTGGCAGGATCTTCTCCCTTTCCTGCCCATTCCTTTATTCATTTACAAGTCCTGTGAAGTCCCAAGCGACATCTGATTTCCATCCAGTTGGACAGCAAACTTACATTTTTCTCACGGTCTCTGTGCTCTTGTGCTTTGGGTCTCTGCCAGGCACTTCACATCTTTAACTTGCCTTTTTATTTTTTTTTCCTTTCAGACCACATTGCTCAGGTCCTCCCTCCCTCTTTCCTCCCAGCCTTTAAAGGAAGCAAAATAAAAGCCGTCAACAAGAAGAGCCAGACTCCTTCCAGGACTCCCCAGGGATGGACCTGCTCCCTTCCCTCCATGCCAAGTGGCCCAGGGATGCTTTCCTGCAGTGCCAGCAACAGCAGCTGCTCAACTTTCTACTCCAAAAGTGAGAAATGTAGCAGCCAGTGCTGATAAAAGGGGCTGCTCTCCCCCCCATTTTGGTCAGGGCTCTACTCTCACTTGGGCACAAATCACTGCCCCCAGTCACTTGCCAATGCCAGATACCCTGCATGTTACTTCTGTTTCCCAAAATTCTGAGTAACTCTCTTCATTCTGGGGGGCTGAGTGGATGTTCCTCTCCCCAGAGGTGGTGGTGTTCTGCTGCTCACCCACTTCCAGCCATCACGGGAATGCAGAGGGAATGCAACAAGTACCCTCAAACTTGCTTCCTTTCCCACCGCCCCGCGGCCTTTTTCCTTTCTGCTCTGTTGGTGGCAGGGTGGGAAAGAGACAGGAGCACATCCTGGTTTCCCCCTCCCCAAACCTCTTTCTTCCCAGGACTTTTCCTCTTTGACACCCATCTGGCCAGTTATGGACACAGGGACAACACAGAGATGCTGAGCCAGGCACCAAACTCCAGCATGGCAGAAACTCCTGCTGGTAGCAAAGCCTTGGAGCTGGCTGAGGACAGCAGGGACCAAGGCAGTTTTCCTAAAATATTCCAAAACCAACCAACCACAAGAGCCCTCACCAATCCCATTAGCTGCTGGTGCTCAAAGGCACCACAGCTACGTTGGGATTGGGGATTTGCTAGTGATCTACACTGAAATGGAGTGCCATGGTGGCTTTTCTTCTGCTTGGAGACAACCTTGAGGCAGAGTGAATCTGAAGTCATGGTGAAAATATCTTTCTGGATCAGATGTTTTCTGGGCTGCTGGGGCTGTGCACCCCCTTCTTGCATACAGGCAAGTCTGTGGAAATCTGCTCTTATGTCAAGACTTATTTTGATCACAGTGAACTTTGCTCCCTCTTGATTTCCTCTGCAGGAAGCAAAGTCCCTTGGGTCAAAAGGTCTCCTTGTTTTACGCAGGGGAAGTCTTGTGGCAGCGTAGATATACAGCCTTGCCATGCAGACTCAACTGTTTTTTTCTTGGAAAAATGATTGATACTTAAATTACATCAGGAGTCTTGCGTTAGCAGCTGAGCCTGCCCTGAAGTTGTTAAGGGCAAGATGAATCTCAGCAGTCAGTGATGACTGAAGGCAAAGGCTGCTCAGCCCTTTAGGTTGGGCATTTTCTCCTCATGGAGATGCCTATTTCAAGCCAAGTAACTACAGAAATGTCTGTCATGTTACAAAACAGCAAAAGGTGCACTTGATTTTTCTTCCAGACTGGACTAATTGGTTTCTGCATCCCAGAGGGTGACAGGAATCTGCTGAGACAGCAATAAGTGCATTTTGAGGAAATTGGAAAGCACAATTTTCTAATTTTCCTAGTTGACAAAACTTCTATATGTACTGGATATATGACCTTACCTCTCCTCCTTACCCCAAGCTGTCCCTCCAATGCCTGGGACAGGTTTGTGGGGTGCCACCATGGCACCCTTGTCCCAGCCTCTGTCTTGGTCAGTCTTTCCACCACATTAAATAGGCTGCTCTCAACATTTTCCTTGATTTTAGGCAGAATTGCAAAGGCATCAGAGTTCACCCCATTCCTAGGTCTCATCCCCTAGAACCTCCTGTGTCAGATGGGACTCCTGTGCCAGCCTTTCAGGAGAGGTCATGCTTGAACATGATGGTCAAAGAAGAGTTTAGGACTCTTTAGCCTGACTCATTTCTTTTACCTGCTCCTCGTGAATCAGTTTTAGTTCTTTTTGCTGTGGTGCCTGAAGCTGCTGTGGGCTGAGGTTGCTGCAGAGAGCTGGGCATGCGAGCACTTGCCCTGAAACTGGGGGACCTTGATGCCTCCCTGGGTGGCTGCCTCCTGCACAGCACCTTGGGCCACACCAGTGGTGCTGTTTTGTGTCATCTCATTTTAACACACCACCAAGAGTCTCTTCTGGCTGTGTCCTGTGGAGGCTGGAGGCAGAGGGAGGCTGGCTTATGCCAGAGGGGTGCTGCTTCCCACACGCGCAGGTCAGTGCAAGGCGCTGGTGCAGCCTGGAGGTGCCAGAGTACCCCGGCCTAGCAATGTCTCTGCTCAGTTACTGGGATGCTTCAGGGAGAAAAGCCTGCCCCTTCACTTCTTTTGCCTGTTATCCTCCTTTTGTGAACATCTATGGAATCTAGACAGGGCTGGGACCCACACAGAGAGCTCCTCTTCATTTTTAGCTGTCTGGATGAAAGTCGTGAGTGCTCCATGACTCACCTTGCTCCCTTGCATGAGGAGGAAACTTTCCTTTATGGCTTCCCTCTGGGATATCTTAATGTAAAATGAGTCCTCCTGGTATACACCAAATCCCTGTTTCATGGGATATGCTGTGTGGGGCGTCCTGCAAGCTCCCTTTGTCTGGTTTTTTTTCCCCCCTGTTGCATCTGCACCACATCTCTGCTCCATAGGGGCACTGGAGGCCACGCTGTGGTACCAGTGCGGCTGGAGTTTGGTCTGCATCTGAAAGAGAAATCAGTTGTAGGAGTAACAATGAAGAAAAAGATGAAGAAAAAGGAGGAGGAGAAGAACAGCCACAACAATGAGAAGGAGAAGAATACAAGAGAAAGACCTGGTGTGAAACAGCGAAGGAACACAGCACACTTGGGTGAAGTTGTGTTTTAGCCCCTCTCAATTTATCCTCCATCATTTCTATTATTGGTCTTGGAAAGAAAAAGAGGAGAAGTGTGAATCTGAATTTGAGGTGCTTTATAGGAGTGACCTGCTCAGTGTGCCCAAAAGCCTGGTTTTCATCAGCTCTCTCATGTGGATTCTCTGATGTCTGATGTGGGATGGGGTAACCCACAGCCAGAGCCATCAGCAGGATTATTTTTTAATTTTATAATGACTCACCATTCTTTGTGAAAAAACTATGGAGTCTTAATAACAGTCTTGGAGGTTTCTACCCTCTGAAATGGCCTGCTGAAATTGGGCAAGAAGTGTCCCTACTCAACGGAGACTGCAGGACTGTGCCACCCAGTACACGCCAATAAACAAATCTTAAAAGTGTCACAGTCCCTCCTAGGAAAAGTAGAATAAAAGAGTCCAAACTTTAGGGGTTTTGGGCAGAAGTGGATTCAGCAGCATGCTAATGCCTGATATTCATTACAGCTTTAAATCAGTGCTTTAAAAATAGGTCCTGTGATGATGAAACATGCTGTCAGGAAATGTCACTCACCTTGTGACATGGCAGTTGGAGATTTATACGGTAACACCTAATGATTTTAAGGGGTTCTGCCTAAAATGGGACTTGGTGCTAAAATTCAAACCGTACAAGGTCACAGCAAGTGTCGGGCTACTTCTGGCAGAGCCCTGCGAACAGAGGAAATTCTGTGGTGAGCACTTGGCGACAGCACTGAGACACTGCAGCAGTAAAACCTCAAAGCACATCTCCAAAATGCAGTGTGGGACTGTGCATGAAAGACTTCAGGGCTGTCCTGGGCAGGATGAGCCCGTGGCACCCTGAGGGTCTGGCATGGGGACACATATGGCTCCCATTCCTCCAGTGATGTTGCAAAGAAAGGATTAAGAAAAGACTTATTTTGGTTGCAGACAAACCACTAGCAACTGAAAATAAACAGGCAAGACATCAGCTCCAACTGAGCTTTGAATAAAACGCAGGATTTGAAAACAATAGTTGTTTGTTTCAAGCACAACTTCAAGGAAGGCAGAAAAACCTTTGATCTCCTGAGCCCCTCTGCTGTGTAGCTTTCAGTTTTAGATGTGTGTCTTGTTGGGTGCAGATCTTAATATAGCTATTATCTTACAAGTTGGATGAAAAAAAGAAAAAGCTTGCTGGTCATGGCTTTTGTGCAAGACATCTGGGTGCCAGAGAGCTTGAGAGGTGATGGAGGAAGTGGTCCAGCAGCACTCAGGAATTTTTCCTTTGAGACATGTTGCTTCACCCCTTCCTACCCTTTCTGCACTTCCCAATGCCTTGGGAAGCTGGACCCTCCAATGTCAGGGAGCCCTGACACCCCTAAGGACTGATTTTCAGAGGAGAGACAAGAGGAATGGATTTTTTTCCAAAAAACTTCTGGTTCAAAGTGATGCCACTGAGCAATGGAATAATTTTGAGCTCAGTTTTTTCTCTCCTTCTAAATCTCTGATTTCAAAGCCTTTGTTTTTCCCTTTAAACAGACATAGATTGCTTTAAAGACAGAGCAGTGTTTCCCTGCTTGGCTAATTAAAGCCCCAGAATCTGCCTTTGTGCAGTGGGGCTGTCTGGTCCTCAGTGAGCCCAGAGATAACTCTGCTGCAGCACTTTGATCATGCCTGGACACAACTGCACCTGCTCCCACTGCCCTGGAGCCACTCCAGGCACCCAGGGAGGGAGAGAACCTCTGGCACACAAAAGGGATCCCACCTTGGTTAAAGGGTGTGGTGGGTGCAATTCCTGCACAGTTGGTTGGTGGTGACCAGCCCTGGGTGAGCAAAAGGGAGCTGGGGGAACGTTCTGCCTTGGTGGATGGAGGAACAGGTGATCCCAGCTGGAATGCCACCAGTCCAAAGCTGCACCTTCCCTATTCTCCTTCACTTCCTACCACGCCATTCTGTGCATGATTCCTGCAATTTCTCCTCCCAAACACACCTCCTGTCTCTCTACATGTGATTTTTTGGGGGTGACACTCTTGAGAAAAGGGTTCAGGGTGTGTAGCACTGCCATCTGTACCTGTATGCTGAGAGCACTCAGGTTTTTACCCAGCAGGGTAGGAGACTGAAGCAGATCTGTCTCAGCTGAAGGGATAATTCCTTTGGCCACAAAGAATGTGAGTTGTGCATGCCCAAGGGGACATGGCATCTGTGGGACCTCAGGCACAGCTCATAACCATATAGAGGAGGAGGAGATGTGGATGTAATGGGAACAAGGAAGAGGGAAGGTGGCAGTGACAGGTTTTAGGGACCTGGGTGGTTGAAGCTGCAGGTGGAGTGACCACAGTCCTGTGTTTGGGTTGATGTCATAAACACCACCCTTCAGACATCCATCAGCAGGGTTAGACTATGGCACCAGGGTTTTTTGGACAGGAGTCTTTACTGAGGAAAAGAGGAGCATGTAGAGGAAGGAGGAGAGTAAAAAAAATTGTTGCATGAAAAGAAATTAATGGGGATAAATTAAATATGACCTGAAGAAGTCACCAGAAACATTGTCTGAGGGAGCTTTGAGGGTGGAGGGATGAGACAGAGAGCCCATCACTGCTAAAGACAGCACTGAGGGAGCAAGACTTTGGCTTAGCCCTCTACAAAATCACTTTGCACCACGACTTGCCCTGACTGGCTGTGCTGAGGCTCCTGGTGTGCAGAGAGATGCCTGGGTCAATAAAACAAGCAAGGTCCATGGACACCTCTCTGTCCTGCTTCTCCTTGTGCCTGCAGCACTGCCCCAGTTTCCAGCCCGCAGTGGTCATTTCATGAGCCCCAGGTGGGTAATTCATTCATCAGCCTTCAAAGTTCCTCCCCTGCCTGAGCCCACATCAGCTCCACATCACCTCCTCCAGCTTTTCCTGCTTCAACCCAGTCTGGTTTGCACTGATGCAAGAAAAAAGTTGCACAAAGTTGCTCAGAAACAGGCCCCTCCGGTTATTTCCAGCTCCTCCAGAACTGTTTGAAACCCTACACCAAGACCTCCCAGTGCTGCTTTCTCCCTGTGCTCCTATTCTTTTGTCCTTGCCTCCACCTCGGTGGCTGAGGTTTCTACCCAGCCATACACCCAGAGCTGCTGGGAGGAGGCAGCAACCACTGCAGCCCCAAATTCCCACCCAGCTCCTTCTCAGCCAGGCTGCAGCACTGGAAGTCAAGCCCTGTAGCAGCAGTGCCAGCAGGGAGGCAGCAGGAGCAGCTGCTGTACCTTCAACAAAAATCGGCAAATTCCCTGCTGAAATGGATAATTAGTTCCCCCTGCTTGACTGCTTCTGTCAACTATAATAGTAACAACATATTATCAATATTTATTATTACTATTCAGTCCAAGAATTATGTCACTTCACTCTTGCCTCGCTACCTGTCCCTTCACAGCATCCATTGGTGTTGCAGGCACCTCTCACCCCTCCCATGTGAGCCACCTCTGGCACAGCTGGTGGATCCTGGGAGCTGTTTTTGGGGTGTCTAAGCTAAGAGCTGGCAGGGCCATGAGCAGGGCTTGCTGCTGTGGAGGACAAGCTGCTGCCTCCAGGGTCCCCATGGGGTGATGTGTGTGTGCTTGGGCTGGGGTTGGAGATGCTCCAGTGACCACAGCATCAGCAAGGCATCCAGAAGAAAGCTTCACCACTGGCTTTGGATTTGCCTCTGGATGCCTTCCACCTCCCATCCTGCCACTGGGTCTGAAAACTCAGCTAAAATAGCTGTAGTTGCCCACCAATGCTTGTGACTCACTGCTTGGCAAACTTGAGCACTGGTTGCTGCTTGTCTCTTGAGGAGTCCCAGAACCTGTGAGTGGGGAAATCTGCATGATCCCATGTACTAAGGGGTCTCCTTCCTTCACTAAGGAGTAGGAAAACACTCATAAAAAAACATATGTCTGATGTAGGCATAAATTGTACAGATGCTTTGTGCTCCCCCTTTCTCAAGCCCCTTTATTCTGGAGGTTAAGAAATACTGTGTTTTTATCTTCTCTGCTGTCTTCTCCCTCTCCTTCTTGGCCTCAGACCAGCTGCCTGCCCTAATAAATAATGTAACATCTGAAGGGGCAGTTTGTGATCTGATCTTATCAGATGGATGGTGTCAATGGAAGGGCTGAGCCAAACCTGCTCTGCTCTCTCCCACGTGGGATCTATTCCAGTGTCCCCTGGGAGAGGTGCTCTGTTCAGGTATTGATCCTCTACCAGGGCTATCAAAAGGCTGAAGCTACATTTTCCTCCTCTGTGCAGGAGCATCCTGGCTCAGCATGTGGAGAAAGTGTACATGGCTTAAGGGAATAAAAGCTCAGGGATTTAAGTATAGGCCTAAGGTTTTACAAGTGCCTGAGTGTGTTCCTGAGCTGGGGCCTGAGGGAATGTTGTTATTGTATTACCCAGCCTTTATGGGATTGCCATGGACTGGTGGGAGCAGCCAGGCAACCGTGGAGATTTCCTGGGGCACTGGGCACACGGCCCGTTTGAATTCCCTTCAGTATTAGCTGGGTTGGGTTGGTCTCTCAGGACAAAGAAAGCACAAGAAAGCCTGCACTAGAGATCTTTTCATGGCCAGAACTGTATTGCCTAAGTCAAAATCTTGCCTTATTTCCCAATGCTCCCTCTGTGGTCGGGGGGAAATGGACTCACACCTGCATCAGAGCAACAAAAATCATCTTTTTGGGCTGTGTTTGAGGAGATGCAAAGCTGCCCCTATGGCAAAGGTGTATTTTCATATAGGTGGGGCTCCTTTAACAGACCTCTTTACCTATGAATTCCCAGTGAATGCTGAGAGCCCCCTACTCCCAGCCAAAAGGACACCAGGGTCAGGTCATAGGATTCAGTCCTAAATTTCAGAAACGCTGTCTACAAATAAATCCTTCTCACCATGAGAAAGCAGCAAAATGATGTACCACATACCCATGGGCACATACCCCCTGTGGGAGAGGAAAAAGCCATCTGGGCTCAGAGGGCTGGAGGAGCAGAGGAAACCCCACACTGGCCAGGCCCTTCTTGCACAGGACTCCCCCAAACCTCCATACTCCTCCTCCTGTCATTTGTGCCACACAGGCACAGCAGCCTTCTTTCCAATGATGCACAACTTATACTGATAATTTCCATAATAAAACAATCTTGGAAAAAAGCCACCCCAAATTATCAAAATAAAAACATTTTTAAACAGTTGAAATATTAAAAATATTTCTAAATAACTTTGCTTTTGAAATTATCTTTGCTTTTAAAAATTACTTCAGTCCTAATTGAAAATGAGGAATAAGTTTATTTTCAAGAGTTAAATGACTTGGAAACAGAGTGAAACAATTTTGCTTCAAGTTGTCAGGCACACAACTGCCTGAGCTGAAACAAAAAAAAAAAAAAAACCAAAAAAAAAAAGGAGGGGGAAGGGATTGCATCCTAAAAACTAAACTAAGCCCAAGATGGGAATTGTGGGTTCTCTTCCTGCAATACCAGAGGAAGAGGAGGAAGGAGAGATTCTGAGCACCCTGAGTTTCTCTGCAGACAGGGAGCTTTCACCCAGCCACAGGTGGTTGCTTTCCAATGCAATAAACTCCAGTGGCTGCAAACTCAACTCAACTCAACTCCAATCACCTTTTAAACATTTTATCTGCTGTCCTGACATGCATCTTTTGTTGCCAGAGCTCTTGTAAAAACGTTTTTAAGCCTATCCTACTGAGCAGATCACCAGCTGGGTGGTTCAGCAGTTGTGGCAAGAGGAACACGTGCTCGTGAGCCCTCTTAAATCCATAAGGAATAGCAGCCCTTCCTCTGGAAAGGCTCTTTTGGAATCGTTTCAGTCTTCAGCAAAGGCAGGAGGAATGGGAGAATTGCACATGTGGACATCTCATGGCTGGACAGATCTATTTAATGATCTATTTATTAAGATCTCAGAGCAAGAACAAAGTTCATCTTGATCCTGTCTCTCCCTAAAGGGAAGGGTGAAAATCAATCACACCCCATCCATGGTGAAATGATGGATAGTGTTTGTGATAGATTTTCTTGTGAAAGTCATTTGAAGCATCTCTCCTTTTATTACAGCTGAGATCACCCCAATGGCTTGAGCTTTAAATTCAGTTCTGGAGCAGCAGCAAGGCCCTCTCAGGACCCACCAACCTGTGCAGGGACCATCTTCCTGGGGCCACAGACAATTTTTTAAGTCTCATCTGTTATTACACAGCTCTTCAATCCTTCCTCAGAGGACATGTTTGCCTCAGAGTACTCAAGTTTTCCTCCTCACACCTGATGAATTATTTTGGCATCCACAGCCCTATTACCTTCTAGAGTTTGGTGGCCTCTGAGTAAGAAGCCACCACCACTGCTTTGCAAGTCCTTTCATGCTCTTTCCACACATCAGGCTTTCTTGTGCATGCAGCATTACTGGGCCTGCCTGGCCTCCAGATGCTTGTGTATATTAATGTGTATGAAGATGTCTCCTTACTCAGAGAAGAAAGTGCAGCAAGAAATACCTGTTCTGGCAAGCTCTGAGCGCTTCCTGAGGAGCTGTTTGAGGAGATGCCACACGAGGCAGCACCAGACTCTTCTTCTGGTCCTTGTCAGGATTCTCTGTGGCTGTGTCAAGCAGGAAATATTTCAGAAGCATATGAAAATGGTTCCTGAAACTTCAGTGCATGCTTGAAGCATGTGATTTTTCCTACCAAATACTTTCCTCAGCCACCTCCTCTTGAAATGCCAGCTAATCCTGTCTCCAGGCAAAGCAACCCCCTCCCGCTGCCTTTTGCAATGGGAGGCAGATCCCTGCCTGCCCTCAGACTTCCTCCATTACCATAACTCCTCTCTTCCCATTAAAGCTGTTTTCTTTAAACACAGTGAAAAAGCCTTTGTGTTTGGCTCACCCATCCCTCATGGTCAGTTTTCCCCAAATGCTCATTCCCAGGGAGTCAGAGACTGCTCCATGCAGGGCATGGTGGTCAGGGACAAGGGACTGGCTGGGGACAAGGGACGTGCTGTGTCCTGCCATGGTGCACCAGGTGCTCCTCAAGGCTTGGCTGAGGCTGCTCAGTGACTTCCCTCAGTGGTGTCACAGGGCTTTGAGAAACTGCCCAAAGAAATCTGTGGGTTTGGGGACAAGGTGCTGGTGGTGTTAGGCAGGAGCACACCTGGATGCTCTGGCTGCAGGTTTTGTAGGTGTGGAGATAAATACAGGCAGCCTGTTGAGCAATGCCCATGTGCAGGAATTCATCCCTGGGCATTCACACCGTTACCCTGCCACGAGGTGTCCTTATGAACTGGTGTATTTATGGCTTCTGTCAACCATTTTCAGAGCCATAGAAGAAATTGTTTTGGGATGCTTCAAGCTGAAGTCTGCTTCTCCATGGTGATAATTTCACATTCCTGCTGTGCTCAGTGATCCTGCCTTTGAAATTATCTCAGTTTCCAGACAGAGGCTCCCTGTGTTTCTATCTGTGATGGAGTGGGTTGAGTGTGTCCTGGTGGTGCTGTCACCTGAGGGATGAGTTTGGAAGCTGTGCTCTGTGCCCAGCTGCGAGTGCTGCCACCTGAGTGCTGCCCCTTGAGTTGGGTCCTAGCTCGCACTCAGCTCAGTGGGATAAAGGGTATCAGTGTTGTGGTGCATTGCTCACTCAGAACAGTGAGTTGGGCACCTTGCGCAGCTCATGAGAAAATGCAGACCAAGCCTTGAGGAGGTTCCACTCTGCAGCCCCAGCTTTGCTTGGTGTCAGCAGCTACCTGCCATAATTTGGCTCACTTGTCCTGCTGAGAGGACACCGGACTTTTGCTAACAGACTAAGCCTCCAGGACCCTCAAACCTCCCCAGCCGGGCAGATCTGCACCAGAGATACCTCTGGGTAAACAAGACAATTCCTCACCCTTAAAGTCCAATGAGCACCAATCCCAACACTTGCACTCTTGGAGAGCTGGCAGTGGGAGAGCCACCAAAGATCAGTGTCCCTATGTCACACTGACAGAGGCTCACATGCCAAATCCCTCAGAGGGTGTGGTGGCTGTGCTCCATGCTGGAGGACAGGCTCCAGAAAGAAGCTGTACATGAGTGGTGTGACCTGGATCATTCCAGTTCCTTCCCCCTTCCAGCTTCTTGGAGCTGCATTAGCACCCCTGGATTTCCATGTCGTGACTCTGCAAGCATCTGCAATGACAGCTGCCAAGCAAGGTGCTAACTAACATGACTAAAGGAATTCATTGCTGGCCCTGGGATTGCCAAATCTCTGCTTTTGACTAGAAACATGTAATGTTTTTCACCAGTGTCATGTGCCCATGGAAAATATCACCCATAATCAGATACTTCAATCCCTTCTTGCCCCTCCCTCACCAGCCTGTGAGGATTTCAGGAGCTTTGGGACTCAAAAGTGGCTGATGAAACCCCAGGAGCATGACCTAAAGCACAGGCTATGGGATGCTGGGGCTGTATTTGCAGGCACAGCACTGTGGGGAGGGGAAAGGAAAAGCCAAACAGCCCAAAGTCAGAGCTCACCCACTGCTGATGGGCTGTGCCAGGCTGTGCCGTGCAGCCCCTGCTCAGCTGGGTGCAAACAGAGAGGTCTCCTGTCCCCATGCAAGAGCATCCTATGCTCTCATGCATGAGCATACAGTGAGCCCCTGCTTTCACATCCAAAGCAATTTGCACCTGAGTGCTCTATTCACTTGCACATGAGCAGCTGAACAACCTACACATGAGCATAAAGAGTCATTAACAAGTGTTCTCTGCAGAAGGTGGGCAACCATCCCTTCCTAGCACTGAGCTGGAGAGCTGGAGCAGGAAAAATGAAGTTGGTGACTTGGGAGAGCAGAGCTCTGAGAACACAGATGGAAAAATTGTTACATTTGAAGTGCCCTAATGTTCTTTTCTTGCAGGCACAAGGCCTGACATTCGTAATAGGTGCAAGGGCTGGGGTTTGTTATTTTTCAGACTGCTGTGACCTTCCTGGCTAAGTGTTTTGCAGGTATGAGTGCTTGCAATAAGTATTGCATCCAGGTTTTTACAACATTAATTCCTCCATCCTTGTCCTCGGGGACAATGGGTGAAGTCACAAGCACATATATTTGGGCTTTGATAATGTTGACCCTGTTATTCTAGTCCATGGTGTAAGGGGTGGAGTTCATAACATACAAAAAATTGGGGTTGTAATGTTGATAACTCCCAGGCTCTCTGGTCCCCAGGGGCAAGGAGTGAAATTTTAGTGCATATGCACACATTGTTTCAGTATTAACCCCTCTGTCTGGTGTGCAGGAAGCAAGAAAGGAGCTTGGTATTAGGATTGTGATGATGTTGAAAGGAAAGTTGATAATGGATTTGTGTTCAAATGGCTTTTAAGGATGATCTTCAAGGAGAGGAGTGAGCTGGGCATGAACTGCAGGGGTTACTGCACGTGGGTAACTTGCTCACTAGAACACCCATGGGTTCTAGTGAGCTCACACAGGAGCACCCAACAGGTTCCTGCCTGAGCAGCTGATGAGTGTCTGCATGAGCACCCTGTTAATTCATGCATGAGTCCCCAAACAATGCCTGCCCAGATCATCCCTGGGCAGCACCTCCATGCCCCATGACTGCCTGACCAGTTCACACATGGGAAGCCCTTCTGTCCATGCATGAGCACCCACATGAGTCACGCAGCAGCGCCTGGCTTGCTCACACATGGGCACCCAGTTAATCCTTGGAGCAGCACCAGGTTCATTTATGCATTGTCACCCAACCGGTTCATGCCTGAGCACCCAAACAGCTCAGGAAAGGGTGAGGAGAAGGTTGTGTTCCCTGGTACTGACAGAAATGGAGGCAGAACTCCCCAGGCTGGGACTGTTTCACCTGCAGTGCTGCTGAGTTCCTGATCACATAGCAGCAGGGTCACACAGGACCTGTCTCTGGGCCATGGGAGGGAGCTGGAAGGAGGGAGGCAAGGGCAGGTTTTGTACTGTTGGTGATGCTGAGATCATTGCCTGACATGCTGTGTAAAGGGACTCCTACAGCCCCACAGCTGGGGACAGGACCTTTGGGAAAATCCCCTTCTATGTGCTTTTTTTTTTACCCCTCTAAGCAGCTCCCAGGAGGAGTTTTGTGGCACATTCTGTGGTCTGAAAGGCTTTGCCAGCCTTCTCTGTCTGGACTTCTAGGGGAGTAGAAACTCCAGCTGCAGGCAAATAGTATGTTCTTCAGACAAAAACTGTGGGGTTTTCTGACTGCTGACTTTTAATTGCTTTTCAGTGAGCACATCAATAGGGGATAACCTGTCACCACCCAGCCACTCAGAAACTGGCCACTGGGCTAAGACCTGAGTTTTAGATACTGTGGTTTCTACCTCACAGGGGCCAGAGCATCATGACTGTGACTGCCTCTGCTGCCCAGGCATCTTATGGGTGTTGGGGATTCCACCTGGGGCTTTCTGCCCAGCAAAAAACACAGCACAGGATCCTCCACCAAGGCAGGGGTTGGGTCAGATGGCCAGCCACTTTCTCATTCTCTGCAGGCACACAGAGGGTGAAACTGCTGGCTCAGGCAAATGGCCACCCACAGCCAACCATTGCCTCTATTCAGCTGTTTGGGTGTTACTGCAGATGCTACTTATTTGGTTGTCTTTTTGTTGTGCATTGCATGACCCAGCAAACACAAATAATTGACTGTTGCAGGGTTGAATGACAAATAATAATCAGGTAAGCACAGGCATATTTGCACAAGAAAGAGACAAAGTAGGTGGTGCCGGGGTTGGAGGCATTAAATCAGTTTAGGAACAAACTCAGCAGAAATCCCCACTTATTTCCTTTACTTCCACATGGACCTGATTTCCACTGATCTCAGGTAACTCAGGGAAACCCAGCTTAACCTTAGCAAAGCACGCACAGATCTTCACAGGACAAATTTCAAAGCTCACACCTCCAGAACCATGGAGTGCTCATTGCACACATGGACCCTGGAGGCCAAATCCTTCTTTGGACTTTGCTCCTGGACAGGGAAAACCAGTTTGGTGTGGTTGGGTCTGTGAATGTCTCTGCCAGAGTGCCCAGCTGAACACAGCAAAGTGATGGAGCTCATACAGGGGGCAGGGGGTGTGTGGGTGATGGCCACTCTGAGGTGTCCCCAGCCATCCATCCCTGCCTGGCCATGGATGGAGCTGCCTTGCCCTGGCATGGTTGTCTTGGGACTGGTACTTCAAGGGAAGATGCACTTAAACCCACCTGGCAAATGGAGGTTGACACTGGGAGGATGGGATGGACTCAGTGCTCCTCATCCAGCTCAAATGATACATCCATCTCACATTCTGGGGGGAATTCTTCTCTCACACATCTGCTGCTCACCTGGGATGCTGGAAAAAACTCCACTCTTTTTCTCTGCCCTTTTCTAATCTTTGTCATAGGAGAAAAATTGTGACTTCCAAAAAAAAAGGGATGGGGAAGCCTAGCCTTTAGAAAATATTTAAAAATAAATACAAAGAAAAAGTTGTTTTCTCTTCCCAAAGCCTAAACTACAATGCTTTGCTGGCTTTTTTGTTGTTTTTGGTTTTGTTTTTGTTTTTGTTTTGGGGGGGGGGGAAGGGAGGGGGAGGTGAGTGAGGTCATTTTTTGGTTTTTTTTATTTTTAATTTAGGCAGCTGCCCTGTCCCAGATAGACATGAGCTGGCCACAAGGGCTGAACAACCTCCCACAGCAACTCCTCAGCACCAGGATGGAGCCTGGGCAGGCAGGAGGCTCTGCTTTGCATGGACACCCCAGTATCTGCCAAACACCCCTCCTATGGCTGAGGTTGAACAGAGCCAGCAAAAAATTTTCTCTTCCTCAATCCAGATTTGCAATTGCTCTGCTCCAGGTTTGCCAAGCACCATGGCAGCAAGAGCTGGCAAACCTTTCCCAAAACAAAAGCTCCGTGGGGCTGGGTGAAGCTGAGAAGGGTCCTAAATTAATAAATGTAAAAGTAGAAGAAACCCACACCAGGGCAGTTACTTTAATGGAAATAAGCCTCTTGATTTTGCCCTTGAAAGTTTATGGCGTTTGAAACAATTGTAAACATGTCCGTGTACATGGATACGGTTTCTATAGCAGCACAGCAACAGTTAAGGGCTTGCTCCCAAACATACCCCAAAGGACACTAAAAATAGTGCGTCTGTTGGATCAAAATCTGTATACATATTCGGGAAGACATACAGAAACTAGGAATTTGTGAGCCTCCATTGTTTTTTTCAATTTTTTCCCTTATTTCCTCCCCCGTTTCTGTAGGCGCTGGAAGGAGGGTGCCGAGTTGAGCAGCAGAACGTGGGGAGGGAGGGGTGTGCCCAATGCCGGCAATCCTGTGCCAGTCCTTCCCAGGCGCTGCCAAGCCGCCAGGACGCCGTGTCCTCTCCCCACCCTGACACACACAGACCCATCAACCGGGGCTTGAGGAGATACCTCCTCCTCCTCCTCCTCCTCTCCCCTCTGCTCTGTCCTCACGGTTGCCTGGTTGCAAGCAATGCCTGCGTGTTCCCACACTGCCGCCGCCTCTGCCGCAGCCGGGAGCCAGCGGAGCTGCTGCTCTCCCATGGCAGCTCCGAGAGCTCCAGGGACACGCGAACACCGCGTCCCCCTCCCTTCCTGCGGCGGGGCAGGCTGCAGAGAGGGTGCGATCCTGCCCATCCCTGCTGCTGGGTGTGAGCTCGATTTGATTTAGGACTCGGGGAAGTTTACTCCCGCCTTTGAAGCTGATTAAAACCAGCTCAGGAAGCTGGATGCTCTGCAGGGCAGGACCCTGCTGGGGCAGAAGTGCCTCCTTCCCCAGCCAGCCTGGCCCACGCACCCGTGTCCATTCCTAGGGTGGCTTTTGCCCACCACCATCTGCTCTGGCAACCCAAGGCTGCCTTTGAAGCAGAGGGAGCTTTGCTCATGTGGTTTGGCAGTGGGAAAAAGGCCTTTCTGGAAAGGAGGGTGTGTGCTCCTCAAGAGGAGCATTCAGAAACACTCCTGTGGCTGCCTGGGAAGGGCCTGCAGTGACAACATCCTTCGGACAGAGAGTGCAAAAGTCCATTGTGTTCCTCAGAGATGCGTGTCACAGCAAAAGCCAAGATGTGCAGCAGAGAAACCAGCCAAAATATACAGCAGATACAGCACAACAGAGCCAGCACTGAGAAATCTAGCTTGATGCAAAACAAGGACTTCCAGGGAACAGGAGAAGCACTCAGGACATGCCATGGGCAATCTCCCTCCAAAGAACAGGGTCTTAATATTACCTTTTCTTCAGCACACTTTCACATTCAGGAAAATGCCAGTTATAAATGCTGACTGAAGGAACACTTAAAATCCCCTTGAAGTGTGTCACATCTTCCTTATTCTCTTTTTTAAAAAGCATCAGTCCTCTCATGACAAAGCATCAAAGCTCTAATGGCATTTAAGTGTTCAGCTACCCCACGGCAGGAGTGCCATACCCAGTGCATTGTTCATAAATCCAGCATCCCGGCAATGGTTTCAGGAGGGATGCAGGCACAGAGAGCATTACTCCTGTCTCTTATCTCAAACAGCTCTACTCATACTAAAACGATGCTGCTTTTACAACATAAGAGTTTTATGCATTTTATTTTTTCTGAATTACAAACAGGTGCCTTCCTGTGTTTTGGACACGTTGCATGCTGCAGCAGTTAATGAGTGGCGGGTCCCTGCTAATAAAATCTGCACAAGTGGATTTATTGTGGGTATTAGTTTGCAAAATTATACCTTCATAAAGAAACATTGCAGGGTCAGTATTGGGGAAATTGCTTGCTAGCAGGTTGAAATCATCATCCTGTTCAGTTTTTTGGGGCTGATAATTGAGATCTCTCAGATAAAAGTGACAAATGGCATTTAGCATGGCTGCAGCATCTTTAACTACAAAGCAATAGTATCTCACCTCTCTCTCTGTTTTTGTTCTGCAGAGCTCAAATTCCTCTGTTTTGACAAATGGCATCACTGAAAGTTCTGTCTGTGTTCCCTGAGCAATGTTCCTAGTAAAATGATAATCACAGGCTGGAAACAGCACAACAAACCATAAGGAAGGAAAACCGAAGCAGCTGCATCACAACACCTAATTGTCTTTGTGATCTGCCTGGGACTTTGTGATTTTCCTACATTTCCTCTGGTTTAAGGCAAGCAAAGAACACAGCTAGCAAGGGCAGCGTGCCCACAACAAGGGCCTCAGAGCTGTGGGACAGGATCCAGCTGCTCTCTGGCTGTGCAGCCCTGTGCTTTGAACGATGGCTGTGGCACCACATGTCCTCCTGCCTTTTGCTTTGTCCTTCCAGCTGTCCTGTCCCCTGCCTTTAGGATATGACTACCCTCAGTGTGACCAGAACTGCTGTTTGTTTGGGGACAATGGGCACTGGGGCAAAAAACCCCTTGGGCTGAAGCCTGGCTATGGCATGAGCTATTTGTTTATGCAACAGAAGGTGTAGCGCTGACACCATTCCCAAGGCAACTGGGAAGATGGTGCCACGGTCTGGACCTCTTGACTTCACTTAGTCTTTCCTTGCACATCACCCCCACTCTCCCCTTCCACTCTGCCATTGCTCTCAGTGCCAAAGAGGAAAGGTCTCCCCAACCCAAGTTATCAAGAGAAGGATCATGCCTATGCTCAGCCAGAGTTAAACTGCAGTTTTGGTTTCAGTCTTGCATTCCCAACCACCTCCATGTAAGCTATGCCAGAGGAGAGCCCAGACACACTGTCTCCCAGCTGATTTTACTCATGGGTTATTTAAAGCAGACATTGATAGCTCTGAAGTCGCAGCAGCTGAGCGTGGCTGCCAGTGGCTAATGAAGGTGAATGTCAGGAGTCATCATCAAAGTGATTAGTATAATTAAACTGAGCTGTGAAATGCCAGTGCCAGCAGCAGAGAAGTCCCTCTGAGGTTTACTTCACTGGATTGAAAACTTGGTGCTTCCTTTGCATCCCCTGATGCACTATCTGGTTTTCCTTTGGTTTTCCTTTGCATCAGCTCTCCTGTTCTGAGGCAGTTGCTGAGCACTACTCTCATGTTGGCAGCTGCTTGTGCTGTGACTACAGACAAAATGCTGCTTTTTTTTTTCTTGTGGTCTCACTTCTCAAGCTGTAAAGCACAGGTGAAAATATTTAGCTGCCTACCTGACAAGGCTGATGTGCAGATTAATTAGTATTTCTCAAGTGCCCTGAAATTTGCCAAGTATTATTGCTACATAACAACTGTTGCTAAGTAGTGAAAATTGCTGCCACCAGAACCAGGCGTGGACACCGCACCTACATTTCCTGGCCTCACAGGGGTCAAAGCCCAGCATTGCTATGAGTCTGTATCCAAAAAAAAATCCTTCTTTTCACCTCCCTGATGCTTCGCTCATGTTGCTTCTGCAGTTTTTGTCATTCCCTTTGGTTTGTTGGACAGTACAGGACAACACCAGCGGGTGCCTCTGGGTGCCCCATCCCGGAGCAGCACAAGGGATGGGATGTACCAAGGCCAGGGGTGGGCAGCAGCTGGTCCTGGCATGGCTGGGCTGCTGTACCCAGGAGCAGTGTCAACACCCAGCCCTGAGAAACTGCTTGGCTGCAGCCATGGAGGCAGCAAGGCAAGGGTGGATCTGTCAAGCTCTGTGATACCACACCTTAGTGTCTGAGTGACTCACGAGGCATTCCATGACTGCTCCATTTCTCTTCCCCTTTTGCTCAACTGGGGGATGAGGTTTTAAAAAAACAACATGTTTGCCCTTCCACTTTCTAGTTTTCCTCCTGGGAAAGCCTTGTTTCCAATGGCTATGAACCTTGGCTTGGTGAGCATCACATTGGTCACTCCTCCCGAGGAGCATCAGTGTTGCCAGCACTGAGGAGGAGCATGAGCTTGGGTTACACCAGTGGCTTTTGGGCCATCATCAAGCCCCAAAGACAACAAATATAATAAATAATAAAAAATCATAATAATAAATCAAGTGTGTTGTGCGTGGCTTCTCAGTCCTGAGTCCAGCTGGCAATGTCTTGCTGCTGTCAAAGCTGCTGCAGCCCCAGACGAGGTAACCCCATCCAAAGTGCTGCCTCTGAGTGGTCTCCAGCTCACACCACTTCCTACCCATGTCTGGTCAGTACCTGAGGTCACCAGCCTGCTCAAAGTGGTGCTGAGGCACTGGAATGGGTTATTTCATTGTCATAGACACAGCCAATATGAATTAGGGGCCATTCATCACTAAGCCATTAGAGGCCATTTGGTCGTGGTGGGGTTCTGGCAAAGACCACCAGGAGTGGGTTGAATGCTGTTGCATCTTCCTCAGGATGATGCTGGACACAGTGGAGCCCCCAGAGTCGTGGCTGGTGGGTAGGCAGAGCTGAGCACTTGCTAGGAAGGTGGGATGCTGGCTCCTGCTAGCGAGCCTGTGCTTTCACAGCTCTGATTCATTCTGGGTTGCAGCAGGCTGCCATACCCCAAGCCTGCAGGCATCTTCAGAACAGGGCTTTTTCCTCTACAGCACCCCAGTGATTTCCTTCAGGAGAGCCCAAGTAAAACTGAGGGGCTGAAGGGGGGAAGCTTTCCCAGCTGAAAGGACAAGATCATGCCAAATGAAGTTCAGTGACTGTAAATACAAATTAAAGAGCATTGCCAGGAAATGTTTTGATCCTTCTGCTGAGAGCAAAGGGTTTTGATATCAGTCATGTTAGTCCAGGAAACATGGCTACGAATGGCCAAATACCAACTCTAAATTCCAGCAGTATCCTTAAAAGCAAAGAGAAACCCCAAACCATTTGGTAGGATCCAGATGCAGGCCCCAGAGGAGGAGCAAACACAGTGGACACTGGCAGGTCTAGAGAAGAAACATCAAGAGCTGCTTGTAGCCCTGTCCCATAGGACCCCCAGTTAAATGGGGAACATGAGAGATTTGAAATGCTCAGAATACAACACTGGAAGCTCATTGCCCAGCACCTCTGTAGTTGGTAGGAGCCTTTCAGTTCCTCCCCCAAAAATGTTACCCATGTCCCCAGTGGTGTCCAAGCCTCCCTTTGGGTGCTGCTGGAGCTGCCCAGGAAAGACCAGGTGAGCCCAGCCACAGCCAGGCCACTGTGGGACTTGCTGTAGGCATCTCACAACCCTCAAAAAGAAGGGTTGAAGGTGGCTGTGCCAGCCTGGCCTCAGGGGGACTTTCAATCAGGTCCTGGCTGCGAATCTCCCTGTAGCAATCATTAAACAAGCCTTGTTTTGACAGAGCCCATGGTGGCCTCCTTCCCTTTGACTTTTTCCTTGGATTGACAGACTTAAGCCATCCAGAAAGCACTGTGTTAATCATATTGTTTGAGTGAGAAAGCCGAAGGAAAAGTATTACTCTGTTACCACGCAGCCAGCTCATGTGGCTTAAATCATAGCTACAACAAGCAGGCCTTCTGGCAGATGAGTTCTCAGGCAGAAAGCAGAGGATTTTTCCCATGACATGCAGAGGGGGAGAAAAAAAAGACAAAAAAAAAAGAAAAAAGAAAAAAAGATAGCATTGGCTGGGTAAACTGGATGCAAGCAAAAACTTATATACATCTGTGGTTTTGTGAACTTTCAAGGACTCGAAATGTGTTTTGTTTCTTCAACCAGCCTATAAACTGGACACATCCTGTGGGTGCTGGGAGCACTCACATGCTGATTATGTACTGATTTTCTTACTACTTCACCCCCCAGACTGATACAGCAGCTGTAGCGAGCGACGCGTGGTGTTTTCATTTCGCCTCATTAAAGGCATTTCAATGTGCCTTGCTCAAGTAACACCTGCCTCCTATATTTTTCAGGCTGTGCTGTGGGTTGGGTGAGGGGGAGATGCTGCCATGTCCCCCTCCCTGGGAAAATGCATGTGTCCTTCCACACGACAGCTTCAGAGATCGTGTTTTAGAGAACAACAAAAGAAAAAGAAGGTGGGGGGAAAGACTTTAATTTTGAGACTGGCTATCTGGAAAAGCTGGGATGTGTGTTCACATGATCCATGGGAGGATAGCTGTGATGCTGAGCAGCAGCCAAGCACCTTCTCTCACCTGAGCAACCCAAGAGATGCACCTGGGAGCTGCTGGTGGAGGTCTTGCTTACTGCACCAAGTAGGGCACAGCTGGTGGAGAAATCACTGCCAATGCTGAACAAACTTTCCCTCTAGATCCACATTCAAGGACAAGCAATGAAATATATCCCAGAGCCCATGGGGTGCAATCCTGTCCTCAGTAAAGGGACAGCAGGAGGCTTCATGTTCTGCTTAAGCCTCCTCTTTTGCAGTTGTATTCAAAGGGAGGTCCTCTGAAAGGTCTACAATTTTTGTTCCACATAATTAATTCATTCACTTATGTCAGGGAGATTGACACATATATCCATCCAGGTGGCCGACTCCTGTGACATTCCAGCAGCATCCTGACTAAACACTGTGCTGGTACCACAGCTCCTTCCATCCCTCCCTCCCTCCTCGCTGCCGTTGTGAAGTGCCCCTTGATTTTACAGCTCTGTAAATACACTTTGAGAGGGTAGATGTTTGCTTATTAACTTAAGGCAAATTGCATTTCTAAGAACTGGTGGAAGAACATAATTTAATTGGTGCGCACGATCGGCCTGATTGATTGTGGATGATTGCACAGCCCCCCTTACTCTGCCTGAGTGCAGTGCAGGTGCCAGTGCCCACCTCTGGGCATGGAAAAGGAAGAATCACCTGGAGGCTCAGGGTGCTTCAATTTTTCTACAACAGCTTGATGATTAACCCCTAATGAATCCAAGGCTGAGTTTGTGACAAGGAATTAGCACGCTCCTTTGGAAAAGCCCAGCACCTGATGATCAGGTCTGCGCTCGGGGTGACAGCATAATGTCTTGTGTTTGACAAGCTCTGATCTCGTGTCCACCAGAGCTAAATATTAATTTCCTCAACCCTTCCAAGAAGGAATTCAGCATCAACTTGTAATCTCAAATATTTTCACGCAACTGACTAATGACTTAATCACAGCTCGTGGCACTGAGCCGCGCTGATTACCCACGCAGGCAGGAATTGCAGCATGTTGTGGCACCAGCAGCTGCCCAGCACCCTGTCATCATGCTCAGTCCCAGCAGCATCAGTCCCCAATGAAATTTGCTTGGGTTTGAATCCCTTGGAATCCCTTGGAATGCTACAGGCTGGATGAGCTTCACTTTGGTAACCCAGGGAGGCAGCTGGTTTAGAAGTGGAAGGACACCCCTTGGAGACACCCATTCTCCCCCAGGAATGAGGGGCCTCTCCAAGGTTTTGGAGAGTGCTTGGTGAAGTATCCTGGCCAGTTGAACTTGGCAGCCCATGTCTGGAAAACGATCTGGGCATGGCCAGGAGATGCACTGAAGAGTCGTGGCCTGGTCATGGTGCTTTAGCTCATGGATACAGCGTTTAGCAGCATGGCCCTGAGCCCAGCCCAGCCACTCTGGCTGGGGATCATTTTATTTAATGATATAGACGGGGCAGTGAGGTGTGAATGAACTGTTGCTGTTGGGGCCATATGCAGTTAAGAGCAGCACAGAAACCTGGGCAAGAGCCTTCGCTGTTTCCTCTCTGCTGCAGTGAGATCACAGGACGAGACGTGCTCTGATGGGAACATTAGAGGGGACCATGTGTCACTCTATTTTGCATCTGACTCAGAGAGCCTGTTCACACGAACACTGGAACAGTGTGTGGCTGTCAGAAAACAGAAAATAGCTGTTTAAATATCAAAGATTATTTCAGAGCTCCAATTGTCTGAGTCGCAGCTCCAAGTTTCAGTGCTGGGAGGGGAAAACCGGTGTGAAATGAGATGGGACAGCAAAGGTGATGCTCTACCTACCTACCATTCCTTCTCCAATGAATTATCCATGGTACTGGGTCACCTCAGTCCAGCTTGACTTCTCCAAAATATTGAGTATTTTATGTTTCAGTTTCCTGCTGTCTCTCCATGTAGTGGTACAAGCTTATGGTACAAGGGTACATGGCAAGATCAGAGGAAAAAGCAGCCCCCAGGCTTCCTGCCAGCAAGGAGCTGAGTTCTGAAGCCCAGTTTTTAGCACCAGCTTCTCCAGAGGAGAACTTTAAGCCATCAGTGGTGATTGCCCTTTTTCCATAACAAGGAACATGTGTTAAATATAAGGAAATACCAAAAAGAGTCGCCAAACTCAGCTGTTTCCTTTTTAGGTTTTTTTATAGTAAGGAGAGAAAAGCTTTCTGAAATTTTTTCTCCTACAAGAGGAATGCTTTGTAATGCTGATTTGTCTCTTAAGCTTCCTCTGAAATGTCTTTGAGAAAGAAATGAACCCTGAGGCAGGATCGACATGAAAAGGGAACCGGGAGCAGTGCTGAGCCAGGGGGTTGTGCAAAGGATAAATGCTTGCATGGATATTAGAAGAGATTGGGCCAATTCATGAAACAGAAATCCATCATGGAGGTGCTAATTTAGAGTTAAATAAAAGATGGTCCCTCAGCAATGGGACACAAGCCCTGGTCCGGCTGCAGGTGCTCTCCCAAGACAGGGCCAGGCTCAACACTGGCATTGCTGGCACCCGGGACTCATCCTGGAGGCAGCTGGGACAAGGCTGCAGCAGGGATCCTGGGATGCTGGAAATCTCTCACTGTTATTTCATCTTCTGCAGAGGGGTGGTATGGCCAGGCAAAATCAGGAAAAAGCCTCCCAAGGGGCAAAGTGATAAACAGATGCTACAGAAGAGCACAGCATGTGACAGCAACCTGGAGCAGCTCTTGGGAGCTGAAGGGGACCCCATTCAATACAGCAAGAGGGATTATTTATTGTGGCAGGACACAAATGCTAGGGGCAAGGCTCTATACTGTGAATACCAAGCTCATCCTGTCCCCCCAGGCTTTCCTCAGCATATTCCATGTCTGCTTCTGCCATCTGCACCTAATTCCTATACAGCTTAGTAAAGTGAGCATGGGATGGCAGCGTGAGGCCCTCTGTAATCTGGTCTCAGTACGCCCCAGGCATAATATTCACCTCTCCACACCCCAGTTTTCCCATTAAATTGGATGATGATGAGATCTGTTGCCACTGCCGTGTTACATCACACGTGTGGCGAGTGATTCATTGCACACAGAGCTCCGAGCGCGTCGGGCAGCAACGCAGGGCCCCGGCAGCAGCCGCTCATTCCAGCACCATGCCTGGCCATGACTGCAGCCTTTCTCCACCTATCCCTCGCCTTCTTCCCCATCCCATTTCCTTCAGCTTTTGCCCACCATCTCTGGAAAGGAAGCACCTAGTCCCTGGCCCCTTGAGACCGTGACTTCCTGGCAGGCGGGACTCCAGGCAGGATTTCCATGTCAGAGTTGGAGCCTGGAGCTTCTCCGCCCATGCCTCTGCACTGCTGTCACCTGCCACCCATCTGCCACATGCCTGCATGTGTGTTCCGTTCTCCCTGTGCCTGAGTCCCGTGGGAACCTCCAGCAGCTATGGGGAGATGCAGGACACGCTCCTGCTCAGGGGTGAGGGTCTGACTCGCTCCATAGCGAAGGATGCTGGGATCCAGGAACTCAGCAAAGAGGGACTAAAGTGCACCCCGATCAGAGGGCTGGAAATACCTGGGTTGGAAATATGGCAGGGAATAACGAGCTGCTGAGCACGGAGCACAGAGTTACAGCAAATCCAAAGGCAAACCAATAAATGCTCTGAGGAGAGCTCAGTTTTAACACTGGGCTTTGTTTACAGCAGCCACCAAAAGCCGGGGTGTGGTGAATTTACCATCAGGACTATTTTGATCTCAGGTGTTTTAAAAGAATACTGCCTTTGAGGAAAAAGCTGTTTCTGGGATGTGCAGGGTTACACCAGAGATCATGAGGGATGATCATCCAGGCGCCTTTTGTTCTTATAATCTAGGAGCTTCAAGTTACATCTCTTAATCTCTTAGAAACCCCAGGGCCAGTGAAACTCAGGTTAATGACTGGTAGACTTTACACACCCTGGCACCACAAATATTTCTGACTCTGGATAATTCTTCAGCAGCTCATGATGGAATGACTATGAAAGCATCTCCATTGATTTTGTGTGTTGTGCCAGGGCAGGACCATGTTGTTTTCTGAATGATGTGGTGGTAAAAATTCCCATTTCCCTTAAAAATCTGTTTCTCACCATGTATTAGAAAAAAATTGAAGACCACATCAAGGATGTGGTTTCTCGTAAGCTATGGAAAATGTAGAGCAAAATCAATTAGTACAGTCTTTATGTGGCTAGAAGGGTCTTTCAGTTGAAATATATATATATACGCATATATATATATGGGCATATATACATACATACGTTTTTCTATAACCGTATGTTGTATACATACACACATGTGCACACATGGAATTGTAGAATTGAAGAATGGTAAAGATTTGGAAAGGACCTAGAAGATCATCTAGTTCCAACACCCTGCCCTGGGCAGGGACACCTTCCATTAGACCAGGTGGCTCAAGGTCTTGTCCAGCCTGTCTTTGGACACTGCCAAGGTTGGGGCATCCATAACCTCCCTGGGCAGCCTGTTCCAGTGTCTCACCACTCTCACACTAAAAAAATTCTTCCTAATATCCAACCTAAACTTCCTCTCTTTCAGTTTGTACCCATTACTCTTTGTCCTGTTGCTACTCTCTGGCTCCTCTGAAGGTTCCCCTTCAGGTACTGGAAGGTTGCTGTGAGCTCTCCACACAATCTTCTCTGGGCTGAACAGCCCCAACTTTCTCAGCCTGTCTTCATGTGAGAGGCACTCCAGTTCTCTTATCAGCTTCACAGACCTTCCCTCGGCTTGGTCTGACAGTTCCATGTCCTTCTTATGCTGGGGACACCAGAGCCATAGGCAGTATTCCAGGTGGGGTCACACAAGAGCAGAATAGCTGGAGGGAGCCTGCTGGCAACACTCCTTTAGAGGCAGCCAGGGACTCTGTGGGCCTTCAGTGCTGAGCAGCGCACAAAGAGCAGGAAAGTGGACACACACCTGCACACACACACACACACACACACACACACACACACACACACCTGCACACACACAAACACACACACAGACACACACACCTACACACACACACACAACTGCACACACACACACACCTGCACACACACACACACACCCCTACATACACACACACCTGCACACACACACACACACCTGCACACACACAAACACACAAACACACACACGGACACACACACCTACACACCTGCACACACAAACACACACACCTGCACGCACAGACACAGACACACACACCTACACACACACACACCTGCACACACACACACACACACACACACCTGCACACCTACACACACACACCTGCACACACACACACAGACACACAAACACACAAACTGCACACACACACACACCTGCGCACACACACACAAACACACACACACACCTGCACACACACACACACACACCTACATACACACACACCTGCACACACACACACACACAGACACACACACCTACACACACACACACCTGCACACACACAAACACACAAACACACACACGGACACACACACCTACACACCTGCACACACAAACACACACACCTGCACACACAGACACAGACACACACACCTACACACACACACACCTGCACACACACACCTGCACACACTCAAACACACACACACAGACACACACACCTACCCACCTGCACGCGCACACACACACCTGCACACACACACACACCTGCACACACACACAAACACACACACACCTGCACACACACAAACACACACACAGACAAACACACCTACACACACACACACAACTGCACACACACACACACCTGCATACACACACACACACCTGCACACACACACACCTGCACACACACACAAACACACACACACACCTGCACACACACAAACACACACAGACACACACACCTACACACACACACACAACTGCACACACACACACACACACACACACCTGCATACACACACACACACACCTGCGCACACACACACCTGCACACACACACACCTGCATACACACACACACACCTGCACACACACCCCTGCACACAGGTGAGCGGGCACGCAGGGACGGGACTACAACTCCCGCCATGCCCCGCGGCGGGTAGGGGGCGTGGCCCGGCTCGGCCCCGCCTCGCCAGTGTGGCGCGCGGTGAGGCGGGGCGGGGGGCGGCGCGCGGCAGTCGGTGTGAGGGCGGCGGAGCCGGCGGCGTCCATCAGCATCGCCTGCAGCTCCGCGGCCGCTTCTCGGCAGCTGCTCCCGCTGCTCCCCGCCTGTGGCTCGCAGCACCGACCCGCCGGAGCCCTGCCGGTCGGAGGTGAGCGCTCTGAGGCTTCTCCCCTTGTCGCCCAGTGGGAACTATCGCCCTCCGCGCGGCCGTGAGGAGGCTGAGGCTGCCCCTTCCCCCCGCTCCCGGCCTGCCGGCGTGGGGTGCCTCTTCTGCGCGTTTCCTTCCTCCCCGCGGTGAGTATCGCGCCTGTCGCGACACAGCCCTATCCGCGCGCCGCTGCCGAAGGGGTGGGGGGCCTGCCCGGGGCCTGCCCCTTCCCTTTCCCTGCCTCCCCTCCCGCCGCCCTGCGCGCTTTGTACTGCGCCTCGCAGGGCTCCCTTGTTGTGGTTGGTCCTAAAATAATTCTCCGTTCATTTCTTTTTTTTTTTTTTCCCCCACCGGGGTTTGGGAAGTTTTTGTCTTCTTTTGTTTTATTTTGCCTTTTTTTTTTTTTGGTCTTTTTTTGTTTAATTTTTTTTTTTTGCTTCCCACCCACCCGGAGTTCGCCCCGCTCTGGGGCTGAATGTGCTGGGGAAGCTCTTTGTCATGAGCGGCTGCCGAGCCGTCTGCCCTCGGGAAAAACATCACTTAAAAAAATAGGAAAAAAAAAGTCGCTCCATACTTGAACACGAGGGTTCTGTTGAATTCGGGGGTGGATGGGGTTTTTTTTGGCGGGGGCGGTGGTATGTGTGTATTTTTTGGGGGTAAGAATGAGTTCTCCCCCCGCCTCCCCCGCCAAGTCCATTGATCGCAGGCTCCCGTGCCGGAGCGCGGAATGGGAGCAGCACGCAGGCGGGTGACAACAAAACAAAGGGGGATTTTGTTTGGCTGCTGTTAACCTGAAAGATCTTTCTGGGAAAGCCTGCTTCTTTTTCTTTGGATTTTTTTTTTTTTTAATCCCTAGCTCTTCCAAATTTGATGATGTTTTACTCTGGAAAAATCTAGCTGGGCGGTGGGTAAGTTATGTCTTTAATTTTAAGATTCTTGGGGGAATTGCAGGGTTTCTCTCCCATCTCTTCAGCCTTGGCTCTTTTGTGAGCAGCCCGCCGTCCAGCGCAACTTGTGTCCGGTTTTTCTTTTCACTCTTGTTTTCACCTAGTTAAATAATATGTTTTCACGATCTAGTACGAGGGGGACATTTCTGCCTGCAACAGCTATAGAGAAGATATTCAAAAGGAAGGGAGAGAAGGAACAGTTGTGTTTTTAGCTGAATAATTTTCCTCTGATAAAGGGTATATTTTAAAGCAGTTACGTTTTTATACCGGAAGCATTTTTCTTACCCCCACCCCTCTTGTTTTTGTTTTAAATGCCACCTCGAAAACTGCAGCTACTTCACCTCTGCAAAATGCAGCTTCTGGAATACATGCGAGCAAAAAGCAGTCTGGCTGTAATGCTGGTGTTTCTGGCCTTACAGGCCACCCCTTTTTGGTATTTTTTTCTGGGACTCCTCTGTCTTGAAAACACTCTACTTAGTAAGGAAAATTACAAAGCCTTTCAGCTAGCTAGAAGCTGGCGCTTCTACATCTGAAGGACGATAGGTTTTTTTTGGTTTTTTTTTTTCATTTTGAACGCATATGGGAGGCGGGGGGGAGACCCGGGAAAAAAAAAGGCCGTTTCCGGTTTCTGTTCAGCAGCGTTTCGAATTTTTTTTTCCCACAAAGAAGCAGCCAGATGACCTGTTGATGACACATCTTCAGTTGCTTTTTGTTCGAGAAGGCGCCTGTAGGTTAGTGGAGATGGACAGGCTGCCCACATCTTCGTTTGCATGTGTTGTTGTGTGGTCTGTGCGGCTTTGTAATGTTTTAGGCCGACAATTTTGGAGTGAGTAATGTGGAGCCAAAGTTTAGACGTCTGCCCAGGACATTTCCCCCTTTCCTCTCCAGCACAGTCCTTTCCCCCATGAAAAAGCATGGCTTGCTGAAAATTGAGCATTGGTAGTTGGAAAATTAGGCGCTCTTGGTGCTGTGCAAGAGAAGTGTCCTAACTCTTTGAAGTCGTGTGAATGGCCTGGCAGAAAGCTTTAGGAATGCATTTTGGTTGTATGTAGGTTGCTACTGGGTACCTTAAGCTTCAACATCTCCTATTTCAAATGAATTAAACATGTAGGAGCACCTACTGTTACGCGCTGAGTAAAGTGCTGAGTAAAGTCGTGTGTGTGCCTCATGAATGTTTCCATTCTTACTAAACACTGGAATGTATTTCTCAACACAGCAGGTCACCGTGCTAGTGTTCATCTTAGAAATTAACATTTTGAGTAACTACTAGGGTAATTCCAGTTAAAGAAAAATTTAATATACTACCTTTGCTACAACCGTTTTGTATTTTGGAGGCAATATTGGTTTCTTAATAAAAACCAGGCGTGGAAAACAGGATCCTTTCACTTCAGCATTTACAGCTAGTGGCTGAGTTTGTAGTTACAAAATAGAGGATCATGTGCTTGGAGCCAGTGGTATTTTAAACTCTTATTCATTTGAAAGGAGCTAATTACAAGTATTTTTTGATATAAAATGTCTTTTCAGACAGGAACTCTGGAATACAGGAAAGTGGAAAACCCAAAGCTGTTTGTAGATGCTAATCCATGCCCTGAGCAAAAAAAGGGAGAATGAGGGTATTTCATAAGAAATCAGTCACCTTTAAGTGCATACTTGTAAGTGAAATTACACAGCTGATTAGCAATTCCTGCTGGATGGCAGTAATTGGAGGTACTTGTTGCTGGCTGGTCACCGTGCTCCTTGCTGGTTAGATTGTAAAAGTTTTGACTGAACATCAGGATGAAAAAGTCCAGCTCCTTTGCCTCCCAGACATTCATTCCTTAATCTCCAGATTCGCAAGCGTGCTGACAAACTGTCAGAGGAAGTGACAGCAAAGACATGGGATAGGAAGTAGGTCGAGCACTGCTGAACGCTGCTGAGTTTCAGTGGAAAAAAAGTGAGCATGTTTCCATCTGATCTTGTTTCTGTTTCCTTTCAATCTACCGGTTAGCAGGATGCACCAAGAAGTGTCACTCTGCTATTGTGGTTCCCCAGTCCTACTGAAATTAATATTGCACCTCCAGTCAGGCCCAGTTAGTCTACCTGGGTGAAAAGATTCATGGGGAACAAAGTCAAATAGCAATTTAGTTATGAAAAATCGTGTCAGGCAAAACTGTAGTGGCTCTGTGCTCCTCAGGAGGTGGTGGGCAGGTTGTGGGATGCATTTCCCTGTCCCTGTGCTGCTGTAGGCTCTCCAGTGGTTGCTCGGGGTGGGCTGGGGCAGTAGGGTAGCATCATGGCACATTTGTTGTGGCCTTAACATTTTGTAATGGCAATTAGTAGTTACAAGTGATTGTGATTCTTCTTTAAAATGTTTGAATGTATGTATTAAAAAGCCTGCCTTTCAATTTAAAAAAGATGGAAGCTTTTTCCTGCTAGAATTCCTCCTGAAACTTAAAAAAAAAAGAAAGCACTACTTGTTTCTGCCTTCTGCTAAAAGCAGTAAAAACTCTTTGACAATAACTTGATTTGCAGAAAAATGAGTCTTGCACGCTATGAGTATGTTGTCTCACATCTCACAAGTATCCTGTATTTTTATTGGTTTGAAAATAAGCTTTTTCTTCAGGTAGGCAGAGGTTCTTGAGTGCTTTGCACGAGTGAGTGCACAGCTTTTGGCTGCCTAGGTGAGCCCTGTGGCATGGCCTTCTTTTGCCGACCCATGTGACGTGATTTGGAGCACCAAATGTTCCTAGCTGCTCAAAGTGACCTTTCTGGAATAACCCGGTAGTGATGAGGGATTGTGAAATAGTTGACTGGAAACTACAGGGTTTGCAGGAGAAAGCTGTTGTCCCCTGCTGGCACCCTGTGCTGTAGGTAGGTGCTCATGAGTACCAGTCCTGCTCCAGCGATGTCTCCTGGCTGGCGTGTGAGGTGGCATTTGGGGACGTGGGCTCAAGTGTGAACGAGTCAGCAGCTTGTTTGGTTGAGGCTGAATGCAGTGCCTGGGTGGGAGTGTTTGGTTAAGGATTGATGGTATCCTCTGGAGCCTGCCATGCAGGAGCACGGCTCAGTACAGGAACAGGTAATAAAAGTTAATCTGCTGACCTTGGTTTTAATCCATGCTGCTGGATTTAATCACAGTGACTTGAATGCCACCCATGGTACTTATGTAAATGCTGAATTTTGGGCTTGAATCTCATACTCGAGAGCAGAGTGGACTAAACCTTGCAGTGAGTTTCTGGCTGTGGTTTCAGGAGTGGGAGTACCCTATAATTTTACTCTTCTAATTAAAGCTATATTGCAGTTTTTAGATTAGATGCGGTCAAAACCTCTTTCTCTGGTCCAGTAATTATATTCCTGTCAGGAAGAGGATTTGTTCAATTCACACTCACTTTCCTTGTTCACCTGTATATGTTGTAAAAGACTTGGGATATGTGTCAATGCTGGCTCAAAATGCTCTTGGTCTACCTTGATGTTGGCTAGACAGCCATGCCAACCAGATGGTTTTCTGTGCCAACCTTGTTTGTAGAAGTTAATTGCATAAATGTGTTTTTAAAAGGGAGAAAAGCATTCCTTGTGAGAAGTTATTTTTAATAATACAGAGATATTTGGGGCAGGGAGATGCTGGTCTGGCTACATCAGGGTGTGTGCATATGTGTGAACAGCAAGGAGGGTATTGAAAGACTGTGGTTAAAAAGGCCCAAACCTGGAATTTTTTTTTGTTATTATTAAGGGTGGTTGATAATATGAATAGCTACTAGATAATATTTTGTGGATTTATTGAGGTTTTGTGTGACTGGGATATATGAATGTGTAGGTACTTGCAGGTTATGGGTTTGGAGTAAGTTAGTAAAGTAGGATTCTGTAGGGGATAGTTTGTTGGAGCTAGGACTTGAAGATACAAAACCAGAAAAATACCCCAAAGCAACCAAAACCCAGAAAAGTAATAAAGCACAAATCCCTGCCTAGCCAAAATTTTCTTTTAAGTAGACCACCATCAATGGGCTTTTTCCTTCCATTGCCAATTGATTCATCTGTCTGGATGTACTTAGCTGCTTGTATTTCAAGTTTGTAATGTTTCTGTAACTATACAAGCCTTTGTGTTTTCTACAAATGCTTAAAAATGCTCTTTTCTGAGCTGGGGTACCTCTGTTCCTTGCTTTACAGACAAGGTAGGGAATAGAATGTGAATTTGAGGGCACTGATTTAGTTTTTGTTGAGAAGACTTGAGATTTGACATTGGTGGAGCTCAAGGCCTGCAAGAATTTGTGAAGGCATAGTAAGAAGAAACTTGGTGATGTGATTTGTACATCTCACACTGTCCTGCTTGTCTCTTCAGTGTTTCTGCTTAATTATCTGATCCATGCAGTGAACAACTGCAAAGTTGCAGCTGTTGGGTTAGTTTGTCCCTTCCAGCTTATCCCCATGGACAGTAACCCCTTGATCTGGGCCAAAACCACGAATGGCTTCATTGTTCTTTGGGTCAGGGCAGTCAAACTGGCATCTCTGGGTTAGGTCTAGCTGAAAACATTTCACTCAGCTGGTCATCTTTGCCCAGGAATTCATCAGTGATGTCTGGAACAGCTTGCAAGGCACCTGGGTAGAACTGTGGGCTTTAGGAAAGGCAGCTCCTGTGCCTGTGCAGCCTGCACATAGCCTTAAACATCACATCCTTTGGGACACTGTAAGGCAAGGTTTAACTAGTCTCAAAGTTAGGCTTAGGCTTCCATATGTTTGTAGTTCCTTTCCTTGTGTTGAGATCTTGCCTTTCTGAAATGCCCACTCTCTCTGTTCCCACATCCTTCTGCTTTTAATAGTCTAGCAGTATTAAACAGTAAGGACTTGATTTGTAAAATCATACAAGCTTGGGTACTGCATCTGTATTTTCTTTGTCCTAAGACAAATTGTTCTTGTTAAATGATAAAGGTGGCCCCTGAAGAATTTCTGCTAAGAAATCTCAAGGCTCCTCTTCTCTTTAAGTGTTAATAGGTATACTTAGATTTTTGTCTTACGCTACCTTAATATCCTTTCCACTTATCTAAAGCAGTTGTAGTTCCATGCAATATTTTTACAAGAATAATTATTGTCTTAGTCATGATTTAACACAAGTTTCAACAGGGAAAATAAGGAATGATCCTTATGTCAGATCATGGAGCTGAACTGTTTATTTGGTATGAGCTTAGAGGTAAAAATGCACAATTCATCATATATGGAGGCTTACTATAAGTAATTTACTTTTAAAGAACTTGTTGCTCATTTTGCTTTTTTAATGCACCTCTTGGGATAAACTGCTATATTCTAAAAATGTCAGCTCTGTCATTTCCCACTAGTTTTTTTTCCTTTGTTTGGTTTGATTTACTTTTTTCCTGAGCCACTTCCAATACTCTGAGGAGTGCTCAATGTGGAAGAAAGTAAATGCAGGTAGATATTTGAGTTGCTTTGTTTAGATTACTGCTGTACTTTAAGGTTAGCAGAAGATGACTTTAAACTTCTGTGCTGCAGCACAAGAGAGTAAAGTGGCTTTGGCCCTTACTAATATTGGAGGTAGGGTATGTGCTCCCTCTTGGATTTGGATCTGACTCCTTTTTGCTGGACAACTGCCATCTTTTGAATTTAGGAACATGCTACAAAATCTTCTGATAGAAGCTGGGAGAGTTCCTCCTTGTGTCAGAAACTAGAGTAGTTGACTTAATATTTGAGAAGTCAGAGTTATGGACTGTTCAACCGATACTGCTATTTTAATCTTCATGATCAAGCTTTTGTGGTAATTAGGTTTCAGATTTAGGATGCTACTTTCAGTAGTCCACAAAAAACTGTATCATGCCCACAAGAGGCATGAGCACACTGTGTGTGCAGTTGAATAGTTACAAGGGGAGAAGATAATACTCTAGTTGTAAATCAAGCCATTGTGGTAATACCTAATTTCAGCACCCACTAATTGTTGGGGTATTTATTTAATGTACTTTCAATAAAGAGCTGGGAGACAACCAGCTTGAATGGCCTGAAACTTAGAGACAGTCAGTTAAAAAACTGCTTTTTAACAGGCAAAGGTGTGACAGTTCTGCAGTAGGTAATGCAGAGAACCAGAAGGCCCAAGAACAGACACTTAATGTTTCATTTGTTCTTTTTCTCATGTGATAATGTTGAGGCAGATTTGTGATGGTAGTGCTGACACTTCAGATAAACACTGCTTCCTGCTCCAGTCTGCTGTCCTTGTGTCTCTTAAAGTTCAAAGATTGTGTTTTAATACGTACATATATATATACACACACATATCATATCATATTTTTTATAACTGCACTTCATACCCTGGGATTAGCAGACCAAGCCTTAGACAAATTACATTGTAATGCATATTAGTCTGAAGACAGGTGATCACCCCTTTGTGCTTAGATGACTTTCATGGTCAAGTCATCATCTCTTGATTCCTGTGGTAGGTGGATCCATCATACTGGGTTTTTGGTTTTGTTTTTGTTTTTTCTTTAATAATAAGGTAATTGCTATGCTGCTGGTAGCCCACATCAGTTGTTTTAGTACTTATTAGGTGCTGCATTTGGTGGATGTGAAATATCATTCCAGTTGAGCTTTCCCTTTTGGTGCAGCGTGAGCTGTTGCCTATTGGGTGAGGTTTCTGTAAGCTGCTCAAGGTTGTTCCTGAGGGCTGGAGTGTACCATGGTGAGAGAAACAGCTTTGTGGGGGTTTTTCTCTTGTCTATTTTGAAAGAAGTGATGTATTAATGTATTAAGGCTGTCAGCCACCTGCTGAAGTTGAGGAACTGAACTTGATCATGCAGGCAAATAACTGCAGAAATAGCTTTTATTTTTATTCTTTTTTTTCCTTGCACGTGTGCATATTTATGCAGTCAGTATTGTGGCCAGTATTTTAGCTTTGTTAGAGAGTTTCTGAGCAGCAGATGTGAACATAGGGTAGGTTCTTGTACCTCTCACTGCTGGCTGAGAAAGGTCAGGGTGCTCTAGTAGAAAGTGTGGGCTTACAAAGCATTTGTGACTTAGATACAGCCACTACTTTTGAATTCCTGTGCCAATATATATATGGGCTATTTAATTTTTTCCTCACTGAAATAAGTATTCATATATCACTCTTCTGAGATGTGCATAGACAGCAGGAGGAACCTCTGCCTCGAGAGGAGAAGCATTACAAAAAGTTTTGTTGCCCTTCTCTTACTCCCCCAACTTTGGGGAGGGACTCATTCAAGTTGCCAAGTATAAACAGGAGCAGAGAGAGGAGCCTGATCCAAAAGGTGAGGGAAGAGTTAATGCTTAGGTTAAAGCCAAGAGAGATCAGGCATGGGGAGGAGTGAATATATCATGTAAATAATCATGTGTCCGATGTCTTTCAGTCTCTTGAGTCTTACAGTCTCCACAATAGCAAGTATTGTAGAAATTCTGCTATTATTTTACAGCTGTTAATGAGGAGGAGTAAAAGTCACATTTATCTGGCTGCTTTATATAGTTCATAACCTCAATCACCAAGAAATAACAGCTTTAAAGATTCAGATAGCGCTTGGCTAACATGTAGAGTGAGATGGCATGAGTTTCTTGCCTCACTTTGGGCTGGTGTCAAGTGTAGCATTGCCTATTTCTTCTTCTCTTGCTGCTCCAGTTTCCCAAGGCAGGGCTGTGGCTGAGCCATAACAAAGCTGGAATTGTGCTCCACTCTCCTGTTCAGTTAGCAAAGAACACAGGACATGGGAGATGGCAGGGAGAGGAACCTGTGTGCTGAGATGTTGCAGGATGTCTCCAGAGCCCCAGATGGATGTCAGGCTTGTCTCTTTTTTGTCCTTATTTTAAGAAAGGTAAGGAACTCACAGGTGTGTTGATTCTTAATTTGTTAATGTTTGGAGTCTGCTACAGAAATGCAAGTAACTCTTCAGCTACTAAAGCTACAAACCTTGCTCTGCTTTGAGGCATGTAAACTAATGAAGTACCAACAAATGGGAAGGTGGGTGAAAAAATGATAGTGCAGCCTGAGTTCCCTCAGTTCAGACTTCCCGTTTTTCTTCTGCTTTCACTGTGTCACATGTTCAGAAGTGTCACCATGACTGAGGACCAGGCTGAAAGCTTACGTGAGGCACAAACCTGATGCTGAGCAGGAAAGCACAGTGTTTTGGAATGTGGGGAGGTCTAACATCTGTTGGTAACCTTTTGTCACAAGTGGAAGGGATTATAGAATGACAAATAGTGATTCTTTGCCAATGGGCATGAGTTCCATTCAGCATTGCACAAAGCATGCCAATTAGATTTAATGCAAGTGTTCCCTCAGAAAGATCACCTTGATTTAATTTTTTTTCAGATGCATAAAGTAGAAATGAACTGAGGCTCTCTGTTTGTTCTTTAAAGACTAAGTACTGTATTTCTGGCTCTTGGCAGACATTGTCCACAAGTACTTCATGTTCCATTGGGCTTATGCCAAATTTAATGTACCGTGTGTACTGAAAGCATCAAAACCAGACTTACTTTAATTTTAGATTTTACAGTTACTGTTATTGATTTTTCTTAGAGCTGTTCCATCCAATCTGCTATCATCTTAATTTTTGTCCCTGCAGGACTTTGGGGAAGAACCATGACAGTCATTATTTGTGTGGCTGGAGAGTGTTCATGTCAGTGAGAGCTGTAGATCAGACATCTCTGCAGTGGTCAGACTATTTGTAGAAGCTAAATCAGCACACTGCTTTATTTGTGAGCTCTTTCCTTCAATACTGACTGATATGTTGTGACTGAGGACAGTGTTAAAAGCAGAGTCTGTCAACCGTCTTTCAAGAAACTTGATTTTAATAAAATCCTGAGACAGGAAGCTGAACATGCCAAAAATTGTAAACTTTGGTTTTTCAGCACTTCCATGCTGTATGAATAGAAAGAAGCCTCAGAGAAAGACCTTGAATTCCAAAGAGACAAAAAAGGATGAGGTAGGGGAGAGAAGCAGAGCACAAGTAGGAATTGTGGCAGGTAGACAAAGAAAGGAAGGAAATAACTGAGGGAAAGAATAGAATAAAGTGCAAAACTTCCAACCAGTATGGGCTGGAGCATTTGTAATGCTACAGTCCTTAGGTCTGCCTATCCCTGCCTGACAGCTGTGTCTGCTGGCCGCAAATTTTGGCTCTTCATCTTTTTATTTTCAACCCTCGAGGCCAAGTAGCTATGCATAAGCATGGCTTCTGGCCAGGTGGCTCATAGCACTCAGAGTGGAACAGGATTCCCCTCCATTGTGTTGATGTGGAGCAGCATGGCATTCAGTGAAGCCTGGGTTTTCCCTTTCACTCCTCCTGCTGAGGCTGCTTTTATTAAGTGGCAGTCTGGTTTCTGCTTTGCAACTTTAACAACTCTAGCAGCGGGTAAAAGTTGCTCAGTGCTTCAGAGACCTACATCTGAGTGGGGAGTCTCTCTTGATAGAGACTTAAAATCACAGTGTTCTACATTCCCTGTTAATAATAATCCTTGTAGTTAAAGTATGTGGGAATTCCAAGTTAGTTTGTATTGTAAGCTTAACCATGGCAGTTGGTGGTTTTTCTTAGACCTCACTCTTAGGCTGAAGTACTAAGCATGGGTTTAAGTCAGGTGTCTAGTTCTCAGCCATAGTTAATATTTCAGACTTTACTTCATCTCAGAGATACTGATTAGTCTTTGGGAATGTTACTTAAGCTTTGACAATCTTCAGATATTATCTCACAATCTTCAGAGACTGTATTTTGTGACCTACACCTGTCTTCTCATTCCACTTCCAACAGTGTACTGGAGTCTCTGTTGGGGGCTGTTCAGTTTCTGCAGGTTATCTTTGCCAGGCAGTGTCAGAAGATGCTTTCCCATCACGCAACCAAGTGACCAGTTCAGAAGAATTGTTGGTGGAAGAGTTTTCCAACTGGACCATAACCTGTGTTAATGTTGGTGTATCCCAGGTTTTATTGTAGCAACTGATTATGGAGATACCTTGCATTAATGTGAGCAGACAAAATACTGCCATGGGAAGAAAAAAGTGTACAGGAAATGACTAAGCCTTGATGAAGACAGAACTATAGATTGTTCCAAGTGTGTTTTTGTAGCTGAGACAGAATTTTAATTTTTTTCATTTGTTGCTGTTACCATGCTTGTTTTCAAGCTTAATTTTACAACATCCTTCATAAAAGCTTAGTTTTAACTCTATATGCATGCTAATAAGATTATTGCTGTACTAAGCAGTCTTTTACTGATGAATATAGATTCTGCTACTTAAAAGAACAAAAGTTGAGTAGAAGAATGAGTATACAGAAAACAAAGTTAGCTCTAGTTAAAAATGGGAGTAAACTTTCTTTGTTTTTCAAGATTTAACATAGCTTTTAAGTACTGTTCAGAATAAATTATTTCCTGTTATCTCACTATTAATTAGTCCATGCATTTTAAAATGCACAATTTTACTATTTTTCTGAAAATGAGCACACTTATGTGGAAGGTGGTCCCAACTCTTGGTTCCTGTCATCTGTTGAGGTGCACTCATCAATGAGTAAATCTAGTTGAGAAACAGTCTGAAGGGTGGGTCTGTGGAAATCATGGTTGAGCAGAACCTTGTGCCACGTAGCTGCTGGGCCACAGGCAGGCCTGCTGCTTTTGCAGGCAGCAGTGCTTTGTGCCACCTTAAAATTGTTTAACTGCAGAATGTGTTCCTGCTATACGTTAGCAACTAAGGTCAGGCATTCCTGCAGTCATGGAAATAGGTGATAAATAATAGCTCTGTGATGCAGGTCTTCTGTCTTTGCATGCAAAGCTCATGCCTCTGTGGTAGTGGCCAGGTTTGTCAATGAAGAGAAGAATTTAGAAGGGAACTCTGGAGTTCATCTGGTCCAACTCCCCTTACTCTAAGTAGTTTGAAGTTAAAGCCAGCCCTTTCATCCCTTTATTTTGCATGGTTTTGAATAACATACAGCTGGGGTGTCTGCTGACAGCACTTGTCTAATGCTTACCTGCAACTGGCAGTCGACTGTAAAACTATAACTTACCCAGTATCATTCCAGAACACATTCTTAAATTTCAGTAAATTCTGAGCACGCCAACTGGCAACTGAATTCCCTCAATAATGTTGAAGAACTGAGCATTTGAGTTGCTTGGCACTAGGAGTACTGATGTAGAAGGGTGTACACTGTGTTCAAAGACGTGTTTATTCTGGGAGACACTGAGCCAACCTCTAGCAAATCATTCTTTACAGTGGCTGTGAGTGACAGGTGGATCTCCTACCTGTGCCTCTGCCAGCTGACAGTTCTCAATTGCTGATGTGGATGGGGCTTAACCATATGGTCTCACTCTGGCTTTCTCTCGCAGTGTTGAAAATCGTTGTCCTGTCTGCACTAGCAGCTAGCTGAGCTCAGCTCATTCTGACAGCACCATCAGCAGCAGGTCCCCCTCCCTCTGCGCATCGGGCTTTTGGTTATGTATCGTAAATCCAAGTGGAAGCGCGGGTACAATCTCGAGGGGCTTGGACACGGTGAGTTTGCATCTGCACAATTGTTCTACAAGAATCAGCTTTTTTAATTGCACATGAACTTCTTTTCAAATTTTTCATCTAGAGAATTTGGTAACTACTTCTAGAGTTCCTTTCAAATAGAGCTTTTATTTACCTCTGGGAGATTTTGATTGAGATAAGCTGCTAAAAGTACAAGTGTGGAACAATACAAACTACTTCTATTGTCTTGCTTTAACTATCTGTAAAGGTATTTGTTCTCTAATCACTATATTTTTTAAAAGAAGTGGAAGAGAATGCTTTAATTAGTTCATTGGATAATATCTCTCTACCACAACCATAGCTTTTATAAAATGCAGGTTATTAGTGACATGCCTTCTAAACTGTGCCAAATTTACTTTCTCATCCCCTCATGTTGGATTTCTACCTGAGGTTATTTCCAGAGGCTCTGATACAACATTTAGTGCCTGATGAGAGTGATGCCTTCTCCATCTCATCTCTCTGGACTGTGCACACACGTAGCTCCCCCTCCCCAGATATGAGCTATGCAGTCCTTGGCCTGTCTTTACTCCAGACCTGCTGACCAGAGTTTCTCCATGACCTGAGTTTTCTCACTAACTCAAGAGAAGCAAATTAATTGTGGGAGTTTCCTTAGAGGTTCAGGGAGCTGTGCTTCAAGTTTTGTTATTAGACTGACTGTATATCCTTCTGATGTGGTAGGCTTAAAATTCTTGCATTGCTTTCTGTAGCTTTGCCTGTGAATGTATCTGTGGCTTGTTCTCTTTCCTTGGCCCTCTGGTTTGAGGACAACAGCTGCTGCCTTCTCTCAGTATTGCTTGAACCAAAGTAGTAATGTGTTGTGAGAACATCAACTTTACCTTGCTTAGACCAGTTTGCAAGTGGAGTTGATGTTAGTGAATTTGAGAGTACAAAGGCTGTGATTAATAGTGAGAGGACTTTTGGCATATAACTTTGAAAATGTTTATAGTTTTATTTTACATCTCAGGGGATTGGAGCAAATAGGCATGAGATGCTAATCATAATAATGTTTTTCATGATCAAAGCTATCAGTACTTCAATTGCTGCTATTTCTGTTTCAACTGCCAAAGTCCTGAAACTAGTTATGAGCAGTCAGTATTGGTGGTTAACAGCCTGAAACATTTTAGGTATGGGAAATACCACTTCATTATTCAACATGAATTTGCTGACTTGAATTCATGCTGCATATTTATTTTAGTTTCTGATCAGCCCTGTATTTCACTGTGCCTCTTGATTTTCTGTCAAGTTTCTATCATGAGTGAGTTCTTAGTCCAAAATTCCTTAACTCTGTCAGTATGTTTCAAAGGGAAGCTCAAGAGGTAGTGCAGTATGGTCTAGACCTTTGAAAGTAATGTAGGTGTTACAGCTTTGTTTTATAAACTTGAGAGTCTCATTGGAAAATGCATTAGGAAGAAGTTTCTGCCTAATGAAACATGGTGGTCAGAGAGGACTTGCTGTGTTCAAGTACTTGTACATAGGCCAAAAACACTTGGAAAAACTCTAGGAAGAGCTGTGAAACAGTGTTGAAGCTGGTGGCTTCAGAAGCTGGAGAGTACCTGGCATTTATGTGCTTCATCTCTTCAGAGAAGTGGTACACAACTTAAATACTGTACCTGACAGTGAACATTGTCTCTGACAGCAGTGTAATTATTTTGAAGGTCTGAGGCTTATCCAGAATCAGAGGGGTGAATTAAATTACATGTCCAGCCAAGATTTGCTCTAGTAGAGTCTTGCATAGGTAGGCTGATAGTGATCTTGCTTATGCTGCTGAATTCAGTTGCCTTCAGTGCAGCTGAATCCTTACTTAGCTGCATAATTGGGCCCAAGTATCAGATTTGGTGAAGCGACCTGGTAGATGATGAAAAACAGAATATGGGCTTCAATTTCTTAATTTCTTTTCCTTACTTAGCATGCCTTTTCTAGGGTTTTTTGGGGTTTTTTTTGGAACAGTATACTTAGAAACAAAGTCAGTCAGTACAATTGATCATCTGCTAATTAGATGAGGTACAAATCTCAGTTTTATTTTTGTGAAACATTGGGAAGGTTTAATATAGTAATAAAAAGAGAGAGAGAGAGAACTAAGCCTGTTGCTATGACAGGCAATAATCCTTTCCTTGCTGACCAGTACCTTAGCTGTTCCAGCCATGGCATGATGTAGTTTTATTTTTTTAATAATGGCTTTATTTAGATTATCCTTTTAACTAATGGCTTTGGCACGCTTTAAAAAGACACTAAAGGAAGAGTATCTTATTGCAGAATTCCAATCTGGGCTAAACTTACAGGCTGAAAGTATTTTTACTTTTTAAAATTTAATTAGAGAATCTTCATTTGTGACATGGCAAATCTTTGGAGCATGATGAGTTTGCAGGCAGTTACCTGAAAGGCTGAAATTCTGTCAAAGAATTTGGTCTTCTGTATGCTGGAGCTGGTTTGGATTACTCTGTGCATCTGTGGTCGAACAGAGATTTCATGTTGCTTTCAATTAACAAGAAAGATTTTCTTATGATCTTTAATTTCAGTTGCCTGCTACTTCTCTGGGAGTTGCGACTATAATATTTCAATGCCCCTTTGTATTAGGCCTTCTGTTATCTCTGCTTAACTTTTGTGTTCTGGACCTTTTTTTTTTTGCCAGTAAAGATAAATCTTGCTGCTTCAGTGTATACAATCACAGTGGTATTGTTTTGGGGGTGAATTGCAGCCTTTCTTTTTCTTATACAATTGTTATGGTTTAGGTAGATTTGTATATTAAAAGTTAAGGAATAAGCACCATGCTGTGTCTTTGGGAAACAAAGACATTTATTTAAATGTATTAATAAAATAATTAGTAAGTAACGTGTAAGGATTTTCATATTGCTGAATGAGGGAGAATGACTGGAAGAGACAGGACTAGCTGTGAAAAGAAATCCAGTTATTCCTGTACTCATAACCCCTTCATGTTAGGCTCAGTCCTCTTTTTAAAAAGAAGGACCTAGAACTAGCCCTGTAGCTGGGCTTTGGCAAATCCTAGTACAGCAAATGTGAGGATGCTTAGTTGTAAGTTTTACTAGCAGAAGCAGTAAAATTCAGGTCTCTGACACAAAACTGGGAATGTGCAGCTGTTCCCAAAAGTGGTGCTTTGCTCCATGGGCACCAAGCTCTAACTCACAGTTCTTCTTGGGCAAGTTTAAGGGCTGAAACTTTGTGTCAACAGTTACGTTTCTGCATTTTGTCCATAATATTTACATCACTCTTTTGAGTAAATGAAAAAAGTGTATCTTATTTCTGATATGAGAGAGCTACTTTAACTGTTAGATTTTAAGCTTAGGCCACAAATTGGTTTTAAAGTGAAGACTTTTATAGAAAATAGGGTTTTTGTGCTTACCTGTTTTTATTGGTTTTGGGTTTTTGAACATTTTTCTGCAATTTAAGTGCCTCCCGTCTAACAAGGAAAAAAAAGCCTCAGCTTGGAAGTGATTACTAAAATAAAAATACTTCACCTCAGAAACTAATAAAATTATTGGAGCCGATATACTCCTCATGTTGGTTTTGTAACATCCTATAGTGTTGATAACATGTCAGAGTGGCTGACCTTGCATCTTTTTGTCCTAGCAGTCATGTTTGTACACAAGGAAAACTATTATAAAATTGAGGAGAGCAGGCTTCTGACAGTGCTCTAGTTATTTGTATGGTTCAAGGTTTATTTTGGGGACATTTAATCCACACACTTCCATAAATGAAATGCTAAAAGTGCAGAATGACTTCAGTGTTTTAGGAAGTTGAGGTACAACAGTGGCTGGCTGCTAAGCCAGAAAAACTGTTTTCTTTCCTTTATGTTTAGAGAATATCTGTTCTACAGCTGGAGTTGATGTTGGTGGAGTGAGACTGAGCATGCTTGAAAATTTGTTCTGACACTAAGTTGCATTGAGGCAACCCAGGGTGAGTGCTAAAGGCAGCTCTGATGATCAGCCTGACAAACTTGTAGTTTTCATCAAAACTCACCTGACACTTCATAAAGTCATGCTGGGTGTCTAGGGTTGAATTGGCTCCAATGACTTTGCCATATTTGAATATTTATAGTTTGAAGTTCTTCAGGTTTTATTAGTATTTCTGTTGAATAGTTAATTACATAGATGATATTCCTTAAATGGTTGAGGGTTTTTTTAGTTGTTTTATTTTATTTTGAATTGGCATTGGTCCGGAAGATTGAATGTATCAGACATCATTGACGAATCTGCGTAGTGTCTTCTTAACTTGTTCTAAGGTTGCCCATGGCAGTTCATTACCTCTGAGCCTTCTGCTCTCCAAAGGGATTGCAGGAGGCATCGCTAAGCACAAGAGTAACAGATGACAAACAGCAAATTGAATGTGAGCAGCGTTTCTACAAACCTCTCTGAATAGGTGTGAACGAGGCACCGCCGCTGAGCTGTGAGTTGCTATTAGCAATTTGTAACAATGTTCACAAACAGTATCAGTCCAGATAGGGCCAATCTACCCCGAAAAGCTTGCAAAGATCACTTCTGAAAAGCCGGATTTCTTGGAATGTATCGGTCTGCACGGAATGGCTGAATGAAAAGGGGCAAGTGAAATGGCTCCTCCAGACTAGACTGTTACTGTTAACTTTCTGTGCTAGAAAAACAGGGCCTAAGATTTCTGTGGAAGATACACTGCCTGTGTGGGTATGGGTTAAAGTGGAGGCTTCTCTTAATCTCTTTCCCAAGGTTCAGAAAGGAAGAAATCTGTACTATATTAACCAGTCAATGTGTTTAATAAATAAGTGGTGCTGTAAATCATGTGAAATTTATTTCCAAACTCTTTAAAGTACTGCTGTGTTCTGAATCGTCTGGTACTGTTCAAAAATCACTTGGTTGTGGTGCTGTCAAAACTGCTGGGTTTTGTGGCTGTATGCACTTTTCAGTGTATTTGCCCAACAATGTTTCTTATTTCCTGAATGGAGAAATCCTTCTTTGAGAGAAAACAAGTAATTCTTTGCACAAAGCCTGCCTCTCAAGGCGTACAGGTACAAAGTGCAGAGCAGAGGTCATTACTGGAAGCGAGCTTGCAAGTGTGAGGATACTTCTGCATGTCAGAAAAATGCCTGAAAGAGAAAGAAATGAAGATTTTATTTCATGCTTGCATTAGTTCAAATCTAGCTCCATCTTCAAGTGTTCAACCTTTTTTTTTGTGCTTTGGAGGCTTCTCCAGGTAGCTTTGAAATAAGAGCTGGTAAGTACAGAAAGCCAGAGTCCTGACCAACATAGAGCTTTCAGCATGGGTTTTTGTTTAGTGTTTTGGGGTGGTTTTTTTTTGGTTTTTTTTTTTTTTCAGAATAAATTGTTCGGCTGTTTTGCTTGAACATTTTATGTCAAATAAATAAACTGTCATTAGTTGATGAGAAATATGCTGAACTTGTGTTCTCAAACCTCAATTTTAAGAGTCTTAATTTCTAGGCCAAATTTTGAACGTTCATATTCACACAAAATTCTGCTGTGGAATTCTTTTGGATCAAGGAAGAACATTTTTTGTCTTCAGGAGCACTTTCTTTGGTGGTAGAATGACAGAGTCAAAGTGCTGCCTTGCTGATGTAATTGCATTAGAGTTTGCAATGTGACATAGCATCATTGAAAATGCTGGAGCAGTCCATGAAACTACAGCTGAACTTTCTAACACTGCCTCACAATGGGTGCATCACTTTGGCAGTTGCTGGAAAAATGTTCTGCCACAGTGCCTGTCACTATCCCTGTACTCGACCAATCTAAAATTACTTTTGTCTTCATCTGCTAAATTTTGTCTGACATATGCTGAGTAGACAAGAAGCAATACAGATTTCAAATGCCTGGCTCTTTTGAAAACAAACAAACCACTCTCTTAGTACCAAAATGCCTTTGCTTATCTTTTATGGCCCACACTCTTGGGAAAATTTCTTCTTCCAGTTGTAACTGAAGGCTGTACTAACTTAAAGTTCTCATATTGGGCTAGATACCTTCCATTATGAAAAAGTAACATTTTTCTTTGGACATAAAAAATTGAAAATTTGAAACTAGTGATAACCTTGAAAACCTGCAACTGAAAATCAAATGTGAAACATAATGATTTCCTTAGCTGTTAATTAAAACCTGACCATACAGTCAGACCAAAGTCGTTTGGGTCCCTATAGAAATTGTACATCTCCATGGTTGAGGTATTCTCTCCTGGGCTTTTTTTGCTGGGTATATATTTGGCACATTAATACCAAACATTGCAAGTGACAGGAGCCAAGAGTAGCTACCAGTTCTCCCTCGTACTTCTAAAGAAGTAACTGTATTTCTGTCTCAGCCAAGGAGTAGAATTTAGGGATGGCATCTCTAGCACTGAACTGCTACTATTTGGGAATGACCTTTTTTTTTTTTTTGTTAGGTGTTAGTGCCTGCATAGAGGTAAAGTGCAACTGCCTGTTTATTTTTATAAGCAATAAACCTCTTAACCAAATTGGATTAGAAGTGTAGGAAGTATTGTGCCTGTATATGCTAAATCATGCATTGCCTATGAGATTAAAAAGGAAAGAAAAAGACCTGATCAACTGGCATGGGATTTTTTTTTCATTGAGCAGTAACAAACTGTGAAAAGGCAGGAGGTCCAATACCAGAATGTATTGGAACTGTATGGTTGAATTCCTGGTTGTAGGAGGTGATGCACATGAGAACTAAAGTGTGCAAAAAGTTAGTTTTGTGTTTATGTCTAAATGCAAGTTGTATTAGCATTTCACCTTAGTTTTTAAGGGACAGCTTTTAATGTATCAGGACATATTTCATTATTTCTCTATTAGAAACCTGTTGCATGTGACAAGTAATCAATTCTTGTTCTCTTGGGTTACTGCCTAAAGTAACATTTGTTCTGTGTCTGAGCTCATAAAACGGTATTTAATGTATTCCTGAAAAGATGTCCTTGACAGTCAGAAGTACAGGAAGCAGAGGTGCTGACCCCCGTGTGTTGGTACAGGGCTCTGACAGCTCCAGCAGGCCTCTGTGCAAAGCTGACCCTCGGCTTGCAGGGAGGAGGCAGCCCTCCCACAGCTCTCAGAGGAATAGAGGTCATATGCTTTCATGTGCAAATGCTGGAGGTGATATGTTTAGAAAGGACCAAGTTTTGTACCTTGTGTAAGGACTGTCTAAAGTTTGAAGTGAGGGGGAAGAATATAGTAAGATGGCTGTTTAATAGCAGTGATTTGCAGAATATTCAGGTATGAATTACAGACTTGAGACGCTGTTGTAAGGAAGTGAGAGGAGCTGTTTTGAAGTTATCCAGCCCTTTTTTTACCAGAACTGCAGAGGGACTACAGTCAAAATGGTGAGTGTCAAGACTTTAGTAAGTGTGGTTAGGAATTTAGGATAAAGCAGAGGGCTGTTGGATAGCTTTGACTTTTTTCTTCATGATCTCTTTGAGGGTAAATATATTTGCCTTCTTGTAAGATATCCATTTGTGTAATGTGGAAGTTGATTAGAAACTGTACTGAATAGTTTTTAAACTTTGTCCCTCTTAATAATTTTTCTCTAGAATGTGAGTGTGGGGAGATAGCCAGTTATAGCTGAATTTCTATAATTGAATACTTTTCCTATCTTTTTTTTGCTAATCTGAATCTAAGGTGAAATATTTTTCATCACTGAGATAAATATATTTTTCAGAACTGAAAGTGTTACTACTTCTAGCAACTATCTTAGAATTCTCTGTACAAATCCATGGTCAAATGATCTGGCTTTGTGGGAATGAAAAATTTCAGGTAATGCAGGTTCAGCTAGTTCTGCTATAACCTTAAAGGCTTTGCAAGTACAAAAATCATGTCTTGGAAATGAATTCAAATTGGGCCTCCCTTTTTGTATTTAGGGGAAACCATAATACCTGAAGCTCAGTGAATCTGTGTTCTGATGCTGAAAGTTTGCTGAACAACATCTAAAAAGTTCTTTAAGGAAGTGCTTGTGCATAGCTAAGATTAATTGAACCAGAAATGATCCTAGAGAACTTAAAAAGAAATCTTTTACAGTAGCTTTTTCCAGGTACCTCGGAAATTAAAGTTTACTGTCTTGGAAAGAAGCCTGGTGCAGCTACATCTGTATGGCTCTGACTTGGCAGATGACTTGCATCAGTCTGACCTTTCTGGAAACAAATGTGCTTTCTTCAGAATTAGGCTTTGCCTATCATTCTTTCATTCTTGAATTTTTAGGAATTCAGCACATCTGATGCTTCAGGTGGTACTTGAATCCAGGTGAAGAACCATCTGTCCTGGTTTCAGCTGGGATAGAGGTAATTTTAGTAGCAGCTGGTACAGTGCTGTGTTTTGTGTTTAGGATGAGAATAGTTTTAATGCACTGATGTTTTGCTGAATCAAGGACTTTACAGGGTTCCATGTTCTGCCAGCCAGGAGCTGCACAAGAAGCTGGGAGGGAGCATGGCCAAGACAGGTGACCCAAACTGGCCAAAGGGTTTCCCATAGTCCACTATGGGACATCATGCCCAGTATTATAAACTGGGAGAGTTGGCTGGGAGAGGCTGGCTGCTGCTCATGGATGATCTGGGCATCAGTCAGTGGGGTGGTAAGCAACTGTGCATCACTTTCTTGGGTTTCCTTTCTTTCTCCTTTTATATTGTCTCCCTTTTCCTTACTATTACCTTTTTTTCCTCCCTTTTACCTTTTTTTCCCTGACTCTCCTGCCTTTAACACCAACCAGGGGAGGTGTGAGCAAGCTGCATGGTACTTGGTGACTGGCTGGGGCTGATTAAACCACAACATTGTTTAAAGAGCAGCTTAATCCCCAGATGTCTTACTTAGGCAACAGTTGCTGTGTTGAATTGCTCATTTCATTTCTCTTGTGGAGGACTTCCCTGGTGCGGCTGAGGAACAGGCTCACAGAGATGTAAGGGTGGAACAGGACTTCATAAGAAATGCTCATGAGGTTTGTCTGATGGCAAAGTGTGACTCCTGTGATGAAATGCCTCTGTGCAGTGTGATGACTTGTTGCCACTCTATAACTAGGCTACTTCCGTCACAAATTGCTCCACAGCTGCTTAAGGATCACCATGGCTGGATGAGCAACATTTTAGAGCTGGCAAATGTATTTGAAGGAGACTTTGTGCCTTAAGAATTCAAGATTCTATTTAGATCTTTTACTCAGCTGTCCTGCAATTTTAATTAATCTCTCCTACCCCTTCCAGAAGTGGTCAGTGTAGAAGAGTTCATAAAGTACTATCTACCCTTCATGTCACAGAAACTTGAGATGCAGAAAAGGGTTCTTATCTGGAAGCTGTAGCTATAACAATGGACCTTTGTTTTCTTGGCCCTTGTAAGAACTTTCTTAATTCTTGCCATAAGCCACCACACAGTAGTGCAGAGGATTAGGTCATTTCCTTCCCTTCTCTTCCTGCAGATTATTTGATTAGCATTTCTATTGTATACTCTAAATAGCATGTTCTTGGCTTTAGGCTGGTCCCCCCCCTCTATAATCTCTTTAAAACACTGTAGTATGACTTTTTATTAGCAGTGTGACATGGGAACTCCTTGCACAGAGATTACTTGTGACGTAACACAATAAAAGATTAATGAGGCTGGTAAGTCAGTAATCTTCCCTTCTTTCTTCTTCCCTCATGCACCTGAGATTAGGCTTCTGGGAACCCCCTAACAGTGCTGATGCCTTAGAATACATGAAATATTTTTCTTATTTGGGTATCATTAGCTTTGATCAGAGTTCAGCCCCTGACTTCATGGGAAACTGAGTTCAGGTTGTGTATAGTGTATGTTCAACATTCGGCATTGAGTGTACAAATATACCTCCCCCGTGGGATCATTACATGGTCTTCCACCAGGTGTTTTGCTCCCTTTTCTCAGTGTTTCCTTTCCTTCAGTCTCTGTTTTAATGTAGCCTATGTGCAGTAATTTCAAGCTCTTATGCTGCATGGGGTTTTTAGTCCACTCCTTGCCTGTTTCATTGAATAAAATTATCAACAGGTTGTTTAGAATGTCAGTGTTGAAAGGCAGTAATATACTGATAAGGCTACCTCCAGCATGAAGAGTTTACCATTCAGGCTTCTTGCCAGTCTGGACACTAGAGGCCATAGTGTTGCCCGTTGCCCCTGTCTGTAAGGCTGTTAAGCTCTTTTTAGCTGGAACAGCTAGAAATACATTCTCTTCAGAGCTCATGGTGAATGTCATGTGAAATCACGTAATTGTATCAGACTGTACAGCATCTGTTTGTGAGTCAGATAGAAGAACATGACGATAGAACCCTTTATTTCTTTAAACTTCAAAGAAAGAACCTCCCCTGCAGTTCAGCATCACTTTGTAAAATTAGCAGTGATATCTTGGGCTACAGATTGCATTGTTTTAGTCTGGCATGGTATCTGTACTTCAGGAGAAATCAGCTAGTTCGCCTACCGACTGCATGCTGGAGGCATTTCATTCCAGTCCTCAAGGCATGATGTAGTTCTTGTGATTCTGTGAAAATCATTAAACCTCCTCATCATAAAAGTGAGGGGCAGTGCTGACACAAGAAAAGCTGAGTAGAGCATGGCTGTGAGTAAACACAGGCAGGGAGACAAAGTGGTTCAAACTTTGTTGGGTGAGATACAGAGGCAGCCACATAGAAGTGTTCCTAGGGGCAAAATAAATCCTCAAAAAACCTGGATTAAGATGGGGCATGATTGGCTATAAAAAGGACATTGTGTGGTGTTGCTTGATTGCTCCAGAGGGTCACTAATATGAAGGCTAGTAAGGATTGTTACCTGCAGGAGGCTGGTTGGGTGGTAGAAAGCAAATCCACCTGCAGCTTCTTCTTAGGTGGCTGCAGCATAAAGTAATCTACAAGCTTATTAACCTGAATGCTGAACAGCTCTGCATCTGAAAAATAAAGAATGTCTGGGAATAAAGGAGTTCTAGAAGCAAATTAGTCTACAAGTTCTGCTTTTCAGGATGTTCTGAAGCGGTACAACTCCAGTTTTACAACTTGTGTGAGAAAAGTAACGCAGCTTAGAAGTGGTTATACAAATGTAAGTAATCACTGTGGTTAAATACCTGAATACAGAGCACCTTTTGTACTCTTGGTGCCATATCTGTGTGTTAAGTGATACTAATGCAGTCCTGATGTGGTTTTCTTTTTTTTTTTTTTTTTTTTTAAAACAAAATCACAAAAGCAACCCTTAGCCCCGATTAAAACAGCATTCAAGCTGCCAACTTTGTATAGGCTGGGACAAAAAGAAAATACTTGAAAATTATGGGGGAGGTGGGGTGGTGTGACTCCTCCACCCCAGTAAAAATTGCCATTTTAAGGATCTACATGTTACCAGTGAAAAAGCTGGGATTGTATGCCAGTGTCATGAGGCTGTTGATTTTTGGCAGGAAAGAGGATTCCCTTAGAACCTAAATAACAAGATCAGGCTTGATGAGTCTCTGGTGTTGCTGTTGAGATGGATGCAGAAGGTCCCTATCTCTTCATTTGCATTGGTGTAATGGGATTACAGAATAAACGCACAAACAGATAAGCAAAATTATTTGGGTTGAAATAGTTGAAGATTTGTGTGTGGTTTTGGTTTTTCCCTTAGCCCCTTGCTAGTTAGTCATCTGGTAGCTGTGATAATGACCATAGCATTTCAGAGCAGTCCTGTGGTTTTTTTGTCAGCCAGAAGGGTGGAAACAAGGGAACACCTGTACCTCAGTGTTTCTCCAGGCACTTTCCAGTGTTCAGCAGCTGTGGCTCAAGCACTTCTGTGGAGCAAGTTGGTATCTTTGTACTTAGTAATCTATGGTAGGAGGGGAAAAAAGTATCTTTGAGCCTATGTATAGTTTTATTATCCAGAATAAGCTCTATGACAAGGTATTCTGCAGCTAAATTTTCAGGTAGGTGACAAGATCCTGTAACAGGACAGCTGTATTGTATTACTTAGGGGAAAGTTTGCTGTAGAGTACAGGTTGAGAAGAGAGGAAACACAGATGCATTCACCTTGTTCTCAGCCATGGAGCTGCAACTTGTGTTATGGCATTATGAACAGAAAAGCTGTTTTGACAGTTCTTAGGTTTGAGTGTTACCCAGTGGTTATACTGTAAGGTGAACTGGAGAACAGTTCTGTTAAAAAAATAACAGAGCAGATAAACCAACTTTGAAACATTGACAGATCAGTCCATAAAATTGTGTTTAAAAGATTGAGGTCGCAAGCCAAGGAGGGAGCAGCAGAAACAGGAGCGGCAAAAGTCACATGTACAACATGGAGATGTGAAATGTCAGGCTCTATCTACATTGCTTGAGCCAGGGTAACCATCTACCCCCTTCTTCACCCACTGCAGCTGTGATGTACAACTTGATGTAAAGGTTAAGCTGCTGTGTCATATCGTGATTGCAGCAGCCTCACAGCATTTGCATGATCAATTCCACGAGGTAACTTGGAAGCTGTGGTAACTTGATCACCACTTTATGGCTCAGACATTTAAATTATCCCACCCACTGGCTTGATGCAGTGATTTTGGTGTTGGTGGAATGAGAAATGAGCTCATAACCTGGTCTGGCACATGCAGATTTGCCTTTCTAAATGTGCGTCCTACAGGATTGAGCTGTTTTAGAATCATTGGCTGTGACAGTCCAGTACACACAGGTGGCATCTGCAGATGTGTCATGTGTCCAGTCCTACAGTATTAGTGAAAATAGAGATAGCAATGCCTGAACAGTTTCTGCTGGTATAATTCTCAGTGTATTAAGAAAGTACTCTTTGTGTGGGAGGTGAGGAAAGCTAGCTGGGCTAATAAATTATGGTTAAAAAAAAAGAAAAGGTATAGCATGCATGGGTACAGTTATGTAAGAGAAGGAAATAAATCAGTGTTTCTCTGAGAACCTCATCTGCAGAGCTGCCAGGCAATTGGGCTGCAGTATTGTTCTCAACACACCCTCTGCTTCCTTTTTTCCTTTTTGGGGCCAGGGATGGATGAATTGATGGAGCAGGAGCAGGATGCTGGTTCTGCCTCCAGCCAATGCTGTGTGGTGCCGCGGTGTTTACCCAGCTTACGCAAGGCGGAGCCAGCCCCTCTTGAGGCAGGAGGTGCTTCCCACGGCTGAAGTAAAAGCACACAGAGCAGTCACTCAGTCTGGCAGTTGCCGGGGGTTTAAAGGAGTTGGTGGATTTCAGCTGATTTTAAACAAGATCGGAGGGTTGGGTTTTTTCTTCTCCACTGTGTAAGAATACTGCAAGGACACAAATACCCTGGTAAGTGCTCTGCATGCTGTCACTTTTCCCTTCTAATGTGGTATTGTTTCAATCTCTCTTCTAAAAATCTCCTCAGTTGCAGTGGTTTTCAGTGATGCAGTGGAAAGGAAATCTGAGAGCAGGCAGTGTGTCTGCAGACTTCCCTTCCACCTCAAAGAGGCAGAGACATTCAAAGTGCACAGCATAGTAAGTGCTGTTTGATCATAAGAAGTGTCAGTCACTTCTCGTTTTTAGGGTGTAGAGCAAGGTGCCTTAAAACTGCCATTACCTAACAGAATTATACCAAGGACAATTCCTCATGGAGCTCTTGAATATTTCTGTTGTCTAAACCGAGAAAAAGGCTTTAAATGTAACTGTAGCTCCTATTTTTGTAAGATGATATAGATGCTATTTGAAAAGGCTTTAGTGTAATACAAACAGCTACTTAGCAGATAGTTTGGTATATGAGCTGCCTTATCAAGAAGTCAGAGGCTCATAAAAAGCAAAACTGTAATGTTTGGGCATGTCGAACAAGAAGTCATTGTGGTTTTCTGCAAGCCCAGGCTCCTCAGCCATATATTCCAGTACAGGTGCATCAGACAGTAGATTTTCCTGGACTTGAAAAGCTCTATTGCTTTGTGTAAGAATAAGATGCCCTGCTTTGGTCTAAACTTTTAGGAAGTTTTACTCTTGTGGCTGACTCTAAGTGAAAGTTAGGACTGCTTTTTTTTTTTTCTAAAGGTAATACTGTGTAATTAGTCTGAAGCAGTGAAGGATAATGTTAAAGGTTTCCAACTGTAGAGTTCTCTGCAGCAGAACTATGCTTCTGTACTAGTATTGTACGAAGTTTTTTTTCTTTTCTGTTTGTATTTTTGCAAGGCACTCTCTGAAGATACAAATAGGTATGCTGTGGCTAATGAGCACCTGATGTTCTCCCAGCATGCCTCTATGTAGTATTATTTTATGGCTTTTTCGTATGGGTTACAAATTACAAATAAATTTCATTTGATAATCTGAGTGAAATTAAAATCAAAACTATTTTTTTCAGCGTAGTTTGTACTAACAGGCAAAGTGCAAGTGTAGCCAGAACTTCAGGGAGAAAGCTGCAAATGAATGTTGTGAAGCAGCTTGTGTGAGTAACTCCAGCAGGTAGTTGAGCTGATGGAGCAGGGACAAGCTGTGGTTGGCCCTCGCGCCAGAGGCACCGAGCCCTGTGCGAGGCTCCGCGCGTTGTCACCGCTGCACCCGAAAGGGGCAAGGGAGGTCAGGCTGCGTGTAGATGGAGCAGGTTAACTGGTGAAGAACTTTCTCAGCTAATTAAGGATACAGATAATGTTGCAGTGACAGCTTTAAAATAGACACCTTGTGCTAAAAGACAAATGTTTTTGGCTTCCCACACGCAGTCTGAATTACATCATTTATAACCCGTAGGAGGTTATCGTGGTTTCCTCAGGGGAGGATCAGCTGTTACTTTTCATAACTGAAAAAAATTTGGGACTATTTCTTTTTCCAAGGGAATATTTTCAGAATTGATTTTTGTCATTCTGTTGGAGTTGATCATTATTGATTACATAAAGCTTCGAGTTTTAATAGACCCAACCACATTCTCATGTCATCAATGGTAGTTCAGAATAAGGGAACTGAAGTTAGCAGAGGTCTGACTGAAATCAGAACCCTGTGCTTAGGTGGGTTTTTTCAGTCTTCTGAAGAGGAATGCTATTTTTGAGTACTATCATAAAGTACAGATTTTCATATAGGTGCCTATAATAGAAGTCCTATTCTAAAACACTTCCCTTGTTTATTGAGCAAGGTTGCTTGTCCTCAAGGCGCTGTTCCTGTCTTTCCTGAAATTGCTGAGAGCTTGTCAGACCTGCTTCTGAGGCTGGAACAGAACTTGAAGCAGAATGCTAGACAGCAATTCAACCAAAACTGCTGTTTCTTAGACTGGACAAAATTAGCTGTGGCCTTAGAGCAAAACAGTAGATTTTCTCTTGTCTATCAAGTTAATGCCCCTTTCAGAGTGTCCACAGACAATGGATTTTTGTGTGCGTATATGCTCTGACTCAAATGACTGATTTCCAGGATGACCAGCCCACTAATGGGAGGTGTTCATGGTAAAAAGATGCTTTCATTCTGTTTGTGACAACAAAAAACTCCTCTATTGAGATTTTACAGATGTTCTCAAGACATAGTAGTAGATAGCTGTTGCATTGGTTTGTGCATGATGTCCTGTGCAGGATCAGCTGCTTGCTCATTTCAACTTGACCTCATTGTCTTGTTTTTGATTTCTTGTTTTTGTCTTGCTTTCATATCATAAGACACTTGTGTGTCTATAGTGGATGACTAAGCTTATTCTGAGTTACAAAGGAAAAGGTGTACAGTATAGACTAAGGAAATAATAAGCCATACTAAAGCAAAAGGCTGGACTGATTCTCCATGCTCCCAAGGCTTATTCTTGGGGATTTTGACGCTGAAAAACTCCCTTTTCTAGAAATAAGAAAATTAAATTTCCTTTCTAAAAAAGGTAGTGTTTGGCTATTGATCTAAAGTGATAGGCATTTAAATTGTACTAACAGATGCATCACTATAACTTTCCTGTGCATCTGTAGTGAAGGATGCAAGCTGTATACAGAATGTGGCAAATCTCAAAAGTGGAGTCTAAAACCTAATGGTGGTAAAATTGCAGGTGTGTGTGGGAAGGAAACGTGAGCTTGTTTTAACTGAAAACTGGGAGGAGTGTTAAAACTGGTAGATAAACACATGTTCTCTTTACCCAGTGATAACTTCAGTAAAAACTATTTTAATACAAGCTTGCAAAACTATTTATAGGAAAAACAGTTAAAGGAGAATAACTTTCCAGTGGTGAACATTTCTTCACCCATCACGTAGAAGTGATTTCTCAACCTTTGTCTCAGCTTTCAGAAACAGTGATGCAAGGACCTGATTCCTTGTTGCTTGTACCAGTGCAGATCAGTAACATTATTGATATTGTTTGTGAAACCTGGCAAGCTGGGCTTGGTGGGAACACATACTCAAACAAGCAGTCGGTCTGCTGGGAGTTACTGTGGGGTTTTGGGTTTGGGTGGGTTTTTTTTTTGTGTGTGGGGGTTTTTTTGGGTTTTTGGGTTTTGGTACTTTTCTGTTGGTGGTGCTTTTGCTTGTTTCTTTTTTTTTTTTTTTTTTCCTTCTCTCTGATTACCTATTGCCTCCTCTTTCCATGCTTGCAGATACCTTCATCTTGAGACTAGAATTCTGTACAGCTTGTTTGTGTCTCTCAGTGACTTAACTTTAGTATTCTGGTTGTTTAAGTCTGGAAATCAAGATTTTTTTCCTTTGAAGTGGTGAGATGTAACCATAGAAGAGAATATGCAGTGCTGAAATACTGTATGTGTATTCAGAGGATTTTGGTTTCTGATCTTGCAGTCACAGGAGACTTGCCTAGTGGAAACTGGAGTGATAAAGAGCTTAAATGTGTAAGTGAATATTGGCAAACTTAGGTTCTACTTGTGTATTATCAGGTATTGTCACACTATTCAATGTGAATTGTTTGTTTGCAGTAGGGGGTTTTAAATCCAAATAAAGCTGTAGACACTACCATGTAAATCTTGAGGGGTAAGGACAAAATCTTGTTTCATTGGTAATGGAGTTACTTATAGTTTATGTCTAGCTGGTCAAAAGTGCGCTTCAAGTGCGTATTCCAGTTGCTTGATAGAATTGTGTGGACTTCTTAAAATTAATTGTATTCCTGGAATAATTTAGGTTGGAAGGTTGTCTGATTCAGTCCCTGGACTCAAAATGGGACTGGACTGCCTTTGATCCAGCTCTTCAGAGCCACATGCAGCTGATCTCCAAGGATGGAGATTGCATAGGCTTTGTGGACTGAGGGTTTTTCCCCTCCATGATAGCTAATCAGGATTTTCTGTGTTGTAGCTTGTTTGTTGCCTCTTGTTTTGCCACTGCACACCTGTCAAAAGGACTAGATTCCATTTTGTCCCCATTCCTTCTGCTTTAGCACAGAATTGCTCAGGGAAGAGCTGTATGTGAGAACTTCAAGGGTAGTCAGTGCAGAACTGCAAATAGTAAAAAAAAATAAAACCATCAATAGATTAAATGTCTTGTGCTTTATTTCTAAAAGAAAAAAAAAATCCAAACCTTAAAATATATAGATATAGAATATAAATATAATATTATAAAAAGGGAGGGGGAAGTTCCCATTTTTTGCATCTGAATCAGCATATTTTTATTTTAATATATTTGTTGACAGAGGACTTCTTTCTATACTATGTAAGTGGTTTTCTGTGCAGTATTTTAGAAAAGGGCTAGTCTGGCACTAGCTACAGTTGCTAGCAGCCTATAATGCTGGCTCTGTGTTTAGAAAATGACGGTAATTTATTACAAAGAGACTTTTATTCTAGTATTTTTAGCTTTCAGCCGAGTGTTTAATGAATCTCTGCCTGGGCTCATTGAATTTATGTTCTCCCCTCCTCCACCCCATTTTAACCATTAAGATGCTGCTGTTCTTGCTAAAATTCCAGAAGCTGTACTTGGTCTACAAAATAGCAAACTTAATTCACAAGGTGCTGTGCCTTACTGCAAACAAAATCTGAAGACTTGCTGAAGCAACTAAAGACTGGTTGCAAGTGAGTCTCATGGCCAGGAGAGGCAGCTGAATGGTTGCAAATGGCTGGTTAAGCTAGAGCTGATAGTTCAAAACCAACCAAAATTCATCTGTCTCTGTCCCCCATGGAAAATGATGTGCTCAAGGAAATGGAGCTCTTAACCTCACCTACTCTGAAGTATTGTTTGGGAGGTCTTCCTGGATGCAGGGACCAGTGTTTGCATCAGACAGGAGAGACTACAATGACTTTTCCTTCTAATGGAATGGAGTCAGAAGTGTGTGGCTTGCTTTCTCAGCTGTAGCAGTCTTTGCCTTCTGTGGCTTTAGTGAGTAATAGAGAGCAGGAAGGCTTGTCAGAAACCAGACTTACATTACTCAAACAAATTTTAAATGCTTCTCTCAGTTCAGTTCTTGTCACTTTCCAGTCCTTCAAAACAGTTGCATGTGATAATATTGAGTGTTGAACTTTCTGTTGCTCCCAGAGGAACCAGTGTTGAGAATAAAAATATTACCTGTGCATGAGTTCTTCCTGTTCCAGTTTCCTATTTTTGACACTGAAGAATTTTACCTGGCACCCATTGTGATTTGGGGCTAACTGCAAACAGTTGTGCTTGCCTTTAGCCATGCAAGTTGCTTTGCTCTCAGTCTTTTCAAATCCATAGTGCAGGACTATGCAAAGATAAGCATTTTCAGGCTTTGGTCTCTTCTCTTTAGCAGAAGCAGAGATCTTGACATGAAATGTTTGCTGCTGCCAGTTCTATCATTTTTGGAAGAACATTGGGTGAGATGGAATCTTGTAATTGACATCTTATTCCTTATCAGTGTTGAATGTTCTTGGATGAGTTTAGAAGAGTCTGTTGTTCAGAGCTTTCTCCGATGAAGTCTGTTCCACTGATGTCTGGAAATGCTGCTGCAAGAAGCAGGAAAAATGTAATTTGTGTGTATTTTGCTCAAACAGTTGGTTCCTTAGCTATATATACTGGCCCTTCAGAGCCAATTTGTCTTTTTAATTAGCCGTTCCTAACTTTTTGAAGAAAAGTAGTACTCTAGAAATAAAAACTGGTTAGGTTACACTACAAGAGAAGGCCCATTATATATTTTGGTGGATCCTTTTCTTCTACTCAACGGTTTTCCTTCAAGTAAGTTCTTCACTCAGCTTTAAATGATTCATAAGCCTGCACTATTTCAGGAGTGGAGATGTTATCCCATGGCAGATTAGACTCATCTCCAGTGGGACAGCACTTGAGTTTATTCACAGACATGAAATTTCCCTTGGACTGATCTTCAGGACCTCACTGGAAAGATATAATTGGTCTTTGTTATTTCTGGGGACAAAAATATTTTCCCTTTGGGTACAGTGCACCAGGCCAATCACACTGGATGAGAAGTAGTGTGTATGTTGGACTGATTATTTTTGTAGGAATACTGAATCTTGTATGTACTTGAGTTGAAGTAATCTGGGGGTGTAGTAGTTGTGAAATTTGTGTGAAGCTCATAAAGTTTCTGAGATGTATTTGAAAAAAAATGAAGTTCAAACATTTCAGCCAGACTTTTGAAAGGGGATGAGCAGGCTGTGTTATTAATGATGGCTCTAGATTTCTAACACTCAAACCTTCCTTAAGTTTAGTAAGAAGTGGATTTCCATCACATGCTAAGTAAACTTGAGTGGATTTCTTTAAATGTAAAGCAAAAGAAAATGTTTTAAGGAGGAACTGAGCAATAGATGTTGGACATCTTTCCTTGTACTGAGAATTTCTGTATAATTCCTTGTATTGTTGAAGTCTGTCCCTGGGAACTGCTGACCCCTTTTATTTTTTCTGCACAGTTCTCTGGTCACTTGTGCAGGTACCACATTAGAGTCTCCTTTAACTGTTCACATGTTTGAAGTTTACTTTGAAGGCTTTGAAGTTTACTCAGACATGTATTTTTTTTAGTTTTCCGTTAAAATTGTTCCCTTGGATGAACAGAAAAAGGGGAGAAGCTGTACCAAACCTGTTCTTATACTAATGGCTAAAGTTATTTTAAATGTTTGCCTTCCCACTTTCTCTAAGTGAAAGAATTAGCTCTTTAATACTGTAATATGGGGTTATACTATTTAAATCTTTGGTTATTGTGGCATGATGTTTCTTAGTTCTATGCTGTTTCCTTACAGGCAGTGCTGTAGTTTCATGGCAGTATTTCTTGTGAGATTTTAAATGTGAAGGCAGAGGACAACTGTTGGCCAAGATGAAATTAGTTGTATGTGAAGAAGACTGAATTGCAGGGGGGAGGCAGTTCAGGAGATCAATATTCAAGTAGTAAATAGGTTAATCATGTGGGGAGGAGATGAGAAGATGAGATCTCTCAGAAGACACCTGTACAAGCAAGTATAATGCAAGAAGATCTTAAAATAAAACAAGAAATGCTGATGTTGATTGTAAAAATACTTCATAGAAAATATGTCTTTATTTTTATATATAGATAAACCATGAAGATTTATACTCATTTCAAAAGTAGAAATACTTCAGAAGGGAAATGTGTCTAAAGAACTGAGCACTATTAAGCACTAGCATCTATGTAGTTCAATATTAATGTCAGAAAAGCAGCCCTGAGGTGTATTCACAGGCACATAGCTTGAGAGTGGTGCTCCAAAGTGGGGTGTGATGCCAGGAGGTAAGGAGGGCCCTGGAAGACATGAAAAATGTGAAAAGAGTTAATATTGTAGGGCTCTCTTTCTCAAATGGGGCAGTCTCCGCTTCACTGTGTTGTGACTACTGACATCATTTAAGGTTACATTTTCATGGGATAAGTTTGCTTTAATGTCTTCATTTTAGAATTCTAAAGGCCAAACCTACAACAGTGAGTAACCTCACAATCCCAGGGGAGTTACTGCTGCACTTGGGTCAGCAATCCAGAAGGGCTTTGAGCAAACTATATTCCTTGACTCTCTCAGTCAACAGTGAACAGCGCCAGTGCCACTGTTCCTGTGGGACAGAGGGAGACTGCTGGAGCAGTAAAATGCACTTTCAGCACCAGCTGAGCGATGGGTACCCTAAGGCGTGAGCCAGGGCAGCTGCTGAGTGAAAGTGCTCACTGCTTCCCAGGCAGCAGAAAGAGCTTGGTGTCACTCTTCTGGAGATGGGACACAGACAACTTCACAACAGTGTTGAGCAAATCAGGTTTGTTGCAATGCATTCATCTCTCAGGGAGTCAGGGTACTGTTGTGATTATATTGTGTGTGCTAACCACAAAGACAGGCTGCAGTTAACCTGTTTCAAGCACTATGAAATCTCCAACACTGAGCAGATTGCCGATGGCAATCAACGTATGCATGCTGAATAGGAACTTGGAGATTTGAGAAAACATGTTGAAAGCCAAGCTTCTCTGTGAAGGAGCAAAGACTGGGAGAGATAAGGTCAGTAAAGGGATCTTTGCATGAACTCCTGAACAAATGTGAACAGGCTGTCAAGCACTGCCACATCTTTTTCTCTGTTCTTACAACATAACATGGGGATAGATTATATCTGCATGATGACATCTTTTCTGCTAATAACCATGGTCTAGTCAAGGTAGAAGAAAGTGGAGATACAGCACTGTAGTTGTGATCAAAGTTGATGACAGGATTCAAAAAGTGCTGTGTGGGTCAAAAAGTGCATTTGCACAGAAGGCAGAATGTTAACCATCAGTACTAAAAAAGATTAGCAGCTCTTTGAGTTGGTATGAAAATTCACCTGGAAGGACCAAGGGAATTTTCCTATTTCTGTCAAAGAAAGCCTACCCAGCAGAGCACTTGCTTGCTAAAGAATAAAGCTGATGAGAGCCTGTTTGAGGCTTTCTCTAGAGGAAGGTCAGAGATCAGCTGCATAGGTCAAAAGTGTCTGGAAATGCTGCTAATGAGAAGCTGTAAAAATACAATATGAACTGTTCCTCAAAGCAGAAGTCTGAGTAAAAAATGTGCTTCAGGACTGTTTTCATTAGGAGTTACATGGAACTCCCTCAGGAAACCTCCTTCAAACAGATGTTTATATCACCTCTCTGGCTAAACATGAACAATCACATGTTTATATCACAATCACAGATGTTTATATCACCTCTCTGGCTAAACATGAACAATCACAATGAATACCCTAAACTTTTATGGCAGGCTTTTTATCAAATTGTCATACAACTTCCTTCCATCTGCAAATGCAGAAACTTCTTAGAAAGCTCTGAATTAGACACTTCACATGAAAACTTTTGCTAATTGGTTGGTCTTGCTTTGTGGGTTTGTATTTTTTTTCTTTAAATTTAATCCCTCTCTGGCTCTATTTCTCAACAGCTGAATGAAAAATAATAAATGAAGCTATGTATCATTTATTCTAAAAACTAACGTGGAGCAAAACAAGTGTGAATGTTTTAAGGCTGTAGTGCAATTTTATAAATGCATTTTTTTGGTGGTCTCGCACTTCTTCAAAGCAATTCAACCTTAATTCATGTGGCTTTATATATGTGTTTTTAAAAATTATTTCAGGCAAAATCAAAACATGGAAAACAAAATATTGTACCTGCCGTATCTAGTTGGTGTGCAAGTTTGTGTCATTGGAGTAGAATATTTTCTCTTACACTTTAATTTTGGTTTTATTTTTACAGGAAATAATGAAAAAAGTGTGCCACAACTCTTGATTAGTGACCTGAAGTTTGAGAAGTCATTAGCTAAGCTCATGTTTTCTCCTGATCAAGAAAATCATCCATCCAAAGCACCAGTCAAATATGGTGAATTGATTGTATTGGGGTAAGTGTTAGTGTGTAAGATTCTGAGGGTTTTCTATGCTGTAATCCTGTGGACATGTTTCAGTACTGTGTTAATCAATTCTTGGATTTAAATGTGATTAATTGAAAATCTGTAATTAGTAACACTCTGCTAATTGAGAATACTTGATGCTTAGAATGAAAGTTCTTGTGGGTCTGTATCTCATGAGAAACTAAGTAATACAGGAATGATGGACTTGATTCTTTTTCTGTGCTTTTTGACAGGTACAATGGGTCTCTCCCAAATGGAGATAGAGGGAGAAGGAAAAGTAGGTTTGCTTTGTTTAAAAGGCCCAAGGCAAATGGGGTGAAACCTAGCACTGTGCACATTGCCTGTACCCCTCAAGCAGCAAAGGTAAGCTCCATTTCTCCCTTCAAGTCTTTCTGATTTTTCCTTGTGCCATATAAAGAGCTGTTAGGAAATGGTTTAAACAGCATAACTATCTGGCTGTGAAAAGAATGCTTTGTGTTTATCCAAAGTTTTTTAGTACCTGTCAGGGTTAGCAGGAAACAATTCAGCAAAGAAGATTCAGTGCCTAGTCCTTGCTATAGCCAGGAAAAAAAGATTAGTTTTGAAACATGAATGTTCTGGGCACAGGCTAGTCAGCTGTTCTAGACTTTGTGGGTTTGTACTCACTGCTTTTAGGACTAATTTTGCTTCATGTGCAGCTGACTTTTAAATGATCCTTGCCAAAGTTGCACGTGCACTTGGTGCTCCATCCAGTGGGTAGGAGTTCCCTAGGGATCAGGACAGGTGGGTTTTGCAGGGTATGTTTCATAGGGCTTGTAATCAGAGTTCCCATTAAGAAGCAGAAAAGGAAGGGCTTAGGCCCTGAAGTTGAACTGTGTTTCAACAGTGTATGCCAAAACTAATACATCATCACTAAGGTATTACCATGAAATATTGTGGCTATTCAAGTGCGTGTGCAATTGTGTTCAATAACTAATGGAACATTTCTACTAAACGATGGAATTTGAGGATGCTTAGTGCTTGTTTAGAAACTGTCAGTGACAAGATCAGGCCTTTAAACAAATATGGTAGTGTTAAGTGCTTGACTCCCAGAATACCTAGACACTTAAGGGCCTTGACCTTAAATTCAGGGAATGGTATAAAGTATTCTGAAATTAGAAGCATTTTTCTACCAAAATTCTTGTAGTAAAGCTATATTCGTAGTAGATCTATGAAAAGAACATTTATTTTTGCAAATTCTTTATGGTCTGGTAAATGCTGTTTAGCAGCACTTTTAGAAGTGTTGGTTAGTTCCCTAGTAGGTAATTGCAGAAAGAACATCTAGACTAACCAACTGAAACCTTTGCTACAACTTCTGCAACCTATGTTGAGTTTCTCCATTTTACCCTATTTACCACCACTTTTTTATCTATGTATCTTAAATCGGTCATTACTGATCTTAGTATTAATTCAAATCCTGGTTTTAGAATGAAGTCTCTAAGTTTTTGTCCTCACTTTGCTGTTGGCCAAGTTCACTCTGAGATGGCCATGAAGGTGTTACATTAAGTTTTAGCCATTGCATTTGGTTGTTTTGTGCTTTTGTGTTCAGACCAGTGTTGCTTTAGTACAAAACATGACTAATAATATGCCCTGGTTATGTTTGTTTAGTTGCAGCATGTGGTGAAGAGACCAGTTTGGTCTGTTGCTGAATCAATCCTGCAGCTTTTTTTTAGTGGCCAGGACTGGATTTTGTGAAGTTTAACTGTAGGTGTGTCATTAACAACCATCTGCCCTAATGCCTTAATTAGCAGAAGAGGCTGATGTTTTATATATATATATGTATTGTCTGCTTTGCTGCTGTATTCTGTAGAATTATTGTGCACTGGTTCAATAACATTTGGCATTTTTCCATAGGCAATAAGTAATAAGGACCAACACAGCATATCTTACACTTTGTCTCGGGCCCAGACTGTAGTAGTTGAATATACTCATGACAGCAACACAGATATGTTCCAGGTACGTGAAGTAAATGTGTGTGTTCTCATTTTTGGTAGTTTCAAACAAGGCATCCTCTCAGCAGCCTTTTTCTCTCAGACTCAAAAGTTTGTGTGTCAGTTTCTGCACTCACCATTCAGAGCCATTTAATTCAGTTCATTCCCAGGGCCATCCTGTGAACAGGGCTGTGTGTCTGTACATCTCTTTTAAAAGACTTGGGCAAAGGTGAAAGCTGGGGGGTTTTGTGACTAATGCACAATATTATGGTTTTGCCTTTGCTGCCCTGCAAGTCACATAATCTGTCTATAGTCCCTCCTTGCAAAATGAAGAATAAAGGGCACCTTTCTCTTCAAGAACTTAGAACTTTGCTTCTGGCGTTTACAAAGGGATTTGGGATCAGCCAGTTGGAGACAGGGTAGAAGAAATACAGTGTGGAAACATAGGAAAGCTTTTGGCACAACTAATATGAAAAATACTCTGAACTTTTTTAAGCAAACCCAGAAATGTCCAAAGCACTGGGGGATGTGAGGAGAGGAGCCTTCAGTGCTGATGCTGGCAGTTCAAAACAACTTTGTTGCAGTTCCTGTGTGTATGAGAAGGGACCACAAACACATCTGCAGCTGTGGTGTGCCCTCATATCTTTTAATTGTTTCCTGTTTTTCTCAAAAGGAAGGGGTTTGTTTTGGGGTTCTTTTTAATGTGGGCTTTGTTCTTTCTGATTCCCAGACTGTGATCTTCTGTAGTTTTTTTTTTCCCCCCCTCATTGTTGCCACTAGTTTATAACAAGGAGTTTTGCTGTCACAGCATTTAGCTGTGACGCCACTGCAGGATCTAAGGAGGTGGGAGGTGTTGGGAAGTGGTGGAGGAAGCTGCTTTGCAACTGCAAATACAACAAGAGCAAAAGGACTGTAATGAAATCACTGCAGCATAAGCTATTGTTTGTGTGAGTGTTCTCTCTTCAGGCATGCTCTGGCATGTGTGCTGCTCTGAAATTGCCCCTGGCAGTCCCCGTTTACTCATGGGTTATCCTGCCTAAGAAGCAGTAGAAAAATAGATTCTGACAAAGCAGTTTTAGTCTCATGAAAGCTCTCCAGCCCTCAACAAAAAGCACCTCAAGCTTTTGGGTCTCTTGCTCAACAGTTAATCAGTCTTAATATAATCACCTATTTTCAAAGAGCCTGAGAGCTCTGGAAATAAGTGAGTAGTAGTGTGTAAGGGGGCTTTAAACCCAGCTGTATGGATGTTTGGGAAAGGTTATTACTTTTCCTCTTTGTGACGAAAGATGAGTTGACTGGAAAAGCAGGGACACTTATGCAGTTTCATCAAACTCAGTACAGTTGCGTGGGACTGCAAGACTCACAGTTCCCTGCAGCCAGAAAAGGAGGTGCAGCTAGCAGCAAAACCTGATTGTAGTCAGATGTTCCATTCTTGTGTTCTGAGTGTGTAAATGTAGCCCCTCTCTGCCACGGCCACCTGGTCCCTGGTCTTTGACAAAAGGTTTGCTGCTTCTTGGTGCCCACCAGAGCTGAAGAGACAGCTCACATAATCTGATTTTCATACATACCTTGACTTAGTCTGGCACTGTTCAGAGTGTTCTGGACATACAAGTGACTGCATGTCACTGTTCTTCCCTCTAACTGCTGCTCCCTGGCTCTTTTGGTGCTCCTGCAGCTGGTCTGCCTGACCTGAGTGTAACCTCTCTGATGAAAAGGCCTTCAATGGGAAATCATCTCAGAACTGACTTAATTGCATCATTTTATTTCTCCTTCCTTCATTTGGCTGTACCCAGCTTTCAGAATAAGTTTGATCATTTGGAGGCAGAAAAATTCATCAATTCAGATGAGGCTTTAGAAACCTAAATTGATAGACTGGTGGACAGGAATGCTTTAAACTGTAATGTCATGATTTTTGTATCATTGCTTTTACTTACTTTGAATTTAAATAGTCCTAGACCCAAAGACAAACTTCTGATCAGTTTTTTTTTTTTTCAATGCTTTTCCAGATTGGTCGGTCAACAGAGAGTCCTATAGACTTTGTAGTAACAGATACAGTTCCTGGGAGTCAGAGTAATTCAGATACACAGTCTGTGCAGAGCACAATATCAAGGTTTGCCTGCAGAATCATATGTGAACGTAACCCTCCCTTTACAGCAAGAATATATGCTGCAGGATTTGACTCCTCAAAAAACATTTTTCTTGGGGTAAGGGAATTCTCTTTCTTTTTTCCACTATAAGTTCATTGCACGCTTTTTTTTTTTTTTTAATAATTCATAACTCCAGCCAAATCAAAGGTGCTCATTGATATGATTTCTTTTAGGAGAAAGCTGCAAAGTGGAAGACATCAGATGGGCAAATGGATGGACTAACAACAAATGGAGTTCTTGTTATGCATCCTCGTAATGGATTCACAGAAGACTCCAAGCCAGGGGTGTGGAGAGAGATTTCTGTGTGTGGGAATGTGTTCAGCCTCCGTGAAACCAGATCAGCTCAACAGAGGGGGAAAATGGTGAGAGGAGTGACCAGTGTTTTATGCAACCTGTTTAAAATGGTGCAGCCATTAGGGGTATAGTTTGGGCATAGAGCTGGAATCTGCTGGAATTCCACGTAGTTGTCACCCTTGCAATTAGTTACACTGCCTCTTATGTGTTTGTCTGGGTGCACAAAGGTGTCTTGATCAACATGAATGACTGAGTCTATCTGCAAACTAGTACTTAATTGCACATCTGGCTGCTCTCCTAAACTGAGTTTCCAGTCTACTCTGTATTTCTGCAAGCTCTCCTGCACATTCTACTAGTATTTTCCCAATTCTCCCTTGTTAGTTTATGCTTTTCCCACTTTGGCTTTTTTATAGAATAATGAAAAATAGATATAATTTTAATGGATATTCATTTCCATGTTGGCATTCTGAGTTTTCCCTCTTCCTTTTGTTTGCAAAGCATCGGTGACCTTTCCAGGAGATATTTGGGTTCAGTATGACTTGGGATGTTTCAGCAAAAAGAAATGCTACATTGAACATTTTATGCAGCATATTTAGCTAGGAGTGCTAATGGGAGAAGGGGAAAGCCACGTGTTAAGGGGTACTTTAAGAAAAGTCTAAAATATGATGGAGGACTAAAACAGTCTTGTGGTACTCCTTGAGGCATTTCAAGTAACATAGTTGAGAGTGCTATAGGGATGGAATAGAGAGTTGTTAAGATGGGAGAGGAGCTTTTCTTGACTCAGTGTGGTCTATTTTAATGCACACTTTAATCTCTTAAAATGCTGGGGTGGGGTTTTTCCAAAAAAAGGAGGGCAGAGAGAAGCTGATACTGGGCTCTCTATGGGTGTCTTGTGGACACAGTCAGAAGCTGCTTGAAACTTTGATGGGTCTTCCAGGCAGATTAGTATTGTGGAAGTGCACGTTGTTACTCTTCAGAGCCCCTTAGGTGACGGCTCTCGGTGTCTGTGTCCATGTCAAGGTTGAGAACGAGACGAACCAGCTGCAGGACGGCTCCCTGATCGACCTGTGCGGGGCGACGCTGCTGTGGCGCACGGCCGAGGGGCTGGCGCGCACGCCCACCGTCAAGCACCTGGAGGCTCTGAGGCAGGAGATCAATGCAGCCAGGCCCCAGTGCCCCGTGGGCTTCAACACCCTGGCCTTCCCCAGCATGAAGAGAAAAGATGTTGTAGACGAAAAGCAGCCGTGGGTGTACCTGAACTGCGGCCACGTGCATGGCTACCACAACTGGGGGAACAAAGAGGAGAGGGACGGCAAGGACCGCGAGTGCCCCATGTGCCGCTCTGTCGGCCCCTACGTGCCTCTGTGGCTCGGGTGTGAAGCGGGATTTTATGTGGATGCCGGACCTCCAACTCATGCATTCAGCCCCTGTGGACACGTGTGCTCAGAAAAGACAACTGCATATTGGTCCCAAATTCCTCTTCCTCATGGTACTCACACTTTTCATGCAGCCTGTCCCTTCTGTGCGCATCAGCTGGCTGGTGAGCAGGGTTACATAAGGCTCATTTTCCAAGGGCCTCTTGACTAACACAGGTGTTCCCAAGGACTGCAGTAAACTGATAAGCTAAGCGATTCTCATTTTTAAACCAACTGTTTTTCATATTCTCTGGGCTTTGCTGCTTTGCATTAAGATGAAGAATCTTTTGGTTTTTTTGTTACAACAACTAAATCCCTCTTTATTGAGAAAGTCTGGAAATAGAAGAAATGGGGGGAGAAGGGGGAGACCTCCTGCTTTTTTTGGTTAATAACTACTTCTGAAGAGGTGAAGGAAGTGTTGTAGAGTGAACTTCAATGCCTTCAGTTTAATGGTTTTTGAATCACATGCCCACAGTGTTTGAAAGGTGTTTCATTCTTTTTGTATATGGAGGGTAAATAGTTCAAAGAACATTAGTTTACAGCTTGGATGCAAACATTGTAAAATATAACATGTATATTAACTCTTTTCTATTTATCTTTATTATTGAAAATATTTAGAATGTTTAGAGAGTAGCATGGTCATAGTGTGTTACATCCAGCAATTGGATGTGTAGCGTAGTTCTGGATGGAGAAGAACGTGGGATGAAAATGGTAGAAAAATCTTTTAATCTAAATTACTGAGTTCTTAGAATAGTTAAAATGCTTTTTAAACAAAGCTAATGCAAATTATGATGGCATAAAGTTGTGCTTTAACCATGTTGAAAGGTAGCTAAGAAGGACTCCTTAAATTGTCTTTTTGGTAGGACTGTACTTAAGATCTGGTTTCGAGAAGAATATTTACCAGACTCTTCGAATATGCAACTTAGTCTAGATTAAGGATTTTTTTCTCCCTTCACGCTAACAATTCTCTTTATTTAGCATTAGTGACATTTGTGAGGGTTTTTCCAATGTTAAACATGAACAGATCAGAAAGATGAGGCTTGTTCTGTTCCTTGCTGTTTGGGGGTGGGGGGCTGGGACAGGGGAGAGGTGGATGTACCTGGGCATGTATGTGGGGAGCAGTTTGTGACCTGGTCACAGTCCCAGCCTGAGAGGGGTTTGTCAGCTGGATGCTCAACAGCCTTCCAGCTGCTGACTGATGGGGGGGCCTCAGGCCTGGCCTTTGTCCCTCTGCCAGGTGCTCATCTGGGCCACACAAGGAACAGGTGGAGCCTGGTAGCCAGGAGATGTGTCCCTGCATCCTCGGGCAGCTGGGCACAGCTGACAGTCTGTTGGGAGAGCTGGGGCTGGGCTGGGCTCAGACCCTCACTGTGAGATGCTGCTGTGGGCTCTGTCTGCTCTCCTCTTCCTCCCCCTCCTTCCCCTCTGTATCCACCAGAAAAGACCAGTGTACTACATGCAACTCTGCTGCCAGCCCACTGTGTTTCATGGCAACCTGACCTTTTTAGCATTGATTTGAGCTTTTTTGGCCAGCTTTGTACATTTTTTTAAAATATGTACTGTATAATTGACAGTAAGAAAATTTCTGTACTTTATAGCAAAGCTTTAGCTTTCGTTTTTCTTTGAAGCTGTTCTAAAATTTTCTTTGTTTAAAGAGACCTTTGTTGCTTAGATGTCATGAATTACTTACTTTGACTGTCAATTATTTCTCCATTTTTAAAAAGAAATGGTATATATTGTTTGGTTCACTCAGGAAATGCATGTGTCAGGAAACCTGTACTGTAAGTTCAGTTAGCTGTCATGTACAAGTAACTGCTGTTACTCCCTTTCCATAGAAATATAACTGATTTTGACATTTTCCAGATTATATGCATTAAGTAATGAAACTTATGCAGCAAGAAATCCCTGTATTGTAGTTGTTCTAATCATCTTATTCAAACTATAGTATACTGTAGTTTTAATTTTTATTTGCAAATTAATTTATTTAAACTACGTGAGTAAACACTTTTCAAAAACAGAAATTCTGGGATTGTGGCTTTGTTTCCAGGAGATGGGAAAGGGCTGGAGATGGCCCTTCTGTTGTCACCTCAGGTGTCACCTCTGTTCTGCACATATGGATTAAGAACACAGAGAAGCAGCAGCTGTAAAGACTTTGGACGTTTTCCCTGGTAATGGCTTTGAACGGCTCCTTTCAGATGTGTCCTCTCAATGTGTTTTATATTTAACTCTGTGTTAAAGGTGAGATTGCTGTTTAAATGACACAGTTAAATGAGTAAGTTACAAATACTGAAGTGTAAGCAAAAACTGAACTAAATTTTAAAATTACAAAGAGCTCTTGATTCTGTCTTCCACAAAATCGAATTGACATTTCTCTGGTCCTGATCTTGTTGACTACAGGAACATGAAAAACCAGAAAAGAACACGATGAAAGCTACAAAGCAGTATGAGTAACACAGAGCTGAACTGTGAGCACAGATGGAGCATGGGATGGTAGGAGGAATATGGGAAGTGCTGTTGGAGGCCCAGCTGGAGGCTGATGCAGAGCCAGGGGTGCAATTGGGTACAGGCACACCCAACTGCAGAGGGGAAGAAGAGAGGTTCATGCCCAATGTGCAGCCCTTATTAAAGCCCTACCCCATTTAGGATGGTACATTATGCTTAGACTGTACTTCTCTACCCCACTCCTCACCCCCTCAAAAAAAAGACATCCAAGACAAAGGTATCTGAACAGAACTGGCTTTGTCTCTGGGGAGTGTTAGGCTAAGGTCACTCTTCAGTCTGCCCCACATTGCCCCACCAGGCAAATTCTGCCTGGTTTGTACTTTTCTTCACCCAATTTGGGCTTGTTTAATCCCATTTTTAGAAGGGTGGAACATGGGCATTCAAACACTTGAGACAGGGAAGTCCCCCCGTCAAAGGCAGAATAGCAATGTTTGAGTAGTTTGAGGAGCAAGTTCCATCATCAACAACAGCATCTCTAGCTCTGGTACCCTGTTTGAGTACCCCCAGGCTTCTGTTCTTTGATAAATGATTGCAATAGTCCTCTGTAAATGGTAAAGTGAATTTAAAAGTACTCAAAAGTACTCAAACAGATGGCTGAAGCACTCTGAACTTTAAGGCCAATCCTTTTGAACAAATTTTGTGCTGCAAGAGGTGGCACCTTGCTGGTTTTAAGACAATCACAGCTCCACTTGTGACAGCCTAAAGCAGCCCCTTGCAGCTGCAAAGACCAGCTCCAGGTGAGATCTGTAGCCTTCACCTGCTTTTAAAGGTTTGCTGGACTGGCAAGAAGCAATGGTGATGCAAGCAGCAGATGGGACAGGACTGTTCCCTGGGATACCACTGCAGGTATAAGGGATTCAATGGGAAAATCACATTAAGTGTGGGTACTTTTCTAGCCTTAAAGTTCAGTGAAGCTCTGCAGAAGTGCCTTTGGATATGAGCAGCCGGTTTTCTGGTTTGTGTGTGGCTGCCCTGATCTGGGCAGTGCAATGTGTAAAGCAGGTGATTTAATGAACTAATTTGCCTTTCAGCTGTAGGAAATTGCATGGATTTAACACTGCCAGAAAGCAGCAGCTGGCTAATAAAGCCCTTTTTTTTTGTTTTTGTGTTTTTTTCCCCAAGCAGAAGTGGGGCAGCACAGGGTGCTGGCAGGAGGGCAGGAGCATAGACAGGGAGGTTGCTGTGGTTCTCCTGGGGAGAACTGTGGTTCCTTTGCTGACTTGGCCACTGGGTTGGAGCAGCCCCAGGAGTGCCTGGTGTGGCCCTGAGCAGTGTGGTGCAGGCTGGGGATGAGGCCTTCTCATCCCAGCTGTGCAGGGCTTGTTACACCTGCAGGAATGAGCCTGGTCTCCTGGACAGTTTAACATGAAGTCACCTCAGGAGACTCCTGTGTTGGAAGGTGCTCTGCAAATCCCATAGTGATCCTGCCATGACATGCTTGATCTCCTCCTGAAGTGACACTTTCTAGGCTCAATTCTAAAAATACATTTCCAGGTTTGCAATATAAATCTACCCTCATGCCTACAGCTACTTGCATGCTGTCTTTCAGCCTGGATTAGGCCTGGTTGCTGTTGAATTAGACCAGATTTCGTGGTCCTTGTCTTGGCTCATCCCTTTCTGTAAAAACACTGGTAGAGCTCATCTATTTTTAATTGTAGCACTTGGCTTTAACATAAGGGCTGTGATCATCCTAGAAATGCAGTTTCTAAGGCTCTTTTGTGACTGTGGCAGATCACTTTTACCTGCAGTGTTGTGCATACTGTAAAGAAGATCTAGGAAAGCATCTCTGCAGGAGCTGTGATGGTTCCTGTGACTTGGACCAGGAATCCTTGGCAAGTGTCGCCTCTGCAGGGCCAGCAGCAGTCCTGCCCCTCCCCAGGTGCTGCTTTCAGGCCAGCAGGAGGAGCTCAGTCTCCCATTTCCTCCTGGAGAACAGCTTTACATCACTGTGCTGTTGGGAGGCAGTATCATCCTCCTCCTATATTCCAGTGGGGAAACACCAATGGGTGCTACTGCAGCAAGAGCAGCCAGCACCTTCAGCTCTGGTTCTCGGTCCAGTTCCATATCTGAAAGCAAAAGGGGGCAGATTTAAAGAGCAGAAAAAATGGGCTTTTATTCCCTCAAGCCTTAGGTGCCTCTGTGAGAGCAGCCATGCCAAACCCAGCCTCTGGGAACCACAGCAGGACCTGTGGCCTCGGATGCACATGAGGCTGGGATCAGTGCAGCCTTAGGGAATGGCATTAGCTGTAAACCCCAGTGCCTGAATCTTTATGTTTCTGCCTTGGACCCTCCTGAGATGCTGCTGCCTATCCTCCCTGTGCCTCCCAGCCCTGGCAATACAGCCCATTCCTCAGTCACAGTGATCAGGTGCCTGCAGAAGCAGGTCCTGTTTGCCTTGCCCAGCACAAGCCCTTGTGGGATCAGGAATGCATCGCCTGGGGCTGCATTCCTCGAGGCTAAGCTTCAGGGAAGATGAGTAACCAGAGGCAAAGTGCCAGCTCTGGCAGGCAGGAGCTCGCTGCCCACTCGCTGCCACTCTTGGGTTTGTTGCTATTGTGCCCAGCTCCCAGTCCTTGTCCTACTGTCCGTCTTGCAGGGCTGGCAGGAGGGGATAGGAACCAGCACCAGCATCACTGTTTACTGGCTGTGGTGTTTGCCTGGCTCTGCTGGTGAGGATATGTTTGTGATAGCAGCGAAGCACCAGCAAATCCTGGGTTCTGCCAGTCCTGCAGAGAGCCCATTGCTCCCGTGCAGGGGGCTGAGATATTTCATGGGAGTACAAATGACCTCAAGATAACTCCAAGAAGGACTTTCCTGGTGCAAAGAAAACTTCTCTGCAATTTGGCAATACCTGCAATATTGTAATGTTTTTATTTTGATTTTGGACCACTAAACAGCTCTGAGGCAGGAGTAAATAATTAATCTGCTCTGACTTCCTTCCTCTGCCTTGTCTACATCTGTAGTACCAGCTCTGTGCTGAGATTGCCATTGGAGATCTGCTGCCTTCCATAAAAACAATGAGAGTGGAGTTCTTTGGAGTTTAAACACATGCCAGGCTGGTCTATTTTTCCTTTTTGTAGTGGAAAGGTCTCCTGAAAAGCCTTCCCCTTTTCCAGCTCTGGCATGGCACATGGACTCCTGAGGATACCCTGTGAGTGCTGCACGGAGCGTGAGCAGCACAGAGAGAGGAAGGAGGACATGATAGTTCATGTTGTCAGTCAGATTTAAGTGTGGTTAAATATAGTTAAACCAGTGGGAAAAACTCCTTTATGTCTGTTTTCTTTGCTACTCACTCCCAAAATTACCTGTCTGCTTATTTATACAATTGTCTTGACCCTTATATTTGTTTCTGTTTCAACACCCCCTGAAGAAAAAAATTAATTTCACTTTTCTCTGCAAATATTTATCTGAAAGTTTCTAAGTCGTGTTCCTTGTGATTATGCCTTTTCTTAAGTGATTCTATTAAAATATGTGAATTTTAATGCATTGGACTATGTTGGTTGGACCCAGGACCTGAAAAATGTATTTTGAGAGTGTTTTTGGTCACCTAGTTTTCAGCCTAGATAGGGTTTCCCTTCAGTCTGTCCTGGAAAACGCTGGAAAACAAGCTGGTCAAGGATGAGAGAAGAACAATGGCTTTCCTGGGCTCTTGGGAAACACTCTGGGCTGAAGGGATCCACTTCTTTCCCTGGATCATGCTCAGATTCCAAGTGCCTCCCACTTCCCAGCTCTCTGTAAAATAACTTTTTAATAAAACCATCTTACACTTGGGATCTACCCATCATTCCCTTTGGTTGGCTGCAGTTTCAGAGCTGGATGAACATGTAGCCTTCAGTGCTTCCATATCTACATCTCTCCAAAATAATATTTTTAGCTGATCCCAGAAGATCTGAAACAAAACAAATGCATGCAGCAATATTCTAAACTTGCCTGGATGCAAAGCTAAAAACTGCAGCTTGCTGTCATGCGCTTGATGAAAGGAATTGAGTCAACTCATCCTTTCCAAAAATCCCATGCTTGCTTTTTTTTTTTTTTTTTGCTGTTGTGTGGGAGGAGGAGAGAATTAGTTATTCAGTGGAATGAGGACAATTAAAAGCAAATGCAGCTTCCAGTGATGCCATCATCTGTTCAGTGTGCCCTGAGCAACACAGAGGTAGCCTGGCTTCTTAACTGGCCCCTTTCCCTTCTGTCCTGTGCTTCCCATTGGCACAAGGGTGGCAGTTTCCAAAGTCTCCATAGGACTGTACTGCAGGTGTGCCCATTCTAGCTTTGCCTGGACAATCCCCTGAGTTGTAACCTCAGAGGGGCTGGAAGGCCCTAAACTGCCATAGATTCAGAGGTCATGATTGAGGCAGCTCTCCTGCCCAGCCTGCCTTTCCCTGGAGTGTTGCTCTGTAGTGGGGACATGTCCATGGATCCCAGCCTAGGATGAAGCTGTGGTGTCACCTTTGACCATTGCTGGAGGATGAATGTTGCCTGAGATGGGTCACAGGGATTTGGGCCTCCCCACAGCCTGTGGACACAGTGACCACCTGGACACAGCTGGGCCCAGGCTCTGCACAGCAAAGCTGTTGAAGTAGCTTGCTTCACTTTTGAAGGGGAGCTAAAGCAATCAGCAGGCCTTTAAATGCCACCTAACTACCCAGGGCATGGATGTTTAATACTTTTTCACTTTTAATACATTAAAAGTGGATCCAGAGCAGCTTTCCTGAGGAGGCAGGATCAGCAGTGCCAATGACCTCAGCTTCACCATCGCTCCAGGGGCTTTCAGTGTTACTCAGCAATTTTTGCCAGCGTCACTCGTTATCACTTGGAAATCTCACTCCACCTGTTCTGGAGCAGGAGCAGCAGAAGGTGTGTTCAGGCACCTTTGGGCAATGATGAATCATGCTCATGGCAAAGTCCTTGGCAGTTCCTGGCTGCTGACTGCCAGGGAAAGCTGTCACCAAAGCAGGCTAAATGACTACACAAAAGTGGGGTTTGCCTGGAGCCTGTGCCAGCTCTAAAACCCCCAGACAACAACCCATCCCCTTGGGCCCTACACCAATATTGCCAAATACACATTATTCATACAGCGGAGAGTTTTTCATACTATAGAGGCCTGGGATTAGTGTTCCTCACAACAACATAAATATATTTATAGCCCATGCGTGTCTGCATTTTGTTATACTTTCAACTTTGTAGGCTAATGGTTAATAAAGCCAGGCTCTATTTATGCTTCTGCAGCAAAGAATACGTTGAATAGCATCATGCAAAAAGTTTAGGATCTGCTGACTCCAAACAATCTTTCAGACTGTAATTTAGGGGCTCATTCACAGAATAGAAGGTATAAAAGTGGTAGTCTGAGGTTGGCTTCCCCAGGACACATCCAAGAAAGAGAAGAGCAGCTATAGGAGTCCCCAGGATGGGTCATACTTAATCCACCTTTGCTCTTGATACTCAAAAAAATCAGGGTGTCTGGAGTTCCTGTACTATTTAAAAGGGAAAAAAAAAAACCCAAACAAACAACAACTACCAATAAGAGTTCCCAGGTTACATCAAACAAGTTTTTTGCAAGTTTGAGATGCAAGTTTCTTTGCACCAGCTGGTTTAAAAATATGTTGTTCATCGTGTAACTACAGATCCATGCAATGTCCTCTCCTTCATTTGTCTGCCCTGTGGCAGGGTGGTTCTACCCAAATACTTCTTCCAAGTGTTTAACATCCTTACTCTTTCAAAATCTGCAGTAATGACTCCACCATGTCTCCAGGCAGCCTGGTCCATGGCTCAGTTATAGAACTCATAAACTCAGATCTACTCTAAAACTGTAGAACTCATAAACTTGTATCTACTAAAGTAAACTGAAGAGCAAGTTGGGACCAAATATCTACCTACTGTTTAGGGTTTGCTTTCCTAAAGAAAAAGAAACAACTCAAAGCAAAAGCTTTCATATTCCAGGCACTTCTGCAGAGTTTGGAAATAAAGCAAAAAAGCAACTTCCTGCAAAACGTATCGATTGGCACCTTCCCCTGTGTGACATTGAATAAATTTGTCCAACAAATAGACCTGGAAGGAAAAAAAAAAGGAGGAAAGGTGCCTACAAAGTTGTAAACCCCTGATATTCATTTTATTAAAATTTAATGAGGCTTTATTAATAATGAATGCAGCCAGGAAGATGGGAGAAGAGCAGTGGAATGGCCTTGAGATTCCTCGTTAGCCAGATTTCTCTACAGAACTGGGAAAGAAGAGGGCAGCTGGAAGCAGCAGTCTGCAGCAGGCTTTGTGGACTGCCTAAATTGGTGGAAGAGTATTTTAAGTGGTTTTTTCATTAAAAGCTGAACTGAGGGTGAGTTGTACGCATGTCCTGTAAGGAAAAGATGCTCCTGAACTCCGATGCCTTGAGTATAGCGTGGGGAATTGGGGTCATTTCCTCACTGATGGTGATTTCCTGTGTGAAGTTAACTCTGTCTCCTTGGGTCTCCTATCCCACATGGTATCATCTGCACAGAAATCCAGCTCCTAGCTCTTCAGGAGCTGATCAACCACCGTGGCAGTGGCTGATGTGGCACACAGAGCTGGGGACATGATGGATGTTACACCTTGAGCACAAACAACTGCCCTACCTGTTCAGCTCACAGTAACACGGTCTGCACCCTTTCCTTGGGTGGCTGCGTTACCCTGCACGATTCATGGGGAGATGCAGCACATCCGTGACTTCCCTTTCCCAGTTGCCAGGCCAGCTGCCTTATCAAAGAGAGGAATGGAGCTGATTAGACATGGCCTGTTTTTTTTTCTAAGCCCCTAGCAGTTGCTTTAAGGCTTATGTGGGTCTTTAAGATTAATTAAAGCTGTATTTGGATGTCCCCCTAACTATTGCTAATAGATTCTCTGTCTTGTGGGACTTCTTCTGTTCCCTGGAGTTTGTAGTATCGTTCAACTGACCACAATTTGATCTGCTTCTTGAAGGTTCCAGAGTAAATTTGACTTGACCCTGCTGAGTCTGGATTTCTCTCATCTCTCTTAACTGTTGTTTAAGCTCTTCTCTTCCTCATCTGGCCTGTATTTCCTGTCTCTGGTTCTTACTATGAAGCATGTTAATAAGCATCTGGATGCCATTAACATGTTTTGTGAGAACAGAAGCAGGATAAAAAGTAGAAATTGAAAGCAGAGCCTATGTAGAAGTAAATCTGTGTTCTTTTGTGTTTCCATCAGGAGCAACCTCCCAGAAGAAGATATCTTTGCATCTTTCTCATGCTTGTGAAACAGACCCCTAGGCCTGACTAATCCCAGTCAGGTAGGTATAAAAACACAGTTTGGACAAGTTTGGTTTTTTTTTGTTTTTTTTTTGACAGGAGTTGCTATGTGGCAATAAGAAATGCTTCCAAGGATCCAGGAGGTATTAGAAAGAGCTTGGCTATGGTCATCTCAAACACCCCTGTCCCAGTAAGCATTCCTCTTCTGGAACAAAAAGGGGCAGGACAGAAGAGTGCTGATCACTTTTCCCCCTTACTTTTCAGGGCTGGGTGAATCCACAGAGCATATCTGAGTCTCTTTTGAAAAGTCACCAGCAGATGAAGTAATTTGAGGCCTCACCCACACCACAGTTTATTCAGCCAGCTGCGTAGGTCTCTTAACAGAGGTGCTTTTTAATACAGCATGTCAAGTGCTGAGAAATATCACTTTGATTTTGACATACTCCCCACCAAGGATGATGTGTTTTCTGTTATGTGTTGTTGTCAAGGTGAAGAAATGAATTAGCATGGATTTTTAATTGCTTCAATGTTGAACTCTGATATAAGCTGAAAGGGAAACATCATCCTAGATGAATAAAGATGTGGTGCAAGAGCTGATCACCCTCTGGTGAGAAGCCAAGCTCTCCAAATGCAAGGAGGAGATTTCAGTGTTGATTCTATCTCTAGCTGCATTCAATCAGTTGCTGGCTCCTACAGATGCTTCTGCTGCCGCTAGCAGACACCAGGGAACAAGAAAAGACACGACTGTCTGAAATACAGGTACTCCTCATTTCTGGAAGTCTGGGGAAAGGCTGCCATCTGCTGTAATGCAGAGCGGTTGCTGGAAATACATTTGACTTAAATCAAACCCCAGCAGTAGCTCTGAAGCTGAGATGAGCTCAGGGTATGAGCAAACTGTGCCCTCAAAGACCTGATGATGCTTTTCACACAGATCCCTCTCCTAATAATGGCTGTTACCTAGCATGCCCTTAGAGGAAAAAAAATCTTCCCTGTGGACCTGCTTTAATCCCTGGGATTTCCAGTCAAGGTCAAAGACAGAACTGAGGCACAATTCAGAAAGCTGCTGGCTGGGCCAGCCTGCAGTGAAGGTGCTGCTTCCTCAGTTTAATCTGGCACCCTCATCATTCCACAGCCTCTCAGTTGCAGAGTTTTAAAATGCAGAAAGGTGTGTGGTTTTCCTCTCAGCAGTATGTGTGTGACACCTACACTAGCTACGAGTGAACTTGGCTGTACCCTCTACCCACAGGTCTTGCAACCTAGACAAGAGCAAAGTCTAAAAACATCTACAACTCAGGGCCTTTATCTCTGATCTTTAAAATGAAACTGAGCCCTGTGGTACCTAGAATCAAATTCTTCTCTTTAAAAGTCACTAAGATGCCAGCTCTACTCCCTCAGTACCAACATGGTCCATTTTTTCTGCACTTTTTTCTTTTTTTTTTTCCCAACCATCACTTGCTTTGAAACTACACATTTTGACTCACACGTATTCTCAGAAACAAGAGCTTTTTGCTTGCCTGAGGTGCTGCTTGGACCAGACTGTTTTCCATGACACTTTCCTGAAAGCACCTCACTAGAAATCCTCCTTTTGTAATGTTGGAGTGGCCATTTCTGGATTGAAAGGGAGCAGTGCATATAACAAGCTAGCCTGGAAAGCTGACATAAAGAAAGCCAGAGCTCCTGATGACTCAGGTATTGATGTACTCCATCAGAATAAACAGCTATCTGATAAAATGGACTCACTCCAGATACAGAAGAAAGAGCTTTTAATTTTATGCAGCCTCTTTACTGGAGACCAAGAGAAACCAAGAACTGTATGAAATGCAGCCACATCTGCAACATGTCTAAGGTGCTGAGGAATGACCTGGAGCCAGGAGGAGCTCTGCTACCTGTGCAGACATGGAGGAATACATGCCAGGGCATTCAGGAGCACCAGGAGAGACTTGGCATCCCAGTTTTATGGGTTGTCCTTATGTTATGACAGTGTCTTGATGGCATCTTCTAAGAAACTATCCTGGAAAGAGCCATGTGGGAAGGGGTAGCCCTTGAGGTGGGCCAGTCAGAGGTCTGAACCTGAGTTCCACCAGTTAGCATTTGGTTGACATGATAAAAATAATCTTCAAAATTGTAATCTGTGTTAATTTTGAGAGCCAGTTGCCCTATAAAACTGGCATCCCATTCTGCATGTTCCTAAGCTCCTGTCAAAAGGTTTCTTGTGGCACTGAGCCCCACACTCCACTTAAACAAGGTCTGGAAATATGTTCCCTGCTACTGGCATGAAATATTCAGTCTTAATATCCCTTCACATCACTTGAGACAAGAAGAGCAGAAGCTCTCCATCTGCCTTCTCTGCAGTGTTCATTATTTTACGTATTTCTTTTATATCCCTTGCTTCCTCCAAGTAGAGCTTTTCCTCGAAGGTTGGTTGTTCCTATCATTGCTTAATGCTGCCCTTTTAGAGACAAGATTACCCATACACTCAGGGTTCCTGGGGGACCTGCCCCTCTAATTACATTTAATCACTATTTTCCCTCACATTCCCTATGGATTGCAGTACCTTCTTCAGTTTTTAGCAAGCTGAGCAAAGGTTTTCTATGGAAAAATGAAAGCTAGTGGTACCAAGATCCTGTAAGCAAAGACCTTCTGAAACACTATGACATCTCAAGGAAGGAGGTCAGGTATTCCTAGAGATGACCCAGCTTTTACAACAGTTGGCTGCACGTTATGCCATTGAGCAGTAATAAACATTTCCTTATTTTTTTAATGTCTCTTGTATCTGAGAAAACATTGAGCTACTTTGTTCTTTTTACTGTTTATTTTCTACAGCACAAAACTCACTGTTTCCCATTTCTTTTCCAGGAAGACTCTGCCGAAGACTCCTGAGCTGGCGTGAGTGTAGGAAAAAACCCTGTCATATTTCTGTTGTTTTATAAGAATGCCAGTTTAACTCACATAGATGAAAAAGCAGCAGTAGAAAGATTTTCCTGGCTAAAGCTACTTGGGGTTGGAGTTTTTCCCTGGAAGAGCCTTTGTGGAACTATGTCCTGTGTGCCCAGGGTAAGGGTGTTTGTTGGGCTGCCCTGCAGAGCTGACGTGGCCCTAAGCAATCAGTAGGAAGCACAGATAACTGAAATGCTCTCATAAAAGCAGACTTTGTGGACATAAGCTGTACGTGAGGAGGTAGACTGACAACAGAACAAGTGAACTATGCTTGACTGACTCACAATTTCCTCACCTCACCAGCTCTGCTGGCTGTTCTTACCCACAGAGCGATCCAGACTGCAAACACCACAGTTCACAAGCCCAGCCACACCACGTGCCTTGGGGAGCTTTGTTATACTTTAAAGCAGCCTTTCTTCTCAAAGTCTCCAGAAATCACCCACTGAGTCTCCTACAGTCTGGAGGAGAGGAGGTTTCTCAGGCTGGACTGGTGTTGTCACTGCCACCACGAGGTTTAACAGAAAGGTGACAGTCAGAAAAGGAAGCAGCAGGAGGCAAACTCATGGCTGTCATCCTTTCCTTCTGATCCACAAAGATGATGCAGCTCTAGTTTATTTTTCCCAAGGGGAACAGAGGGCTTTGCTGTTAATACCAAATGCAGCAGAACAGTAACAACATTTAGCTCAGAGATAATGTCAATAAGGTAGAAAATCAAACAGTTTGTTACTTTCCCTGCATGAGCAGATAACATGACTCTTATCAATGCAACTGGAAAACATTAAAGTCATGGGAGGGTGCATAGCTCAAATGTCACTTTGACGTTATGGCTTTCCCCTGCATCTCTGACACAATTAATTACTGGCTTTGAAAGTACCTCTCTGGTGCAAGAGAAACACAGACCCAAGGTTTTCTGGGCTTCCTTGGGCAAATGTCAACTGAGGGGTAAGCCAGGTCTACATAAAGGTCATTTCATGCTAAGCAACTGATGCAAAATTTCTTCTTAAAGCTGCTCTGACCAGTTCACTGAGATGAACCCAGTGGGATAGCTCCCTGACTCAGTGAAGATGCTGCAAGAACAGTGTTGTGAACCTCAACAGCTGAGCACTGAGGTCAGTCCTGCACAGCTGGACTTGGCTCTGGCTCAGTTGCTGACCAGGACTGGACACATTTCAGCAGTGAGTGGATCAACCCATGATTCATAAAAGGGAGGCATGGAAAATTGTATCCATGCTGCAGGACTCACCTTCAGCCTCAGGCTGACTCATAGGACTAAAGAGGGGAAAATTGGTTTACCACTAAGCTTGTAGGAAGGGCTTTCCCCTCAAAACCAGTGTCTGTAGTTAATAATCACATACAGCTGCTTCTCTGCTGGGGATTCCCTTTCCTTTTTCCTTCCACTCTCTTCCCATCCCCTCCCATCTGTTTATTTGCTAGTGGAAAGAGGTTATATAGATACTCTCAGGTCCAATTCCAGAAGGTCAGACTACTTAAAGCAAACTGTGAACTCTGGGCAAATCCAAACTTTCCAACTCAATTGTGAGTGGTTGCAGGAGCCATGGAGACACTCCCAGCCAGCTGGCAGCAATGCTGAGGCAGGAATGTCATCCTCAACCCACACAGCCGAGGATTTTTTTCTGGCTCAAGAGGAAGTAACATAAAGCAGAACCCTGGGGAAGACAGGGCTAACACCACCTCCCTCCTACAGCCTCTACAATTTCCTTACCTTTATCCACGGGACTAAATTCTGCAAACTCAGTCCTTCTGCCGTCTGGATCAATACACAGCAATCAGTTTTACATTATGTTCATGATCTCTTTGCTCACTTTATTGCTGCTGTGTCATATTTTAGAGATTAGGAGTCAGGCAGACTCCAACTAATGTGACCCCCAAGGGGAAAAAAACCCAGAAAAAGCCCAACCCACCATGTTTTGCCCAAGAGGAGTGTCTGAGAACACTGGAGGCTGTAAGGCACAAAGAGATTTCTTTGCTGCGTAGGGGAAAATATGCTATGAAAATATTGTGAGTGACATTTACAGGTTGCTGGAGGGAAATCCCCACTGGCTTCCTAACAAGCATTTAATATTTAACATAGTTGTGTTTTTTGACTGCTTTTGCTGTTCTAGCTTCCTATGAAGTCTTTTTGAGCTGTGCTAATATTAACTCCAGAAAGCCAAGGATGGAATTCTGAAGCATGAGAAGATACATCTTTATTTTCTAAAGCATGTCTATGAAAGGTATAATGGATGGTCACTGACACTGAAGCCCACGGTTATGAAGTAATAATAATATTAAACTAGTCTTTCTTTCTGGTAGTGTCACATTTTTTGCTCTTTAAACTCAGCTTTATAAAGGGTGAGCACTGGTCAGGTCATACACATCTCTCAAGGAAGTCATCAAGGAGTTCCTGATCCTGGTGATACTCATTTGGGATTTACTGGCTGAGTCTGCAGAACAAGTTGTACCGAACCAAACTCTGCCAACCTTGACCACCAAGGAGAGAACAACATCTTCAGCCCAGTCTGTCTGGGGCCAGCACCAGACACAAACACGAGTTATTGAGCTGCAAGCCCAGGCGTGAACCCGTGTAACCCATGGATTTCCACACTCGTGCCCATAGCCACACGCTTATGTTATTAAGTACAGCCGGAATCGCTGTTGTTAATCAATCAGAGGTTCCCTGTGTTTTGTTGACTGGCACAGCGCTACGGCCGAGAATTTAAGCCTGTTTAAGGCACGACCAGGCACGAGGCTGCTACTGCTTCAGTGCCACCTAACGCACCCCTCTATTCCAGCAGCCTCTGAGGCCTGAGGGAGAACTGCAGCCTAAAATATAAATCTGAGTCAAACCGGCTGCGGAGCACCCGCGGAGGAGTTCGGTGACGAGGGTTCCCAAATGCCGGCACCGCAAGCGCCCACGGGACCGACACCACTACCCCACCGCGGGTGGCAGCGCGGCCCTTTCCGCCGGCCTCGGCCGCGGCTCCTCCCCCGGGCGGTGGCAGAGGCGGGGCCTGGTTCCTCCCGCCGCCGCCCGGGCCCTTCCTGCGCCGCCCTGCGCGGGGGCACCGACGTGTCGCCGCGGAGGAGCCGCGCTAGGCCGCGCATCCCGCCCGGCGCCTCAGGTACAGCGCGGGGGGCCCGCCCGCCGCCAGCCCCGCCGCCTCCCGCCCCCGCCCGCCGCCGGGGTTCCCCCGGGGAGCGGCCGGGAAAGTTTAATTTCCCCGGGTGCCCTTTGTGTGGGCGGCCCAGGCGGCCTGGGCCGGGCGGCGGAGCGGAGGGACGCGAGGGGAGGTGGGAAGGGGGGAGGCTGCCCGCGGCCCGCTTTCCCTCCTTCCCTGCAATTCCCCGTTCCGAATTTCCATGGTAACCCCCGGTGGGCAGCGGGCGGTGCCCGGCGGGAGGCGCGGGGAGGGCGCGGAGGTGTCGGCGTGAGGCTGGGCCTCCCTCATGCGGTCACTGTCCCGCAGGTCCCCGGCAGCATTCCCGACGATGCCACGGGGAGAGATATGACGACGGTCTCCGGGAGATACTCCTGGCGTGTTCTCCATAAGGTATGGCCGGCTGGGGGCTAACGTCTAGAGCAAGTATTTAGTGTTTTCCTCCGGCGCATGGCAGCCAGGATAGACTGGGATGTGGAGCGCTAAAAGGGCTTGTTGGTTCCATAAGCCGTGTAGGAATGCGATGGTTCCTGGGTTTGTAGATGATCCTAAAATTGTGTGATGGGGAGATTAATTTCTTGCATTTCTTTACTGTAATTTTTCAAAGACGGTATGTGATGTTGAGAGAAATACACATATGGGGGTATAAAATACCAACCTTCTGCAATCCCAGCAGAAACTTTCCCCTTCTGACTGTCCAGTTTAGGCCTTAGTATGTTGCTAAGTCCCTTTTTCTTCTCCATTATTCTTATAATGTCTAAATACTTAGGATTTCTGTTACAGAACACAGAGTTATCACAATCCAGCATAAAAAAATATAGAATGCCTATTTTAAAGTTCATCAAAGTAATTACTGGGCTACAGATTTGCTTTTTTGTTGTTTTGTTTTGGGTTTTTTTTTTTTTTTCGTTTCTAGCATAGGTGGTGTATTGACTTTCCTGTCTTACCTGTACTGATGAAGTCCTGAATAAGAAGTCCTATGGACTTGTACAGCTGTTGCTGTGCAACCCTGCAAGAAATTGCTCTCTTACTCAAAAAACCCAACTGCAGTATGTTAATTGTTGTAGTGGCTGCAGTAATTACTGTTGTGACATGAGAGTCAGTGTGACTCTTTGACAGACTGTAGTGCAGACAAAAGGTCTTGAAATGCTTTGGGCATTAGGTTGGTGTATCTGTTGGGTAGGAGAACAGTGCCTAAAATGGGTGATAGATAGGAGATCCACGGCTGTTCATGCAAAAGTCACTGGGCAGCCTCACCAGTGAGGCCGGAAGGTTGCACGATGAGAAGCATCTCTACCTCTCCTATCCCATTTGCCAGTAACAAGATCTGTCCCAAGTGTCCCTCTGTCTTCAGCACCATCTTTCTCTGTAGTGGGAGTCTGGCGTGTGTGCAGGAATCTTGCCTTGTTGACGAGCACAAACTTCATGGGAGGAGAAGGAGATGCACATTTCCAGTGTTGAACAGAGATATTGTTTGCCTGGAAAATGTCAGGCGCCGCTAGAAATGAGTGGAGAAAGCAGACTGCAGGCTTCTCTTTGGCAGTTTGAGCAGGAAGAGATTGGGAAATGGAATCATGATCATGTAGGTGTTGTTTCTTCTTTTGGGGCAGCAGCTCTGTGAAGAAGCCACTTCTGCTTTCCTTCTCCAGAGTTTGGGGAACATGAGGAGCTGAGGAAAAGAGAAGGCCCATGAACATCATATTGTCCTTCCAGTTGAGAGGCTCACAGTTTCTCTTCGGTTTCCTTTTTTTTTTCCCCCTTCACACTTTGTTTATTCTTGTCTTGTTTTATGAATGGAGCAGAAAGAGTGAGCAGGTGAGCATGAGTGTGGATGTTCTACGTACATTTTTCTGGCACCTCATATGAGTAAGTCCAAATCATATTTACCAGCAAATCTAGGATTTGTCTTAATATTTCTAGCTTTTTGTACCCACCTCACATAGGTGCTAGATTAAAAAAAAAAAAAAAAAACCAACAAAACTGAATATTCTCAGCAGAAGGTAAAGAATTGTTAACGTGGCTCCTTCATACTCAAAACTGACAGGTCCATGTACTGATCAGGTGTTCCAAGGTACTCATACCTGATAGCTTAAATATCCCAGCTTTTTCTCTATCAATCTGGTTCTTAAATTTAAAAAAAAAAAGGGCTCTTTTGGATGTGTGTGAGTATGTGTTAGGGCTAGATTATTAGAATTGGGGTAGCATGTCTGGCACTTTGCAATATGTTAGAGAGTTTCCATCATTTTTATACAGTGACTGCAAGACTGTATACAGCAGTATGGACTTTATACAGCAGTGTAAGACCTTCCTTTTGGTTTTTGGCATTCTAGGTGTAGCATGACCATACTGGGTTTTATGCCATGGAATTTTTTATTCTTTTTGTCAACGGAAGCTGTTTAAGGGATAAAAAGGGAGCAGTGTGAATAGAGGTGATCAGTTTTGTTTGATCTTCTGTTGGGCAGGTATTAATACCACGAGGACTGTCAGCAAACATGGATGGCATGCTCCGTTGCTCACCAGGTTAAAGTTTGGATGTTCTTGTTTGCAGAGTACCTGCCCTGTAGAGTGACAGTGGACTGGCATCCTGTGTCAGGACTTAATGTGAGGTGCACTGGGCCTGCTTTTTGATAGTCTGGTTGCAGCTTTATGCACAATGTCAAACTGTGAAATAATTTTAATTGGCTCCCTCATAGCCACTTCCGGTTCAGGACTTGGATAAGGCTTTGGAACACATGATTCCCATGAAAATTCATATTTTTAGGAAGTTGTTTTCTGATGAACAAGAGCCTGGTCCTGCTGAAGATGGCAAGTGGAGGGGCTGTACAGGGAATCGTGCTGTCGACACAAATTGCCATGAGCATCTGTTGGACTCCTTTTGTCACGTCAGGACCTCGGTGTTGGGATTTTTGCTGGGGCTGGTGCAGTTCTTCTGCCTTTTCTCCACATGTCACTGCTCTGCAGTGTCTACCTTTAACAGACTTGTAGCAGGAATGCCTGCTGGGGCTCCTTGGTCTTTGTTCAGCTCTGTGGACCTCTCTGGAGCTCTGTAAGATGCTCGTATTTCACTGTTTTCCAAGGGGAGAATGCACACTGTAATGGTGATGCCTGGAAAAAAGGGTACAAAGAGACTTCATTCTCATCTTGTGTGATAGTGTGGGCAACTAACCACAGGGCCTTTTCTGACACATATTTTTACTGCTTTGATGATTGTTTCTGAACGATTCTGTCATATCTGGTGTGGAAGAACTGGGTGCATAACAACCTAAATAGCTGTAGGTAGGTCTGTTTCTCCAGCACAGAGTCTGCCTTCTGATTTCAGATTAGTGTTCAGCATTGGGAGGTTGGGTTTCCAGGTGAGAGGAAGTACATTTGCTACAGTGGGTACACCACAAGTGTTTAGTATAATTGTTTATTTGGTACCTGAATGAAAGTGAAATATTACTTTCCAGATAGTTTGTCTAAAAGGAGATAAATAGCTTTCCAGTTTTTGACAAAATGTTTACACTTGTGGATTTTATTAAATAACAAGATTTTGTTCAGTGATGGGACATTTTGGGATAATTCTTTTCAGAGGATTTTATTCCTGTATTTAAAGAAATGAAGCTCAGCTAAAGCTTTTTTTTAAATTTTTTTTTCTTAAATCTGCTGTTCATGTGGCTACAGCTGGGAAGGGCAAAAGAAACCGTTACAAAATGTGATAATATGAAAGTCAGATGTTGTTTTATCCTGGCCTTGTAGGCTACCCATGGTGCTTTGCAGTGGAGATGCAGCTGTTCTGTTCTTTCTTTGGAGTCACTACTGTTGTTTCTTGCCTCTTTCCCTGTTTGAGGAGAGTGTTTTGAGATGTTCTTATGAAAGAGACAATTCAAGGGGAGGGTGGTGGCATTACTCTTTGGGCTATTCAAGAGCTTTTGCTTTTCCACAGCCCCTGTTCTGCAGTTTGGTGGGAAAGTAGCACAGTCTGAGGAATTACAGAGTCTGCTGAAGCATAACAGCATGTGTGGTTAAGCAGGGCTGATGGGAAATGCAGATAACTCGTACATTGCTTTCTTGTTGGGTTGATTTCATCCCAGCAAGGCTAACCTGGACGGTCATCAGTGATGCTAACTTTGCAGAGAGGGTACACCCTCAGTGTGGGAACATGAGACTGGGGGTAATGTTGGGGTGCGCAGAATGCACTCAAATACATGGAGTTTTTTTGTGAATACAAATACAGTTGTATTTATTAGGCTCTCAGAGAGGCCAGGCTCATATGGCCTCCTCTCTAAGTTATGTGAAGAGGTTTTACGTTGGAGTGTGCTCCAAATGCAGGTGGCTTGCCATGGGGACATGTCACAGCTCTCCTCTGACTCTGGCCTCATCATTGCCCTGAGAGTCATCATCTTCCTGCCCTGAAACCCCAGGGTGGAAGTAGGTGTTCAGGAAGAGCTTGGCTTAGCAGAACAGCTCCCACAGCTTTAACCTCAGTCTCTGAAACTGCTTAAATGTTTCTGCTTCAAGCTAACCTTGGCTCCCCTGCTGCAACAGGGGTGTCTGTCTCAGGGCACCAGGGACAAGCATGGAGATTTCAGCCTGAGGAATTGGCTGGTTGGAAAAAAAAAGTGAAAGCTTGCACTAGTGCAGTCTGGCTCACATTGTCTTACAAAGGTGCTGTGTACTTTGCTCGTACCATGGTTTCCCTGTTACAGGGTGAAATCCTGCTGATTTAGAGCTGTGTAATAATACATAGGGAAAGCTCAACTTTTGAGGATAGAGTAAATATATTAGGCCAATAGCAGCATGCCATTTATTAGCTGTTGAGGTCCTGGAAGGAGTCCCTTGTGTATTTTTACCTTTTAGTTAGTTTCAGGTATGCTTTTCTTTAATAAATATCTTCAGTATTTATCATATGTTCTAGAAATGGTGCAGTATCTTGCTTTAGCTTGACTTGTGGGTGGCTTCTGATAGTTTTCTATTCCAAAGCATGTTGGGTAGCCAGAAGAGTGCTTGAAATATTTTAATTTCACTCTGTTGTTGCCAAAGCCTCGACAAGCAGCAGGGACTTTAGCATGCCATTTGTGTTCACAGAGAAACTTCTCCTGCCTTACCTTTGGGATGCAGAGCATATCCCTTGAAAAGTGCCTGCTGGTGTCCAAGTGTGGCTTGTTGTGGACAGTGGGGAATGCTTGAAGGAAAGCTTGCTCAGTGTTGCATGTTCAGTTGGAACCCTGAGGGCTCTTCCCCCTGAGTGCCAACTGTCTCTTCTTAGGTGTCACTATTTTTGAAGCTGAAATAAAATTTGGAGAGCAGATTCTATAAATGATATTGGAAAAACAAAGCATGTGAATAATTACACTCAGAATATGGGAAGGCAGTTTGTGAAGAACTTTTGTACAAGTGCTGCTACTTAGAAAAACAAGCACGTTCTCCAGAGTTACAACCACCCTGTGCAATCACTTCAGAGTAATACACTTTGTTGTTGTGCTCTCTTCCAACAGCTGAAACCTTGGGTGTGAAACTCAAGAGTCACAGCGCAGTCATCTCAGAAATAGCCTCATGTGATTAATGCAGTGCTGCCTCACAGAGCTGCTCTTTGCTGACTGTGCAGTACCAAGCCTGTGGCTCTTGCTCTCGTCACCGCAGTGTTTTGTTCCATGCTGTGTTGTACAGCTGTGTCATATTGTACTTGCTGAGCATGTTACTGAACAAGAATGTTTTTAAAGAGGAGGCTGTAAGTTGAAATGCAAGTCTTTGTGTCCTCAAACTCTAGGAATACTGTCAGTTCAGATCATCAAAGCTATTTTCGTTGTTGCCGTGGCTGATTTAGTTTAACTTCAGCGGTATTAAGTCATTACAGTGACAGTGTAATTTAATATAATATTTTTAAATAAGGAAATTAATACAGTGTGTGCAAAACAGATGTAATATATTGAAGGCATATTGCAAGTAGAGCCATAATCCTGGGTTGCAGGCTCCATCACTACTTTTGTGTCTAACCTCTAAACGTTTTCTTAATTGTGTTAGTTTAATACACATTGCTAGACAAAATGTGAGTAAATTATGGTGATTACTGGAGAGAACACAGTTGATCTAAACCATTTTAATTGTATATAATTTAAACACTGATGTCATGAAGTTACACAGTCGCATATTTTTACTACAGCCATATGTTCTTCTAAGTAAGAGACTCAGGGGACTCACCATTTCATAATTGACTCTGCACAGTTAATGCAGTTAACTGCGTTTACCTGCCTGTCATTTTGCACAGTTAGTGCAGTTAACTGCTTTTACCTGCCTTTCACTTGCATGGAAAATAGAATGAGTTAAAATACTCTGCAGAACTTTTGTTCTGTGTTAACACTGAGTTTCATTTTTTTGGTATGTTTAAATCAGCAAATTTGTTTATTATTGTGTATTTTAAAATGTTGATTTAGGGGCTAGTTATAGATTCATTTGTCTATAAAATGTTTATTAGTGGAGCACAAGGAGCTGCTGTTCTGTTGGTGAACAAATTTAAGTTTTTCAATTGTGGGTAAGGTTATTGTACAGAGATTAGTGTAGGGCAGGATTTTTGCGTTTATATGGGCTTGGCACATATTCCTTTGTAATGTGGATTTAATTCAGGTACGATTGCCCAGTTTTCTTTGTCTTTCTGAAGTTATACTTTGTTGGTCAATTTAAGAACTACATTTTGAGGAATGTCTCGTTTTGGGCAGTACAGAGATGAGTTTTTTCCTGTACAAATGTGGTTGTTCATTGGGGTTAATTATCCATAAGGTCCTAACTTATGAGGGTACTAGAATAGCTGCTAGCTATGAATAATTTAGTACAGCATCAGATTGCGTGCCACTTAAAAAAGCCTCTGCCTATGAAGCCTTGTATCTTGTTGAAATCCACTAAACAGTATGAAGGTTACTGCTTGCACTGGTATTTTATTGTACTCTTTCCTTTCTATTTTAAGATTTGTCATTAAATATTTCATGATGATAAGTAATGAAAATACCTGTGCAAGAGTAGGTGGCCAAGCTTGTTTTTGAAATGCTGAGGTGTTGAGCTACTCTTCAGTCTTAACTTGTCTTTGAAATTTGTTTTGAATCTTTGGCTAGCATCACACAGATAGCATTTTCTTTACACAGATTTATGTAGTTGAGACAATTCATATCTTAGACAATTCTTTGAGATGGTACTTCATTGTGGGGAAAGCAGAAAGGCTTAATGAATGGCTTGCAAGAGTTACAAGATTTCAGTGCTTTCTACAAATTGCTCGAGTTGCTCATACATCTGACTAGAGCAGACTGTGGCTCATATTACAGAGGCTTTTTCAGGAGAAAAACTGCAAATACAGCACTTTGAAGCAGTTCCAAGTGCAGATAAATTTATTGTATGCCTTTAGGAGACTTGGTCATGGCAACATAGCACTGGATGTGTTTTTTAAGAATGCTAAAATAAGTGTTTTATCATAATATACTAGATTTTTCACAAAACCACCCCAAACATTTGAGAAGAGCTTAATTGAGAAATTACTTTGGAAATATCAAGGGAAGAACATAAGCAATAAAAGTAGTAGAGAAAAGGGGTTTTGTGGGGCCTTTGGGGGAGAGAGATTAATGCTTTATGATATTTAAGGCAGATCTGTCAGATGTCTGGAAAGGTTTTTGTCTGACTACTTCTGACTGTTCCCATTCTCTGCTAGTAAGTTTTCCTTACTATGGACTTCTTCATTGGTATGCTCTGTTGTAGCTGAGCATCTCTTTTAGAATTGTTTTGTAGGACACTTTTAACAAAGTAGAACCTGTTCCTTTTATTTTCCAAATGAGATTTGTAATATATGTGATGCTGCTGGAAGCCGACAGGGTGAGATACAGCCATCCCTTGGTGCCTGCTTTAGCACTTGAAGATAAAATTGGCCTTTAATCTCTTTGTGCTCCTTCACAGGGTAGTGAGTAATTTAAGTGTCCATTAAGGGTTAGTAGTTAAATGCTAAGATCTTGCTAGGTGTGTTTAATTTCTCCTTAAAGGCGAGGATCCAGATGAGTCCCTTTGAACAGGCACTCCTTGAGCTGTGCAGTTTTAATAAACTCTCAAACCCTAATAGTTGTGCAGTGTACTACTGTCTGATACTTTGATGGAAATGCAGTTTTGTTTACAGATGGAAAGAATTCATTAAGTTCAGCCCTGGTGTAAAATTTTTAATGTTATTTATTTTCAAACTGGGATCTTAAAATTGAACTGAAAATTAGTGGGACTTTCCTTACTCTGGAGCTTTTTGATCTATGATTTAATTGTCTTCTCTGTGCAAATACATTATGCTGGAACAAACTCTACTCTACTAGGCAGCCATAAGAGTTGAATTGTCAGTTTTCCTGATTCAAGTACAAGGTTTCCTGATATTTGAGAGGAAATTCTATTGTGAATGTATGCACTGTGGCTGCAATAGTTATGGCAAGAAAGGAAGAAGTGCCTGAAAGACTTACTTTTTTTTTTTCAAGTGTAACATTTTATTGTTGCTGTGCACAGGAACAGGCTATCCTCCAAACCTGCAGGTGTGTGAAGAACAGACTATGAAGTTACATTCTGCCTTTTATTTTTGTGTTTAAAGTAAACTTTCTCCTGTTGTTGAAATGTGTCAGTTGAAGTACTGCAGTTAAAAACAATACTGGAGTGTCATTGTTTTGATACAGTGTCTCCCCAGAGCTTTATTAAAGCCTTGATATCTATTGTTTCCTCTTTAGCTTTTATCAAGTGGTGATTTTATGCAATGGCATCAAGCCACAGTTCCTCACCAGTGCCTCAGTCGAACAGCAGTGATGCTTTCTTTAAAAAAGAAGCGGACGCCACGAAACGCTTTCGCCCTGTGCAGTCCCTGCCGGACGTGTGTCCCAAGGAACCCACAGGTAATGTTGGTGTGCGGGCAGAGGGACAAAGCAGCTCCATTTGCTGAACCATTGCCAGCTATCCAGTCAATATTTCTTGTATACTGGTGTAGTGTACTAAGCCATAGTCTTCCAAGCATGCTGTGATTCTTTTTTATACCACCCAGTGTCCCTTTGGAGCAATAGGAGAGACTATTTGCAGCTTGTTTTAAGATGTCCCCATTTTAGGTGGGATTTTGCTTGCATCATTCCACATTACAGCTATGATCCATACTCCATGTAAGAAGAGGGTGCAGTGTGACAGAGCTGGTAGGAGATATGTCCAGTGTGCTTGGAGCCTGACTGCATTCCCTCTGGGAGATACCCCAGCCCTTCTGCAGGAAGAAGCAAGTGACCTGTCTATAGTACTAAGTCTCTGGTGCTGTTGTTAAACCAGATTTTGGTCATGGTTCCAGCTGTTGTGTTGCACTAAAGCTTAGTTTACACAAAGGAGTAGGTAGGATGGGATCTTAAGAATTATGACATATAATGCTAACAAATTACAGCTCTCATTCTGATCAAGATCAGATTATTAGAAATATGTTTGTGGTTGTGATCTTTTTCTCTTCAGTAGAAACTAATGTTGAATGAAATCTGTTTAATGAGTATCAATACACCACTTCTGTGTCCAAAACTTGAGTTGGTTAATCTCATAGAAGAAATGCAAGGTGAAATGTTACAGGAGAATATCATCAGTCGTTTGCATAGATAATTCTAATCAGTATGTAATTGGTAAAATATGGTTTGCTTAAGAACCACATTTTAACAAAAGCTAACAGCTTTGTTTCTCACCCTAACAAACTGTCTTGTCTTTTGTGCTGCAGGCAATCCCAATAGCTTACATGACAGCCCATCTCTAGTTGTGGATCAGCAAAGATGGACTATTTATCATTCCAAAGTCAATCTCCCAGCAGCACTAAATGATCCTAGGTTAGCAAAAAGGGAATCTGATTTCTTTACAAAAACATGGGGAGTGGACTTTGTGGACACTGAAGTCACGCCTTCATTCTACCTCCCACAGATCACCAAGGAACATTTTGCATTATACCAACAGGAAATCACTCCGGTAAGAACCCCTGATTAGGTGCACATAGTCCTAGGAACCAGAAAGAGATGCTTCTTCTAATTAGATTATCCTGGGTAGTAGCCCACTGTACAGGTAGTTGATAATTAATTTGCTTTTTCAGTGTTGTTTGGGTCTTCATTAGACATTTCTGGTTTTATAATCTCAGAACCCATCATGTGGAAAATGCTCTCTGAATTGTCCTGAGGCAATTTCATGTTATTTTTAACTTCTGTTTCTGAGTACCAAGCTCTGCACCAGGGCTTGCAGATCATATTTATTCTTTCTGGTTGTTAATCCTTTTTTCCTGTAAGGATTGTTTAAGGATTGGGCTCTACAATGCAACATAGCATTCTCAGACCTTTGGATCAAATGACTACATGCTGCAAGGATTGGCAATATTTTTTAGGAGTCTTCAATCTAAACATTGAAACATTTATACATTGACTTCTTAAACTATAAAGAGGCCTATTGTCTTGGTGATTTCTTTTGTAACAGGGAAGTGTAAGCTACACCTAAGGACACCAGGACCAGTAGGAGACTTCTACAATCTCTTAAAAATACAAGTGTCAGTAAGTATGTAGTATTTTCTTTTTAACTGAAAGAACATGTAGAAGTCTCCTGCTGTTCTCTGCTTCCTTGGTTTGTAACTTCCTTTTTTTTTTTTGTCAGTTCAGAATCAGCTGCAGGAAATGTTACTTGTGTAATTATAGTTAAAGACTGTAGAAGGGAATTGTTTATAAATGAGCTACAACTGAACTATTGCCTTTAACTCACATATTCAGCATTTAAAGTGTTTTAAGATTTCATCCTTTAAAATTAGTACTTCATGCAGTGACTGCTAAATGAAGGAAGGTTTTGAAACTGGGACCTGAGCTGTGACGTATCTTCTTGCAGAAATCTAGTTAACATTGATGCTCTTTAGAAACATAATTTGTCACCACTATGGTCTCTGGTGGTGTTTAAAATTTGAAGCTCAGCATGATGAAACAAGATATGTGGTTTCAGCAAGGTACTCATTAGTAATATGTGCAAGTAATTTCTACTTACGTCCAATTTGATTTAGCAATGAAAAAGGATTCTTTGTGTGTTAGTGTGATTCCTGGATTAGTCAGCAAATAAGTGTTTGTATATGTAATTACAGTTGATCTATAATTGTATATCATTATGTAGAGAAGTTATTACACTTCTTCCATAATGTCTGTGTTCATTTTCTCTTGAGATGTAAAGATACAGGAAAAAAAACCAACACATCCACTACAGGTTGAAGTTTTTAGTACCTTTCACCTGGACAAACTTTGTCTGAGCTTATAAGAGGAAGAAAATACTGTGAACATACCAGAATTATTTTGCGTAATTTAGTTGTGTTTCACTGAATGTTTTGCTTCAAATGAAAAAAATCTGGGTTTTAAGCATCAGAATAATTCTTTAATATATTTTCTCTTCTACAGAGAGAGAAGGTTCATGAAAGGTGCAAGAATATTTGTACTCCTAAAGATACCTTTGACAGGACACTATTACACACTCACGGTACAGTCAAAGCCTCCTTTAGTTATTAAAAAGTGGTGTCTTTTTGTATGAGTATGTTATAACATCAGTAGCAAGTGTTATAAATGTTACTCATCATTGATTCTATAATGTGTTAATTGTCCCTGTTACTTGCTTGAGATCTTGTACAATAATAGCCAATGATTTCTTTGAAACGAGAATTAAAAACTCAGATGTGGTAGGCTGAGAGGTATTCATGATCACTGCTGACATTTTGTAGGTCAAAATATTAATGATACCTGCTTTTAAACTTTTTCTTGGCATGTTTGGATTTGTCACAGGTCATTGTGGCCCTGGCAGTGTTTTCTTTAACTGCTTTTTATTTAAAGATCCATTGAAACTGGTGCATCAAATTTGTATCGCCTGTTGGCTTCTCAGTGAAGAGCTGCAGTGCCATTCCTGTATCTCTGCCATGAAGGTCATGTCATGGCTGAGGTGGGAAATTATATCTCTAGATGATCTACTCTAGACTATCGGCTCAAGCCAGGGAGGACAGTGTCCAGTTGGGTTGTGAATCTCACAGATGGAAATGACACAATCTGTCTGGGCAACCTGTTTCAGTGTTTTACCACCCTCCCAGTAAAAATACTTCCTTGTGTTCAAATGAAATCTTTCATGTATCAGTTTCTGCCCATTGCCTCCTGTCCTGGCACTGGGCACCACTGAGAAAATTCAACTCTGTGTTCTTTGCACCCCCTCATCAGATCTTTAAGCACATTGACCTTCCCTCGCCTTTTCTAGTCTAAACAGTCTCTCCTTCTTGTTTCTTAATCATCTTTGTGGCTCTTGACATGATTCATTCCAGAATGTCTAGGTCTGCCTTGTGCTGGGGCGCTTAAACCTGCACTTGGAGGCTGAATTTCAGGACTTCATGGAAGTAGTTCAACTAATAGGAAACTAGACAGGAAGGAAGGCAAGGGGCAAAATAAAAAAAAAAAATAGAAAAAAATATACATAAAAGAAGCACTCATAACTTGGAGAAAGTTTTTATTATTTATTTTAATTTACTTTCTCAAAAACATTAGCATAAAAGGGTTTATTTATCAATCTCTTTGATAAATCTTATCTATATCAATGTCTACAGGTAATACAGCAAAAAGGATTCAGTAGTTTACTCCTTCTGATCAAGTTGTTTCTGCTGACTTTCTTCCTCCTCTTCTGTGCCAGAGGAAGCCCTTTTGGGGGTTTCTCTCTATTGGTGTTACTTTGGAATAGCTGTTCCAGAATGAGTCTGTCTGTGCTGCATACTGAGACATAAACTAGAGATTTTAGAGGAGCCAAGATTTTAGTTAGAGATAAGCTTTATTGGAATTAATTAAAATAAGTGGGTAGGCCTTGATGAAGTTAGGAGTTAGTAGTTAACTAATAATTGATTGCTTGTCAACACAATGTTTGGTTAGCTGGGTTTATAATGAAGAATATAGAGACTGATAAATAGCGTTTAGGAACATAAGACCATTGTAGGCCTCCTCTGTTCTGAAACCAATTGAAGATGGGAAATGGGAGTTCTACCAATGGGTTAATTTGTCATATTTGCATTGCAAAGGTAGAAAGGTCAGAACGAGGAAGACTTCATTTACTTCCTCATTTTGGGACCTTCCCCATGAAAGGGACCACCGACTCATTTTGAGGAACAAACTGCGCATGCTTAATAGCTTTTGAACTAATTACCATATGAAGCAGGGAATGGGATGTACCAAAGTTATGAATATGCATTTGTATTTTGGATATTCAGTACTTGTATAGATAAAAGGGCTCTGTAATCACCTATAAATTGTGGTGTGTATTTGGGAGCTATCCCTCACGCTGCCCACAGTCACAATAAACATACACTTTCTAACTTCAAACTGTTAGAGAGTCTTTGTCTGTCACAGTTGGATATCGGTACTAGATCAATATCCATATTTTTTTAAATAAATCGATACTGCAAAATCAAAGTGCCTTCTTCAGTCTTACCTTAATCCATCTTAAAAGAGTGAGTGTTTTAAAAAGAGAAAGTTACTGTCACCGAAGTAACTGGGAGCTGCTTGTGTAGCTGGATAGTTCTTAGTAGAAGCATCATTTGCTAAACTGAAGCTTGTGATTTTCTATAAATTCTGCTGTTACTGTTTCCTGTCTTCCTCTAACTCCATCCCACAAGACTTAGCCTTTCGCTCCTGTAAGAATTGGTCTGTCCAAAGGCTGAGGACAGCAGGATGATTCCAAGATTGCCTTTTGTACTTTGATACAAATAAGAGACAAATGAAGTAAAAACCAAAGAGAGCAGTATGGGAGCTGATGCTGGGGTAGCACTTGCCATGTTTGTCAGGGTTGAGCAGACTGTGCAACAGAGATATGGGCTTGTTTCTTTTAATTTCCTCGACTTTTTTGTCCTCCTGTGTGCCCCTTCTTCATAATGCCCACTAAAGTAATGAGTAAGGGTGGGACAGGGGATTTTGGCTGAACTTCAAAAGTCTGAATTTGCCGTTTCTTCAAGTTCTGCTGGGATACAATGAATTAACTCTTTTCCCAGCTCAGTTCTCTCACCCTGTGCAATTGTCAGGTCAGCATGGGAATTAGTGCTGCTGTGCTGCTTGGTCAGTGCTTGGGACTCTGGCCTGAGCCCTCGTTGCCAGTCTTTGTGCATCCAATCTCCAAGTGCTGTGCAAAAGTGATTATATGGGCAGCTTCAGTCTGAAGCATTAAAACTGGGATGATGTTAGAAGGACCTTTTACTGGCCCTTGCCAGTGCACTAATGAATGTGAAGTGCTAAGTGGATTGCTTTGTGTCAATCACTGACACTGCCAAAGCAGCTAAGTTCAAGCTCCCTTGAGTAGTCTGGGCATGAGACCTGAACTGCAAAGGACCAAAGAGTACTTCAAGGAATCAGAATATTTCAGGTTGGCAGGGACTTCAGAAGGACTTTATTGCAACTGCCATCTCAAAGCCAGTTCAGCTGTGAGGTCAGACCAAGCCATTCAAAGCTTTACCAAGAAAAATAGAAATATCCAGAAAGTATCTACAGATATATATCCGGAAAATCTCCGAAGTACCCAGCCCTTCTGGGCAGCCTGCTCCAATGCTTGACTGTCCTCATGTCATCAAGGTTCTCCTCATGTTCAGTCAGGAAGTTTCATTTCAGTTTGTAAGCAAGTTCCCCCTCTGTGAGGAGCATGGCATCATTGTCCTGAAAACTTCCTCATGGGATTCACTTGTTCAAGGGAATTGTTTCCTATTGTTTGCTCATGAATGACTACCTGTGTTTTGTTTAATTTTAGATAAATCCAGGACAGATCTGGAGCAAGTACCTAAGGTATGGCTTCTGGGCACTGAATATATATACTGTTGCTTGCAGGCTGGAGCTGTTGTAAGGCTTTCTCACACAAAGTATTGGATATATGCATGTACTCTGTTCTTTGTAGAAATTTTGTCCGCACTGATGACTTGGGTTGATTCTTAAGAGGATCTGTAGTGTTCAGAATTTAAAGACTAAGGATGATTTGCTTTGTCTTTTTTTTTCCTTATTGTTTCCATGGTCTCAGTTTTTCCCTTAAAGTATAATACAACTACCATTATTTTTTCATCTTTCAATAAAATGAAGTTAAGACCTCAAAACTGAGCAGAATTAGCCAGTCTAGGAGGAAGGGAAAACTGAAGAGTTTGAGAAAAGCTTGAATATTGCCTAGTGTACAACTCGGCATTAGGTTTAACTATTTGAATCCTTGATCAGAGCTCCCTTGCATATAAGCATGGAGCATACATGATGGGGATTTTTGTGTCAGGCTGACACAAAAGACACAGCTCCAGATTCCATTTTAGTCTGAATAATTTTTTATAGGTACAGTAAGAAGTCAGATTATTAACATGGGTCAGCATCTCTGTGCCGGTTGTGTAGGCTGTGACTTGAGTAGTTGCCACTGCAGTGTTTAAAGTCCAGGAAACAAGAATGCTTGAGTGTGGTCTGATGCTGCAGTCTGCGTTGAACCTTTTAAAATTACACTTCATAAATAAAAGGAAGAGAGTTCTACTGCCTGCCTGTAAGCTCAGGGTTTGGTCAAGTATAAATAATGTTACCTGAGAGAATTTTAGACTAATAGTTCTCCAGGAGGTGTGGTTAATGTTATGTGTTACTGACTCTTCCTGTGCCCAGCACAGTTGCTACATCCTGCCTAAAGGATGTCAGCTTGAGGCTCTGCTCCCTCCCAGAGAAATACTTGCTGCACCCTGACAGCCAGCTGGATGATCAGCCTGGTGGGAGCTGTGGCCCCAGGAATGAGCAGATAGCAGCAGGATGCCCTTGTTAGTGAAGAAGCTTTGCTCAGATCCTTGAGAGGGCCCACCTGCACTTCAAAGCTGCCTATGTTTGCACACTTGGCATGTTTAGGTCATCTCAGGTGGTTGAATCCATATGTAATTTTGGAGCTGTGACTTCCACTTTCAGGAGGATGTGACTGTCAGATCACAGAAGCTTTTAAAGTACATTGGTTGTAAGGTCTGAAATGAATTTGTTTGCCAGAATAAATGAAAATCTGGATTTTGAAATCAACAAATTAAGGTCTCTGTTAGCTTAATGAGACAGGAGATATGTTAAACTGGGGCAAAAATATAGGGGTGAGTGAGGCACATTTATTTCTTTTGTTTTTCTATTTCAGATTTTTATGAAACCAGATTTTGCCTTGGAAGATTCCTTAACATTTAATGCCGTTTTACCATGGTCTCATTTTAGTACCGCTGGTGGAAAAGGAAATCGTGATGCAGCTTCCTCCAAGTTACTTCAAGAAAAGGTACAACTTTGACACAAGTTATGGTTATCCATCAGTGCTGGTGGATACTGCAAAGGAACTCCATGGCTGCTGCTGTGTAGTGTTTCTTGAGGCATCATTGTGGGCTTTGCTATCTCTCATTTTACATCAGGCTGCAGATTGTTAGGAAATCATGCAGGAAGCATCCTGCTGGAAGAGAGCTCTTTTTCCCTGCTCAGTAAATCTGTCAAATGTGGAAAAAAAGAATCTGTGTATTATGTAACAACTGGCTTTTCACGACAGCTGTAACTTACTGAAACAGCTGGATATGGAGAACTTCAGAGGTGTGGAGTAGTTTTCTTAGGGAGGAAGAGCAGTTCCATAGAAGGGAATGCTGGATTGCACAGGTTGTATACTGTGTCAGACTGTTATTTTCCAACATCTCAGGAAAATTTCAGATTCAAGGCACTGTGGTTTCTATGCTAAAAGCAATACTAAATCCTATGGTGTTTGTGTTTTAGGAGATTCCTCTTTTGTTGTTGTCTGCACTGGTCTGTTTTTGCATTTCACAAAGAAGAACATGAAAGAGCAGTTTCTTTTATATTGGAAACAGAAGTCTCTTCTTGGTTGTTTTTATCTTTTTTTTTTGCTAGTTATGTAGTCATAATATAGAAAATCTCATAATGAGTCATCTTTGCAGTACAAATGCCCAAAAAATGCTTTTAGAAAATCTGAGTAGTGAGGTACATTGGGAAAAAATAAGGTACCTTAGGAAAAAATAACATGAGATTGTCTGGAAGGTGTTTCCAAATTTCTGGGAATTAGTCTTCCTCCTCTCCTGCCAACTCAGGAAGAAGTGACAGGTTCTACTGGAGGCTAACTCAAAGGTGTGTTAGGTTGTCCTCCATATCTAAAGTTGGAGGAAGGCTTCTTTGGAGTTTTTTGGGGCAGTTGCTGTCTGAAGATGAAAAAGCAGTGTCTGGCATATGCTGTGAAATTCCCAAAATGTGCCTGGAAACAGCATGGACGCTCAGAAAGGACTTGTGTTGAAGCAGACCCAGAGCCCTCACTGATGCAGAGGAGTGAAAACACTGCTTCATATGACTGAAATGAGCCCACGTTTGTTGTTTTACTTTTTAAAGCCTCTGAACTGCACGGGGCTTACACTTACATGTAAATATGCACCCTGCTGCCGTAATTGTATCTAGCTCCAGGCACCATTTTTCAACAGTATTTTGTAAACCTTGTCTAAAGCAAGATCTTTTGGACTGTTGTTGATCTACTTAAAAATTTCCTCATGGTGTTTTCTTCTTTACCTCCTCCCATGTGTTGCCCTACATTGGGATTGTGAGCTTTCTGAGGCAGGTGCTGCTTGCTCTGTTTGTTCTACCTTGTTTAGCATAGTGAAGGGACCTGGGGCATCTGGTTGGTACAATCACATAAATAATTGTTTGTAATAGCCCTTTCTCTGATCCCTGTGTCAGAATCTGTCTTGGCTTTCCCTGTGGCTAGGTGTGTCACAGCTGGTTGGTGGAGGATGCTTCTGATTAAATTAGATGTGAACAAAAAAGGTGGGTTTGTATGTTGTATAAATCCTTAGTGTATCCATGGGAAGCAGTATGAAAATAACTCCAAGAAGGAGACATTCTCCAGCTGATTTCCTTTCCATCTCTGGTTGGCCTTTTGGAATTCAGCAGGAGGTTTGAATGCTTGGCACCTCTGAGAAACCAGGTCATCTGAGCATTAACATTCAGATGAGCATCCTAAAGCCTCAGTCCTTGGAGTTTGCATATTCAGCCTAAGCCAAAACACAGAGCTATTACAGTGAAAGAATCAGACCAGCACAGTGGTCTGGTGACTGTTGGACATAGAGAATTTGAATTTCAGGTTCTGAACATGTAGGTGTACTGTCTCTGGGAATCCCACAGTGCCAGCACACAGGAAAAAGGCTTAGTAATAATTCCAGCTGGTTGGCAAAAGTACAACTGCAGCCAGAGATACCCTGGAGATTTTGTACAAAGAAGGTACTACAGCTTTTTAAATAAACAGAGCCATTCCGGTGGTGTGTCATCAAATATAGTGGCTGCAACTTTAGCAGCTTCAGTGACCCAAATTTCATAGCTTATCTGCATATGTATGCTGTTGCTTGCAAGCCAGTATCCAGAGCTGTCTCCTGGTTATTGTCCATATTCTGTGGCCAGTGTGCAACCGTGTGGTACAAAACTTTGGATATTTTAGATTCATTTGCCTTTCTAACTTTTTATTTTCAAGCAGGAAAGGCATCAAATCCATCTTCTCGCAGTGATTTTGAGTTAATTTAAAAAGAAGTTATTAAACCACAATGACAAAGGGATTTAACTCTTATTAGCAAAATTTCCTTGTGATACAATGAGACAAATACTCTGAAAGTGTATTTGCATGGTGATAAAGCTTCCAGGTCATAACAATAATGTTGCTTTTTCCTCTTCCCAGCTGAGCCATTATCTGGACATCGTGGAAGTCAATATTGCTCATCAGATTTCTCTCCGTTCAGAAGCATTTTTTCATGCAATGACCTCTCAGCATGAGTTGCAGGACTACCTCAGGAAAACCTCCCAGGCTGTAAAATTGCTTAGAGAGAAAATCTCTAAAATTGATAAAGTAATGTGTGAAGGGTCGCTTCGAGTTTTAAGACTGTCACTCACCAGAAATAACTGTATAAAAGCATACAATAAACTGAAGTTAATGGCTACTGTACACCAAACACAGCCCACAGTACAGTTGCTGCTCTCCACTTCGGAGTATGTTGGAGCTTTGGACTTAATAGCAACAACACAAGAGGTGTTACAGCAGGAGCTTCAAGGTATTCACAGTTTCCGGTAGGTAACCATGTAGGAAATACATAAAATGCAAGAGAGCTGGAATGTGTTGAGCACATTATGTTGGCTGAAAGGATTTGTTCCACCTTTGTTCATTCATTCTTAGAGGACCTAATACAGAAGGTATAAAATGTAAGTGTGGCATACGTAGTGTGACTAATGCCTTTGCCAGAGATGGGGTGTTTTTTTTTTTGGAGTGGAATGAAATTTTGACATCTAAATGCTTTGTCCTCTGTTCTGGTTTACAGACGTTTTAGGGGTGGAGAGATGAGAGCAAAGCTGTGGCTGGACTTTCATCTTGCATGGCTTGTAGCTGAGAGGTGTTTTCCACGTGGGGGTCTGCGATCCTCCTGCAGGCAGCACCCCAGGGATGGGTCCTTGGGCCTGTGTCTTTAGTGGCTGACCTGGGCTGGAGTTGTTAAAGGAGCATGCAGGAATATTAACAGAGTAGAATCCTTCTACCTGATGTAAAATAAGCTGTCATAAGATATAGGTACTTTAAAAGTGGTGCATGCAAAGCTGCCAGTGTGGCATGATGCTGGCAGAAGCAGTGTGCGGTTAAATCAGCTCCAAGGCTTGCATCAGCCAGCTGAGGAGCTGTGTGCTAAGTTTTCTAAGTTGATGTTGGGTGAGGGGTGCTTTGTTCAGAGGTTTTGTGGTTCCTGCAGCTCAGTGGTCCACAGCATGCTTAATGGAAACATGATTGCTGCTCAGTACCTGCAACATGAATGTTCAGAACTTTATATAATTACTGCTCTTGTCCATCTCTTTTGTCAAGTTCCTAACACATCTTCTAGCTAGTTCGGAAAAACCTCAACTTTTACGTAGAAAAGATCTCAGGAAAAACTCCGAGAAAAAGTATTAAAAATGAAAAAAAAAATGAAAAGAGCTAATAAGCTATTGGGGTAAAGTTACTGTAAGTGTTTTTGTTAAAAAAACCTAGAAACAGACCATCTAAAAAGTGTAACTTGTCTCTATTCAGATGCCTCAGTGCCATTTGTCCTCTTCAGTGTTCGTGCTATCAATCACTTGATTCCGGTGCACAGCCCTTGACTGAGTCACCTTTGGATTGACCTTGGTGACAAGTTAGTGCAGTTCTACAGCCCTGTGACAGCATCGCTCAAAATCAGCTGTGTTTTGCAGCTGGGTAACCTGTGTGCTCTGTCAGCAGAGAGTGCCATTCTCTTGTCATTGATTGACATGATGTCCCAAGAATGTGCCATTGTTTCAAAATTACCCTCAGGTGTGGAACATATTTAGATAATTATCTTGTCTGTAAAGAATAATTTCTGTGCGTAAAGCTTAGCTGGTTGTTTTGGTAGTTACAGACAGTGATGTGTGTGGGAAATGGCCTCTCTGCTTTGAACAGTAAAGGCTCACAAAGGTGAGTTAAGAGCTATCTAAGTCATGTACCCCACCAGAAATTCAAGTGCAGCTGAGAAGCCCTGCACAGTTTCCAAATCTCACAGTGGCCTGTGTATATAGCTTTTGTGAAGAAATAATGTGCAGTGGAAAGATGGAAGTCTTGATAAAACTTCTCAGTAGAATGGAATGTTTCTAAAAAGAAGTAAATTTAAAAAAAAATCTGACTTGGTGGCAAGCACATATTCTTCAGCTTTTCCCAAGAAATACCAAAGGTATCTTCTTGCTTTATTCTGAGCAAGAATGATGCAGTTGTTGAGTTAAATACCCAGTTTATTTTAACAAGATACTTCTAAAGCAAAAATATTTTCTAAATAATTACTATTTTTTACTAAATATCTGATGAAAAAACTCCCAACATCTTGTTTTAGTGTTGCCATGGCAGCTTGTAGAATTTGATGTTTTCAATTGAGTCATGCCAGAATCATTAAATATAAAGCAGTAAGAAAATGACTCAAATCATCAATTAATTTTTCCCTTGTCACACTGTATGCAGAGAAGAATGTAGTTTGTTTCTAGTTGTAGCAAAAAATGAAGAAATCATAAGGGTTGTGTGAAGTAATACATTGATGTCTTTAGTCTGGGTTAATGTCACCAGTGATATGTGTCAGTTGTAACTGCTTGCTACTACTCTAGGATAGGATTAAAGTTTTAGAGCTCTAACCTTTTCAAGTTCACCCTTTTAATTTTACAAAAGAAAGCTGATGTGTTAACTAACTTAAAAATCTGTGAAAACACTTTCTGCGTTGCTTTCACAGTCCTTGTTGGGGTGATGGAGATACGGTGGTTTTGTTTGTTGGGGGAAGGGTGGTTTGGTTTTTTGTTTTGTGTTTTGGGGTTTTTTTCCCACAGGTATGCTGGCAAACCACACTTTTATTCAGTAAAAGCTGATGCATGGAAAAATAGTTCTCATTTGTGTATTTTAAAAGAAGCTTTACCCTGCAGTGGTCATCTTCCATGATAGAGTTGTCATATTCAGTATTCATTGAAAGGGTCTGATGTGTCAGTGGTACCTGCTAAGAGATAATTACCAAGGTGTTTTTCTGGAGTGTGAATTAAGGTTTGATTTTTTCCTGAATGTTTCAGTTTGGAGGGATTTTTGTGGCTGCTAGGGACTGGAACCTCTTGGACAAAGTGTTGAGGGCCAGTGCTGGCAGCTGTTGTTGGATGTTTCCATAGCTGAGTTTTGAGAGGACAGGTTTTGGTGTGTTTCAGTGCAGTTCAGCACAGAAATAATGTACCAAGGAGCATCTTCATGCTTACCTCGGTAAGAGCCTTTGTGTTGTGGCTCCTAGTCCTGCAGTCAGCGCCCATGATGCAACTGACTTAGATTTTCTACAGCTATTTTTGTTTAAGTTAGATATTTTAAATATGTTTGCTTTGTCCATTCCAATGAGTTACTGAACAATTTCAAAAGCAGGTACATCCCTGGTCATCTTGAAATTAAAATAAGTAAGTTAATCTGCTCAACTCAGATCCAGCAAGATTCCTGGACTTCAGCTCAGTGCTGGCTATATGGGTTTCTGCAAGGAAGAGGAGCCAGGAGTCATGACAGCAAAGGATCAGCTACACCAGCACTGAATGAAAGCCATGTTCATCCCCCCCATTTTGTATCTAGGCTTATCTAAAACATCACAGCTCCACTTAATTCTCATTTGCAAAGTGTTCGTGCTTGTTTGTTTTTGTTAAAGAAAAGGCAGTATGATTTTTACTGATATTTGTTCCCAGCTGTTAGTGGAAGTTGAAAAGCCTGTAGTGTTTGACATCTCTGAAGTTCACACTTTTAAAGGGTGGTTGACATTTCTGATGTGAGAAATTCCCTTGTGGTTCTGTATGACAACAGTCTGCAAAATATAGTCTAAAATCTCCCATACTTGGGAAAAATATTTTTCATTTAGAGTAGCATAAAAAATGGCAAATTTAAAAACTCCTATGTATTCTTTGAAAGCAATCCTGTCATGTGAATTTAATCTGTGATCACATCAAAAGCTCAAATGTTTGAATTAGAAGAACTTGTGGACTGATGATCTGAGGAACTCAACAAGCAAAAGAAGTATTCCTTCTTTTTAACACCTTTATGCTGACAAGCAGTGAGTATTCTTAGTTCTGGTTCACCTCATTGAGCAAAGAGGTACTTGCCACCTTCCAAAAAAAGAAAAAAGCCCTACTTCCAAATTTTATCCTCCATCAATATTCAAGTCCATATGTTTTGGTGTTAGGTGACAGTGCCTCTGAAAAATGCATGATTTCAGCTGCTCTGAGGAGTGAAAGATTGGAGCCTCCCATTAAGCCAGTGTTGATTGCATGGAAATTTCCTGCTGGGTGGTTATTTTCTTCAGCTGTGAACTAATGATTCGTTTTCAGGTTGATTATTTAGCTCATATCTCAATGGCTGTTTTTCTTAGGCATCTTGGCTCACAGCTTTGTGAACTGGAAAAGCTGATAGATAAAATGATGATTGCAGAGTTTTCAACTTATGCTCGCAATGATTTAAATAGACCCCTAGAAGATGATTGCCAAATTCTAGAAGAGGTATGTCTGTTATTGAAATTAGCTGTCGCATGAATATGTTTGCATCTTTAACGTACTTAATTAGCACCAAGTAATTCACTCAGGTCTCTAGTAGCAACACTATAATTTTAGACTATTTAACTTCTCATCCACACCTCTCCCCGCCCATTTATTTTTGTGCTTGATAAGATTAAATAATTCTACTTAAACTCTGAACTGCAATCGAGGCCCACTTCATTTTTTCAAAATAATCAGTTCTCTTTTCTGTGATTAAATGTATACTGAGTTCACTTCATGAATCTAAGCATGTAAGTGGAAAAGAACATGGACTCTGATATACTTGGTTGTAAAAATTTAAGTTTTGCAATGAAAGCTGATATTTGCATGTTGTTCTCATTCTGTCTCCCCATGCTTTTATGGGTGCTTATACCAAGCATATGCTTGCCCTGAATGCATGCTTCATTCCCAGTATATATAGATATATATTCCTCATTCCTCTGAAGATCATAAACATACAAAGATTAGGCTATTGTGGTTGCTTTCTAGCCCAGAAAAGATTTTTCTGGATTTTGCCTGTAGGGCTCTTTATTAATTGCTAGAGCCTGTGACCTGTTCAGCCTTGTTTAATCCATTTATGAGATGTAGTGGGTGCCAGTAGCACTGCAGTGCTCCCCTTTCTGCCCTGTGGTTCCTTGCCCTCTGTGCTGCAGCCTCTCACTTGGGCTGTGCTTACTGTCAGCCTTGCTCAGGCTCAGGAAACTCACTCATGGGTAGAAATATCCACAGGTTTAAGTACTTGTGAGTCAGCCCAGTTGAGGAATTGGCAGGAAAAGGGGTGGGAGGAAGAGACTCAGCTGGTATTGCCACAGGGAACTTTTGTGTATAGGCAAAGCTTGGCAGTCATCTGCAGGAATTGGATTGACCTAAATGCTGTTCACTGTGTGCTTGATACATGAACTTTCTTACTGCTGTGCAATTTCTTAAAAGTGTTTCTTGTCTTCACCTTGATATTTTTCATGTGTGTTTTTTTAATTTTATTTTTTCTTGATAGGAGAGACTTGTATCTCTAGTATTTGGACTTCTAAAACAAAGAAAGCTAAATTTTTATGAAATATATGGAGATGAAATGATTAATACTGCAAAGAATATAATTAAACAGGTAAGACAAATATTTCTAATGTACCTGACAAGCTTTTTTCTACCCTTGCAAATATTTTTTTTAGTCATTAATAACAGGTCTGATTAAGTTTTTGGGTGGCTGATGGTCTCTCAGTTAGAGCAGCTGAGCTTGCAGACACTTTAAGGGCTCCCTGAAGCACAAAGGTCTTTACAGAATAATTTTTGGGAGGTGCAGGTAACATAAGCTCCCTGTTTTCTGTGTAAAATTAACATTGTTGTGAACTTCCCTTTCTCTTAAGACGTGGCTCTCTGAAATAGTAGAGTTGTGTCATAGCACTACATTTCATTAAAACCCACAACAAAACAAACACTCCAAAACCACACTAAAAACCTCTCCTTCCCAACACACTGTAAGGCAAAACCCTGGAGTTCTTGGTGTAAACACATAAAGGAGAATCAAAGAACTTGCCAGTTTAAACAAATGAATTCCCGGCAAATGGTACAGAAAATATTTCTTGCCTTTATGTTAACACAGACCTAGCACAGGCACATGATAAAAGGTTGGAAAATATCCTTGCCTATTTCTGAGAAAGCAAGGTGAAGTAATGGAGAAGGTAGAAGTGCTTACCTTTAAAAAAAACTTAAGCCCCAAATCCTTTTCTGCATTGGTGTGGTGGTTTGCCGTTTAGGGCAGAGTATTTCGAGACAAAAAACCTTATTGATAAAACCAGCTAAAATGAATAATTGAACAAAATTCAGATTCTTGCTTTGGGGGAAATACATTGGGTAATTTGGATAGTGACATGAAGACTTGTTTGCAAACAGATCTCAGGCTGAACTTACAGGGTGTGTGTGATACTTTCAGTTTTACTCATCTTGTTTGTTTTCCCACATATGTAAGAATACGGTGTAAGAATGGGGTTCTTTTTTCCTAGAGCCAGGTGATTTTTTAGAGTTATGTTCTGATATGCTATGAACTCCCTCTGATTTGTATCTCAAAGGCTGGGAGATAGGTGCTGAGTTGGGCATCTCCTGTCCTCATAGCATAGTCTGCAGTTCACAGTTGTATTGTGAGCTGGGTTGGGAACCTAGTTTTCAAAAGTTTGGATTTGGTTTTTTAATACTCTTAATTGAAGGTTTTTGTTTTTTAGCCAGACTTGGCTGTTCCAATCCCTTTCACATAGCAGCCCCATGGTTCTGTTGTTCTGGTTGTACAAGGTGGATAGGCCCATATTGCTAGTAAATTTAAAAAAAAAATGAATTAATGAATAACACCAGGATAAAGCTGTTCATCTGCCCTGGCAGTCTCCACTGGCTTTTCACTTGCCTCTATCAGCAGTCATTAGGAGACTTCTTTTTCCCTTCAGATTCTTTGTTTTATCTTATAATAGACAGGTAGTACTCCCTGTTTTTCTGCTCATTCTCAGTCTCAAAATGCTTTTCCCATTCTGCTGGGAAAATTTAAGTTTGATTTTTCAGGTTTCCCCTCTGCTTAATAGTAGACAATGTTGAATCAAATTCCAGTGTAAATTTCTGTTCAGTAAGGAAAATAGGCAGGATTTGTGTAATTCCTGTGTGGTTTGTGCAATGCTTTTGTATGGTGGCCCATTGTCTCAACTCTTAGGGGTACTTTTCCTTAATAAAGGAAACTCTTTTCTTGCCACACCTCAAATGTGCTTCCTCTTCAAATGCATTGCTGGGCTGTTTTGGTCAGTGAATTTTAGTAGGTTTTTGTTGCCAGGCAAGTGTAAGAGCAGAGGTTTGTAAGCACTGAGCACACTGCATAGTTCAAGAACAAGGCTGTGTTCTTCTTCAGAAGCTTCTGTACTGACCACTGTTATTCAGAACAGAGGTAAAATCTGTGTAGCTTGAGATGGCAGCCCTCAGTCACCATTGGGATTGTACAAACTTGCTTAAAGGCAAGATGAGTTCACACTCTGCTACTCATTTGTTCAGTTTATTGACTGGCATTTGGGGGAAAAGCCTTTTTTCAGTCTGAGTGGAGTTGATTTGTACCTTAGGCTTACAAGGGAAAAGAGATTAATGAAATGGCTGTAGAACTGTAGATGTGTTTGGAATGAAAATTGATTGTACTGGAGACCTGAAGAAGCTGGCCAGTTTTGTATGCGCCGGTTGCTTTGGGGGGTTTATTTTGGTTTTTTGGGGGGGGGTGGGGGGGGGTTTGATTGTTTTTTGGGGGTGTTTTTTTTGTGTGTTTTTAGAGAAATAAGTTGTTAAGTGATACAAGTATCTCTTTCTTTTCTTCTTTTACTTTTCCTTATTTAACTTAAGGATTAATGTGTTTATTATGACACTCGGCAGTGGTTAGAAAGAAGCTAAGATCTTCTTTTGTTTTGTTTTTTTTTCCCCCTTAAAATTTGCCAGTGTGTGGTTAATACAGTATCGCAGATAGAAGAAATAGACACAGAAGTGGTTGTTAAGTAAGTATGCAGCCAGATTTTTTTTTGTGGTGCTGGTGGGTGGGGATAGTATGATTTTTAGCATAGATAAATTTACTGTTCTAATTTTTTGCTTAAATTTCCCTATAATTAAGGATTATTCTTCTCTTGCATCCTAAGACTCTGCTTTTGTCCACCTCTGGGTGGATATTGTTTTACTTCTCATTCATATTCTAATGTCACCTTAAATTTACCCTTGAAATAAATACTAAAATTCTCTGAATCTCACTACATGAAGCATACATTTCTTGAATACATCTCTACTTGAAAGTGTTCCCTGTTGCCATAATCTGGGACTTTGTATTAAAACATGTCATGAGTTTAAGTTCCCCATAATCAAGAACAAGAGCTATCCAGAGAGGAGACCAGACAACTTCAGCCCTAGAAATGGTCCATCAGGAACCTCACCAAGCCCATCAAAGGCAAATGCCAGAGCAGAGATGGAGATGGAGCCTGACTCCTCTCAGAGTTTGCCCCAAGGGCAATGTGGAAGAAGAGAAATTCCAGTTGAATGGTAGGGAGAATCTGTTTCCCAGAAGGCTGGTCAGACACTGGAACACAGCCCAGAGAAGCTGTGCAATCTGTGTTCTGGGACATGATCAGGCTTTGACTGACCCAGAGCAACCCTGTGCAGTTGGACCTGCCTTGAGCAGGGCTTGGCCAAGGCAGCTCCAGAGGCCCCAGCTCCAGGGGCCCCTGCCAGCTTCTGTTTTTTCTATGGCTTTATGATTCACTTGACTCAGCAAAGTGTTACCCCAAGATAATAAAAATAGTCCAGCTGATAAAGCAAAGTGAGTTGCAAAACCTGCATGGAATTCATACCCAGATTGAGAAATGACTGGGCACAGGGTCATTTTTACACATTGGATATTTGGTCCCCATTCTTTAGTGTTTAGTCTTCTGCTCTTGAGTCCTAACTGTGTATTACAGGGTTTAATTTTTGTTCTGTCAATGATTTTTCTGCTCTTTTGCCACAAACTGCTGACTTGTACTTTAATAGCAGACATGGTCTCATTGCAATGCCTTGCAAATAGAGCCTTTATATGGGCTTAATAACACAACTTTTTAACACTAGAAAAGTATTTTCATGTAGATTTTTTGTAAATTTTTTTTTCCTACCACATGGTTTGTGAAAGTGTTATTAACCCCACCCCTTGTAGGTAACACATATTTATCCTAGTGAAGAGAACATTATGCCCAGGAAAGAGCTAAAGGGTAAATGTGAAGCTTTCATTTTCTGATAGTATGATCTAATGCTATATCCCTCCTTCCCCTCTCCACTTGCATTGTGTTGATCATGACTGTTGTTTAGGAGGTGATGTCTGTCGCTTGCCAGGTAAAAGTCTACACAGTTTTCCTTATATTTGCAATTCCATTTAAAGCATGTTTTCTTTTCCTGTATGTGCCAGTAGGCATCATGGCCGGCAAACAATTGCTATTTGCTGAATACTGCTCTTTTTTTAGGCTTGCAGACCAGATGAGGATGATGAATTTTCCTCAGTGGTTTGATTTACTGAAGAATATTTTTTCAAAATTCACTATCTTCCTCAAGAGAGTAAAGGTAAGACATTCATCTACAAAGAACTTCATTCAGTTCAGCCATTAAAGGGAATGAAGTTGTTTTTCCATTTGAAGTCTTAAGATCTTGTAGAGTTCAAACTTCTGATGGAAAGGAGATGTGCATATTGGCATCCAGGGCAAAAATGATTAGTGCTAACAAAGAGAGCAGTGACAAAGAGATAATACCTCTTTTGCTCTGTTACTTCTATTCTAAGCTGCTAGGGATTAGGACAGGACTTTTGTACGTGTTAGTTTGCTCCAAATGAGGTTTCTTTCACCTATCTCAGAAACATCAGATATTGGTTGCCATCAGACAAATGGATCTGCCTCTAAATACTAATTACACAACAAAGAAAATCTCTTTCTAGCACAAACTTGTGGCACTGGGTTTTGGGGTGTTTTTTTGTAATAAAAGTTGTATTTCATTCTAGGCAACGTTAAATACTATCCGTAGCGTGGTTTTCTTGGTTCTAGACAAGAACCAAAAAACCAGAGACCTGGAGGATACGCTGCAGAAGAACTCTGCTAAGGAGAGCCTGGTGGACAGCGAGGTGGCCTACCTGACCCACGAGGGGATGTTCATCAGCGACGCCTTCGGTGACGGGGAGCTCCCGGCTGGAGCGGCCGACTCGGCCTCCCAAAGGAACACGTCCCCCAACAGCGAGCCCTGCAGCAGCGACTCCGTCTCGGAGCCCGAGTGCACCACCGACTCCTCGTCCAGCAAGGAGCACACGTCCTCCTCTGTCACTCCAGGAGGAGTGGAGATGATGTGAGTGAAATCCCTGCCTGTCTCCACCTGGCAGCGTGACCAGAACCAGGGTGAGGTGCAGGCGGTTGTTTCTGGTCACACAGTACAAAAATGACTTTGGAGGAATGTGCTTTTTAGGTAGGTGAAGTGTAGTGGCTCTCCCCCTAGAGACTGCCATCAGAGTGCACTGTTACATTTGCCTTTTTTTCACCTCCATATGTAGTGGTACAGGGACTGATTTAGTCACTTCTTCCAGAAAAGAGCCCCTTCTCCGTTAGTTTTTTTTGGGAGGTGGCTTGTGTAGAGAGCAGGATAGATATGAGTCCCTGGAAGACAGATTGTTTGTCATGCCTTTAGCAGGCAGAAGCATTTCTGTTCCCTGTCCATGTTTCCTATGCTTATTTTTCATGGGGGTTTTTTTTTTTGTTGTTTGCTTGGTTTGTTAAGATGGCTTCATAGAATACACCTTGATAAATTCTAGAGAATAATCTTCTGTTTGTCATCACCTATTTGACTTGCATAAATAAATAAATTAATCCATCTCAGTGCTTTGGTTACATAGGCAGTGTTGCCCTGAGGTGCTCCAGTCTCCAGAGTTCCAACCTTCTGGCACCCTTTTATGCATCCCTTACTTGTGGCTGCAAGTCAGAGCTATCTTTTGAAAAGAACTGGGCATAATGTGTGTGGGACTCAGGCATGAACCACTTCAAAAACCAGCATGTCTGGATACAGAGTTATATGAAGCAAAACTGAAAATACCACTTGTTACCCTTCTGAGAGATGGAAGACAGCAAGTGGCCTGGTCTTGCTGCTTGGTCCTTGAGTATCTGTATTTAGGTGTTGAAACAGGTGTTAGTTTTGATGGAGACCTTCCCCACCAATGACAATGCTGGCTGAAGGAGATAGATTTTAAATAGTTATGCTGTGCATAAAACACAGGCCTTTGTATGTCTGAACATCTGTCGTGTGCTGGAAGAGAAATGAAATGTGAAGAGGAGTCCAGGGTTACATGGAAGAGCAGGAAAAGGGAAGGGGGTTGAATCCAAGCTAGCCTGGAGCACTTTGCCAAGTTTACTAAAAATACACCATCCAGCTAGAGCTTCTGAGGAGTAAAGTTGTTTTGAGGCTGGTTGCATAACTTTGTTCTAAAATGAACTTACTTCATCACTCTTCTGGTTTTGTTTGCACCTTTGCTCTGTGTTTGGAGCAGGCTAGTAAAAATACACAGAACAATGTTGGCCCAGTTGTTGCTCTGTAGTGTTCTGAGTTCTCTTCTGTCGTGCTGTCAGTCCTTGGGCTGGCCCAGAAGATTGTGATCTTCACTAATGGCATGAACCATGAGCAGCAGAGCTGTGCTAAGTGCTGGCCTCAGAAAAGTAGACAAGCCATACAAGGTCTTTTAAAAAGTACCACCCTAAGAGCCTGTAGTCTAAAGAGGTAATAGAATGACAGCCTGTAGATTTAGGCTGTGGGGAGTGCAGAAGTATCTATTTTAGGCCTTACACTTGCATTGGAAGAAAAGTGCTGTGTTTTATTTGTCATATGCTTGTGATGCTGAAGTCTCACAGGAGCTGGGTCAATTTTAACTCAGTAAATTGTTAATTACATTTATTGTGTCAGTAATGGCTATATCATGTTTACTCTTAGACCATTAATAGCAATTAGAATGCAAAATCAAAAAAAAAAAAAGGATGTGCTGTTATGCATTTCCTTGCTACGAGGGGCTGACAGGACCTTGACAGCAGCTTAGAAGATCCCATTTGTATAAAGTGACTTTGGTGATTAACTGACTGCATTTGACAATTGCTGCAAGGCTTTTTCTTTCTGTGTGCAAAAATACTGTTTGCTCCATAAACTGATGCTCAGCCAGCTGGTTCTGTCATTTGTAGGATCGGCGAGGACATGAAACTGACTGACCTGGAGCTGGTCAGGCTGGCAAACAATATCCAGGAGTTACTTTATAACGCCTCTGATGTCTGCCACGATCGCTCAGTTAAGTTCCTCATGGCAAGAGCAAAGGTGAGGAGCTTGAGTCAGAACTGCTGGTGGTGCCTCATGCTTGGTGAGCATTTGCTTCCAGGTTACTGTTTTGATGAGGGTTCTGAAGTGGCATCAGTGAAAGGAAACTGTTCCTGCTGCCACAGGCTCTGTATGGTGATGCTCAGAGCACACCAGTGTTAACATAAATCATTGCAAGGCAGTGTTGGTTTCTTCTACCTATTTCTTTCTCTTTTTAATATTTTGATTTGCTGTCTTTGATGCTTCATGCAGAGAATGTGTGTCTGTGACAAGGTAGCAGCTTGCACTGCAGTCTACTCTGTCTGTCACATGTAGGGTTAAATAATGTGCCTCTTCAAACTGTAGTAGGCCTCAGACATGCTGACTAGTTATTTCTCTATGTCTCTGGATTTTTGTGGTGGTATGTCTCCTTACAATGATTTTCTTTGCATGCAGGATGGCTTCCTAGAGAAGCTGAATTCCAACGAGTTCGTTACTCTTTCTCGCTTGATGGAAGGCTTTATTTTGGATACTGAGCAGATCTGTGGCAGGAAAAGCATGTCTTTGAGAGGAGCTCTTCAGAGTCAAGCCAATAGATTTGTGAATAGGTTTCATGAGGAGAGGAAGACAAAACTAAGGTACCTCTGGGTAGACAATATTTGTGTTCTTCCATGAATAATTTTCTGTATCATATGCCAGCTGAACACAGTCTTTTGTTGCCTAGAACATCAGTAAGCTTGTTATACTTAAAAGCAGGGGGTGAAAAAACTGTGTTAAACCTCAATTATTTCCAGTTGGTTTAGACTTTTACTGTTTTCATAACTTGGTTTCTTCAAACTGGATTGTTCTACACTTACCTAAATAAGAGCAGTAATGGCTACAGAAATTACACAAAACTAGCTTTGAAGAGCAGGATTGCTCTGTTTCAGGGGTTTAAGAATAATTCACTTTCAGCTATTTTCTAAAAAGAAAACAAACCCAAACCTCTCAGAGAAACAGCCTGGCCAGTAACATCCATCAAGTCTGTTTGCTCTTCATCCCTCAAAAGCTGTTAAAATTCCAGTATTTATCCATTATTTTATTGGCAATGATCTCATAAATACCTTTTTTGCCTGGTGTAGTTTTTGGTCCCCTGTGACAGATTGAATGAATGAATTGTGAGATCTCTAGACCAGCACAGTGTTGTTCTATTTTGCTGCTGACAATTGTTGGGCGCCTCCTTCTCATGAAGATGACTGGCATGACATCTTGGGCCAGTGGTTTTTGTTAAAGTTGTTTTTCAGCATTACAGTCAACAGAATTGTCAGGACAAGGTATTTCTTTCTCAGCCTCCTCTCTTTTGTGTTTGTCCCAGCCTGCTTTTGGACAATGAGCGCTGGAAGCAAGCTGAAGTTCCTGCCGAGTTCCAGGACCTCGTTGATTCCGTGTCAGATGGCAGAATTTCTCTCCCTGAAAAAAAACCAACAGGTGTGTCTTGCAGTCCTGCTGTGAAATGAATTTATTATCTGCAAATTCTGCTGTTGAATGTTGATGGACATGTTCTGATGACACGCTGGATCTGTGTTTGCTCTCTGTCCTTTTGGGGGATGGGAAGTTGATAGCTGTTCTCTTATCTTTTTATTTTTTTCTGTTGCTGGTGTTGAAATATCTTGTGCTGAAAGATTATCTGTTTATTTTTTGGAAACACCAGAAGAGTTAGCACAGGGAGAGAGCTGCCTTTTTATACAAATATTCCCAATGTAGAGGCTTGCAGCCTCTGCACAAATTCAGTCTTTTCCCAGAAGGTACCACTAATGAATTGCAAGGGACTGAGGAGCACGTGCATGTGCTCAGCCCTCCTTGCGTGAAACAAAGCCTGCTCCTTCCCACTACTTCATCTGCCAGTTCAAATTAAAGGCAGCATGCCATGTGGCTGCTCATGGAAGGAAAACTCATGTTCATTCAATTATTTACCTTGCCACAGAAACCTCATTTGACCTCAGAAAAGTCACTTTTTCCTCCTTCCCCACTTCCACATGTGCACAGTGGGAATGCTTAATGTGTTCTTACCTTGTGGGGATACTTATCCAGTATTGCAGTGGTGGAGGGGAAGTGAATAACCAGAAGAGGAAGAAAGCATGCAGAGAGGGGGAGAAAAATGGCAAGAGATTAGAAGGAAGAAAATACAGTGATGTCATGGTGGAGAAACCCTGATCTCCCAGAAGGAACATAGCAGATAACAGAGAGTGTATTAAAGCAATAATTACTCCAGTTATGAACATGACACCAAAATATGTTTGTCAGCCAGTGCTCGTAAAATAACCTCCTGCAGCCTCCTTTGAGCAGATAATTTAGCATGAAAAACTGTATCAGTAAGAGCTTCTGTTATGAAGCCTGAGGAAAAAGTGATTTGAAGCTAAAATATTAATATACACAGCAAATCACTTGAGAATGTATAGTAGAAAACCTAGTGGCTTTTTCTGCCTTTTTTCTATTTGTAACCTGTTGTATTTGGAGTTTTTAAGTCCATAATGACTGTGGGACTATAAGATTTTTTGATCTAAAATCATAGCAGATAATGAAGTAATTTTGTGGGTCATAACAATTTTGATGGGTGATCAACTATTTAATAAATACTGTAAAAGACAGAAGTGCTTGCTACAAAAATTGTGGGTTTTTTCAAACCTTATCAAGTGAACACTGAATTTTTATAAACAGCATTTTTTGCACTTGTTTTTAGTTCAACTCACTCTTTTTCCTGTCTTACTAAAATATCTAGCTACTGAAGAAAGAAAGCCAGCTGAATTCCTTATTGTTGAAGGACAAAAATATGCAACAGTTGGGTAAGATGCACTCTTTTCTTTTAGCAGTGGGTTAGTTGGCAAGAACTTTGGAGTAGAACTGTGATGAATGCTAACAGCTTTAGCAATCATATTTAAATTTAAAATCCCTCTTCTTTTACAGATTAGTTGCTCTTTGATTCCCAACAGTTATAAAACACTACAAGCTCTTAGCTACATTAAAATGCCATTTTTTCTCTGAGTGGCTAGGTTCTAATTTATAATTTTATTTCAGTGGTTTTTCCAATTATTTCATGAAAACACATACCTGAAAATACAGGTTTGTCTTCTGAGCACATTGTTATTTCTTGGAATCTAGGTTATCTCTGGCAAAAATTGTAGGCTCTCAGAATGGTTTGGGATGAGAGAGACTTCTAAAGATCATCTCGTCCTGCAGTGAGCAGGGGCACCTTGCACTTGCTCAGGACCCTGACCAACTCAACCTTGAATGTTTCCAGGGCTGGGACATTCACCACCTCTCTGGGCTGCCTGTACCAATGTTCCACCATTCTCATTGTAAAAAATTTCTTCCTTGTGTCTAGTATGAATCTACCCTGCTTTAATTTAAAACTGTCTGTTGCTCCTTGTCCTTTCACAGTTTGTCCTTATCTTTCCTATAAGCCCCTGTAAGTACTGAAAGGCTGCAATAAGGTCCCCCCAGAGCCCTCTTCTTTCCAGGCTGGACAGCACCAAAAGACCTGAGTCCAGCACTGAATGGTTGCTTATCTTATTCAGAATAAGATATGGGCCCTCTCAGAAGCTGCATATGCTATTTCTTAGTATCCTGGCTGATTTGAATTGGAAAGTGGTTTCTTAAAGCTGGTTATATCAGAGACTTTTTAAAATGTATGATATTCACTTATTTCTTTCATTTAAAAGCATGCTGTGTTTCCAGAGACTGTGAGGCTTGAGCATTAATTATGTATGACAGTGTTTTTGGAGAGGGAGTAAAGCCTAGAAGATCTCACTCCCCAGAGTTCTAACATCAATTTGCACCAAACTTAAAAGGTGTGATGTACAGGATGTCTTGGACCGGCTGTCATTTTATGAGTTGCTTCATGATGATGTGTCATTTTTCAATTGGAAACAGAATCTGATGGCTGAGAACTTCTGTGCCAGTCAAATGATATCACTGCTGAAGAGCATTTCAGGTCGAGTAGGAGCATTGCTCTAAAGGATAAAATTTGCTTAATATATGATGTGTTTGATAATATTCCTCTGCTCACTTGAAGCCTGTTATATTTAGCTCTGTGAAGCAAGTGAGAGCTTCACAGTGCAAATATTTGTTTTATTCCTACACACTTCTACATCCAGTTTCATTGCATCTAATCATATAAAATGCGTTCATTACAAATGCCTCATGTTCACAAAACATTCTCCAGGTGTTTATTTTCAGTTGACTTGTCGTCATCTTTTTGCACTCTACCGCCTTAAAGAAGAAAGTGTTAACTTTTCAAAATTTTAAAATATCTACTCTGAATGTTTGATCTTGCGTGAATTTTCCTGCCTTTTTTGAATTTGAATTCTAAGGAGCATGCTTGCTCTATGGGGAGCCTTCTTAATTCCATCCAGTAGCTCCCAAATTCTCCAGTGCCTGCTGACTTCAGGAGAAATTACAGGTGTTGAGCATCTTTGAATATTTGGTGCTGTTTCTTCACAGCTGCCTTCTCTGTTTGTGACTCCTTAGCATTTTTTATGTATTTTTCAGAATTTTCTTTCATATAAAATACTTCTTCCACACACCACCCTGTGGAGTGGGTATTGGTTGTAACTATCTCTATGTAAATCTCCTTTGATGTTGCACTTCTGCTCCACATCAGTTAGTGAATTTATTCAATGCTATAGTCTCTAGCATTGGGTAGCTTTCTATCAACATGACTGGCCTGTGTTTGACTTTTCAGCTCCTTTTGTGCACTGAAATGACGTACTTGGCTGTTTCCTCTCTTTCAGGACAGTATTGCTGCTAATAAGAATAATCCTGGAGTACTGCCAGTGTGTGGATAACATTCCTTCCATCACCACTGACATGCTGACCCGCCTGTCAGATTTACTGAAGGTATGGCTCCAGATGTGCCCCAGTGCCCAGCAGGGGCAGGCAGGCTGCAGAGAACATGTCTTCCTCTCAGTAATGCTCATGTGTTTTTGGGATTTCATATAAATTATAAAAATTATCTAGAATCATTGTGTTTGCCACTGTGCCATAAGGAAAGCTTTCAAGCCAAAGGCATTAAAGATGTAATTTGTTGTGGGAATTAACTCTGGCTGTTCACCTGGAATATTGGAAATCCTATCTAGTAGCATTTGACATAGCTGCCTGTCCTTCAGGCTGGGTGTAGAATTAATGCTGCTGAAAAAAAAGCAATTTGATCCCAGATGCCACAGAAATATATATGTGTATTGAGGAAGGAAACAAGTCCCTTGGTTTTTACAAATCAGTAGAGGTATAGTCAGTAGAAGCATGAAAAATAGTATGGGATAAAGGTTCTGTAGTAAAATGTAAAGGTGATGAAACACCAGGACCTCTTGGTCATTTATTTTTCACTAGAGAAGAGGAAAGCTGGTAAAGCCCAGGCACTGCAAGGTAAAATAAATAATCAATAATAAAAGGAGCACATTAATGCACCTTAAAACTGTCATATATATATACACATACATACACACATAGATATGTGTCTGTACAGGCTCCAAAGCTTAGCAGCTAATTTATGTCAAGGTGTTCATTTGCACCTTTGCCCACAAAGGTCTTATCAGGTATTTTGAGTTCTGAACATGAGCATAATCAATGAAAGCTAAACAGATTCAATCTCCAAAAGGATATTTTACATAAGGTGTGGGGCAGGGGAGGGGAAACTCTAGGAGATGGACCTTTAAATATTTGTCCTATTGGTAGCTGGTATTTGAATAACCAGATGCAGGAAGACTGCTCCCTGCAGTTGTCTTTCATTCATCTACAAATTTTCCATTTTAAAAACACTATCCAAGGCAAATCAGTCTGTCTGAGCCTGCCCCTATTCAAGTCTCCTTCTCCAGCTGCTGCTTCCCTCAGGAATTGCAGGACCTTTTCACAGGTAGAATAGCAGTGGATGCATCAAACTTGGCCAGATTTGCATATCTGTGTTAATTCCCTCACCTTATCTCATTCTAGCTCTGTCATTTGTGATTTATTTCTTGGTATTCAAGCATCATGAGCAGTTTAATTGCTGTATTTTTTATCTGTCAGCAAGGTGCCATCAATTGGAGAGATGTCAAGAACAGCTAGAAAAAACAAAAGCTCATTTATTACACTTTGAACAAAATAGAGCTACTCCAGGTGTCCTGGCACTGTACTTTTTGTTTGACAGCTGTCAGAGCCAGTGAACTTTGAGAGTAGCAAGAGTTAGACTTGATTGTAATGGAAAATGGAAAGCATTCCCAGGTAATGAAATTCCTGGTTCTGAGCTGTGACTGCAGCCTGAGTGAAATGACACCTGTGTATGGGAGAAATCATGGAATCCTTTACATTGGAAAAGACCTCTAAGATCAATCCAGTCCAGTTGTTTACCCAACACTGCCAAGGCCACATCTACACATCTTTTAAATACCTCCAGGGATGGTGACTCCAGCACTCTCCTGGGCAGCCTGTTCCAATGTTTGACAACCCTTTCAGTGAAGAGATTATCCCTACTATCCAGCTTGAGGCCGTTTCCTCTTGTCCTGTTGCTTGTGGAAGAAGAGACTGACCCCTGCCTGACTACACCTTCCTGTCAGGGAGTTGTAGAGAGCAGAAAGGTCTCCCTGAGCCTCCTTTTCTCCAGGCTGAGCACCCCTGGCTCCCTCAGCTGCTCCTCATCAGATTTGTGTTCCAGATCCTTCTCTGGGCGCAGTCCAGCCCCTCAGTGTTGTGAGAGGCACACGTGGCTGGAATTACTGGGGTTGCTCAGGTGGTGCAGACAAGAGAAGGCTCCTACTGGGTGCAGGAATGCTTTCCTCCCAGCAGGCACAAGGAGGAGGTGCTGCTCTGTTCCAGGCTCCCTCCCTGCTCTGTCTGCACCAGGCCATCTGGGAGCAGTCATTGCCACAAAAGGCAAGGGACAGTACATGTGGCCAGCACCCTTTACAGACCATGTTTTTGATGGTTTGCCTCACAGGCAACACTAACCTGAGCTAAATGACTCAGAGGAGCTTAGCCTGTGTGAAATGTGTGGAGAGGAAAGCTCCAAAAAATTCCAGGAAAAACTCTCAAAATTTGAGGGAAAATTCCCCAGAATTACAGGAAAACCCCTGAAGTTTGACCAAAAATCCTCCAAATTTTAGGGAAAAAAAACCTGAAAAACATTGAAAAAATCAAGGAAAAAGGGCCAAAATTCCAGGAAAAACATCCCAAAATAACCTTCAGCAAAAATCCCCAAATCCCACTAAAAACTCCAAAAATTCCAGAAAAACCACCAAAAAAATCCAGGGAAAATCTGGTTAAAATTCCAGGGAAAAGCCTTAAAAATCTGCTAGAAAAAAGCCCCAAAATTCTAGGGAAAATCTCCAAAGAAATCCAGGAAAACTACACAATATTTGAGGGAAAATATTTTTTTAAAATCTAGGAAAAATCCCCAGAATCTTAATGAAAAAAAATCTCCCAAAATTTGAACCTTTGGCCCAGTGGTTGTATTTAAAGTCCAAACAGAGGCATAAGAAAAGTTGTTGCTTTCTGGAGAAGATGAAGAGGATGTGAGGCAGTTTCAGCCCTGCCCTGTCCAAGGGCAGTGGAGGTTTTGCCTCTCTCAGATCAGGGGCCACACGTGGCTCTGGGTCAGTTGTGGCATGAGGTCTGGGTTGCTTTTCCAGCCCTGGATGCACCATTCTGGCAGCCCAGAGTTGGGGGGTGCTTCATGGTGCCTCTCTCTGTGGGCCTGCATGTTGTGACTGACACCAACAGCAGAAAATTATTTCCCCTTTTTGCACAAGTAGGGTTGAAATTTTGGCTTTGTTCTTGTGTTATTGTGAAGAAAGACCTGTGAAGCAGAATAATGCCCCTGCCCTCAAAAAGGAGGTCTTTGTGAGGGCAGTTCTCTGTGTTGCAGACACAAGCTGCAGGGCAGCCTTGTCACAATTTCTCCTTCATCTTCAGGTGTATGAGAAAGGGTCAGGTCTCTAAGTTTTGCCTCTCAATGTCAACAGACAGTTCTGTTCAATTATGAGCCCTGGAATTTCTGCTCTACATTCAGTGCAGGAGTTGGGACAGCAGCAGTGTCTTTTCTGCTGCATCACCCAGGCCCAGTCTGGAATATCTGGTGTCTCAAGCTGGGTGAGGAAGCAGAATTCCAGTGTAAGACAGAACCTGCTGATAGCAACTGTCTTACTGTCCAGAGGCTTTGTTGGCCTGTGTGCTTTTAATGATAACTTCTTTTCTCCTGGAAGTTAGGAAAGTCTCAGCATGAGTTGTCCACTATACCTGGAATTCTTACAGAATTGGCTTTTCATCTTCTGTGCATTGTTTGTTAAATCCAGTATTTCATAGTGTTACAAACATAGATTCAGTCACTTCAGCAGGAGGGAGTTTCAGTGCCTTCAAGTTTTCTTTAACATCAGCAGTGGAGAAGGTCAAGAGCCTGAGCAGAAACCTTTTATCTTGATGTTTTCCACTCTGATATTATGTAGCTACTCTGTTGAGGAAAACTAGTGGAACTCTGGAACCTGCCTACATAATGACTTAGTTAATCTTGCAAAATTCTATTGATGGCGTTTCTAAACTGTGGGTTTGTGTAGATGATAAAAAGTCAACATGCATTTTCACTGTCCTTCTTTTTCTCACAGTATTTCAACTCTAGAAGTTGCCAATTAGTGCTTGGAGCCGGTGCATTACAAGTTGTTGGCTTGAAAACAATCACTACAAAAAACTTAGGTATGGATTTCTGTATTTAAAATGTCAAAGCTTGTTGCCCTGTCTATTAAAAAACCCAAGTGCAGAAAAGCCCTAAATATCTGTGATAAGCTCTGTTTGAGTTGTGGGGCTGTGCGTGGGCACAGAGGGTGGTAAGACCTTGCCAGTTACCTGCCTGGAGCGTAGTTTTAAACTTTCTCCTGAAATTAAGAGCCTTTGACTGATGGGTTGGAGCAGGCATTTAAACTTAAAATTCCCATGATTCAGGCTGAGAAACTGGTGAAATGACCAGTCTGCATTTCCCTTTTGGAAAGGGAACAGCCTGATAAGAATGGGTTGAGAAGCTGTGGGCCGCAGCTGGGTCAGGTTTTTGCTGCAGAATGTTAGGCCAGTGTGGTGACCACACTGGCACCAGTGTGTGTCCTGCTGCTGGCTCAGGCCCTGTTGGAGTTGGGAGAAGCCTGGTTTTTGGGATCCTGCTGGCACTGCAGCAGGAGCAGGCTCAGGGCAGGTCAGTGCTGGCAGAGCAGGGTGTTTTGTACAGCGCTGCAGCAGAAACACTGCTGCCTTGAGAATGTGGTTGCTGAGGTTAAGTAGCTGATGAGTCAGGTCTTTAGAGATCTCTCCGATGTCTGTATGTGCTCAGGGCTCAAAATGTTGAGTAAACACTCAAGGAGCCTCTTGGAAAATCAGTCCCTTATCCCATCTTACCAGGCTGGATGTGAGCTGCGAGGTACCAGCCTGGCATCTTCATGGGGTGGGGGCTCCCAGGGAAACAAACATGTACCTCCATGCTTTCAGAACAGACCAAAGCCCACCATGTGAAATTGTGTCAGATCTGTTACTTATGTCACAGGAGACACAGTCCATACAGAAGGAACTCTTCTGTGTAATAACTGTTATTTCTCCTCCTGGGTTCACAGCCCTTTCTTCACGTTGCCTCCAGCTCATCGTACACTACATTCCCATTATCAGGGCTCACTTTGAAGCTCGGCTGCAGCCGAAGCAGTTCAGCATGCTCAGGCATTTTGACCACATCACAAAGGTAACTCTTCTGGCATTTCCTGAAACACAGAGTTCTGCTTTTCAACTGTACTCTGAAGAACATGAATGCCACTAGAAAATGAAACCTGCTTTCTTCCCTTACAGGATTATCACGACCACATAGCTGAAATTTCAGCAAAGCTCGTTGCCATAATGGATAGCTTATTTGACAAACTATTATCCAAGGTAATGATTTATGGAAATAATGATACACTCTCTAAATTGCAACTGGAGGTCTCATTGTATACAGTCTAGATGTTTCAAATGGAGCCTTAAACTTTCCTAATGAGGCCTTGTTTGAACTTCTTTTAATTATATAGATGGAAAGCTCTGTGCTGTTCTCATGAATGTGTCTTGTGTTCACATTTGCCACCTGGGTGTCAGTCACCTTCACTCCCAGGAAAATGAAGTGTTTCATTGGCTGTTTCAGCAGGAATGGCAATGCTGTAGCTGGCACAGATGCTCGAGTGTTCAGGAGCTGAAGTGCTCTCCTACCACTGACAGCTCTTGTGTGCAGCCAGGCTCAGCAGATCCCGTTTCCTGCTCTTTCCAATGGCGAGGGCGGCATTCGCGGCACCTGAGGAAACAGCAGGAAAGTGCTGAGGAGGAAGAGTTTTGGAGAGGAAGGACCAGCCCATCTGTTGGGCTGCAGGCCTGGGGACTGGAGGTCTGTGCTCAGCAGTTCCTGCTCTGGAGCAGCATTAGTACTCCTGGTGTGTTTTGGTGTTTAAACAGTACTACAGTGTGGTCTTGGGCTGGATCTACTCTGGGTCACTTCAGGGTAGAACACACATCCTTGACCCACAGATACATAAAGTACATGACCTTTTAAAGCTTAGTGTTGTGCTTTGGATCTTGAGGTTTTGGGGAAAAAAATAAGCTGTTTCATGACAGGCATGAATTCATTTTTTAGTGACAAATTTGATTGATTGGCCTGGGCCTACATCTTCCTTCAAGGAGCTCATGAGAAGCACGGGAGCACAGGCTGGGGACAGGCTGATGAGAGCTGTAGTGGAGCAGTTGCAACAGGCACCATTTCTGTCTTCCTTGCTGTTTCTGTTATTTTATTGCTACTTTATGTTGTGCTTTTTCATTTCATCTGTTTGTTTGGTCTGTCAAGTAGTGCTGCCTAAACTTAGGGTGGGGGAAAAAAAAAGCAAAAGCATTTAAATTGGGATTTCCCACTCCTATTGTGTTTACTTTTAAAAAAAATGTGTTTATGCTCTTCTCTAAAGACCAGTATGGTCTGCTGGTTTTTGGGGGTTTTGTCCCACATAAAAGTAACTGCTATGTGAAGTAACATGGCTGTTTGGCCACTGTCTCTCTTGAGAATAAAAGACAAATGCAAGAATTTACCTTATTGATACTAATCAAGTGTAGCCCACAACAAAGCAGGAATACAATTTATGTTCTTGATGGCAGTTAGTAAGAGCTCATCTCTTATTGTCCCTCCATCTTCACAGCCCACTGTTCCTTTGGGAGCTGACACAGGATGTAAACTGGCACTTTAGAGTTCTTGAAGGCTGAGGGGCAGTGCTTGCTCCACGTGAATGCAGTCCACAGAGCCCAGGACCAAAGGGTGGTTGATTTGCTTCCATTCCTAGCACATGCCATCATTTGGCTCATCATGTTCCAAAAAAATGAAATCTTGGTACTGAAGGCTGTGAAGGGCATAAACCCAGGACTTTTGCAAATAGGCATGTCAGTACAACCATGCCAATGTGTTCTGGATTTAGGTGTTTTTCTGAGTCCAGCTGTTTCAGTGTCCTGTGGATGAAGTGGTCACCTGCTCTGAGGTGTGTAAATCTGCACAAGTGAGTTCCATAGCAGTGAGTGCCTGGCACACCTCAAACCCAGAAATTCCTGCTCTGTAGGAGATGAACAGTGGGTGCAGTGGACAGGATGTTGACCTGGCACTGGGTAATGCAAGCAAGTTACTCTTGCATTTCCAGGCTGTGCTTCCCCTGGCAGCTCCATGGCATGGGAGGTGTCCTCACCTAGTGCCACTGAGACAAGGCAGTTCACAGCAGCATGGACACTTCCCAACAGCTGTCTTTGGCAGGGAAATACAACAGGAATGGGGATATTGAACAATGGAAATAATAAATTCAGCAAATGGGAAAGGCTCATTCATTACCACAAATGAAAAAATCTAGTATGAGTTCTGAGCTTCTCTTGGAACTTGCTGGCTTGTGACTCTTTGGGCAGAAGAGCAGTGAGGTTCTTTCTGATGCCTTGTGGTTTGAAAGCTGTTGACCTCAGCTGCACATAAAAATGGCCAGGAGATCTTGGGGTTCTTCCCGGGGCTGTTGCTTTTCCCCCTGACAGTGAAGAGTTGGGTGTGGCTGTAATCATGCAAGAGCCGCTGCTGCAGCCTTCCAGTTCCCTCTGGTTTAACAACATGCTGGGAAATTGGAAACAATTTCTTGCTTAACTTCCTTGTGTTGAGGTATGCTTGATCCCTCATGCTGGGTGGTTGTTCCCTGGAACAGAAAGCATTATTTTTCTGCTACTTCTCCTGTCAGAATTAGGTCATTGGTTTGGATTTTCTGTAAAGACTTTCTCAAAACTCAACATTTCTTTTTTTCTCTTGTGCTCAGACAAGCTTTGTTCTCTTTTGCAATTCAGGCCTGCATGAAAGCAGACCTCTCCTCCAGTCTGTTTGTAAATGATGTAGTTACAATGATTTGGTTCTTTCCTGAAGTGTGCAGTGCTCCCTGGGGAAGTGTCACCATCCCAAAGGTGACCTGCCAGTGTGTCACCCAGGCCTGTGATAACACAGCCTCTCCACGTGGAACTGCAGAGCTGGCTTCACTGTTCCTGGGATGGGTTTTCAGTGTTTCTGAAATCCTGTTCAGATCCTCCCTATCCAGAGTGGGAACATAAGAATTTTGTTCCCTTTGTAGCAAATCTCTTGCCATCTGATGTTTTCCAGTGCCTTGTTTCTTGGATTTCAGGCACTGGGAGGAGGGATTTTTTTTTTTTTTTACTCTGCTTTCCAAGGTATTTCTGCAATAATCTTGTGGGGTTGTGATGTGATGTGGTTGGGTTTGTTTTTTTTTTTTAATGGCAGATAGATGAGATTTCAGGAGCTTCCATTTCTTTATGGTTTCCTTGATTCTTCAGAAATTTGGATATGTATGATCCTAGACAAGCAGTTTTCTCTGGGGAAGTATCAAGGGACACATTTCTCAGAGGCAGAAGTGCTTGTCTGTCCTTGGTTCGTACCAGTCTGAAGGAGAGGGGCAGCTCACAGCCACAGGACCTGCATCTGCAGTTCCTGGCTGGATCAGATCATGCCCAGCCACCCTTTTAATTTGTGGTGTGCTAAATGGATCTTGATTCCTGATGTTATTAGCAAAGCAGAGCCCCAGGTGGCTGTTGGGAGCTCTCTTACATAAACCATTTTAAAGTGGCAGAAAGGAGTTAACTGGTTGTGTGTTTATTTCCAGTATGAAGTGAAAGCCCCTGTTCCTTCAGCATGCTTCAGGAATATCTGCAAGCAAATGGCAAAGATGCATGAAGCTATATATGATCTCCTTCCTGAGGAGCAAACTCAGGTGAATGTTATTTTTGAGCTTCATCTCACAGCTCGCTTGCAAACGCACATGGCCTTGGGAACAAGAGAGACTTTATCTGGGGAGAGGGAATTCTTTTTTGAGTCCTGGTGAAACCCACACATTAAAGGGCTTGGCAGCAGTCACACGGACAGCTTACAACGAACTACAAGGAATACAAGGAAGTTTTCCAATGTGTAGGGAGACCAATGAGGTACACAAAAAGAATGGATTTCAGGATTTTGAGCTGCTTTTTAATGTCTAGAGATAGCAATCCAGGAATTAGTGCTGAAATGCTATGCAAATGGCAACACTTCAGGCTTGAGTGCAGCCCTCTGAGAGGATTATTCTATAACACTGCTCAGAATCAGTGGCTTCCAAAAGTCCCGAAATGTATTACACGCCCAAATTTTACCAGGTGTGCTTTTGCAGAAGTTTGCTGCAGTCATTGCTACTGCAGAGTTGCAAACCTTAAGGACAGGAAGGACAGATTTAGTCATCAAACACAAGTTGTCATTTCTCTTTCACATTGAATTTAATGGTCCCTTCTAGCACAGGAAAGAGATTTGTTATCTTCTAGGCTTAGTACAAGTTCCTAGATACTTCAGACATCAGAGGAGAAAAGTTCACATTCCAAAGAACATGTCCTGCAAGTGCCACACGCAGTGACTAGGTGAGGATGTCCTGTGTGGTACACACTGTGTGTGGCCAAGGGTGAGATTGAAGCACTGGCAGAAGGAGGAACCATGTGAGCTGCAGAAACAAAACCAAAAGTCAGTGACTGAGGCAGTGTGTTTGGCCTTTGGAGGCAGCGATGTGAGCATGGGCACAGTTCCTTACTCTGCTGCTGTGCTTTCTTCCAGATGCTGTTTTTACGAATTAACGCAAGCTACAAACTCCACCTGAAGAGGCAGCTGGCCCACCTCAATGTGGTCAATGATGGAGGACCTCTGAACGGGTGAGCTGGGGCTCTTCTCTCCTTTCACTGATTAAATAAGCAGGCACTGGGAGGGCATCTTCTGCAAGGAAGTAATGATTCCAGAATCACAGCTCCATGTTTTAGTATGTCCCATTTGGAGCTTGCTTACAGTACTTGTGCCATTCCACAGTGACTAGGAGTGCAATCCACTTGGTAACAGACTGGGAGCTGGACATTGTCCGACTGGAAACCTGCTGGTAGCTGTCCTCAGCTCATGGATTGCTTTCTCTCCCTTTGTGTGAAAACAGCAGCCACAGTTTAATTAGCAGGAATTGTGTGATTCTTGAAGCAGTTTTGAAATGTGGATGGTGACTCATGGTGCTGGCAAAGTAAAAATAGGAGAAAGCAGCATTTCATCTGTGCAGTGGGCAGCTCTGCAGGAATGGTATTTAGAGCAGAGCTAGATCTGAAACAGAGATTATGCTCACAGAGCTTTTCCCCTTCCCTACCACATCCCACTCCATCCCCAAACAGGTCAGTGGTACCTGTCCTGAGAGAGGGTGCCTGGCTATGCCTGCTGTCCCCACCTCACAGGAAAAGCCTCTTGCAGGCTGAATTCTGTTGTCAGATGGATTGTCCCCTGAAATAGTGGAGTTTTTAATTGTTCCTGATGACCTGGGGGCTATGATGTGTTTGCAGTGTAGCACGGGTGAATGAAACTCATGGGCCTACCCACATGCATGAAGAGATTGTCTTAGGTTGCAGAAGTCAGAGAAGAAAGTTGATAATGCTTCAAGTGTCACTGGAATGAAAGTTTTGTTCCTTTCCATTTTATTGTTGCTTCTCCTGTTTATGTGCATTCCTCCTTGTACTTTGTGCAAGAGTTTATCTGAACTGGTTCTGTGTACTCGTGGTGTGACATTCCATTGCCTTTGGTATTTATAAAGGTGTTTGTAACCAAGCTCACGGAGTATCCACTGCAGCCCCAGCTGAAGTGAGGCCCTGGCTGTGCTCAGGGTCTCTCTCACTGGCATTTCCAGTCCCACACGGTGCTGTGCTGTCTTCATCCTGTGCTGCTGGTTTTGTTCTGTCCTTGTGGCTGCATGGCCTGGATCCCTTTTGGATTAGAAGGGTTGGGGCAGGTGTTCCTGGTGACCTGCTGAGGGTGTTTCCCAGCAGTCAGGCGGTCTCAGCTGGCCCAGGACTGTCTGATGGCAGCAGTTTTGTACTTCAGACACATCTCCTAGGGAGCTGGGGCTGTTTGACAAGAGGAACATCAAACCCTGGATGGCACTTGCTGTTGTTCCAGCAGTCTTCACTGACCAGGTTTTTAACATGGCTTTCTGATCCTCATTCTCTTTAAACTGCTTGTTTTTGTAATAATAGTAAAAATCCAGGTCTGTGAATCCTGGTTAACTTTTTTGCTATGTAAATGCAGCTTCTGTTCCTACATCTTGGTAGCAAGAAGCATCATGATCCCTGACATGTTTCAACAGTATCTGAGGGATTTTAATTCTGTATAAACTGTTAATACAGCTGTTGTGCTGTTCAGTTGCTTTTTACATTAATGCTAGAATCATAGAATTATTACCCTCTAGAATACAGAAGTTAATGTTGCAATAATTAATATTCTTAGTTGGAATGGAATGGGGGGTTTAAGTCTAGATAAGCCTGGGATTACAGCAAGAGAATAGAAGTTTTAAATGCCTAATTCCTGCTGAGTTTTCTGAACTCATGGTTTGATCTCCCTTCCCTAGAACTAGTTTTACACCCAGCAGTAATCCTGTTATGGATGATCACTGCTGTAAAATAAACCACATCCATAGCATTGAGTTTTGAACTGATAGTTAAAATATCTAATCCAGGCATAGGATTTGAACATGTATTGTAGCAATTGTGTGCCAAAGTCCTCGACAAACTCTGTCTGCTTGTCCAGGCTCTCCAGGTGGATGTGATGGGGTCACATTCTAATCTTGTTGTGTGTTTCACTGCAGGCTGGTTACTTCAGATGTGGCTTTTTACACTGGAAACCTTCAAGCTCTGAAAGGCCTTAGCAACTTAGATCTAAACATGGCTGAAATCTGGGAGCAGAAGAGGTGATAATCCGCTGGGAGCAGTCACTTGGCTCTGACAACAGACTGACTCTTCTAAGCAGTGTGACGATGGTGAGGTGAATACTTGAGCCCAGAGCCCCAGAAAGGGCAGGATTGAGAGTCGGGGGAGCTTAGACTCAGAGGGAGCTGCAGGGAGAGATCCTTCCAGTGTCCTCAGCAAGAAACATGTGATCAGCTGTCTGTGCAATGTTTTTTCATTCTCTCTGGAAACAGACTCAGGTTTCTTTGGACCAAATCCAAAAGAACACATAGCTGTAACACAGCTGTAGTTGTCTAGAATGCTCTGTATATCTTTATATTAAAAAGATGCTTTGCATTTCTTCTAGTGCAATGAAATTCACATGGTGTCCCACCTTATTTAATGATGGTACAATATAAAAATCTTGCAGTTGGAACTCTGTAGAAAATGTTTTTCTCTATGAAACTATGCTGTTCTAAAATTTATTTTTTTACAGAACTTTATATAAATAAATGTCTTTTGATTGCTCGCATATAGGATTCAGCTTTGTTAGGGAGCAGTCCTGTTCCAGGGGATTTCTCAGGACCTAAAATCTGAAGACAAGATTTTCTAAGCAAGGGCCAGTTCCTCAAAGCTGTTCCTGTGGGGGAGAGGAGTGACCTGACCCTGGTTGGCAGTGACAGGGTAGCAGTGGGGTTCCTGGGGAAACTGGGAGGTGGGAAAAAAGCTGGTGTAAGGATGGCCACCTCCAGCTGCCCAATGCCTCTGCCAGAGGGGAGGGACAGGGACACAAAGAACGGGGCAGGAAGAATTTTTAAGTTTTTAGGCTGCTTATAAAAGGCTGCACCATTAAGGAGAGTGCAGCTGAAATCCATCTCTTTTGGAGTTTTTAATCCTACCTTTAACAGACTGGAGGCTGCCAGTACTCAGTACAAGTGCCTGTGATTCTCACCTCACCCCTCTGTACCTGACCCCAGTTGAGTGCCTAACCCTGAGATGATCATGTCTGATGGAATGGTCGCTGCTGCAGTGTGTGTGTGACTGTGGTGCCCTCAGCCAGGCATGCTGACCTGGTAGCATAACATGTGTCATTCATTGTCAGTCAAAATAAAGCTCTAAAATCACAGTTGTTTTTAAAGACCAACTTCTTTAATGATACATACCAGTGTTATACTAAGCTTATAAAATAAAGTTGTCTGCATGTAAATACAAGAGAAACATTAAGAAATCAATAATGATCAGGACAGGGATTTCAATTCCTGTACAAATTTAGAAACTCAAGAGAAGATAAATTAACATACATGGCTGTGACAATATGAACATAGGTGTAGTCAACGTGATCCATTTATTGAAAAAAGAGGGCAGATCAAAGATTAGGATATTAACAGGAGATCCAGTCTTAAATGGGATGTGAAAAAGCAAACACCACACGTGGCTACTGAGGCATTTTTCTCAAGTATTGGATTCTTTGGGCAAGTTTGGAACACGGATGATTCCCACTCTCACGATACGGAAATGGAGGTATTGACAGCCTTTCCCCAGTACCTCGACATACAACTGGGATAGGACATCCCACTTGTAGCTTGGGGGGGTTGAAGAGGGCTACAGGTTGTGAGCACATGAAATACAGGGTTTTAAGAGCCTGTTTAGCAGTAGTGAAACTTTTGGTTTTCAACTGTGCCTTTCTGAAATGTCACAGGAGTTGCCAACCATGTTGTCCCACCAGTATTGCTTCACAGCTTTATTTCTGCAGTTACAAGCAATTCAAAACTACTGAATGGTCGAGGGCGAGCCTCTGAACTTCTTATCAAAGAGGATCTGTCCATCTTCCCGCAAGACAAACAGTATTGCACTTCAAGGTTAAATTAACTGAGTTACAGAATCTCTTTAGGACTGAAGCATTACTTACGCACATCCATGGCGCTTATGTGGCTGCTTAAAGATAAGCAAGAGAAATTAATTTTAAATTAATACTGCAGGGTACTGTGAAGATGACAAAGCATAGGCCCTCTGTGTACTTAGATTTCTAATGCTTAAAAGGTTCTTCCACGACGAGGCTGGTCGGGCACAGCAGCCCCAGCCCTGACCGTGCCCTCTCCTGGACTCAGTGGTCCAGGATCCGCAGGTTGCCAGATACGATTTTGTTCTCTAGTAGAGCTCCAGCTGGGATGTCAATCCTGTCACCATGGTTTGCAATGATGATGACTGTTCCCTAGGGAGACAGAATAAAAAACAAGGGTTCAGAAACCTGTTAGATGTTGACGTGGAAGGAGGGCATAGGTTGCCTGGAGGAGCAGTCAAGTGTCAGCTGTACCACCAATGCTTTTAGTTGTATTGTTTCTGCATACACATTTGGGAGTCTTTTCTCCCCAGAACAAAGGTTTTAAACAAGCATTACTGGAACCTCTGTAATTACCATGCTAGAGCCTATTGGCTTACAAGCAGAACTGGTAACTTAGTTGAAGACATGGTTGCTTTAAGGGTTCTTGTCTTTTCTGTTTGCTTGAAGTGGAAAAATGTTTCCCCCACCCTGGGTGTGTCCCAGGAAGGCTCCTATTCCAGCTGAACAGCAAATGTGGGGACAGAGGGACAGCTCAGAGCCCACAGCCTAAGCCTGTGCCAGGGGATGCAGCACCACCTTCCACCCCTGGCAGCTGCCAAACTGCCCTAGAAAACTGCAAGTGCTGCCAGGACTGGCAAGATCCTAAGGAAGAATTTGAGAGAAATAAACTTGCTCAGCTCCAACATTTACTAATAAATCGAGAACCCCAAAGCAATGCAGAAGGGCCTGAAAAGGGGTGGTAAGGCCAGCCTGGGAAGGGAGTTGGGACTGAGCCAAAGGGCAGAGGTGGCAGCAGTGTTTGAACAGAGATGTGACGTCTGTGGTGCTTTCAAGGTTCATAAATAAACCTCCTCTCAGCCTGGGCCTGCATGGAGCATCAGCTCTGGCAGCAACATCCTGCACTCCATCACAAGGGTCACTGTCCAGCCATGGCCTCTGCCATCTTTGGGCCAGTTACCCAACTCCCAGGAGTGCTCCTATGGACTCTGTGTAGAGGCACTGCCTCAGCATCACTTGCCAAGGAGCAGAGATCAGTCAGGTTTATTGCAGCATCATCCCCACTGCACACTCACCTTTAGTGAAACATTCTTCCCAAATGTAACATCACCTGAAACCGTGAGATGATCCAGCTCCAGCATATCTGGAATACTTTCAAACCTCCGCAGGTAATCTTGAACCTTTTGGAAAGGGAAAATAAAAGAAACCGTATTAAAGTCATCTCTGGATTAAGACAAGCATGGGAGAAGCCTCTTGAATACTCTTCAGGAACCTTCCCATAACCTACATCTGCATCAATATAAAAGTTGCTACTTTGTAATTGTGATTTCTTTTAGAAACAAGTGTGAGAACAGTAGGGGGGCTGCCCACCAAGGCTGAGCGAGCTCTGGGGAGCTCACACAGCCAGCTCAGCTGAGGACTGCAGGAGCACCCAGCATGCACTGCCAGTATCTGTATTCTTACAGCCTTCTCAAAGAACAAAAGGGAAGGCCCAGGTGGGCAGAGGTAGATAAAGCAAACCTCACTTTTCACTCAGTTATTGTTATGAGCTGTGTCTTTATTCAGAGCTGAACACCAGGTGTTTACCTTTGTGAAGGAGCTTCCCAGTTTGACAAGAGGCACTGTTGGGAATTCACGCTTCTCGCTCATGGTTAGAGACCCCGCATTAAGGCTGTACAAATTGGACATCACAAGCAAGAGATCCGAGGTGGTCTTCACAGGCAGGAAACGACTACGAGGGACGTTTATCCCCAGAGAGTTCTCAAAACTCTTGATAGCAGCACCAACTGCGGTCTCCAGCTGGATAACATTCAAGCCTCCATCCAGAGTCTGGAAGAGAAAACTCACGTGAACACATGGAGCAGGTCCTGGCACTCAGAACTGGAGCCCAACGTCCCCAGCCTGGCTCTGTGAGGCAGCAGTGCCTGTTACCCACCCAGAAACTAAAAGTTTGTTTGGGTCAGTGTTCTCTAAACCCTTGCCAGCTGATTACCTTTGGGTTAACAATGATCTCCATGTCAATGGCGTTCTTCTCTTGCAGCCTTTTAATTGCAGACAGAGCTATCCACAAATTGTTGGTATTGAATATTTTGAACTTCGACACAGACTTGAATTCATCCACATGTGCTTTAGGGACCTGAGCTATCTCCACCAGCCTCAGCTTGTTCTCATACTGCGTCAGCGTGCCACCCTGCAAGGGGCAAGTGAGAGGGTGTAAGTCCTGTTCATGAGAAGCCAGAGAAATCTTCCCCTCAACACAGGCAGATGCACTGGTCTGTTGGCATTTGAAGTTGAACCCCAGAGAAAACACATTCCTTGTTTTTAGTAACCAGCTACCAGGTTACTAATTATAGAGCATGTTTAAAGTACAGTCAGGACTGCCCAACAATCATCTTTCAGCACTCCAAGATCGTTCATTCCTTTAACGAAGGTTGTTGAGAATATTTTGCAAATGCTGCTGTTGTCAAAAATCACCCTCAGCAGTACTTTGTCAGATGATGGAGCAAAAGGTAAATTAAATCTAAGTATTCTTACAGTGCATTGCTGTGCTTTTACAGGGCTAAGTCAGAGCTTCCCAAATGAATACAGAGAAAATACAAATCCTCATTCTCACATACAAAAGAAGAGAAGCAGAGCAGAGTAGTAGGACAAATTACTGCAGGCTACAAGTATTTGATACATGTCATAAACCTCTGAGAAATGCCACTCCTGGACTTGGTACAAAGCCAGGGGCTAGGGCAGGAGCAGGTGGGCAGCTGTGCCACACAGAGCTGTGCGATGCAGGGTTGGGAAGTGGCTCAGGCAGTTTTCTGTGAGACACAACTGCTGCATCCCAGCCCTCAATGCTGTTTTCAAGCTTCCAGCTTCAAGCTTCTGCCCCCAGTGTATGTGACAGTTTGGAGAAGGTGCAGAGGTTGTGACCTGCACCCTGCACATCCCTTGTGCTTCCAGGCCAGCCCAGACTGTCCTCATCTGCTGCTGCCCAGAGCACAGATCAAATCTGTTCCATGAATTACAACTTCCTAAACTTGCTGATTTTGTGCATCTCAAATTAGATCTGAGCTGATGTGTTAAATGGTGCCTAAAATAGCTATGAGGAGACTGGGTGTATGCCTGAATCCATGGATTCAGAGGAGGCTGGAGATGGCCACCAACACACTCAGACTCTCACCCATCTCCCTTTACCTTCACATCCGCCCGGGTTTTGTTTGTGACTTCCATGACAAATTCACAGCGTTTTCCATTGGGTGGGTTCATGAGGTGGTTAAGAATGTAAAGGTCCACAGTGGCACCCAAATTATCTATATTGGACACAAAAATATATTCCTTCCCCTCTGCAATGAGGTTGTCCAGCAGCCCAGAGTTGTAGAAGCTGGCATAGATGTCTCCATGGCCTGGAGGGTACCAGCACTCCGTGTTCTCTCCTGAGTAAGAGACATCCTTGGCTATTGGCAGCAGAGTTTCCTTGTTAATTCTGGGGTACCTGTGAGGACAATGGGTCTTGTTACATCCTCACCAGCGTCAGAATAGCATAAAATAAAAATATTACAGTTAAGGTGCAGCTCCCTGGGCTTCTGGAGGTGTGCTTTTCCTGAGTATTCTGAACTGAAAGACCCTCCCACATTCTGAGCTGTCACTGAGAAGCTACAGAATGCAATCTACTCAAGGATGTAAAGGCACAGTTCTCAGGCCACACTGCAAACCAGCTTTCCTCTGACAGGCAGGTCCAGAGCATATCAAACACCCCTCTGACCCCAACAGCCACCTGGACTAGAGTTTGTTCTTCATAAGGAACCATGGTCTATCTCCCTCCAGAGCCCAAGGATACTAACAGCAAATTCAGGAATCAAGGGGCCAGCAGCCAGTACACCACTATTTGTACATTTCTTAGAAACTGGGGCCCACACACCCCCTCTCCCCAGTTTTAATACATTGCCCTTGACTCTGCCCAACCCCTGGTGTTTCAGTCTCAGCACGAGGCCCAAAAGAGACTGAACACAGGTACAGAAGACACCTCAAACTCAAATCCACCCCATCTGGACTATGAAGAATCAAGCTGTTTTCTTCTACCCCAAGTGGAGAAGTCTTTTGATACCTGCTTTGATTAAAAGTATATATCTTCACACGGCTGTGACTGTATTTCTGCAGGATTTTCTTTGTGTCATCATCTGTGTTGAAGGAATTCATGAGAACCAGAGGAACATCGGTGTTGTAGGATTTGTTTAAATGCTGAGATGGAAAATAAATGGTAAATTCAGCATGTATTATTAGCTTTAACTCCTGACACCTGAGATTTTAGGAGAAAGAAATTAGGTGAAACAGACTGGAAATAATGAATGCATGAGAAAAAAAAAAGAGATGCATTTATGCTACAAAAAGAATAATCAATCGGGTAAAGGAAAATAAATCCTTGTTAGTTGTAAAGATAAGACCCACACTAATTAATGTATCTTTAATTAGTGAATCTTTGTTTTTAAACCTGCACTGAGGTCTAAAATTTGAAACCACAATGCCACAAAATGATCACTTTAAGATATAGCTACTGTTGATTACAAAAGGTTTATTTTCCATCGAATCATTGCAGTCTGTCAAGGTGACATTTCCACACTGTCTCTGCACAGGAAGCACTTCCACATTTTCTTAGCAGACAGAGATGGGTATTTGTATCAAGAGCACATAATAAATCAAATGTCACCATGTTAATTATTTGGGAATCTATAGCATGGAGCTGAAATACATAAGAGCATTTCCATGTGCACAATAAATGCAAAAAAAAAAAAAAAAAATCGGAGATCACAGCAGTTCCACTGAAAACAGAAGGGGCAGGGGGAAAAGAGAAAGACCCTTGAGTGAATTTTAAGCTTTGTGTATCAGCTCACCCTCCTCTGCTGGAGCATTTGGGGTCATTATGCTTTGGTGGAGTCAGAGACTTCCACAGTGATGCTTTGGAGAAAGGGCTGCATCAGCTGGATGTAAATTTGAGTTTGTCGTAGAACCATCTAACACATGGGAGAGCCACTCCAAACAACATCACACTGAGGCAAAAACTGTTGGCACTCCAGAAACCAGGGAGCAGGCACACCCAACCTCCCACTCTAATAACTGTCTGTCTTCCTTATCTGCTCTAAGAGGAATATTCAGCATTAAAAACATAAGCCAAAATGTCCTCTCCCAACACCAGCAGCTGTTATTTTCTTCTGCTCCTCTTTCTTCAGAGGAAAATGCCAACAATCTCTTCCAGTGCAAGAGTTTAAATGCATGAAGGAACTTGGAGCTGCTGTGAAAAGCTTTGTTCTAACGCACATTAAAAAATCCCTTTTTTGAAAAGATAAACTTGCAGCTGGCGGAGTCAGAAACAAGCCCAGGAGTTATCCAAGCCAGACAAGCTCTACAGTGTGACTGCTTGTGTTCCTGGGCACAATCCCCCTGTCCAGGCTGCTGTGCACAGCCTGGATCACACTTGTGCTAACACATGTGAGGGGCACAGAGTTCAGTCGCTGACCATACCGCCCCTCTCGTGTCTGTTCTCTCAACAGAATTCTCTGCTTCACCCCAGCACCAGACCTCATCTCCCTCTCCTCTTTCTTTTGGCAAGCCTCCACTCGATCCCTCTTAACAAGCCATGCAGGAGCAGCTCAGTGTGTGCTGCCTCCTGCAAGGCAGTGAGCACAGCTCATCCAGCGTTACCTCGATCTGCTGCACTGTCAGGTCCAGGAAGGTGTTCTCGTTCCGCACCCCGATGAGGCTCTTGGGGCCTTTGCAGCCCATGCTTGTGCCCAAGCCACCATTGAGCTTCACCACCACCAGCTTGTTCAAGACAGAAGCAATGTTATCAGGCAGGCCTCTGGCCTTGATCTTCTCATAGGGCTGGATCTGGGAAAACAAATGAACAAAGAAAGAAAAAAAAACCCCAAACCCGGCAGTCAGATATTTGGAAAGAAATTGCTTTCTCTAAAAACTTTCAAAACTTAAAATATGGTGACAAAACCCACATTTATTCACATGTCTTATGACACTAAAGAACATCTGCAAAGTGAGTCTACAGTAACTGTTTTGTTATGATACAAATAACCTGGTTTGTTACTATAATAACCTCTTTTCTCAAGACGTTCTAAAGACTTTGTGACACCAGGCAACATTAGCTTCAATCAGATGAGAAGTCAGGCCAGTTACACCACTTGTCACAACCCTGTTCCTGCCCTGCAGAAGGGCAGGGGGTTTTCTTGGGGACCATCTAACTCACTGCTCCATAGGATGGCCCCTCTCCCCCTCCAGTCAGGCCACAATTTAAGAACCAGGCTCTATATGCAAGGCATATAACTTTCCTTCCCTGAGCAGCTTAAACTCATAGATTTTTTTTTCTGAGGCTGTCAAAGGCAACATTCTTGGGAAAATGGGAAAATGTTGGTTCTTTAACTCAGTCTACACTGATTCTTACTCCAGCCACTACTCTGATACAATTCATTTCTCCTGACAACATGATACAGACTGGAAGAGAGTTCCTAGTTCTTATTCTGCTCTTTTCAGAATGTGTTCATCCAGCTCATAACAGACCTTACAGGAAGTCATCTACTTCATTGACAGCTGTTTCCTACAGTCTTAAGAACAGAGTCTAGGCTGCATTTGGGGCTCGTGATGGAGAGCAAAATCAGACTCATAATAACAGTGTGCCTCCCATTAGGTACTGTTGCCCCCTTACTAAAAGCACCTAAGTCAAAGAAATAATGGTAACAATGCCACAGTAAGAATCATTGCAAAACTGTTAGACCAGAATCAATACAATTATCTTTTAGCCTGCCCTTTTAGAGATTTTCTTTTGAAGAAAAGCCCTGGTGTTCCAGTGCTGTAGCATTCTAGCTGCTAGAACATTATTTTAATTCTGATAAGGGGTGTGTAAGATCCAGAGCTGGTTTCCAAAACCAAATCCATACAGAGTAGTTTTCAGAGCTGTGTTTGCTTTGGGCAAGGGCTGGGGTTCAAATGGAAATTCACACTGCCCTGGAACAAGGGTCATGTTTCTCACTGGGATACACAGGGGTAGAGAGGACGCCTTGCGCAATTCCAGCATTCCGGGACACCATGGGCAGCAGAGCAGGGCAGATCCCTCACAGGAGGGAAATTCTGCCCATGGCATCTGGAAAACCTATAGGATGCATTGCAAGAGAAGATAACTCCACGTGGAGGTCTCATGGCTGGGACAGAAACAGCACCACAATCACTGTCATTTCATGAGGACACAGGCAGGAGCTTCCTTCCAAATCACCAAGAACTTTTCAGGAACAGAAGTGCACAGAAAGTGGACTCTTGCTGTGCTTTGTCAACAGAGATTATGCTCAGGCTGAAGCACCCAGAAAAACAACTGTTCTTCTCATTAACAATGAGATGATAAATCCTGGGTTTAATGTCTTGGAGGTGCATCGGGAAGCTCAATGAACACGCTGCTACCAGCAGGACATACAGAGACTTATGCTGAGATTTACTGCTTCCCATCCACTCCAAGGTCAGGAACACCCTGCATTGGACTTGTACATGGATTAAAAACATCTCATCTCAAGCTTTAGCTGGGTGGGATGTGAGTCACATCCATGATGTTCTGACACTGTCTGAACATCCAAAAAAATTATCTCAACTTTTAAGTCTCACTATGTTCTTCTTGCATCACTCACAAAAAGCAGAAAGTCTGACACTCAGTTCAGGGCCAGACTGCCTCAAAAATCATTTGCTTTTGCTAAAGTGCCAACTACCTTTTGATGCTTTCATTATCATGCTCTGAAACCAGCTTTTGCAGAACATTCAGAGTAGAATTCCTGAAGAAGGTAACAGTTCCATCAAGGACTCAGTTCACTGGATGTTTCACCAGTTGCAACACAAAATTTATGACTCAGCCTCACTAAATGTTTCAGTTTCTTCTGGCACAGGCATTGGAAACATCAACTTGGCAATAAAGCCCTGGATCTTGAAGGGTCTTTAATTCAGAGAATAACAAATGTCAAAAAGTCAAGTTCCAGCAGGAACGTTGCAGCACCAGGACTGCTGGATTCCGGTGCTATCAATCCAGCAGTTCCAGCCATGTGCAGGCACTAATATGCACAAATACCTCATCACCTGCAAGCTTATACACAACTGGAAAAGTGCTCCACAGCAATAAAAATCAATTCTTGCTCTAAGGGTTTGGAACTGTGTGCTTGACAAGTAAGTGCTGATGGGGAAATTCTTCAGGAAAAGCCAGGGGCAGGAATGCCATGCCTTCCAGATGCATGGCTGCAGTGTCACTCGCTTGAGACAGTCTGGCAGCCCTGGTTTGGGACTGCTCTAAGATGACACATGCAGCTTCTTTTGTTTCTCAGCCAATGTCACAGAAGTGATTTCTTGGAACAGCCTGGATGAGGCAATGTTGGGAGCTTGACTAACAGATTCCAGCAGCCTACTCCTACTGCAAGGAGGCTTGCAAGAGTTTGTCAGAGACAGACAAAATGAGCATCAGGGCTGTCATCGTGGGCAGACCGGAAAGGAGGACGCCCCTATTAGTTAATATGTACTTACAGCTTGAGGAAACATTTACTCAGCACCAAGGGACAGTCCTAGAAATAGCACCACGTTAAGAGGTCTCTGCCCTCATGAGACCCCACCTGCAGTGCTGCACCCAGATATGGAGTCCTCAGCACAGGAAATCTGTGGACCTGTTAGAGCAGTGCAGAGGAGAGCCACAAAGGTGATCAGAGAGAGAAAAGTCCTCCTGTGAGGTCAGGGTGAGGAGAGCTGGGGGTGGTCAGCCTGGAGAAGAGGAGGCTTTGGGAGGCCTTACAGCAGCCTTCCAGTACCTAGGGGGGGCTTACAGAGGAAGAGAGACTCCTTACACAGGCTGATATGGGCAGGAGAAGGAGAATACTTTCCAACTACAAGAGGTGAGGTTTATATCAGATCTTAGGAAGAAGTTCTTTACTCTGAGGGTGGTAAAGCAGAGGAACAGCTCAGCCAGAGAAGCTGTGGCTGCCTCATCCCTGGAGGTGTTCAAGGCCAAGTTCAATAGGGCTTGGAGCAGTCTGGTCTAGTGGAAGATGTCCCTGTGCAGGGAAGGGGGGTGGAACAAGACAATTTTTAAGATCCCTTCCAAACCATTCCACAATTCTATGAACCCTTAAAACTTGTTTCCAAAGTTCAAGATTAAGAAGATATTTAGCTTTTGAGTAAGGGCATAACATTCATTCTTTTCCTTCATGATATAGCTCACTGAGGTGACAACCTGAGCTGCAGACAAGAATCCAACCTCTGGGGAAGAAAAAAACAAAGGCTCTAATAGACAAGCTCCTTTCACACTCACATTGCTTCAGATGCTCTCTTTACATCCCAGATGAGGTTCTGCATTGCTGTTCTGAGGTTAACTTGATCACTGCAGTTCTCTCAGAGGCCTCCCAGCAGGACTTTGCTATTGCTTCCAATTCAAACAAACAGATGGCTGTAATCTACATCGAGGGGATTAAGTTACACTTGCCATGTCCACATTCTTTACCTCCTCTCCCTGTTAACTGGCACTCTCAGTGAACTTTCTTCTCTGGAGACTGTAACAGTAATGGGTGCTAACTATGCGAGCTATCACTGTAAGCCTTTGGACATATGAAAGCAAAGCATCTGGAAGGAAAAAACAAGTCAGAGGTTTACCAATATAGTGTGAAATGGGTTCAATCTTCTGTTACTATCATCAGTATAAGCTGTTACACTGAAAACATGGAGGTCAGGGATGGAATCTCCCATTGCAGAGAAAAACAGGAATACTACAAAGCAATAATTTCTGTTTCAATTTACTGACTTTACTTGTCTTCAGGAAGAAGCAGAAGCTACATTCAGAGAACAAATACAACAGATAACACACTAGATGGCCTATAGAAGTCTCATCAGAAATTCTGCTTCTGCACAGCACTCACAGCACTGTCCCTTGGTACTGGGCAAAAGCCTGAAACACTCTTCCCCACCCAAAGGACAAAGCCATATATCCAATAAACTATTCATGTGTGGCAGCAGCTCTCGGGCCACAGAGAGCAGGCACAGACTTCCCCAGGCATTGTCCTAGGGAGGGCTGTGAGATCAGAGAAAAGAATGAGAAACAATTCTTATCTCCACTTGCTGCACCTGTTGTTGTGCACATGTGAAATGTCTTATGGAGATTGTCACCAAAGGGGGGTTTCTTAATTGGACACTGGATGGTGTTTGGATTGATTGACCAATTAGGTCAAAGCTGTATGGGACTGTCTGTAAGGGTTAGGAGCTTCTTACTAAGTACAGTATAGTAGAAGATAGAACAATAAAGCAATTGATCAGCCTTCTGCAATCATGGAGTCAATGCTAACTGTCACCCTTTGGGGAGTTGCACAACATTCATGAACTTTTTTAAGCTGCTAAATAAATGAAAAAGCAACAAACCCACACTTTGGCAGATTATTTGTGTGCCTCTGTTTACAGATACACATGTATGTCTGTGTGTTCATACACACAGAGGCACATAGATACCTCAACATTTGCCTTTTGCTCTATTAGGGATCAGCTGAAGATTAGACCTGCCAGAATTCCCAGCAGCAAAGCAAGTCTCCAAAACAATCACAGGCAAATAAATACACACTGCAAAGAATTTGGTGCTTTCTAGACCACGATCCTTGCAGTGTGAAATTGTCCAAGCAGCCAAGCATCCCACCACCTCATAAAACAAGGTCATCCCTACAGGCAATTATAAATCACTTGCAATTATAAAGGACTTGCAAGATTACCAGCAAACACTTTTTCTATGCACCAACCCCTGTGATGTTGTAACAAGAGCAGGAGGAGAATATGCTCTGAGGTGTTATGGGAAAAGAAAACTCAATTGGAACTGAAGCACTCAAACTAAATATGCGTTCACAGATGGATACCTGTCCCAAAGAACTCAGTTCTGTAGCCCTTCAGAAGTTATCCCTCTTTAGCCCTTCTAAAAGCTCATATTGTTCTTACCCATACTAGCTAGACCAGTAGTTCTGAAATTCTGGTCTTTCTGAAATCAACTTTTATTTAATAATTCCATATTTCATACTCCTCAGTAAGGAACAATTTGGGAGAAGGTCCCTTGGAATGTGTCTTATGAGGAACCCTTTTCATTTTCCACAGTATGTCCCTAACATGACTGATGCATTAAAAAGGAGAGAGTGGATACAGCAGGGAGAGACAGAAACCATATGGCCAGCGAAAAGGAAAAAAGAAAAAAATAAAGAAATTTATCTTTGCTCTCAGTTTTCATAAGCACTCAAACCCACATCCTGTCAGATCAGGAAGTCCAAGTATCCCTAGAGAAAGGGGTATTTACTATGAAGTGAAGAAGGCATAGAAGGAAGTTTGTTAGCAGATATTCTGCCCCAGCTCTCTTCTGTGGCACTTACCAACAAGCATGATTACTTGATTTAGAGTTCATGCTAGGAAGCAAAATTTCACTTCCCATCATGCATGCATCTTATCAGACCAGAAGTCACCTGATTTTGCAGGTCACTGATTTTGCAGAATTCTTTCCTTTCTCTCTCTCATCAAAAGCTATTTTGCTACCTAGCACAGGGACACATTTGAGAATGAGCAGTACAGGCCATATGGAAATAATTCTGCCCTTCACCACTCAGCCCTCTGTGACCTTAAGTTAGTTCTTTTTCAGCAGCTTGCCATGCTTGGGAATACCCCATGCCTGGGAATATGCCCCCAATCTATTTCAGAGCCTTGCCACAACCTCCAGTTTGACATCTGCTCCAGATGTCCTACCTGGGTTTTCAGACCTTTACAAAACTTGTAAGTTTTTCCACTGAAGGTGTGCAAAACTTGAAAAATAGACAGCAGCTCTTCCTCTCCACAAAGCACCCATTCACTCGCATCAAACTCCTGTAATTTAATCCCTTCTCTTGGCACAGGGAATAGTTTATTCCTTTAATTGTCCTAACTACCTTCTTACATATTTAAAAGACCTATCATCCCCCCAGAGTCTCAGCCCCCCTACACTGAAAGAAATTCCCTTTTCTTCAGCCTTCCTTGTAAGTCATCTTATCTAGAACTCCAGTTTCCCACCCTGGCCTCTTCATTAAGGGCAGACTTCTCTCTCCAGAGCAACACTTCATTCACTGTTACAGTACAGAAAAGAGAGACATCACATGTTTTTGAAGTTAAAAGAAAACACTCAACCTTGGAAAAACCCTAGACTTGCTCTAAAACAGCATCATTCTTCAACGCTTTACAGAGCAGCCCTGCATCTGTTCTGGAAGTGACTGGACAGCCTGCCTTTCACGGGGAACAGAGCCTCAATTGAGGCACACAGAGAGCCTCAGAGAAACCACAGGCCTGGGAGCACACAGAGCTCCTGCAATATGCCAAGATCACTAGGCTGGGAAAAGCAAGAATTCGTAGCACAACTACACCATTCGTTACACAAGAGTCAAAGGACAGCCTAAGGCCACTGATGAATCAGTAAAATGAGGTTAGGTTTAATAGGAAGTATTTATTTCAGTACTAAACAGCGCTGAAAAAATACATAGTGTTTTTTCAGCAGCAGCTCAAATTACAGGTTATAAGTTACAACAACATAGACAACATTAGAAAATCAGGCTCCAAAACCCCGTACAGTCAACTCCTTGTTCCAGATCCCTCACTTTTGCTGAGCTGCTGCAGGTTACTGAAGTTGCTAAATGAACTCTATTACCCAGCCCACTTGCCATATGTCCCTTTCAAATTATTAAACATAAAGGATTGCTGGAAACAGTCTCATCTGAGATATGCAACCCTCTTCTACAGGCAGGAGGGAAATGGGAACAACAAAGGTCCTCCCTACTTCCCCTCTAACACAGGTTTCCTCCAGAGAAGGCACCAAATGGTGATATGGCATCTGTCCCATTTTGTTCCCCTGCTCCCAGAACAGCTAACAAAATAATACCGAAGAACTTGACACATATGGTAAGCAGAACCTGATGTTCAGGAAGACATACAACATATGTCAACAAATAATTATTTCTCAGTTAGAACCCAAAGTGTTGTCCTACATGGTTTTATAGAACCATAGCAGACAGACCCATTCAATGGTGAACACATCATTTGCCTTAAGTAGCAATTATCCGTTTTATTTTCCTTACACACTGTTGCTTAATCACAACTTACAGAATCTTCTGGAGGTCTCTGGATCTTCCCCCAGTCCACAGATGGTCCCTTTTCTTGTAGAAATCTATGAAATAGCTTCTTAAATCCTTCCAGGTCCTTTTTAGTGTGCTACAAAGAAGAAATGCATTAGTTAATGCTGGCATTCAATGCACACCTACTCAATCACAGAAGCATTTCTACAAATTGATGTACAGTCTCTTCACGAGATTAATTTCATTAGCACTCAAGTAGACATGCTAAACTTTAGGTAGAATTCCAGAAGTTACCAAAAGCTCATTTTCACTAAAACTCAGAGTACAAAACCAACTTGGATACACAACAAGTCTTTTGTCATTACAGTTTGGCCCAACATTTAAGATAACAGCTTTACCCCCCCTTTCTGTAATCCATTGAAGATTACACAGAACCTTTAATAACTAAAGATGATTAAACACTTAATAACTCCGTCACCCAGTCTAGAGGGAACCGAAAGTCTCCTACTGACATTGTATCCTGGCTACTCTTCCATACAGGATCAGAACACATCCTAAAAACAAGGACCTGAAAATCTGTGATTTATCTCCTTTCTGAGATTTGCCTCAGTGTCCTGCATCCCATTTCTCATGCTCTGAGCAGCACCCACTCCATGCTCCTTACCTCTATCTCATTTGAGTGCGCAGTCGCAAGGATCTTATCAAGTTCTACTTTCATTGAATACTCCAGCTCCTGCCGAATGACTTCCTGAAACTGTGAGGAGCCAGCTTGAGACATTGCTTGGCTGAAATCTTGAATAAAAATAAAAGAAAATTATTTTAAAAAAACCCAAACTAACTTATTTAGACTACAAACAGCCTTCAATTTTCTTTAAAAAGACTGATAAACTCATAAAATCCAGTCTTGCTTTACCACTGTGTTAGCATTCCAGGAATCTAATGTTTTTGTTCCTAGTTACTTGGGGAACAGATCTTAAACTGGGCCAAAGAATAATGACCCTTCTTTCAAAACTCAAAAGTACCCTAAAGGACCAATGGTCCATCTCAAGAAGTATCCAAAAATCTGCAGCATTGCACTTTTTACTAGAGAAGTCACATCCCACCACACCAACACACTTTAGTAGAAGTATGAAAAGTAAGAATTTTCTCACTGAAAAGTTATGTAGAATACTGTGATTGAAGGTATCCCTCTGCTACACAAGCAAATATAAACATAAGCTTTAATTATTTACACAGTGCACTTTCACAGGATCTTCTGTTTGTTCCAGTAAACATTCCCTTACTTTGTCATGAGTATTTTCACACTACAGCATGCATTTCAGTTACTAAGCAACCTAGAAAATTGGGCTGTCTATCACTTCAGCATTTGTTTTGTTTTTGAGAGTGATAAACTCCACAAATGTGAAAAAGACTAAATACACAAATATGCTATAAAGTCCACCCTGCAGAAAGAACCGGGAGAGAACACGACTTTATTTTCCAGCAGAAAGCATTGGAAGCGAGTGTATTCTCAAAAGACATTCTGAGTATGTTCTCTAAAGACCTCAGTTAATTTAATTTCTGCCAAATCCCTTGAGTGATCACTTCCCTGTAACACAGAGAGTGATGCACTGCCAAATATAGCTGGATTTTGGAAACACCCTGAATACTAGTGCAAAAGAGGGACAAGAGGGAACTTCACAAGTGAACAGAGCAACACTGACAGAAAACATTGTTAGAAGAGGAACCTGCATTTAAAGTCTACTTATTGAGAACATGCATTAAAAGGCTCTTCTACTGAGAATGTCTAAGAAAACCAGAAATGATTCATTTTAATGCAATTTTGATTTTATTTTATTTTTCTAAGCAAAGTATTCCACAGCCTCAGCGACAGTATCTAATCCTTGCTTTGAAGCCCACAGAAGCCATTTTCCTGACTGCACTGTTTTGCAGGTAGGGGAGGGAGAGAAAAAAAAAAAAAGACAGACAAGTGCTGCAGTGCACATAGTATGTGTGGTGCAACACGGGAAAACGCCAGCTCAAGATGAACAGTACACTGAACAATAGGTCCCTTTTTAAATCAAATGCTTCATTTAGTAGTAAAAGCAGGTAAGAGTTGAAAGCCTGTTAGGCGTATCTTTCCGGGTCAAATGTGTGAAAACACAGGCAGCTCTCCACCAGGAAGCACTTTTTCCTACAGAAAAACAAGGAGGTCTGTACCAGCTTCATCTTAATACCAAACTGCTACAAGTACTCTCTTCATTCCCTCCCTTTGGGGTGATGCACACGGAAACAACTGCCAGGAGAAGCTTTCACATGTTTCCAACCCTCCCTCCAACATGTTACAATACACCACTTCTGCTACAACAACAACAACAGTGGCCATGTCTCATTTCTGGCCGGCCTGACAAACATCTGAACTTCCCAGTGTGATGCAACACATCTTGTAAGGAACTCTGCACATCCCGAGTCTCAGCAGAGACCTTCAGTCATGCTGTGGAGCACACTGGGGCTGAGGGAGGCACAGCCAGCCTCCCTGGGCTGCCAAGGAAGTAGGAAAAGATTGTTCTGCTCACATTAGCCAAAAACTCGTGTCTAGCAGAAAAAAGCACTTAGAGACTAAGCAACATCAGAAACAAATAGAAATAAAAAGGCATCATAAAAGTAAATATATGTCAATGTCCTGGTTAAGGGGTCTTTTTTTTTTCTGGAATATTCCAAGTTCTTCACAAACTGAATGAGTAAATGCTAAACACGTTTGATCACCAACATCCTCACAGGAAAGCAAAGCAGACCTGATGCTTTTTCCAATACCAGGCATCAGGCACGCTGAGCAGCAGCTGGATGGGACAGCTCTTACTGAACCCCAACCTGCCAAAGCTGCCACTGCCATACCCTTTATCAGCAGTGAGGGATATTTAGGCTTTGCATTTAACATTTATCAACTACTGTGACCTCTCAGCCTCATCCAGACCCAGTGTGTCAGGACACAGCTGCTCAGGCAGAGCATTGCTAGTGCTGTTAGTCCAATTATTATTATTACAGGGAAAGAGAGAGAGGAAGGATATGGCTGGAGTCCATAAAAGCACGTGCTTGCCTGGTGCAAGAAAAGTATCTATTCTGCATAGGTAAGAATGAGAATATTGTAACTAAGAGACGTGACAGCTCTTCTACTCTTAACATGCCACTGTGAGGCAGAAGGTTTGAGGAGCTCTGAACATTTATCTTGGAATTGACCACCAGGACTTGGGCTGCACTCTGTATATGCTCCCCAAAGCATTATTGGTGCATGATATGAGTGAACGTGGCTCTCATTGTTCCTGCTGCCCCTCAGAGCTTTTGGGAAGGAGGTGGTATTCACACACCCCAGCCTATGGCTGGCAGAAAGACAACTGCAGTCCTTTAACACAAACTACAGCTGAATTTCACAGCCTGGGTGAAGACTGATTTCCCTTCCCACCCAGCAGCAACAAGGAAGTTGAAAGGCCAGTGCAACTGCATATCTGAAAGCAATTCTTCCCTGCAGGTAACTAAAATTTCCTAAGGCCATAATGAAAAGTAGTTACTGTGCCTTTAATAATCAGATGGAGGCTGGGGGGTTGGATAACCACAGGAAGAGATTTCCAAGGATACACGTGGCTATAAAATCCCAAATAATGTTAAAAAGAAATGCCTCTTCCAAACTATTTCACAATCAATGCCTCATATTTCAGCCTAAGCCCACTTTTATGAAACCAGTGTTCTTGAACACTCATCAGACGTAAGAAAAGGGTGGGATAAGGTAGTGGAAGACTCTTGGGGGACCTGCCCACACAGGAAATGAGCACAGACCAGAAGAGCATGACTAAATAGCTGAGACTTCGGAGAACACTGGGCTTTGCAAAAACAACCACACAAGATATCTCACGTTAATGCCTTTGGTAGAAAGTGTTCCCCCAAGCAGCAGAGACAGGACGGCACTTCAGTCAAGTTCATGGTGGTGTTTGATGCATGGAGAATTTCACTCCAACCCTCCTGCCCCCACCCACTGTTATTTCTAGCAGGCTTTTGTGCTCTGCTCTCTGGCCCCTGCCCTCACAGCACGAGCTACAGCACACAGAACAGTACTGGCAGGTTTATGATGCCTAATTTTATAACTGACATGTAATAAAAACAAATCATGGTATATCAGAGGAAGCTAATAGAAAGGAGGAGTTTGTACACTACCAGAAACAATACAAGGGGCAGATCTCAGGAAAACTGCACAAGAAGAGAACAGTGGTCACCTCTTACTGAGGGGCTTGCACATATTTCCTTTCTGCTGTCCTTCCTCTTATTCCACATTAAAGGCAGAGAAAAATGTTAAGATTGATTAATTTTGTTCATTAATCTACACAGAAGAGAACTTCACTGCCTTGGTACTACAAAGAGGCAGCACAGGAGGGAGTTGTGGGACAAGTCAAGCAAGAACTCTTCTTATGAAAAAGTAGGGAATCTCTTGAGCTGAGGGTTATGAATTGTGATTACTTTTACAATCCAAGTAAGTATACAGAAAGACCTACAGCAGAAAATTATTTAGGTCTCCCTGGAGCCAGAGTAATGCATAAAAACTAAGAAGGGTGGCCAGTAAGTTACAACACTCAGCTAAACTTTAAATGCTCTACCCTTGAACTCTGTGCTCAGGGTAGAGAGTGAATGCCTTAACTTCCAATGATTCCACTTAAAGTTCAAGGCAATTTTTATCTCTGGCAGGGATAAAAGTCTGTCTCTTTAAATACCCACACTATAATGTGCATGCTAACAAACACTACTTTGAATTTTAGAACTGAACATATCCACTCAGCCTCTACAAACATTTTCCTACTACCAGAGGCAAAATTTGCCAACACATGCTGGACTGAAGCATACGTGAAGTGAAACCTTTATGCCCTGACTCTTCTTGACAGATGAGCACATTAGCCTGAGCTAACTCAGAAATTTGCAACCTGGGAAGCTGCTCTGCCAGCTGCGCACACCAAGAATTTAGGTGTTACAGTCAGACACAGCTGAATTTCCCAGTTTAGCAGATGATCCTCATGCTAAAAATATCATTTGACATGACAACACGTTTTAGTACTGTTGGCCTGACAAAAGAGTATCTAAACAGTGGATGGTTTTGGGGGTTTTTTTAAGGCTTTCAGGATTGTCAAATCTCTGGTAATATTTTAAAAACCAATTGCGATCATTACATAGGTTTCGACAGCTTTCTATTCCAGAAATAACAGCACTTCTCTGCAACATGGCTACCTTCAGCAGTAGTCTGAGATAAGCCAATTCTATTTTAAAAGAACAATTAGCAATATATTTTCCTAATCAACTTCACAAGGGCTTATCTGGATGACTTTCAGAGTGACCGGTTGAGCAACGTGCTGGCAACACTTTCCTCCTCCAGCTGCCTGCTTTCTGCCCAGGTGTCACAGGGCATTTGTAGACAGGTGATGCTTCCACACAGCCAGAATTGTCCAGCCCCGGACATCCACTCTGTGATGGACAGTGATTTCCCAGAGCCTGCCAAGGCCCTCAGTTGTCTGCAACACCCAAGTCTGTATAGCAAACGACCTACTCGTGTTCCTTCTGCAGGCAGCATGCCATTTGTTGATAGGCCTGCATGGATTTATATTAAGGAACCCTATAGGCACGTATTTCATTACAAAAAAAAAGCACACCCGCACCACGAGGAATATAGGAAAACAGGGGAAGAAAACTGCAACGGCAATGCACCAAAGTAATTTTTCTTCCCAAAATGACCTCTTGCAGGCTGGTTCCCCGTTTCACAGGGAATCCGAAACTCAGACCACGTACACACAAACACTCACACACGCGGAGAGGAGTAAAGGAGAGCGCCGGAGCCTATCGGGATCAAAAAACGCCAAAACCACACTCAAGCCTCAGGGAAAAAAAGAAAAAAAAAAAAAAAAAAAGGGAAACGAAAGAAGAAAGAGAAGAAAAGCGAAGACGTTCAACCTCGGCATGCATCCTCCTACAACTTTACCAGACGGCTCAGCGGACAGGGGAGATTTGTGCTGGCGAGGTCCCGCAGGATCCCCCAGCCCCTCGCCGCGCACAGCCCTGGGCGCAGCCCCGCCGCCCGGTCCCGCGTGCGCCCGCACAGCCGAACCGAACCGAGCCGAGCCGGGTCACAGGCAGGGCTCCGGGGCAGCCCGGGCACATGGCAGCCCGGCGGCTGCCCCCGAGGCACCGGAGCGCGGACCCAAAACACAGCGCAGCCCCGCGTACGCACGGCGGAGGGGCCGGGAAAAACACAGCGCATCAGCTTACCTTTCAGGAGAGCCGACATTTTCGCGCTTTAATAAATAAACAAGCACTTGGGTCAACGCGGAACGCCTCGCTCGGGGGGTCCGCCCCGCGGTGGGCAGCGAAGGGCCGGAGCGCGGCTGCCGCCCCTGCGGAGGCTGCGGCGGGAGAGGCGGCGACCCCGGCCTCGCTGGGAGCTCCCGCCCGCCCGCCGCGCTGCCCCTCCGCCGAGCAGTCCCTCCCGGGCCGGCGGGCGGGCGGCGAACCCCGAGCAATTTAAATTTCATCAATGGAAGAGGCGGACCCGCCGCGCCCCGGGTTTCGCCACCCCCGACCCTCCCCTCCCCTCCCCGCCGGGCCGGGCCGCCCACCTCCCCGGGGAGCTCCCGGCGCGGCTCCTCCCCGCTCCGGGAAGCGATGGGACGGGACAGGCCAGGCCAGGCCGGGCCGGGCCGGGCCGGGCCGGCGCGGCCGCCCCGCGCTCCGCCCGCCCCGCGCGGCCGCCAGGCCGGGGGCGGCCCCGCCCCGCCCCACCGCCGCCTCGGGCCGGGCCGTGCCGCGGGGCCCCTTCCCCCCGCCCGGGCCGGGCGGTGCCGGCGGCGGCCGCGCCGAACCCACCTCGTCCTGCGGCACCGCGGGCGGGGGGCGGGGACCCGCCTGCCGCGCGCGCCCCCGCCCACCCCCTCCCCCCGCGGCGGGGGCGGGGCCCGCGCCCATCCCGGCGGGCCCCTCGCGCGCGCCGCTGCCGCCGCCGCCGCCGCCGTCGCCGGAAGTGGGCGGGGCCCGGGAGCCGCCCCCCGGCCCCGAGCGGCGGCCGCGGGAAGCGGGGCGGGAGCGGCGGCCGGGCGTGCGTGCTGCTGCCGCTGAAAGGGGGCTCGGGGCGGCCTCCTCGCCCCACAGCTCCGGGCTGTAGCCCGGTGGGACTCGGTCTCTTCTCATCCTGCCGCTGTCCGCCTGGGAGAGGACGTGGCCTCGAGCTGCGCCACAGGAGGTTTAGGCTGGCCAGTAAGAGGAATTTCTTCCCAGACAGGGTGGTTTGACATTGGCATGGGCTGCCCGGGGAGGCGGTGGAGTCACCTGGAGGTGGCACTCGGTGCCACGGTCTGACTGACCCGGTGCTCGGTCATAGGTTGGATTCGGTGATCCCAGAGGTCTTTCCCAACCTGACTGATTCTGTGATTCTGTTAAGTATTTCTGATTTGTGGAGTGTACGTGAGTTAAAGCATCTCCACCCATGGCTTTCCACCCCGGGTTCATGGCCACATTCGGGTCTGGGGAGGTGCCGGGGCCCTGGGAAGCACGCAGGTGCCCGAGGCCAAGCCTCAGCTGGGCTGTGATTTCTCTCTTTGTCAGCTATTTTCCCTATTTTTGCCTGCAGACACATCCCAGCAGTGCTGGGGCTTCCCTGTGTGCTGGGGTGATGGTTTCTACCAGTCATGGTAGAAACCCTAGTGACCCTGCCTGCCGTAAATACCCCCCAGATCCCTGCAGGTAAATCACCACCCTGGTTTTTACTTTCTCTTTTGCTTTTAAATCAGTTCTATATGGCCTTGCAACACATGCTTGTATATAAATCATATGTAATGCATCACTGAATCCCTACACCCACAGAGAGTCAAACTGCAGGCCAGTCAAACAGACAGTGCCCTGTTGCCATGAGGAGAGGGCTGTGGGAATTGGCAGGGTGCTGCTGAATTCCATCCTCAAGAGGTGGATGGGTGCAGCCTTGCCTGTGATGGGCAGGGCGGTTTTCATCTTCATCCCTCCTGGCTCAAGCTCCCTGTAAGTTCTCTGGGATAAACCAGGTAACCACCAGGATGAGCCAGTCCATTTGGGGGTGGGATGGCTCACCTCTGCATCTGCCTGTTCTTTGGCTTTTAAGAAAACCAAAAATGCAAAGACCGTGTGAATTTTGCATCCCAATCCACTGGACCTGGGAGCATCCCTATTTATTTTGTACCACCAGACAGTACAGGGCTCACTGCATGCTGCCTTCTTGACATCAGGGAAGATCCTCCTCTTTATGCCCTGGGTCCACCAGGGAAAAAGTCCTGGATTCACTCCAGAACTTCAGCAAAATCCTGATCCTTTTCTCTAAACATTGATGGGAGTTATCTTAAATGCAAGATCAGCCCCACTCCTGTCCTTCCACTGTTAATTGAAATGCTTTAATTTAAACCTGCCTCTCTCTTCCTATGATGCCACATGCAACACCTGCAAGCCAAACACAACCTAGATAATTTCTGGATAGGACTGCGTCAACTCTTGTACAGCTGTCCTTTGAAAGGAAAATTGCAGGCATGACTTTCAGGGTAATAAGCAGAGATAACTTTTTATCTGCCAGCAATAAAACTAATTCCAGTAACCTGTCTCACTGCAGTGGAACCAGGGGAAAACACTCCCTCCTTCACTGCATTTTATGGAAGGAAGGGAACAGGCAAGACTGAGCACTGGTGGTGTCAGTCAGTGTCACTAAGGAGGTAACCAGAACCAATCTGTCCAAAACCAGCAAAGTTTGGTGAAGCTCTTGAGCTGGATTAAACTCAGGAGTGTTTTATCTCACATCACACAGGCAAGCTGCTCATGCAGTTCCTGGTGCTGCTGCTCCTGCAACAGCAGCCATGGATGCTCAGGGAGCAGTGTCCTGGCAGCCTATCCACCTGCACCAACATTCTGGCTTAAGAGGACACAGGAACGCCAAAGAGAGGTCTAAATGCCCCAAATGACAAAGAACCTTTTGCTCCCCCAGTGCCTGATGTCACCATCTCAGCCAGGGGGTTCAGCATCTTCCAGGAACCCGGGGCTGCATCACAAAGGAACAGCAGGACAGAGGCACCGAACCCAAAGCACTGCCTGGTTTTATGTCTCATAAATAAACTGCCTTGTAAATATGCCTCGTAAATAAAATAAATACAGCAGTAGTGATTTCTTTTGGTCTCATCAACTGAGAAGTTTACACCAGTGCAAGATGCTGCCAAAAGTACTGGTCTTGTCCCCTGTCTTACTGCAGCCCTTCTCCCCATCCCAGTTTTGGCTCAGCACTGGCAGGTTTTGGCTGGGAGAGTTGGCTTTTGGATGGGCTCATTCCTGGCTTGCAGGTGGGTGGTGATAAGGGGAGGTGGAAAAGCCCTTCTGAAGACCCATCATCACCCTTTTATCTCACTCATTTATTTCTTCCTTAGCTCTCCTTACTAAGTTTCCCACTGAGGATATTTATATTCCCTCTCTCCTTTGTTTTTCAGCCGCCTCATTTATTGCCAATGAACTGACTTGTTTGAGCTGAGAAGGATCAACAGATAAAAGAAATCTGTGTGTTTATGGGGAAAAGACAGTGCAAATGCCCAGGAAATATGGCTGGGAGGCAGCTGGAAAGCCAAGGTGTGAACATTTTAATTTACTGACAGGGAAGAATAGAAAAATCTTTGTTATTGTTGTTGTCCAAAAAATATAAATGGTAACACAGCTGCTTTATGGCCATTTCTTTCTAAATTATATATATTTAATAGTAATAGATACTATAAATAGAGATGTATGTATAATATACATATGATATCAATACATAATACAAAATATACAAGATATAATATTGCAACATGTATATATGCAATAATAAATATATATGTAGTGATATGCATATATGTAGTAATATGTATATATGATTTCTACATCTTATGTGTATTATACGCATATGATACATTTTTCTGTATTATATAAATACATATTTACTACTTTATCTACAATATAAATTCAGGAATTTATATTATAACATATTATTCCAGGTGCATTCAGGCATCCAGCAAAGTAGACATGATACACACAGATCCCCAAGGATGTGTGTGTGTGTATATAATGTAAATATTTATTACTTAAAGATTTATATATATTTTATCTATATACATTTATATTACGGATGTATGTATTTGCACAGTCTATAAAACCCGTATAATATATATAGTTATATGTTGTAATTTTTCTTTTCATTTTTTCTTTTTTAAATCTGAATTTTGGCCGAACAGGACAGTGAGTGAATGGCAGCAGAGCAGTGAAAGGCCATCCCTGGGCCCCTTGGGTGGGGCACACGGCCACGGCTGCACCTGAGCTCTTCCGGCTCCTGTTTGTCCAGCGAGTGCAGCTGCTGCCCCACACATTCCCGGTTGCTCCAGAGCTCTGTTTCCTGACCAACACCCATTTGCAGTATTTCCCAAACAAGTGAGGCTCATCACCATCGCTCCCACTCCCTCTTCCCCTTCCAATAATCTCTAAGGGCTGGGGAGCAGCCGAGTTCAAACAGTCCATGCTCGGGCATCGACTGGGCAGGACGTGAAGCATTAACGAGTTTAATAGCACCAAACAGATAAAAGGTTTCAAAGTGCATCATTAAAAAATATCCCTGTGGCAACGGGCTGTGATACCCCAGGGCTTCAACATGAGGTGCAGAAACCTGTGACTGCCTTCTGAAATCCTTCCCAAATGTTTAAAAAATTATAAAAATCCACATTTCATTTCATTTTAGTTTAGCTTAGTTTAAGAAACAGGGTTCTCCCTGCCCATGCTGTGCTCACACAGCCATTGTTCAACTCCACATGGTTCAATGTTGGAACAAAATAAAATATTAAATTAAATTAAAATAAGAGAATATTTTTAATTCTATGTCTTTGTCTCTTTTCCACACTTGAAGCAAGGACACACAGCACACCTTTGGGGCAACAGCTGAAAGCCACTGAATCACAAAAGCCTGGTTGCACCTAAAAATCTCCTGTTAACAACCTCAGGAGGGACTATCTACAGGTTTTGGGTGCTCCCCCTTGGAGCAGCAGCACTCTTGAGTAGTAACTTATCCAAAGAGGAACAGAACAGAGGCTGCAAGGACAGGTATCCTGGTTTGGAGGGAGTTTGGTTGTGCTGGGAATGGCTGGAGCTGCTCAGGCCTCACAAGGGAATGGGGATTATTTCGCCCACAGATAGGCTGGACAAAAGGTCTGGAATAATACAGGGTCTATTTTTACCTCTCTTCTTGCAGGAATTTTGTGGTGGCTGGCATCTGGTGGCATGCCGGCACGCAAACCACGCTGAGGGGCTGGGAGGGGGTTTGGGAACAACGCAGCCCCCTCTGCTCTGAGGTGCTGGGGGGAAGACAGCCCGAGAGGAAGGCAGGGTTCCTATAGGTCCTGTCCTGCCAGCTGCTTCTCTGCATGCTGGAAGTCTTCCTACTGGTTTTTCACGGAAAACAAAACCCTCCTGACAAGCCCTTATGACGAAGGACAGATGAGTCTTGTCCTTATCGCCACCCCGTTGTCACCCCTTCACATTTGCCCCTGGACCTATTCCCACCGCTATAATTAACGGCAAATCAGGTGTCAGCTTGCTCTGTTGGACACAGCCGTGGAAATTCTTGGCACAGTGCTCTTCCTTTCGGGGCTGGAAGCCAAGTGCTGGAGACATGGGAGAAAAACGGCTCATTACGCCTGCAGTGGGCTGAGAGCCTTCCCCTTCCTCCTCTGCACTCCCAGGGCTGGATCCAGGACCTAGTTCAGACCCAGTGACCACAACTGGATTTCTGTGTGCCCACCCAGCAATCCCAGGCAGGGAGAGCCTAGCAGTACCAAGCCTGGCTCATCCACCTCTCAAGGTTTGCACCCATGGTCAGGCAGGTTCCCTGCAGCTGGGACCATGGTGGTGGACCTTGGCGTGCTGGTGCTGAGGGCCTGGCCTGGAGGTCTGCAAGGGATGGGGCTCAGCCACTGGGTGATAAGCCTCCCTCGCTGCCCCGCCGAGGCTGGCTGGGGTTGGTGACACCAAAGCTTCCTAGCCCAGAGGATTAGGGACTAACACTGCTGGTGGCTCCTCCTGTGGATTTGGTGAAACAGCTCAGTAGGATTTTGGTGCCTGCCTGGCAGCTGGAGTCAAGGGGAGAGAGATGGTTTCCAGGTCACTCCACTTGGCCAAGCAGAGCATGAAGAGGTGTTTGACCAGCCAGTTATTGGGTCTTAAATGTTGGACATGCAGAAAGAAAGGACATGCACTGGGGCATGGTGAACCTGGCTATGAAAAGCACCAAACAGGTGAGTTAAGAGCAAGACTAAAAGAGTTACTGTAATTTTTCAGGTTTCTCTACCAATAGACCATGGGGTTTTCCTAATGAGTCATAGATCTGCAAAAAAACAGACGCCAGGAAGGAGCTCTGGAGCTCTGGAGGCCCCTCCTCCAACTCCTGCTGGATCAGGTTGCTTAGGGCCAAGGTTTTCATATCCCAGGACAGATATTCCACAGCCTCGTTGGGCTCCATTGTTGGATCACTCTCACGGAAACCACTTTTTTTCCTGGTATCAAACTGAAATTTCTCTTCTTCCACCTTGTGCCCACTGCCCCTTGTATAACCTCTGAGAAGAGCCTGCCTCCAACCCTGCATCTGCTCTGGCATTTGCCTTTGCTGGGCTTGGTGAGGTTCCTGATGGACCCTTTCTAGGGCTGAAATTTCTGGTTATCCTCTCTGGATAGCTCCTGTTCTTGATCATGTGGGAGAAATTTAAACTACTGACACGTCCTAATACAAAGTCTCAGATTATAAAAACAGGGAATATCTTCAGGCAGTTAAAAGACACATACCTAAATGCACTAGTTTATGCTTCATACAACAAGATGCAGAGAATTTTGGTTTTAATTTTGAAATTTAATAGTAAGTTTTAAAGCAAGATTAATTTAAGGTAACATTAGAATCTGGATGAGAAGGAAAATATGTAATATTCTCATGGAACTGAACAGCAGCAGAGGCTTAAGGTGAAAGAGAAGGGTTAACCCTTAGTTATAAGGGTTATAAGGTAATTTATCCACAAATTAGAACAGCAAATTTATCTGTACTAAAAATGTCTGTCTCCTATCCCCACATATCACAAATAATAATTTGGCTGCATACTTACTTAACAACTACCTCTATATCTACTTCTTCCACCTGGAATTCTGTATTAACCATGTGCTATCAAAGAGAATAAAACAAGAATGAAACAAAATCTAAGCTTCCTTCTAACTGCTACTGAGTTTATTAACACACACAGAGGAATCCCTGAGGCAAACAAGGAGCAGAAATGCACAGGAAAGACCTACTGGCATCATTCAATGCTCTGTTTGTTCAGTAGCCCTTCCCTCCCATGTGCTGGGATCATGCCCAGGCTTCTGCAGCAGCCCCAGCTTTGCAAAACTCTCTTCCCACCAATGTCCCCTCCAGAGAGATGACTTTTTTTTTTTCCTATTCACCACATTTCTGAATATTTTTTCTTGAACAGTTACCCAACCAGTTGGTTTCTGAGGGAAAATTAAACCTGTGCTCACAAGCCTGTGTGCAACAGCAGAACAGTTTGTCCCAGATAGGGAATGGTGCTCTTCAGCCAAGTCCTAGTCCTGCAATGCTGCAAAACCAAGCAGAAGACCAACCCCAGTGTGTCCACGTGATCCTTTTTCTCCCCCTGAAAGGCATAAAATAAATTAATTTCTGTTTTATTTCTTGCAATTATTGCGGCCCTTAGTAGCAGAGCACCAGCCTCCTTCCCTGTCACATGGAGGATTATATGCACCACTGCTGGAGTAAGGAACAAAACATCACCTGTTTTCAAGCATATAAAAAACTCTCAAGGCCGCCAGATCTTTTCTGGGCCTGTAGTTCAGCTGGCAGAAGCCTATCCCATGATGGTGGTGCTGCCAAACACCCTGAGGGTGGAGCAGCCCAAAGAGCCAGTGCTGACCTCCCGGTTTTCCCCTGCACAACATCCTCAGTGCTGCTGCTGAGGGGGCCAGCAGGATCAAATGGGACTCACTGCTTTGCTTTGTGTTGGTGGGCTGCAGGCTGTGGTGGCAGGATTGGGAAGATCCAATGGAAAGCCACAACTGAAGCTGCTGCATCCCACAACTCCATCGGTGACGCGGGGCTTCCCAACAGCTGAATGCTCTCCACAGCTGCTTCTCCCAGACACAACTCATGGTATGAGAGCCTTCCCGAGGCCATGCTGCAGCCATTTCATGGAGCAGGGATGAGGGGTCCTCGCGGGATTTGGCAGGCTCTTGCTGGACCAAATTCAGGATGGCCTCAAGCCTGGTGCCGTGGCTCCATGGAGCTGTCCTGCCCCTGGGACAAAACTGCAAAGAACCTGTGGTCCTGTTGAGCCCCCCATGTCCCTTCAGGTGCTCATGGTTAGAGGGAGTCTTAAATCAGGGAGTGCCAGCTGCTAACCGATTTCAAAACATAGAGTTGTCATCTATAACTCGTTGCCTTCACTTTGGTTTAATTTTAGACTTGCTCATTTTGGGAGCATTCTCTGAAAATACAGTTTACAATAGAAAGGGAAAGATGATGTATTTATTGCCACAAATGGACATGTTTTTCACCTCTTCCATCTTCTAGCCAAGTCATCCACTGCCAGGAGCCTCTTGGAAATGTTCTCAAGGACTTTTGTGGTAGGACAGTGACTCCCCACAAAGCCTGCCCTGCTTTTTTACCCCTTCTCCAATGGAAATGAGTGGATTTCATCCCTTTAGTTCTTGCCTGCTCCACACTGGACTTCCCACGTCCATCTCTGTGAAACGACCTTTTTCACAGTTTCTCCCACATAGTAAATCCTTTTATTTAAGGCCATATTTGTTTCCCTTCCTTAGTTAGAGAGACAAAAGACTTCAGCTGGAACCCCTGCTAAAATGTTTTCTTCGTGCTACTAAATAGTCATGGAGAAGCCAGATGAAACATCAGAAAACAATTTATTTCTTGTGTCCACACCACTGCACATCAGTGTCCCTGCCCAGTGGGGGGGTGGTTTGGAACTTTAAGGTCCCTTCCAATGCCAAATATTCTAGGATTCCATGATACTGCCACCAAAATCCCTTTTTGATGGCAAAGTCAGAATCTTGGATGCTTTTGGATGACTTCACAGCTCTTCAGGCTTTGCTGGTGGCAGGACAAATCCTCCTGGGGCACTATCAGCTCCCATCCTTTCCAACCAAGCTTGGGGTGGAGGGGGTTGAAGTTTGCCCCAATACTGTTCTTTGAATGTTGGATGATAAATCTGTTAACTGTGAAACATGTTTAATGTTTTATCCATTTCCAAGGACGTGCTTATTGAAAGTGCAGCCCATACAGTGAAACTGTGCTTTGAGTGCAGCCATGAAGGGTGAAACATCACAGATATAAAGCCAGACCCTTCTGTCCTGGGTACATTTTCACAGAGGAGGTGTCCTAAAATTTTCAACCCTGATAAAGTTTTGACTGGGGTTGGCATATGATGAGCCCTGAAGGTCCTCACCCAAAAAGCCCTTGTCAAGCGAAGCACAGAGAATGATTCCTAAGGATCATTGCTCAACACCTCAAAAATAGAGGTCAGGACAGGAAACCGGATCTCTGAATGACAAGATGAGGCCAGTGAGGAGCCGGAGCAAACAGCCTCATTCCAGAAGCAGAAAGAGCCACAGCTACTGAGGCACAGGAGACCTGGGGTGCCTCCACTGCCTTGGGCTGTGCTTATTACCAGGAGCATATTTCCATGTGCTCCAAGAGCTGCATTTTGCCCCATCAACAACTCCTGAAAGCCAACAGCATTTCCCATTCTGCAAATGGGTCCTGATCCAATTCCTCCAAAAAATATCTAATATCTCAATGACCTTAGGGACTCAATGACCTTTTCCAATCTGTGATTCTGTATGAAGGTGGCTGCTTCAAAGTCAGGCTTTTCTCCACAGCTAAACCACACCTGACCTATTCAAGAGCACTTTCCCCCTTTTTTAATTTTTTTTTCCCTAGTTTTCTTAAGCTCTGGGGTAAAACACGAGCAAGTTTAATCTTCTGCTACATGTCTTTGCCGGAGAAATCCAGAAGCAGCCAGAAATGTTTTACAAGCTTATCAAAGGCAATAAAAGTTCTCTGCTTGAGTGAAGAGGCTTTCCCCGGAGTCTGGCTGTACTGACGGGGAGCTAGCCCCGCAGCACAGGCAGGCTCCCCAGCTTTGTCCGGAGCTGTGGGAAATGCCCTCACACGCTGCCAGGCTGGGCCGCGCGGAGCCGGCACCACCGCATCGCGGGTGCGAGGAGCCGGCCCGAGCAGGGGGCTCCCACTCAACACAAACACCACCGAGGAGCCAAATCCTGCAGCTTCCAGCAGAAAACTTTGGGAAACGATTTGTTAGGAAGGGCACGCCGAGGGAGCTGCAGTGTTGCCAGCTGGAAGCCTCAAATAAGGCAAGGAACAAGTCGATTTACTGTGATGGCCAGCGTTCCGGTGTGTGAGGGGACGATGCTGTTGGCTTTGTCAGCCACATGGATTTGACCCAGTGCTGGGCCAGGTGGCAGCTGGAAATGCTCTGTGTGTATGTGTATATACAGCTAGATGTATAAAGTGACCAAGCTAGCCCGAGCTTTGGCAGCTCTCATCCACCCTGGGGTCTGTATAGCCCCTATAGGTCTATATGGACCCCTATAGGGCCCTAGGGGCCCCTATAGCCTCTGTGCAGCCCCAAGGCTCCATATGGCCCCTATACAGATCTATATGGACACCTATTGAGCCCTGGGGGCCCCTGTAGAGCCCCGGGATCTGTATAGCCCCTATAGGGATTTTATATGGCCCCTATAGGGCCCTGGGGTCCCTATGGCCCCTATGGGGATCTATATGGCCCCTACAGGGATTTTATATGGGCCCCTATAGGTTCCTGGGGTCCCCTATAGAGCCCCTATCGGTGCTTGGGGTCCCTATGGCCCCTATAGGGATATATATGGGCCCCTATAGGGTTCTATATGGCCACATTGGGCTTTGAGACAGGGTTTGTCATTCTGCCCCTTTGGGAAGTTTGGGGCTGAGAAGAAAGTTTAAAACAAAAAAAAAAACCACTTTTTTTTTTTTTTTTTTTTTTTGCAAAGGGAAATAGGCTGTAAAAATCAAGACCAGAAAGTCAAGCAGCCGTGTTAGAGGTTAAGCTGGCAGGTACGACATCTCCAGGGGACGTGGCATTTTTGCTTGTTGCTGTTCCTGCTGAGCCTGGAGCTCAAGGGGCTGGTCCTCAGCTCGTGGCAGCCCTGCCCTGCCCAGCCCAGGTGCCAGCTGTCCTCCTTGCCCTCTGTCCCAGTGTCAGTGCTGAGGTGGCTGTGCTCCAGCAGCTGCATGGCATCACCCAACCCTGCCTCCAGCTGCAGAGCCACCACCCTCCCTCGTCACAGCCACCTCTCCCTGCCCCCAGATGGCTCCAGCCCCTCGGGAATGCAGTGGGGTGCTGCGGTCCCCCAGCATGCAAAGAATCCACCTGCCAGGCCCTTTGGAGAGCTCATCCCTGAGGGATAGACATCCCAAAAGCTGGCATGGCAAAGCAAGAGCTGGTTAAGGCAGCCTGCAGGGCTGTGGGAGCACCACCCCCTGCCCCTGCTTGCCCAGGGTCCCTCTTTCAGGGGCTTCCCATGAGGAATGCAGTTATCACAGCCAGGATTTATGGGCAGAAAGGGGCTGCAGCCCCCACCACCCCCCAGCAGCCCTGCACAGCCCCACACGCTCCACACAGTGCTGCCAGCCCAAAGCTGCAATGCCTGCGCTGCAGGGCTGGGCACAGCAGCACCCTTGCTGCTACAGATGATTTTTTACTGGCCCAGCAGCAGAGAACCCTGCAACAGGCATTAAAATCCTGAATTCTCAAGTGAATGACACCTCCAGGATCAGGCTGTAGCTTCTTGGGTCCCCCCTACCATGTGTTGGTTGCAGCCCCGTGGGACAGTGGATTTCATCTGGCTGTCTGTGGAGAGAGGACACAAAGCCACCGAGCTGGAAACACGACAGCTTGTCAGGAAATAAGCACAGGACTTTTTTCCGGAGATGGAAGTTTGATGAGATCAGCTCACCAATTAATGTGAAGGCACAGAGCAACTTCTGCATTTTTTAGAGTCCTGGAAGATTAGAAGCTCCCATAAACTTTAATGAGATACTTCTGCAAAACCATTAGTAGAAGCTGTTGAAAAGCAAATTATAGCCATTTATGGGGACCCAAGAAACTCCAGCAGATATTCACTCAACGAGAGCCAGCAAAGCAGCTTTCCTTTCAAATTCCATCGTCCCTTTTGTCAAGAACTTCCTCCATTCTCTTGTCAGGCTTTAATTAAATTTGTGCAGAATGGACTCATTTCTTCTCCCAAGCTCCTGCTCCATCTACCAGCCTGGAGCTGGATCCAGCCAGGCATATCACCCACTACACTCCAGGTGCCACAATTCCCTGGGAAAACCACGATCCTGAACAAACCTGGGCCTCACCTGATGGATCTGAAATGATGATGTAACCAGTGGCCTCCAGGAAGCTCAAATGATGGGCAATTGTATCTTTTAAAGCTAATCTGGAAGGACACCTGATCTGAGCAGAAAAGAGGTGGATATGGCTTTTGAACATATCAAATGGCTTTTAATGCCTTTAATGAAACCTGGGGAAAGGGTGAATTTCTTGGCTGCTCAACTCTCCTTTTAAAAAAAGACACAATACATCTCAGCCTTTCCCAGATAAGAGAGCAGCTCCAGCATGTCACCCTTCACCTTCAAGAGTTGTCTGCAGGGCTGAGTCATTAATGCAGCTAATTAGAGACTTCAAGCTGATTATGAGAATTGCAGTAAGTGGAGTTACAAAATCCCTGGGCCTGATACTCCTTAATACAAAAGCCACTTTACACTGACCCAGCCTTAAAATACCCCGGGAGGATGTAAAATGCTCTTAAAGCAAATGGGATCTCTATACGCATTTGGAGGGACTGGCACACATCACAGACCACCAGTAGATGAGGCTGATGGAGCTCTCAAAGGTCTCATCTGCCCTCAGGTGAAATGAAAGCATCTTTCTGGTCAAAGAGAGTCAGGTCTTTCACAACAAATAAAAACAAAACAAAATATATTCAGGCAACTACCTGAAGAGCTGGCTGATATCGATTCAATAAAAGCAGAATAAAAATGTTGCTGAGTCCATTTGCAAGTGCCTCCAGGGGTGCCTTAACCTTAACAAGCCAGTAAAACTCCCCTCAGTGTGGGCTCTGACAAACTTCCATCACTGAACACTCCCTAAACTTCAGACGTATTATTTTGAACTGGATACAAACCTGAAAAGAAGAGCTCACTTTTCTGTATTAGTTGTACTGAGAAAGGAAAGGATCTTTCTGTAGTGTTTTCAAATGACTCAAAGCAATACATTGTCCACAGAACAACATTTGATGCCAAAGTGCCAGGCATGCACTTGTGGCCTGGAAGTGACCATTTGGGCACAAGGTGCCAGTGCTTGGCTTTTTAAGAGGGACGAGCCCTCTTCAAACAGAGAGGATCCCACCATCCCCAGCAGCCCAAGAGCTGCCCCTTCCTCACGCCTCAGAATCTCCCAGAAGCTGCCAGTGGTGTGTCCCAGGGCAGAGGACTGCACACACCATGGTCTTTGCAGAGAAAGGAAGCTGCAAGGGAAGCCTTATCCCTGGGCTAAGCACAGCTCCAAAAATATGACAGAAGTCATGAGACCCGCGACCCCAGTCACCTGATGTAAGGTCACAGCTCCGGTGACATTTGGATTACAGCATCATCTATCACAGTTTTGAGTCAGCAAAGAAGTGCAGCCAAAGGTTTACATTTCCCTGCCAGTAAAATAATGCAGGAAAAGTGTTTTGCTGGCAAGTGTGCACCATCCCATCCCAGCCTCGCTGAGCCTGTGGGGCAGGAGGGAGGGAGGGAAGGAGGGAGTTTGGGTCTCTGAACACGTGGGAATGACACCTCTACTCACCCTAGGCACCTCCAGGTCCTGGGTACCAGCACTGGGGTGGCACAGGAGCTTAGACAGAGGAGCCAAAACACTGCATTCCCTCCCACTCACTTCCCAGGGTAGATCAGCCCTGTCCTGTGCTGCTCAGAAGTAACCTGTGATAGGTAAAGGAACATGAAAATCCAGCCAAACCAGTATGCCCAGCTGGCAGTATCGGGGACCTGGACCCTGTGGAATGGCTGGGGAAACTGGGGCTCCAATTCCTTCACACCAGGTGTCCTGCCCTTTCCAGCACCAGTGCTTCGGGCAAAGGGAAACTCTGTGGCCACTTTTGCTCAACAGCAGATTAGAGATCTTAGGAAGGACTTTTCTCCTGCAGTGGGAGGTTTTGCTGGGGAACAGATATGAGCTGTGGGATAGCACAGTGCTAGCCCCACACCCAGTGGGTTAGTGGAGGGATGGGATCAGCCTCATTCTCTCCATAAGCAGAGGGAGACTCCATAGAGCTTTATTGCTGTCAGGGCACTCAAAGGAAAAAATATGGTTAAGCAGGATGAAGAGCTGAGAAGCAAACCTGCATGGGGAGTAGAGATGCTTGTATATAAATAATACAATTAGGTATGTGTATGAGCATTTTTCAATGTAAATAAAAACACATGTTTACGGGACTTAACAATCTCAAACTAAAACAAATAAAAAGATGCAAAGATTTCTTCATGTCCTGAAACATTCATGTTACCCTCACCTGCCCAAATATTTGGTCCAGAAGAAATGCTGTTCTGGGAGAGAGAGTCAGAGTAGACCCAAGGGTAAGCACAGTTGGATCTTGGAACATTTTTGGATCATCTCCCAACACAGAAGCCAACACAACAGAAGCACATTTACAGACCTTCCTGCAATCACTTTGGTGACCTGTGGTTTCTTATTTTCTCATATTCATCCCTCACTTTTCTTCCTATGACTTCTATCTGCAGATATTTCCCACTGTAAACCTAATTTTTCCCTAGCCACTGTCTTCTGCCATGATGTTTTTCCCTCTCCCTCCTTCTGTTTCCCCCAGTTAGCTTCATTTTTTTCAGCTGCGATGCCTCTTCTCTCTCTATTTCCTTTGAACCAGCTAGGAGGACAAGAGTCCTGAATCCCCTCCTTGTCCCAGATGCAAGAGGATCATTTTGGACCATGAGCAGCTCAGGGAGCACTTCCAGGTGAGCTGTACCTTTGCAGGAATGCTGTTCCTAGCAAGCTGGACCTCAGCTCAGCTCTCTGCCTCTCTGCTTTATGATCAGCAGTGTGTCTAAATTCTCCCATATATTAAGTGCTTAGAGCCTGATCCAGGGTTTCTTCTAAAGTAAGGACCCAGCTGCTTCTTTGTGATCCAGCTCCTCTGAAGCTTAGGAGGGCTCAGGTGGAGACTCCAACTGAACCAGACCCAGAGACATCCAGCAATGTGTGAGTTGGCAAGCAGAGAACACGAGAACAGAATTTCAATTATCAGGGCTGTATCTTCCACTGTTGTGAATCCTGCAGTTCTGCTGTGGTCACGTCAGCAGCACGGGGTGTGGATCACTCATGACTTCAGCACAGCCCTTCAAAGCATCCCAGCCCTCAGCTTGCCTGGTGACCTTCCTCCAAGGTAGCTGGGATGTGCCTGGGGGCTAAGGAATGGATGTGCTTACAACTTGCTCTTTGCCACTTGGCCCCCAGAAATATTCTGCAGCTTCATGTTTCCCAAGGCAAGGAGATGCAAGCTGTCAGTTCCCCTTGAAAAGGAAATGTCTTTGCAGGAGGAACCACTCCATCAACCCAGTCTGGACCCAAAATCCCAAGAGGAAAAGTCCAAAACCTCTACTCTGGACCCACAGGCTGTTTTCACAGCAGCATATACTAACTCACACTGCAAAGGTAGTCGGGGATATTCCCAAATTATCATCTCTGTAGTCATATTGTACCAGTGCTACAACAGTTTTGGCCAAGCCACCCCCCTATCCCAAACCATTCCCAGCACCTCTTCTAGCTCTGTGATGGGAAAAGGGATGTCTGAGTAGAGTGTTTTGCATAGAGAAGAGATCCCTGGTGCTTTTGGGCAGGTACCTAGAGAGAAAGGCAGACTGGATCTGCCACAGGGTTCTTTCAATGTGCTTTGGAACCAGCCATCTGCAAGTGCCAAGGTGGAGCAAAAGCAAAGTGGGAATAGAGGCATTTTTCTCCCTGGCTTAGGTGAACCTCCGCATTTGGTCCCACAAGTGCATCAGCACCCAGCTGAGCTGCCATGGAGGAGCCAGCATGGAGGAAAACCAAGCAAATCTCTTCTCCAAGAAACCCTGTACAAAGCAGAGTTGCCACTGTGAATGTACATAAATAATAGTAAACCAGCATGGGAAAAATATCCATGGTTGCCAGGCAAATTAATGCTCCAGCACAAACAGCAAATATAAATTAGGCTCATAACAGCCTTTGTGGGGGCATTGGATGCTTCAGAGCTAAACACTAGGCAAGGCAGCAATGCTTGTTGCTAGAAAAACGGGGCTGGGAAGGAGGGGTGCTGGCATGGGAGGAGTTTGGCATTCATGGCTCCCATTAAACCTTTCCCACACATGTTTTGGGTGGAGCTGCAGCTAGCTGGGCTTCTCTGTACCTTTTTTCAAGCATGTAATAAGGTAATGAATGGCTTGTAATTCTTCATGCACAGCTTTCCACATCTTCCAGGTCAATCCAGCACTCCCATTTTGCTCTCCTGGAGAGGCTCTGGCTGCGGGGTTTTGAAGCCAGGCCGGTCCCATGAGGAGATGGTTAAAAAGCACCAGAAATAGCGGGGGCTGCTGAAAAGGCAGCTCTGTGCCGGGAAGGCTGCAGACAGACCTCGGGAAGGGAGGGAAAGCTGCATTACAATCCTGGCATTGATGGCCCCTACTGCTGAGTGTGCCTTTCATCGCTGGTTGCTGCGAGGGGAGACAGGGAAGGGTTACTGAGCCATTCCTCACCCCAGTCCCACCGGCTCCTGCAGCGTTGGTCTTCTTGTACCCCTTTCAGGTGGGGAGGAGAAGACAATTCTGCTTTTTCTCCCTGTTAAAAATACACACTTGTTGGACTCAGCAGCATGCTAGGTCTTCAGTGGAATATTTTCAGTGGCTGTGAGTTGCTCTGTGGTTAAATAACAAACACAGCAGTAAAACACTAGTACATTTTCCTAGTGCAGGAGACAGAGCATCTATTGTCATCGGTCCTTAAGAAATGCTATTCTTATTTGTGGTCCCTGACCTCCTTTTTTATCCAATTTTCCCCAAATGCTTTATTGGGAGCAGATGCCAAATACGTACCATGAATTCTTACCATATATTGTTCTTTTGATATTCTGCAGTTTCTGTCAATGAAATGAGAAGTGGAAATTAGATAGCCAGTGCTTTTCAGTTAAAGAGATTTAATTTCCTAATCCTCTGAAGAAGGCTATAAGCAGGCAATTGTACTCATATGAGCAGCACTTGGACTGAACCTGTAAAAGTTGATTCTTTGTAATTAATTCTGCTCCTATGTGTTAACTGGCAAAATGCAAGGAAAAAAATGAACACCAGGAGGAATTTAAGTTTTAAACTGCTGTGATGATTAAAACTCTACATTGCCTCTCTGAATTGTACAATCATAGAATATCCTGTGTTGGAAGGAACTCACAAGGATCACAGAGTCCGATGCTTCCTTCTAATAATTCTAACAGGAATTTTTCCTGTTAAATAATTTTTTTTCAAGACTGAACTGTAAATTTGGACTTTAATGAGACCCACTAAGAAATTCACCATTTTCATGGGAAATAATGGGGCTAAGCATGTCTGGACTTTAAAGTACCCACAGAAAACTGCAAGGGACACTAACCAAAATCTGCTCCACCGGGGCTCACATCCAGCTGGTATTAAAGAACTGTGTGCTGCTACCAAGGGGCAGCAATTCCTGATGAAGTAAATAAATCCATCTGTAGTGTCCTGGGTCCCAGTTCAATGACAGCACATGTGTTTGACTACGCAGAGACAGAATTTGGCCTTTCACTACCACCACATAGAAAACGACTTCAGTATGATAAATGTGTTGATGCCAAACCCAAACAGAGGGTGACTTGTGCTTAATTTTCCCAGTATATTTCAGCAAACTTCTATCCACGAGGCTCCACATGACTTTTTTCATTAAGCTGTACAGCATGTACCAAGTCCCCTGTCTTTAAGGTGACATTTCAAACCCCTGTGGAGAAGGGACAGTTGTCAGGGCTATGATTAAAATAGATCCTTGTTTGTTGGTGTGACTTTTCCTCAGCTCCTGGGAGATGTGGCAGTGAGCCCTGCCACCTCTCCCAAAATGAGAGATGACCCAGATGGAGGCACATATAACACCCTGCTGGAGGCTCTCTTCCAACGTGCCCTTGTTTGCACTCACTGTTTGGGATGGCAATCCCCTGCAACCACCTTTCCACCTTTTCATTCCACAGGCTGCAGGCAGGAGTCTCCCATGGGTTGGCCCTTCCACCCTCTGGGGGCAAACCTAAGGACCTGGTACCACCCAAAGCCAAGTGCAGTGGCTCTGTGGGAGCACCAAGAGTAATAATTTGGGGTCCTAAGGGTGCATTTTTTTGTGCTTACGCACTTCAATATCTTTTGGGGGACTGCAAGGATTTGTAAGGAACCTCAGAGCATGATGTCCCACAGCGTGTCCATTACTTGGCACAGCCCTGGTGGTGAACTCAGCTATAAATAGAGCTGAGCCTCTGAGGCTGAGCCCACTTAAGCAGCTCTAATACAACACCTGCTAATCACTGGCCCCAGGGTGAGACAGGCATGTGGAGCTGCCCCGTCAGAGTGGGTTCTCAGAGGTAATGCTGGAAGGCAAACGATTTTCCAACGTCACTTTTTCAAATGGAACAAACAGGATGAGGTGGAGCAGCTGTGGCATTTGTCGTGTGGGACACTGGGACCTTGAAGATGCTCACATGCTGGCAGAGACAAGGCAGAGAGGACAGGAGTTTTGCAGGGGAAAATGTGACAAAATGATTTAGTGACTTACCATCTTCTTGAAAAAGCTCTGTAAGAAACTTCAGCTATTTGCTGAATTAGAGATGGAAAAATGACATAGATTCCCTAAAAGCAACAATCCAGGATGTGTTCCACATTGTAAAGTGGGTTGTTCCTAGGCTGTAAATTTAAAAGACAGACTTCATTGGCACTCTTCTCCATAGATGCTTTTTTACCAAATCTCACTCTGACTTGGGTAGGCTCCTGACAGGGATGTGACATTTGCCATTGTCCAGGCCTCATTGCCTGAAGTTGTCCAAGTGTCTCCAATCTCCTCTTTTTTATCTCATCATGTATCCCTGTTGGCTCAACAGCTTCCTTGGAGAAAAAGCTATAAAAATACCCTCTCCTTTCTAATGTTATGTCTTCCACCTGTTGTCTACTCCTTCTCTAAATCATTGGAAGTCAGGACCCATATTTTTGGCTGTCATGACAGCAGACAAGACCCATGACACCATCGCACGTCTCTCCTGAAGGTGAGAGCTGACGAGGGCTGGGCAAATGCCAGTGCTGGAAACCAAGGCTGGCTTGGCTCCAGCTGATCTGCCTCTCCCAGATGGCTATGGATGACCATGTCTGCCCATCACCTGGCAGCCCTGCAGAGTGGGAGACCAGGTGAAATAAACACAACTCAGCTTAAATATTGCTTTAGAAATTCATTAGGTGGTTAGAAAGAGTGGGATTTTTTTCTCTTTGTAACCATGGAAATCCCTGGTTTTCCTTCAAATCCAGCTCATTATCAAGAGGGACAACTGCAGAGAAAGCAGAACTCACTTTCATTAGTGTTTTTAGTGTTTTTTCTAGGAACAACAGCTCCCAGGTTGACTCAGTTTCTCTTATCAAAGGGACTTTGAGAAGTTTAAGGTTTTGTCCTCTGTGTTACCAGGGCAGTGTGTGTTCACTGTGAACAGAGGACGTGCTCCCCAGCTCTGGCTTCTGCCAGAGGGCTGGAAAACTCCTGGTGATTAAATATTAACAATTATTGCAGTGCCTCCACTTTGTTCTGGATCTAACACATGCTCTTTCTCCCAGGAATGTGGTGGTTATGGTGAGCTGAGCAATGTGGGAGCTCAGTTATTATGCACAGTACTGACCATGAATAAAGCCTTCAGCAGAGCTGAATCCATCCTGCCATTTTGGGAAGGGTGAATAGCTACATAAATAACATAACAACATCTAATCTACCCTTCCAGCTCTGATTCAACCTTGAGATTGATTTGTAAGCTCTTTTTAATCACAGTTCTTTTCTGTCTGCTCTATGACTGCTTGGGAAAAGTTGTTTGAATAAAATCTCCAGGGAGAGACACCCAAACCATTGCTTTCTCCCAAGCTGACATAATTTCTCTTAAAACTCTTACAAAGCGCTTCATTGGAGTATCACTTCCAGTTTTATATGTAGCAAATATAATCTGGATTCACCTGTGAAATGGTCACTTGAATGATACCAATTTGGAATCAAATAATAAAAAACAGGAGGAAACCACACAAAAAGAAGGGCTGGTAGATACTGGATGCAAACATAGTTAAGGCCTTTCTATCTTATGATCTGCTTCCCATTCTTCTGCTTGGATGAAAATTGAAGACCACTTCAAGTGCTCCAATCTAGTAGCAATTATACAGCTATGAAGAGAGGGGGTGTTAAAATAGTTATTGAGGGAGAACAAACAGACCTGGATTGCGGAAATGCTTCTCAGAACCCCATCATATCTTCCATGACATGACAAGAGAGAGATGGGAATGGTGTGGATTAATAATTTGCTTTTTCCTTCTGCCCCTCATGTAAATGTGACAAATCTCTGAAAAACTTGTTCCTGTGTATAAAATCTAACACAAATGTGTTCACCCCAGGGAGTCTGGAAGGGAAACAGTGGTTTGGCCAAGCAATTTGTCTTTTTATAATATTGATTCAGTCAAAGTGGCATAAATGGAAGAGAAGCCTTTAAGTCTGAGTACCAAAGTGCAGCCTCCATTTGATGTAATGAGCACATGTTTTCTGGAACTGTGGTACCCTGGGAGCTGCCTCCTTCCCAGTCTTCTGGCAGCTCAACTCATGGGCTCGGATGAACCTGACTAAAGGATGGTGGCCTGAAAGATATCTCAACCTTTTGCTTCTGTGTACCCAGTGTACCACAGCAGGATATGAGTCAGGAGAAAAGGTGAAGCACTTCCTGATTGCTCCATGTTAGTTAGGTGCTCAAGAGCACCTAACTTAGGTGCTTGGGGTCTGCCTTAGAAAAGCAAGGTAGAATATCACATGGGAACAGCATGGATGGCTTGATGCTAATTTCTCCAGCTCGGACTCTTGCCTCTTCTTGCGTTGTCTTTTTGCTGCAGATTTGCTGGGGGGTTTGGCTGCATTTCCAAGCAAGCCACAGCCCCAGGGTTGCTGCAGGACACGCCAGGCATTCACATCTCAGAGAAGGAGCCAGCTGGCACCCGCTCGCCTCCAGCACCTGCACACCTGGGTGGGACCGGGCATGAGGTACGGCTGGCTGGCTGCTGAAATTGTGCCCAAAAAGGGAAGAAATTCCTGTCCTCTGCCCTCCAGACTCTCACCTTGAGCTGTGCTGGACTCCTGTTAGGTCCAGATCCTGCTACAGAAAGGTCTGCGTGGGAACAAGGACAAGAGCCTTACAGATCCCATGTGCTCCTTACAAAGCACATAGCTTTGTGAAATAGCTGGCTTGGTGGGGATGAGAGGAATATCCTTTTTCATGGAATTTTGGGAAAATTTCATAAGCCCTGCCCCAGCTCTGTACCCAGGGACATTTCCAACTGTGGCTCTCTTGCTGTCACTGCTTGAGTCTTACTTTTTAACCTGCACAATTTCCTCCTCAGCCTTCCCAGCAACTTTTGTTGTTGGCTTTTGCCCAGACCTCTCCCTGGGAGTGTTGATTGGAGTTGTCCGAGCAACACTTTTCCCTCTGTCTCTGCTCTCATGCTGTGAGTCCAGTGAGGCAGGACACCCAGCCCACCCCCAGCCATGCTGGCTGCCATCTGCACTCTGCTTCTCTCCTGCTTGATCTCGTTTGCCTTGCCAACGCCAAAGCAAACACAGCGGAGGCACCGCACGACACGGACATGGACACGGACACTTCCCCTGCCACGTGCTCCACAGCTGTGCCCTTGTGGCCTTTGCTGGGGCTTGGTGACTGCCAGCCTCCCTCAGAGACATGCTGGGTGTGACACTGCTGCTGCTCATCGCACAATTGCCTGAGCAGCATGCCGGCTCCTGAGAGGGACATCATGCAGCTGACATGTCCACATCCTGACCTCTTGTCTGTCCTACTTCCACCTCCCACCAACACCTTCTGTCCTATCTCATCATGTGCTTTCTCCTCAGCACAGGGCTAATTCATCCTCTTCCTCCATTCCTCTAAATTCTCTCTATTTCTGCCACTATACCCCTTCTCCCAGATTCAGTAGCTTTTGGGATTACCCCTCAGACCAGCCTGGCTCTCTTTCCAGCCTGGCTCCTCTCATTTCCACTTAACCAGCTCCTTCTAAGTTGAAGTAATGTCCTCATCCTCCTGGCCAGGTTGTCTTTCTAACAGTATCACACATTTCTTTTTTTCTGTCACCTCTCTTTGGGGTTCTGCCAGTGTTTTTGTGCACTTCAGTCACCAGTATCTTTGAATACGTCTACTTGTTTTCTCCCATCTTTTGAAATCCAAATTGTTGTTTCTGACTAACTTCCTTCACTTTGCTTTCAAAAGGTTCTTCAACTTGTGCTAGAGCCTTCTGTAGAGGCCAAACCAAGGGAATTCATAAGCTCACACACACAAGATCATTCTCAACACATTCTAAAATGGGGAACAAAAGAATAGACCTTTTATCTGGAGCAAATGGAAGATGATAGATGAAAAAAGGCACCATGCAAAAAGAAGGAGAAGAGTGCTACAACTGAAAATGAGGGATGTCATTACAGATAAGTTGTTTGGAGAGTACAGTGTTACCTACTGGAAAGGCAAAAAGTATATTAAGACAAAACACATTAACTAACCAGGGGAAGATAAAAACTTGTCATGATGAAAAATACCAGGTGCTACCAATAACATATAATGGACTGAAAAATACATGTGAAAAGCAGCATTGATTTTGTGTCTGGCCCTGCTTTTATCAAGGTCCATAACCAAACCCTGTAAAAATCAATAGCAAAAGTGGCTGAGAAACCACAGGGCAGCTTTGATCAGGTTGCATCTCTGTGGCTTTGATTTTCAGGTTGAAGTCACTCCAACTGCATTTCTTGACCTTTTTCAGTCTGACACTCTTAAAAAAATATATATTGAGGTGTCCCTTTGTGCCATGACACCCCAATGTTTGCCTTGTCAGTGGAATAAAAAAAAACAAAACCAAGATAAACACTGAGTAATCTTTTACTATTTTTTTACTACTCTTCTATTCTCTTTTGTTCCATTGTTTGCCTGAGGATATACGAGGTTTGTGTTTTTTGTACTCGCTTCCCTGACCGTTCCCTCCTGCTTCCCAGGAGTGCTGCCAGAATCCCAGGCAGAGGAGCACCACGTAGTAGCTACGTGAATTAGGTGACAGATTATTTGCTCAGGTATCACTCTCTTTGCCAAGAGATATTTTACACCCAGGTAGGTGTGGGCTTCATCACCTGCTCTGTGAGCACACCAGGAACCAGGTGACTCATGGCATGAAGGAAGTATTTGCAGTAGGAGTCGGGAACGTGGCAACCCTTCTCTCATGGATGAAGAGTTTGGGGATTTCATGACTGGTACTTTTCACAGTAAGGAAACCTTTGCAGGCATATTTCCCACAAGATTTTTCCCCCATAGAATTCAAGCATGATTATCTGTGTTATGAATGTGTCAACGAAGCACATCTCTGGGGTGCTTCAAGAGGGACAAGTGTCAACTCCCAGATGTTTTGCAGTGTCACTTGTAGTCTAGGATTTGGAAGAGGAGCTGCAATTACCCCTTGGCTGTGGGATACCTCCCCACAGCTGATATGGAACAGCGATAAACTTGCGTGCCCCTTCAGCTCCCTGCATTCCCTGTCAGCAATTTCCATGCCAGGAGCCAAGATAAGCCCACTTATCCTGTGGCCAAGGTCATCACCCAAGTTACAGGACCAGGTTGAAGGACCAGGGACTTTGGGCAGAGGTTACTCTGAGCCCTATCTCAATGCAGACAGCTTGTAGGTTTGGAGAGACCCTCCAACAGGTATTTTTTTGTCAGTTTGACAGACATTTCTTCTGTTTACTTCTCTAGTCTTGAAGGCAAAACAACCAGTTTTGCCTGAAGAGCCCCATTATCAGCCAAACCCTGTGTTCAATTAATAGCAGGAAGGGTGGGAGGCCCAATAGTCAAGTGCAAAATTGACACATTCTGACACACTTTCTTTTCCCCACCACTCACCAAAAATAATGAAACGTCTGGGGTTTTATTCCATCATCAAAGGTTTCTCTGTGCACCAAAATGAAGCATGTCATTTCTGTGCTTGGGTCAAAAGCAAAAAAGAAGGAAAGGCTGATTTCACATCAAGGTGGTGCTTTTGGTATTGTCTACCAAATAGCTCAGAACTTCACAAAGGGCTCTTGCTTCTCCTGTCCTCTCTGCCTGAGGGGATTTGAGCTGTTCAGAAAAAGGCACAAATTCTGCATAGTTTGGGACACAAAAGGAACTCTTCCTAATCTCACCTTGTAGAAATAACCATACAGCAGCAAGAACTGGTACCCTCAAGTCCCATTTGCTGTCATCTCCCTAAGGAGTTGGTTTGCCTTAATTGCTCTAATTAGCCCTTTTAATCTCTGAATGAAAAGACCAGGAACTAGGATGGACACTTTCTGTGCCAAAAAATGGTCATTTTGGAGGAAGTTACTGTTTGGCCAAGAAGCATAATTTCTCTAGATCACTTCTGTACCTCTGTCTGGCAGGCACACTGAGAACAGCAGAGCAGTGGGACCAGAGAAGGATAAGGAAAATAGAACATTTGATTTCCTGTATTGCACCTACTGCAGCTAGTGGTCCTAGAGAGACTGGGAAAGATTTGATCTTTTTCTCCCAAATGGAAGGGGAGGACAGTTTCTAACAAAAGCCAAAAATAGACATTCACCACTAAAAATAAAAAAAAACTTTAAAAAAATTAAAAAGGAAAAATAAAGAATCAGAACTTCATACCCAGAACTGCAGGGTTGTGTCTTCTCCCGTGGGTCCCCCTCTGTCCTCTCAAGGCCGTGCAGCTGCCCTGTGGGGACACCTCGTGGCTCAAGTGGCACCTTTGGTTTGCCTTAAGGGATCACCTCTTCATAGCGCCACGACCCGTGCAAAGTATTTTAGCTGTCAGTGTGACAGCCGGGAGGAGAGATACGAAGTCAAATTTGGAGGAAGGAAGTACAGGGGACAAGTGTAGACCAACTCTTCTGACGATTTCTTTAGCATCTAGTGAAATTATAAGTGGCTGAGTTTGAACCCCCTCCACCCTTTCAGATGCCCTTGACCAGCAGTGCTTGACTGCTGCCTTCTCCTGCTGGCCAGTGCAGGTGAGTCCATGAACAGCAACCCAGCTCCACAAAGGGCAGGGAATTGAGGCACTGGAGAGGTGTTGCCAGGAGTTCACTCATGGGGATGTGGTTTGGGATGGCTGAGATCAAACATTTTACCAGATTTCACTGTTACCAGCCTGGACACTAACAAGAAACTTAATTTACCCCATGTCTAGTTTCACAGTGATGCAGCCAGACAAGAGTATATAGCATACAAGGAGTTTGTATTATCTCTCTGTTTGTGCAACATGCAGAGAAATGCCTGGCACCTGGCAAGAAAAGCCAACCTCATCTCCTGTGGCTTTGCAGAGAGAAATGGGAATGCCTGCTAACCATGTCTGACTCCTCCCTCCTCCGGGTATTTCCATTCAGTGGCATCAACAAGCCCTAAACACACAGAGGTGGCCTCTGGCTCATCTCCTTCACCTCTCCTCAGGAAGGCAGAGCTCCTGGTTCTCAGAAAAGGCAGATGTTTATCGTGCAGCAGCACCAGACCACACCAAAGAGAAGTTACCAAACACCGTTGGGTTTTCTCATGATGGTATTTTGTAATGAGGAGGATTTATGCTTTTCTCTTGAAAGCCCACAAAAGTAGCACAGCCACCTTCACCTGGATTTAGCTTTTCCAGTTAGGAGAAGTTAACGGGTCAGGATTACTTGTCTTGTGGTCTGCTTGCTGATGAAGAGATGCCTGTGTTTCCTGCTCCACTTGCCTCTCAGGCCAGTGTCACCTGGTGCATGGCCATCCCACCTTTTCCAAAGCACTTACAAAGGGGACTGACCACGCCCCGAACAGCATCCTCCTGCCAGGGCTTTCAACTTCTTTTGCAAATATCTGCTACAAGAAGCTGAAGGACAAAGACAGGTCATCTGGCTGCTGTGGGCCAACAGCAAAACTTGTTTCCTGAATTTATAACTTGATCTCAAGTGCTGTTTTTACTGGGGAATGGAAGAGAGGGGCATCTGTCAAGCAATGGTAGTGCCAAGTGCATCCAAAGGTTATTGTCCTTGTCCTGGAGAAGCCACCTTTGATTTGGACATCTCAATGTGGACAGGTGTCCACACTGGTGAGAATGTGGGTATTTTGTCAAAACCTTCCCTCTCCTGTCCAAGAGTTTCCTGGGCCCCCAGCCCCTTGCAGAATGGGATTTGTTTGCTTTCTCATGGACAGGTATTTATTCTCCAGGCTTACAGGTTGAGGAGTAAAAAGTTTTCCGAGTCTGACTCCCTCTCTACTAGCTCCATCTGGAGGCTCCAAGCAAACTTGCACTGTAAAACTACTTTTATTTGTATTTATTCATTTTATAATTTATTTAGGATTTAAGGTGGTCTTGGCATTTATGATTATGGTTAGCAGACTTGAAAAAAGAAAGCATCTGTGCAATTAAGTTTTTAGTTATAAATTAATTAAAGATTCTGTAAAATCAAAACAATGGGCTTATTTCTGGCTAAGCTGAAGACTGCATCTCTATCTGTTCACTCCTCTATTTTCCTGCAGTTACAGAGTTTTATTTTAAGCAGCTGACTGCTCAGCCTCTGCTCTAATTCAGCAGCATTTTTATGCTGCTATGCAAAGCTGCCACTTAAAGCACTGTTGGAATGCTGTTTTTTTAATTTTTAAATAAAATGTGGTACTTAAAATATCTGCTGTTTTGGCTGCAAAGTTACATTTATGTAACTTCCTCTTTTATTACTACTGAGGTATAGCTATCCTCTAGGATTTGCTACTTGGAATTCAAAATGTGTCTATAGATGTAAAAAAAGACCCTAAACTACAGGAAATGGGGGTTGGGAGGTTGGGGGGCAGGGAAGGAATAAAAAAAGGAAATAATTCTATTAAGCTCATTCAGGACATCTTTCTTCTGGTTTGTAAATCCAGTGCTCTGAAAGCACTTGCCAGAGAAGTTCTCCTGCCTTCCCTTGAGGAAAGTGAGATTCAAACCCATTGATTGGAGATGATGTGATGCCTTATAACTCCATCCAGGGGTGAAGCTCTGTGGTACCACCAGTATAACGTTGATTTAGGTTCATTTGTTGGATCTGGGGTTTCCAACTTCACCTGAGTTACTGTAAGAAATAGGAGGAAAAGCTGTACTGGGAGAAGAAGGATGATGTGAGACAAACTTGGAATCAGTTTTTTTTCATTTGGGGAAAAGCTTTATTTCTTCTCCCTCTCAAAAGAATTCTTGCTGGGAATGGAAGGCTGTGAAGAAAGCTCAAAGAGATCAGATTAGCAGCCTGCCTTGTGCAGTTTCAGGAGCAGGAAGGCAGGATTTGGGATGCAGGGATTTGGTGTTCCATGACAAGGCATGCCAATCAGGCTGAACACTTTCCAGCCTTCCCTGGGAGCCTTTCTGCTGACACACAGACTCAGTGAGGAGCTCTAATGTTCTCAGCTGCTCCATCTAGAAACCTTCAAGAAGTGGATCTGACAATTCCAGCCCTAATTTCCCCTAGGATTTGTTTCTCAAAGAATGCTTGTATGTACTCACTCAGGAGTTGCTGCTTGAAGTTCTGGCTTTTGTTCTCTTGGAGAAGTAATCAGCAAGTAATGAATGGATGTGAAATCCTTTCCTGCACAGAAAAGTCTTTATATCCTGGAAATACCTCATCAGTAACTGGGGAGTAACTTCCAATAGAAAGAATATCCACCATGTATTAGTTTGTAAGCAGGATAGCAAAGCATTTGGGCAATGAGAGATTTCCTGTTCAACTGGTTCATAGAAGTATGGAGGGAACACAAACAGTGTTTAAAACTCAGCATGAGGAGGTAAATGCCAGTGCAACTGTTAACTTAAGTTCAGTGTATCAGGGGAGAGAGATACTCTATCAAGGGCAGAGCTTCTGTGGAAGTGGTCTGATACATTGTTAGAAGGATTACTTAACAAGAAATTAGTTGTCTCTTGCAGAAGGCTGCTTTAAAACAGACATCAAAAAGCCCTGAAGAGACAGATCTTCCATATTTTCTTTCCTAAAGCTAATTCCCTACGTAGTGATGCTACAGTAGGTATGGCACAAAGCACACTAGCAGCATTTATTTATCAGGCATAGATGTGCACTTTTTCCTTTACTTAGCCTTTTTATACCAAGTAACTTTGTGCATTGGAGCCATCTCCTGCAGCATTCACTGCAAAAACACCTTATTTAAAATAAATTGTAGCATAGAAATTATTGCAATGAATTCCTTTGATCCCTGAGCTCACGTTGAAATGAGATTTTACTGACTTTGCATGGAACTGCCAGAAGGCAGTCAACACACTGGCAGCTTTTCTCCCCTCCCTAATTTCTGCAGAAGTGCCCAAACTGTCATAAGACAGGTGTATGAAATTTTCTCCTGAAAACTAAACTCTAAGGGGCTCAGAGGAATGAGAAAAACAGTGAAAAAAATACAACTGCGTACACTTCCTGTCTATTTTAAGACTGCAGAAATGCAAAAATGCTTGCAACAGCTGCTTCATAAGCATTCATGGTGTTCACTCACTGTGCCCTGTGCTGCAGCACATGCCTGTTTTCTGAATTTCCCATTTTCTCTCCCTACATATAAGTCTCTGATGCATCATTGTCACTGTACTTAATAGGTACAGCAATATTCTGAGAGCAGACTTATTTTTCTGGATAAGCTTACTGATGTTTGCTGATTTATTTTACATTCTGGCTGGTAAATCCTCAAAGAAAACCATTCAATTTGCTTATCATTCAGTTTAACCTTTGCTTTTCTTGTCAAAGAAGTTCTGTTTTTCAAATCCTCATTAAATGAAAACAGACCAAAAAAAGAAAAATGAGATGACTCCAGATATGACACACCAAGATTTACTTTAGTACAAGGCAGAAACTTCTATTAGAACAGGAGAGACACCAACTCAGGCAAAGGGAAATGTTAGTCATTGCAAAAGCCAGTAATGCTTAAAGCTTAAACTAGTTTCCCTCAGTTTCCTAAAACAGGCTTTTAAGGTTTTTTTTATCTTGTACTATCAAATTGTGTTAGTTACATAACTAAAACATGCAAATAAAGTGCAACAAACTAGTCTTAGCCAGTATCTGATTAAACAACTTTTAATATTTCTATTGACAAACATTGTAAGCATAACCAGAGTGAAATGTATTTACTTGAAGTCTGTGCAGTGACAGACCTGGGTCACTGAACTATCAGTGTAAAGAGAATTACTGGCATTCTAATTTCATTTTCAGTTGAGACAGAGGCTGCTGAAGTGATCACGAATGTGTTCCAGTAGTGCCAAATTCTAATCAAAACTCAGATTGTGCGTTAGTAGCCAAGGCTGAGGCAAACAATTATCCTGTACCATACACAGAAAGCAACTAGTATTGAATGGACAACAACTTTGGTCAACAAACTAGTTTTACTTCTTTAATAATATTTTGCTAATAACTCAAGAGGCACGACAGTACCAGTAAGCATATGAACTTTAAAATGCACAATGGCCACAGACAGTTGACTTGGATACAGTATTGGTGCTTGGTAGCAGACCTACAGACGGCTTTTCGATTCTTCCACTCTTAAATGACTGTGTATTTCCTCCTGACCTAGTCATGCACTGGAGAGGAATTCCACAGCAGTCTCCTTCTCTTCAGTTAACTCCTTAGCAGTAAGTTCCATCTTCTCACGAGAAAAATCATTAATAGGAAGACCCTCAACAAACTTCCAGGTCTTGTCCTGATTGAAAACAAACAAACATAAAGCCCTCCATGTAAGAACAGGCTTCATTCAGTCTGCATGAAAGAAACTTTATGGCATAAAAACACAACTTATGGCCCTAAGAACCACATCAGGCAGAAGTTAATTTTATTTCAGATAAACAATGCAACCAGCATCAGCTAGTCATGTCAGATTGTATTTGTCTAACCACCAGCACTTAACTGACAATCAAGTTAACTTGGTTAATAAGAGTCCTCTCTGTGAAAGGGAGACTGCTAAACCCCCACATCCCAGCAATTGCAGTCCCACACTGCTGTTAATAGGCTCACATGACAGTTTAATAGGTTGTGCAGAAGATATATGGATTTAAATACAGCCTAGTTACCTTGATCACAACAGGGAATGAATACAGCAGGTCTTCAGGAACACCATAAGAATTGCCATCAGAAATTACTCCCATTGAAACAAACTCCCCCTGAAAGCAGAAAGGCAGAGATAAACACATTTCTCACTGCTGGAAGCAGGCAAAATTTCCATGATTTATGATATCTTTTATCTCCTATGACACAATTTACTCCAGAAAAAGACAGATTCTTTCCTCTGAACACACATACACTCGAGGTCAGCGAGGTGGGCACAGAATGAAAGCATGAGGCAAACATGCACTTTAATAGCCACATCTTACCGCTGGAGTGCCAAACCAGATGTCCCTCACATGATCACAGATAGCTTTGGCAGCTGACATGGCACTGGACAGCTTCCTGGCCTTAATAACAGCTGCTCCACGTTGCTGAACAGTCTGCAATTAAGAAAAAAACCCAACCATAACTAAATTGTAAAGCAGAAAAACCATGGCTTGGTCTACACGCTGTTAGTAAATGCCACCAAGAAAGACTATTGTATGTAATTATTTAATTGTATCAGTGAAGATACAGTTCTTTCACTAAACAAACATGGCATACAATCCAGAAATACTATGGAGAAGAGTTGTGCCAACACAAACGTAACAATGTTTCAGAGGCTCATTCCTTAACTTTACAGCTAGCTGACTACTCATACCAACTAGATGCCTCAAGCTTTTCCCACCCAGGAGACTTTGTGCATGTCAGCAGGAGCAGATGTCTCAAGCAACACACTGTCAATTAAGGTCTTCTGCTGAATACCAATGTGAAACACTTGCTGGTCTCAATCCCACAATACTTAATGCGTACAATTTATTTAATTCCTGAAGATAGTTGAACCTACCTCACTATACTCAAGTTAATAGTTTTTAAATTTAATAGTTTTGCTAAAGCTTTAATCATCTAGGGCTTTAGTAACCCATTTCCCTTCAATTCCACCTAGCCTGTGCTCTTGATCAATTAATACCATTATTTTGTTTTACTAACTTACATTATTATTTATTACTACTCTACTTTGCAGGCATTTCCTAGATTTTTCAGATTCCTTTTCAGAAATGGTTCTGATGATGCCACATATTTAGACTTTGTGTATGTGTGTGTGTGCCCATGCATGAGCAGGGAAAGATTTGCTGGCCTTTCCTGGTGAGTGGGGAGCAGCAAATGGATCAATCCCACTTCATCTACAAAACTGCCCCAAAAAGTCACCATAGTGAAATGGCAATGGTGCTCCTGTGTCACACAAGTTTCACATAAGCTGTGATCAAAACTCTTTGCTGAATCATTTTAGCATTTCAGTTAGATTCTTCTAACAGAAGTTACATAGACTTTCCTGCCTTGAATTTTCAAAGGCAAATAACTGATAGCAACAAGGTATCTGAAGATGGTTTATTCTAGTGAGAGAAAAGAGCTGCTTCACTACATCAGTTACATTGTTTACAATTTCAGATGAGGTAAGGAGAAAGCGCAATCACAGAATGACTATTAAAAAAAAAGAAAAAAGGTATCTTACCACAATAAAGTCTCCCTTCAGCCAGCTGTCATCTTTTATAGCTTCATAGACTCCAACTTCCTTTCCTTTCACATTTACCTTTGCATGGTTAACATCAGGATATTGAGTGGAGGAGTGGTTGCCCCAGATGATGACATTCTTCACATCATTAGCAGTCACACCAAGTTTCAGAGCAATCTAATTGGAAATGAAAGATGTCCCATTGATTTAACTTCTCAATTCACAAGTTTCTTTGAAAGCATTGCTCTGTAATTAGCATAGATAACACAATAAGCCATTTTTTACCTGAGATTTGGCTCTGTTGTGATCCAAACGAGTCAAGCAGCTGAAGTTTTCCTTTGGTATGGATGGGGCTGACTTTGATGCAATTAGGCAGTTGGTATTTGCTGGATTCCCAACAACCACAACCTAAAAATGAAAAAAGGAAATATGAAGTAGGTATTTCTGCAAATACCTCCCTTCAGTGAAATACACTGCTTGGCCTTCAAAGAAGCTATCTAAAAGTTAAGTTTTCTAATCTCTTGGTTGCCTTCAACAAGATTGTCTTTTAATTGTGTCGTTCGTAATCACCCAATCTTCTATAACTGCACATAAAAATATTTTCCAGGTAGGTATTCTCTTTAACTTGACATCCAATGTGAAAGGGAACAAGACTTCCAGGGAGATCTGTACACTGACCTACAGCCTGGCTTCAAACCTCATGCTACCAGATATAGGGAGATAGACACAAGCACACTTTTAACCAACCACTTTGAAACGCTTTCTGGACTGGCTGCCACTGCTTTATATAATTGCTTTATAATTAAGAAAGCCAGAACATTTACTTATCTCAATGTTCATAGGCAGTTAGAAGTAAAACACTGCCTCAACTTAAATCAATTTATTACTATGCAAAACTGATTTTACTTAACTTCATTTGTGCCTTGAATGACTTATGTCAGACTCCATATACTCTAAATCACACAAGCTGATTTGCAAACCTCCCTTTGTATTTCCCCTTTTGAAAGTGAGTTCAGTAAATTTTCCACTACTCCACAATAGTTATATTGATAGTTTTTATTCCAGCTGGATAAAGAAGCAAACACATCTCTAGAAGCCGTAGGAAGTTCATCAGCAGACATTAAAAAGTCAGTTACAAAGCACAGTCGGAGTCTGGGTCTGAGATTAAGAGCAGTGGGAGAGCAGCCACATGATCCCATTAACTGCGCTGAAGGAATCTGAGAGAGAACAATTAAAATCTTCTAATGCTCCAAGTAAGATGCAAACAACCTAAATAAAGCTGATTTTTGTGCAACTGTAATTCCATATTGATATTGAAGTTAAGGGTCATTATGTTAAAGGACACAGATGGATATGAAGTAGGCAGCTGCATTTAGTTAATTCAGTTCTCCTAGAGAAGAGTGATATCAAGCAAAGGACTGCTTATTTTTTTTAAACATGGTTTTATGGGGTTGCTTTTCAAATTGGTGGTAAACAGAGTATGTGTGGAATACAGCAATACAATGTAGGACTCACCTTTTTCATCAAACAAATTAATGACTAAATCATCCACCAATTTAACATTCTGTTTCTTATCTACCCTTGACTGTGGTCTATTTTCCAGGGCATAAGGAAAGGAATGCCCACACTGAACAGGCTCCTGCTTGTGCAATATTCTTCTACAATGTATCCAGATCTCTACATAGCAAAGAATTAATGTTTTAAATTCAGTTCCTATATTCACCTTGACAGTCTTTTTGGCATACTTGTCCAAGGCTGCACCCTGAGACTTGAAAATTTTTACATTTGCTTTGAGTAAATCCTTCCTCTCCATGCCCTCTCTCCTTGGCATGGAGCCAACCAGAATTGCTACATCAAGGTCTTTGAATGCAACTTCCTCCTTGTCTGTTGGAATGACCTCTAAAAAAAAGGAAATGGGGAAAAGAATTCAGCAAGATAAACACTCGTGGCACAGTGCTAACAGGAATATTCTTTCGTGCATAAATAGTATATAATCTAATCTGACAATACCACCACCTTCCCCTTCCAAAAATACAAGTAATAGTCATTTGGCTCTACTTCCACAGACTACATACATCCCAGTAAATGGGTTTTACATACAAATATTTATCTAAAGTGGAAAACACAGGAGAAATCTATGTAAAAGATACATTTCATTTGCCTCTAAAAACATGTATATAAGTACATATGCTTTTCTTTACTTTTACAATAAAATTTCAGTGGCAAAGACCAACACAAGTGAAGTTTTGCTGCCCCTTTCCATTTCAAAGCAGAGAAGGTTTGATTTGTACAAGAGCTGGTACCTACATCCTTCTTTTGTCATGTGTTATAGTAATTACACTAACTCCTACTTGCTCCCTTTCTTCTGCTTGTTTAAACTACCAGAACTCAGCTTGTTTACATGGCTTGAGGAGTGTATTTTGATTTTGTATCTTTATACAGAAGATATTTCTAAGACTAGATTTTTTTTTTTCATTTAGCAATAAATATTATATACATAATACAGCAATGATATATTATATATATTTCATGGCTGGGCCAGAATACAATGCACATATGCACTAGTATCTCACAATTTCTTGTCCAGGCTTAAAGCCCAGGATTAGATGATATAAACCCAGGTATCTCCATTGCCAGTTCTGTCCACAAAACCTATTTGATGTTATTCTTCCTAGCTTACAGGCTAAGTTAAATTGATTATATTCCACTAAAGACAAAACCAAGGAAGGATCATCTAAGATTTTCTTTGGCCTAACTTCCTGCCAGCTACAGGGACTCATAAGTGCAAGAATTGTACTGCAGCATCTTGGAGGTATAAAAAAAATTGTTTTGGCACCTCTGAGCAGCGGCAGAGCACAGTCCTGCAGCTCCATCACCACACCTTCCAGTACCGTCATCATAGGAGTGATGTCCAGCAGCACAAGAATAAGAGGCTGGAAAGAAAGAAAAGGTTTAGTGCAAGCTGGGCACAATGTGTCTTGAAAATGAATTTGTCTTGTACTTGGCTGTTACCTCGTGCAAGATTTAAAACCCATTTGCAGAAAACAACTTCAGCACAACCAACAACAGAGCAGAACTCCCATTTTCCCCACTTAAAGAAGAAATTACTTGCATATTGGTAAACCATTCCAAGTGTCTATGAGGAAACCAGTCCCAGGCACTGCAGTTCTGACATTCATTCATTCCTGTGCCAGCAGGAGCAGGGAGGTCATCCTTCCCCTGTACTCTGCACTGGTGAGGCCACAACTTGAGTGCTGTGTCCAGTTCTGGTCCCTCAGTTTGGGAAGGACATTGAGACACTTGAGTGTGTCCAGAGGAGGGCAACGAGGCTGGTGAGGGGCTGGGAACACAAGCCCTGTGAGGAACGACTGAGGGAGCTGGGGGTGTTTAGCCTGGAGAAAAGGAGACTCAGGGGTGACCTTATCCCTCTCTACAGCTCCCTGAAAGGTGGCTGTAGTCAGGTGGGGTTGGTCTCTTTCTCCAGGCAGCACTGACAGAACCAGAGGACACAGTCTCAAGCTGCTCAAGGGAAATACAGGCTGGATATTAGGAAAAAGTTTTTTACAGAAAGAGTGATAAAGTCCTGGAATGGTCTGCCCAGGGAGGTGGTGGAGTCACCATCCCTGGATGTGTTTAAAAAAGACTGGATGTGGCACTGGGTGCCATGGGTTGGACTTGATGATCTTGAAGGTCTTTTCCAACCTGTGAATTCTGTGGATTCAGTGCAAGAGTTACCTGGTCTTTGCCGAAGACATCGCCCTTGGCAATGCTGTAGAGGAGGGAGTAAGCAATCTGCCCAGCTGCTCCAGTCACCAGCACTCTGACAGGTTCACCCTGCAAGGAAATGACACAGCCTTACCCACAGCTCCACACCTCAGCCTCACACCAGTTAAAATTAAGTTACTGCAGCAATAACGTTCTGATTATTTAACCTGGATGAAAGCGTGTGCTTAAAGTTGGATCAGCCCCAGCTCCTGGGATCACACTTCTGGTTCTGCAAGAACCACCAGCTATTTCTCTGCTTGGTTTTACAGAAACAGACCACAATTGCAAAAAGATCCTTAAGAATTGCTCCTGGAAAACTTGCAAAATGCCGGGAATAGTGATATATTTGAAAAATTTTGCATTCCTTTTAACAACACTGCCTTGTTAACATAAGACAATTCAACATAAACCCCAACCATTCATACTTGAAATTTACTACAGAAGTTTCATGAGCTGTGACACTTGATTGGTTTTCAGATTCTTTCCATTTCAAGGGCTGTTCCCATTAAGCATTTTGAATGCTTATTTGCAACCAAAGACTTATTGAATGCCAGAAACCAAAGAATCTAGGGGACTTAAAATTACTGCCTCACTAAACTGTTAGGCAGCAAATTTAACTAATCCACAGACAAAAGCTACATTATGTACAAATACAGACACTATCCATAATACAACTGTCTTTTGTCAAACTGACCCAAAACTCCAAAAGATTGGGAGAAGACTGCCAAAATGCTACTGTATTGCAAATAAGAGGGGAATAAGGGCTTGCCCTGTAGCAAAATGTTAAGCAGAACCAGGACTGGGAGAAATCCAGAAGTTATTTAATATTGAAAATTAAAGGCTGCAAGAGTTTGGGCTGGAGAAGAGCCTGGAGAGCTTCTTCAGCCTGGAGAAGAGAAGGTACCAGGGTAGCTTTTCAATACTCAAAAGGGACTTACAAAAAAGATTAGGACAAACGTTTTAATAGGACCTGTTATGAAATGACAAGGGGCAATACTTTAAACCAAAAGAGGACAGACCAAGATAAGAAATAAATACTTTACAATAAAGGTGGTGAAACACTGGCATAGATTGTCCAGATAAGTGGTAGTTGCCCCACCCCTGGAAACATTCAAGGTCAAATTGCACAGGTCTCTGAAAAACCTGGTCTTGTTGAAGATGTCCCTGCCAAATGCAGGGAGGTAGATCAATGACCTTTAAAAGTTTGTTCAAACCCAGAGCATTCTATGATTCTATTGAAAAGGGCCACGTCGCAAAAGACATTAATAACCCAGTATTTCGTAAACCTGTTATTTGTATTTCCCTTTTTCTCTAGAGGCAATAGGGCTGGGGCAGATTGTGCTAGGACAGGAACAAGCAGACTGATCAGCCTGCTGAAATGCCAAGCCCACTTCTCCAGAAAATTAAAAGATGAGCACTTGACATGCAGACCAGGCATAACTGAATGTAAAAGAAGTGATTTAATTGTATTCTGGGTTACATTATGAAAAGTGTAAGCTGCAGAGCAAAGACATGCCTTGCACTCAGTGCTGGTGTATTGCAGATGGAATTCTGAGTCCAGTTCTGGAAACCCGAGTTCTGTATGGTTCTGTGGTCTGTAAGATGAGGCTGAGGGAAAGGCAGTCAGGACAGAGTCTGGAAAGGTAGAGGATAAGGGAGACCTAACAGCAAACCACCACACCTTCACAGAGTGTTAGAAAAATAACACTGCCCCCAACACCTCTCAGTAGTGGCAGAACAGGGTGCAACAGCTACAAATTAAGAGAAAAACTCTTGATTATGTGGTACTGTTGCAGCAGAACAGGATACCCAGAGGGTCTGTATAACCTTCACCCCCAGCAGTTTTCAAGGCCCAGAACAAAACACCTATGACATGATCTATCAGTGGCAAAAGTCTCGCTGTCAGGCTGGACTGGACAACTTCCAGACATAGAGCAAGAAGGAAGGCAGACTCTATGACCTCTACAGATCCTTTCCAACTAGCATTCCTGTCACTGATATTTATAGGAAAACCATGTGGGGCTTCCAGTGTATTCTCTCTGCAGAATTCACCGGTCAAGCACAGCTGCATCACACTACTGTTAGATAATTTAAAAAATTAGGCTACCTACCCCATTTTATCACATACGAGATAAAATCAGGGCATAAATTATGAAGGTAAACTACTGAACTCGCAGATTTAGACCTGGCCTTCATTATGGGAATGATTCTTTAAATATCTCATTACCCAGTTGCCCATTACACGGTGTTGAAGTGCATTATTCTCTTTTGAACTCCTCCTACTACGAGTCACACCCCTCTTCAATAGTTTTGAAACTCCACTATGAGGGGAAGGAGAGCAGACAATCAATTCTTAGTGGTTTAAATCTCAAAACTAGTTCTGGTACTCTATTCTTGAGCATAACATCTGAATGATGATGAGCAACACAGATTAAGATGTGTATCAAATTTTAAAGCCAACTTTTCAGCATGTTTCTAAGAAGAATCTACCTTTTATTTATATAAATGGAACAATGAACACTCTTTTAAGGCAGCTAACCACACTAGTTAATAAAATAAATACTGAAAAGTTACAGTGCTGCAAAACCTTGGCCTGGCAAAATCCCCATCATATAAAAAGTGATCCTGTGCTAAGCTATTCCAGAACTCACACAGATAGCAGTAAAACATGTTTTCTTTATATTTATAGGGTATCTGAAATCAATTGTGAATTGATTTCTGAATTTCCAGTAAATAGAAGAAAGATTTTAAGGCTCTTTCTTCTAAAGCAGTGTCACTAATGGGGGAAAAGGAAAAGAGATTTTTTTTTTCCATTCTATGAACTTTATAAGCCAGTCTGATTGAAACATAAAAAATGGCAACCTATCCACTAGCATTATGGTGAGTATTCAGCCTAACAACAGGAGAGGGAAGGAGGAGAAGATGGAAAGGTAAGAACAGGACTATCTATTATTTTTTTACTGAGACTTAGCATTTAGCCTCTAAAAAAAACCCCAAACCTTCAGTCATGACTCAGCTCCACCTTGTCAAAATAATTATGTTTGCCTACTACCATCCTTCCTGTTGTCCCCCATTTGGGGCTGGAGGAGGAAAACACGCAAGCTAAAATAAGGTGAGGAGTGCTTCCTACTTGTCTTTCCTTTCCAAACCTTCAGTACCTTGGATTCAGTGCATTCCCCAGACCCTTTTACCCCTGCACCAATTGTGAGAATTTAGCATCAGAGAAACTTCCATGCTCTCTCTTAATTCCAGAAGCTGGACTAACAAACCAAAAACTTTGGATTTTGTTGTGCTGCTTACAAAATGTGGATAATTCTCACAAAAAAACCCTTACATCTCATATTAAAATTAGTCCCACTGAGTGTCTGAGGCTACTTTTAGAGAAATGAGAAGCTCCCCAACAGAAGTTGTAGGTTCCAGACATTCATGTCCAGACGCTTTAACCCGTGACTTGGCTCCTGCAGGACTTTCATGCTGTGGTAACTGCAGGGGTGACCTTTACTCACTCTCAGGTATAAAGGAACTAGAGGACAAATTAAACAACAACTTGCTGAACTATTTTGCTCCAAAGCCTTCCCCACTTCACAATCAACCGATGTATAGTTAAAAAGCTTTAGGAAAATAAAAGAGCAGCAAAAGTAATGATAAAAAGGATGAGAAAAAAGCCCCCAGCAACTGACCATTGCATCCCCAGGTACCCTTCTTCATCTAATCCAGCAAATGTAGGATCTCTCCCCCTCCTAAACTATCACAGATCAAAGCAAAGCCTCCAATATCAAGTGAGGAAGTTGAGGTCTTAGCACTCACCCCACACACTTTGGTTTGAGAACTCAGTGCTTCAGTTATTTCTGTGATTACAGCTGATATCAGCAGAACTAAAACATTAGAGCCATACCTGCAAACAGCACTGCACTGCAAAACTGATTCAGGAGGTTACAAAGGTAAGTAAAAGATAACTCACAACCTATCAAATGTTGTGACAGGAATATCCTGGCTACACAAGTGATTGATAGACTTTGCATTGCTAATTGCAGTTATGAGAGATCTCCATAAAGATTATTGCTGATAAGCTCATCTATAAAATACTACCAGCTTAACATTATTCCTGAATATTGAACATTATTCCAGCCAACTACGCTATCCCATCTTGCTTTACAATAATTACTCAATCATTAAAATAAATTTTTATCTCTTCCAAAGTCTAGAGTCTGCCTAAGGAACTTTCCCTTTGCTCTCCCTTCTTTAAAGCGGAGATGTGGTGACAATAAACATGTTTGGAAATGTAGCAGAGAGTCTCAGCAAGGCAGCCGTGCACTCGAAGAACACCACCAGCGCTGTGGTTCAGAGACCAAAGCAATTCCAAAGGCATTTCTTCCTTAAGGAACGACCTTGACACAGGTGCCCTGTAAAACATTTTCCATTTCATTGAGCTAATGGTGGCTGCACTGATAGATGATTTTATTTCAAGAAATTTAAAGCCTCTGCCCAACACCACATGCATAATCTGAAAGCAAAGGCAAGCTAAAAACAGTGACATTCTGAAAGGTCTGGACATCAAAGTTCTTTGTGAGACCAGATCATCCATGTCAGCTCATCCATGTCTCAATGCTTCGAGAGTTCAAATACAAACTAGAGCTTGCTGTCATGTTTTCACTCCTGCAAATCCCCATTTTAAATAGAAGGAGTGGAAAAGAAGCATAAAGTTTACAGATTTTGGTATTTTTTAGGGTACAGCTGAAATAAGCCACATTTCAGAGCATGCAAACATCCTTTCTATAGCAAAATACTGAAAGTGAAGGTTTGAGTAACAGGGTATTGAGTCTAGAAAAACACGGAGATGTTTTCATGCCTAGAAAGGAAAGCAAGGTCTCTGTGCAGGTTTATATATCTATGTACACATGCTGCAGAAAAGCAAAGCACTGCAGTTCACCTCTGTAACCTCAGAGCAGAACTAGGACTCCTTGACAATCTAGAGAGTCTGAACAAACAGCTGGATTTCCGACAGCAAGCAGGGATGAACCAATAAAGACATTTCACAAGCACTTTCCCTTGAGCTAACACAGAACCGCACCAAAACATTTCACGCCTCACGAACAAGGCGCTGACACCCCCCATCTCCCGCAGGCAATGTCAGCAGCCGCGGCGCCGGGACAAGGCGCGATCAGCCCTGGAGTGCCAGCCCGGGCCCGGGAGGCTCGCTGCGTTCCGCCGGGGGCACATCCCGCCCTCCCCCGCACGGCCCCGGGGACAGGCAGAGCTGTCGCCAGGCCGGCACCGACCCCACGTCCCCGCCTGGAAGGTCACCCCGGCGCGGCTCGGCGGGGGCTGCAGCGAGCCTTGGGGCGCCACCGTGCCCGGCTTCTCTGGGTGCCACGACCACCTCCAGGTCACCCCTGCCCCTCATCCCCGGGCCCTCCCGGGCGCAGCGCGGCCGGGCGGGGAGGGCGACGCCATTTCAGGGTCACCTCCGCCTGCCAGAATTCCCTGCCCCGAGCCGAAGGAACCCGAGGGGCACGGTACTGCCGCGGGCCCGGTACCGACCATGTCTGCGGGAGCGGCGGATGCACTTGCTGCTCGAGGTCACCTCTGCGGCGCGACTGCGGCCGTGGCAGCGCCGCGCCGAGGTGCCGTGGTGGGGCGGGGCGTGCGGCCGCGCGCAGCCGCCTGGGGACTGTAGTCGTGGTCGCCGCCAGCCAGCGCCGCTCGGCTGCCGAAGAGAACTACAACTCCCATCGTACCTCGGGCGTGGCGCGCCGCGCCCCCGCACGCCATTGGCGGTTGCCTCTCCCCACCTCGCCCCATTCATTGAAGCGCCGCGCGGCGCCGCAGGGCTTAGGCCGTTAGGGGGCGACGCGCGGCTGCCTTCGCGGCGCGTGCGCGCGGTTGGGAGGGGTGGAGGCTGCGGCAAGCGTGGACTTCTCGGGCCGCGCATGCGCACTCGGCGGCAGGGGGGCGGCTGTGGTGGCGCATGCGCAGGGGGTGGCGCGCGCGCAGGGGGTGGCGCGCGTGGTTGCTGCGGTGACGCGCGGGACAGGCCCCGGTGCCGGCGGCGCCGCTCCCGCGCCCGCCCCGCGAACTCGGAGCGCTCGGTGGGTGCGAGTGCGCGGCCCGGCCCTGCCCGGCGGGGCATCCCCCCGGGGCATCCCAGAGCCGCGAGCCCGGGATGGGCAGAGCGTTCCCCTTGCGTTTCTCGCGCGTTTCCCTGCCGCCCGGCCTCCTCTGGGGAGCTGCCGGCGCGTTCCCGGCGCTCCACACTTCATGAAATTTTGCCATCCTGTTGCTTGGTCCTTTCCTTTTTATTTTCAGGGAAAGCTGAGAGCTTACCTGTGCTATTCCGCTGGTAGAACTGCGTGGCTAAACTAGCGATCATTTGTACAAAAATAAAGCTGCTCGTTTACTTGTGTTTCGAATTGTTGAGTGAAGTAAATTCCTTTGGTCTGGCTGTAAGGGAGGCTGATACCGGTAGAAATACATTAGCAGAACAGAGCTTTGTAAACTGTTGTTAGGGTGTAAAAGAAGGTATTGGATAGCACAGCTGATTTTTCCCTCAGATCATGACAGGATTCCCTGTTAGTTAAGTGTTCTGTGAAGGTCTCACTGGTCCCGGTATGCTTCTGCAGGATTAGTTTGAAGTCTTACTCTAGTCCTTATAGTAAGCATGGATACTGAGGCAATTTCTTCGGTCCTGCGACAGAAAAGGGAAGCTGCTCCTTTAGGGCAAGGGGTGTAAAATGCAAGGTGTGATGCAAAGTGTTCCCGTTCCATCGGGTGGTGCTGCCAGTCGTGCTCATGCCACAGCTCGGAAGGTGCCGTGGCTGGAAGGAGCCTTGTGGCCCTGGCAGCTCCTGCAGCGGGGCCAGCGGCGGTGCCAGGGTGCGGGGGTGCGATCCTGCCGGCTTTGTTGAGGTTCTCCAGCTGCACTGATTTATATCGGTTAATGACGGCCCGTTTTTAATATGAATGAAGCCTGTACTCAAGCTCCTTTCTGTGGATAAGTTTGAAAGCTGAATAGCTGCAAGCAGAGCTGAGGGCTGGCTTGCTGGGAAGCGTGGGGAAGCTTGGTCAGGAGGAGGGAGCTTGTTTAACACAGTCAAAGTTTCCCAGAGTGTCCTAAGATGCTTTACCCTGGTGACTCTTAACCTTTTCTGCACCCAGACGTTGTACAGACTTAATTAACACTATTTAAGATTGTTTAAGATTTAAATATACACAAAACCTGATGTGGACCCACATAAGGTAATTTCCACTGACCTTAATTGGTTCAGTTTAATTGATTTCTTACCAATTTTCAGCTAAATCAATGTTACCAGGCTGTAAACTGATTTGTCTGTGTCAGCCTAGCAGATTGTATTGATTTAATGGATTTCAGTTGAGAGCTTAACTTGAAACTTTCAAACTTTCTTCTGTAGGTAAGACTCTTCTTATTCTTGTTCCTTTTTTGCCCAAGCTTGTGCTCCTGGAATTATTTGCTCTTGGAGATAACAACAAATCTCGTTACTTTGTGTTGAAAGTGATTCGTTTTCATGCAAAGCCACGTGTAAATGCTTTTGGTTGTCAGAAGGATGTTTATCAGTTTATCTTCAATCCCAGTATGATTAGTCCAAGTTGGACTCAGTTGTTGACTGTGCTGATTTAACTAAAGATACTGTAAAATGTTGCCTTTTATGAATGTGGTGTAGTTTTTAAAGTCAGCAAGAGTTCTAGTATTTCCTTCTTAAATTTTGTGTCTACTTGCCAAGCTTTGTTTTCCAAGCAAAATTTAAATGTAATTTTAAAAAATATTCTTTAATGCTCCCCAATGTTTCATTAGTATGAGTCTTTCGTGTAGCACTGTAAGCCAAAAAGCTGCATAAATAGAAACATTATGTGCAAATGAAGTAATGGAAATTTAGTGTGCATATGAATTGGGCTCTTGGCTAACTCTCAAATACACTTTGCAATTTTTGCACTGAAAAGATACTGAATTACATGGAAATTGGTAATTAAACAACACACTGAAATACTAAGATGTTTTAATCTCCATCTTCAGGGGATTAAGTATTATTTTTCAAGGCAACTAGTAGTTTTGAAGGGTAGTCTGCCAGAATGATCTCTTAATTTTTAAAAAATATTTTAAAATGAATTATTCTCTGTTAACAGCTGGCTGTCTTCTTTAACTGTATTTTGGATGGGATTGTCTTTTACTTCATTGCCATCTATAGAAACGGATGAATATTTTTAGGTAAGTTTTTATACTTAATTTTCAATAACTTGTAAAGTTCTCTTTTTATCATCCTCTCTGTGTCTAGTACAGGTTTTTGATCTTATGCATTTACTTACAATTGTTGTTACCAAGTCATGTCTCTTGTAGCTAAGTCTGTGTGATATAATTAACATTTAAAATACAGAAGACTGTGTAAGAAAAACTAACTATATAGTGGCTGGGTTCAAACCTAGAAATGCTAGAATTGAAATAGTTTTGTAAATCTCTTCTGTGTTCTGGTCCAAGGGAATAATAGTAAGACATTTTTCAGAACTAAAGTAAAGCATTACAAAACAATACTGAAATAGAATTAAGAGGATCAAAAGTTATTTTGTGAAGTGTATGAGAAATCTATAATAGATTTTTTAAAAGATATAGATATGAACAAGAACTATTAAAATTGTAGTTTAGAAAATTAATACAGGGTTGGGTTTTTTCATTCCTAGTGCTAATGTCCCAAACATAACTTTTCACCGTTCATTTCTGAACTTCAGTCATATAGTACTGCACGGACATTGAATGTCATGAAGAAGCTAATCCATAAATTCCATTTATAATCCAGATTTTGTTTTTGCTGTGGTGAAAACTTTCTTTCTAAAAGAGAAATTTTATCTTCTATGGAAGTGGTTTAATTTTTTATTGCTTATTTTTAATTTCTTAACAGCTTAGTTGGTTTTTTAATTAAAGTTGGGAAACTATCATTAATTAATTTCTACAACCTTCAGCATGTTTTTAACAGGTAGCTAGGATGCAATAACACATCCTGTACTCAGGTGCCTGCTGCCTATAAAGAGACACAAATGATCTGTAGCTTGCATGTGATATGTATTAGTAATCTTTATAAACTATTCATGAGTCAAATATTAATAAAAATTGTGAACAGAAAGTTATTTTTTATTTGTTTTCTCTAAGTAGGTCAATAGTACGAGCAGGTATTGCAGGTTTGGTGGGGGACACTGAGAGTTCAGGTCTCCTCTGATGTGGGTGCATGTCAGATCTGAGATGGGTGCTCTGGTGCCCAAAGGATTCAGGGCTCCATCACTGACCAGAGGGGGTGGTGGCACAGTGGCTTCATAATGATACCTCCAGAGCTGAGGGACCCTGGAAGATCTGTCCTCATCCACCACCCAAGCACCACTTCTGGAGGGTTTTCTTCTCACAGTTGTTACAGAGAAGGTCCAGGTTACAGAGAATCCCTGTTTAAAACCAAAGGCAAACAAAGCCAACCCACAAACCAAACAACCACATTGGACATAGCACAAAGACTTTGGCATATTGGCTGTAAATTCAGCAAAGTTGATCTCTGAATTACTGCAAAGTGAACAGAAGGGTTGTGTTCCTGGTGCATGAGAAGTAGTGTTACTGGATTCTTCTAGCTTAACACAAATCTGTCTTTCTCTTGGTTGAACAGAGACTTTATGACAGCACATTTTGTACTCACTAATGTCACTGTCTGGAGGAGAAGAGGCAGGTTGGTATTCTAGAGAGGAGATGACCTATGTAACAATTCAAGTTCTAGCGAAGCAAACCTTGTACTCTTAAAGTTAATTCATTGCAACATTAAAAACCCAACATGAGCACCAGCACCCGTTCCCCCCACTAGATGTAAACTGATGAAAGATTAAGCTGATGTCCTTGAGAGTTTTTTAAATGAGGTTAGCATTTAGTCAAGTGAATCATTTTAGTTAAGGGAAGCAGATCTTACTGAAAATAAATGTTTGCTTTTTCTCTCGTAAGACTTTCTTTTGCATATGTTCATTATAACCTGATAATCAAGTAACACATTTTGAACAAGAAGCTAGCAACCATAATGATGACTTTCCCTTTTTTAGGTGCAGATGGGTGAATCCATCTGCTTCCTTTATCCATCCTTTCCATGTCAGAATGGCTGATGAATGCTCTTCCTTGCCAAATCTCTTGCACAGTTACAAGAGTTTTTCTCCTTAGGCTTAGTTCTATGAATTATGGTCACATAGTTTGCTTAAAATATTTCAGCTTGTTTTGCAACATCCACGTGACTTTATTTCTGTATTTTTGCAGAACCAAATTCTTAATAGCTGCCCCTATACAAACTAAATTTTTCTCCTTTCCCCCACCAAGAATTAAATAGTGTTTCAAAGAAAATATCCCAAGAAGTACCGGTGGAAGAAGAATGATGTCTTACGGTGTTGATTTTTTGAGTTTTTTGTTAATTTTATAAAATATAATTCTTTATGGATAGAAAAGACTGATAATCTTTTATCTTAATGGCATTATTCATAAGTAAAACATAACTTTCAAACATGAATTTATCAGTAATAACTGTAAGAGGCAACTAAGCACTTTGTTTCCTGTATGGAGGTTTTCCTGCTGTTTAACAGATTCATTTTGGTATCTGGCCTGCTTTTGGAAACCTTATCCAAACCAATTCTGCTACTTAGGCAGTAGCAGAGTCTATGGGTGGCTTTAGTAGCATACATGCTTATAATACTGGCCATATTCAGTGCCTACTGATACTTGAGTAAAGAAAGAAGAAATTGCCTTTATTCATTCTGCTCACATGAACACAAGTACTCTCTGCACATGCCTGTACTCATTCAGTTGCACACTGTAGGGCTAAATGATCCCATCTCTAAATAAAATTCCAGCTGATTTCAGCTGCGTGGACTCTATTGTCCATACCAATGCTACATAACTTGGAGTTTCCTGTTGCTCAAAACCAGGCATGCATACATTTTTTTGTCATTTTTTTTTAGTTCAGTGTTGAGGACGGTTATGTTGGAACCCATAAGAATGGTCCTCAGGCTCATGCTCAAAGAAAATGTTAGAAACTCTTGGGCCTGTCATGAAGTCATTTAGAGTTGTTCGGTCAAGCTGGGATGGTGTTGAGGAATTGCTTAATTTGAACTCAGGGTAGTCATGTGCCCAAGTATGAATGAGAAGGGAGCAATGGCCACAGAAAAAAATTGGGTAATGGACCACTTATATCATGGCACAAATGGTGGAAAGGTGCTGCATCTTTGGATGAAGGAGGCTTCTCTATGAAGTAATCAAGCACAGGAATCATGGTTGCAGTTTGTGTTTTTCTAGTTTCCTTTTAGAATGATACAGCTATGCCTTTTTGCTCAACTTGCCATCTACCCTTACCTGTAAAGAGTAGCCATGGTAAAGCACTAACACAGATATGGTGAAAAAATTGGACCTTAATTGGATAAAAGCCTTTTGAATGTTTTGAGTCCTATTGGAAAGGTGTTACTCTTGTCTATATAATAGAATGTGCTTTTGTTTCATGGCCTGTAATCCCATTTATTTAAAATAATGGGCCAGATACTGTTTTTGAAGTTGCTTACTGTCTGATATGGGAGAATATAAAGTATTGTTCTGAAATGGCCTTTTCCTGTTATAGTTGCCTGACATACAGGGTCTGGCCTCAGTGTGTATTAGGCAAGGGAGCTAGAAATACACCACAGTTAAATTATGGGTTTGTATCTCCAGGTGGTGCGTGAATTCGTGGTTGAAGACTGAAGAAATTAATTTTGCTAAAGCAAGAAACAACAGGACATTAAGCTACTATGCCAGCTTTAGATGTACGCTTCAAAAATTTTCTGCTGCTCAGCATTATTCAGTAATCTTTAACTCAAATTGCAGGAAATATTTGAAATTCCATTCTAACAATATCCAACAGAGAATATTAAAGAAGCATTACATTTCAAATGCCTGAGGGAAAATGTTCTCTTGCAACACCGTGGGCATTTGGATCTCACTAGTATATGCAGTATTATAGTCTAGTATTATGCTTTACTTGGTCTAAAATGAAAGCCCAATTTTAATTCTATCTCCAAAAACTTGGCATACTGCAGTGAAAAATAATTTATTTGAATGTTGTTTTTTTAATACACTGCAACTAACTTTAAAGCTTCCTCATATAATACTCCCACTATGTCTTTTTGTAATCTGACCCTTTCATTAAGACTTCAAATATATTCCCAAAGACTTATCTCAGTGCTTTCATTGCTTATTTACAAGTTAAAAGATTCCAAAGTTACCTAAGAAGTTTTTCTCATTCTATGCAATTTTTCTCTTAATAAGACAAAACTTTTGAATATATTTGTAAATATATAAAACACCAAACAGAGGAACCAATACACTCTTAAGGAAGGTAATAAAGCTCAAAATAGGGTTTAATAATATATACACAGTTCTGGGCTGGATAATTTGGCAAACCTGTTAATGAACTTCCGTAAAAAAGTGCTGATTAAACCTTTGGGGTTTTATAATCTATGTATGCTGTATTTGATAGGAAAGCTATTTTGGAAGTGAATCCTCAGCTTATAAGGTTTGGGAGAAAGAATAAAAGTATATCTAAAAGTTTATAAAATCACTAGCTTGAATTTCTTACCATCTAAATATTTCAGTATTTCAGTGTTGCCTGAACAAGGACAAGTGCCATGTTTCTCTTGGAAAAATAAGATCTGTGGTCTTTAGAGAAATAGAATAGGGCTCTTCTCCACCTGCTGCTCACCTTTTTTCTGTTTGCACTTGACTGTCACAGAGTCGTGTCCAGGAAAATGCCAATACTGTGATGTTTCTTACCTTCATGGAGTTTCACAAGAGGCAGTTTCTTAGCAGTAGTGGGTCAGTTGCCTGTGTAATTGGACCACTTGTGACTCCCTGACAAACTAGATTGGAGGAGAATGTCATTCAAGGACTTGAAACCTGCAGAGAGAATTCAGAACAGCAGCATACTGTAGATGGTTTATTTGTTCAACGTACCCGTGTGGGACATAAATTAGTGAAGTGTCATTAATAGTACCATTAGTTTAACTGCAATGCTAGGCTCTGTCCTTGCTAAATGAATGCCACTGATTCCTATAATGAAAGCTGGGAATCCTCTGCAGTGCTGGTGGACATCAGCTTGCCTTCTGAGGGCCACTGGTAGGTTCTGAGTTGTCACATTCCTTTTCATGGGAGCTGAGACCTACTGAACATTGATAAGGTATTTTTTTTATCCATTGTAATTGGTCCCAGGCAGTTGTACCCAAACTTCTGAGTGAGTAGAGTGATCCATTATCTTGTATTGAGTAAAATCTGAGAGATGATTGTCTTTTTGAATGTGCCTCTGAGAAGACAGGAGCATCCGCTGCAGTGTAGTAACACCATCTGGTAGCATAGAAATGACTAAACTTTTAAAAACTGCACCTGTAAAGGACAGTTTGCATTTTTGGAAGACACTTAGGTGGTTTTGTAAATGTTGAGCTTGTCTTGCTTGAGAAATGGAAGGCTTGTAAAATGCATTAGAGATATGTGTTGGAAGAATAGGTGTGTATGGACTTCAAAATCACGGCATTATTTCCAATTTTATCGTCAATTAAAAAAAATTTCTTTCTTAATGGTTATATTGACTGTTCCTTAAATAGAAGTATAAAGAAAAGCAGGCACAGATATAAAGCTTAATGTACAAAGCTGTTTCCACTCTTTTGTACCTCATCTGTGTATTTAAGTAGATGCTTCCCAATCCACTGTTTTGCCAGTTTTTGTTACGATAACGACCAGATACAGTGAATTGCAATGAGTTGTCTGCTGCTTTTGTCACAGAATCACAAAGTGGTTTGCACTAGAAGGGACCTTTGAAGTCCAGTGCACTGAGGACACCTTCCACTAGATCTGGTTGCTCAAAGACCCATCCAACCTGGCCTTGAATCCTGCCAGGCCTGGGGCATCCACAGCTTTTCTGGGCAACCTGTTCCAGTATCTCAACCCCTCAGAGTAAGGAATTTCTTCCTTATATCTAATCCAAATCTACTGTATTTTGGATAAGAACTGTTGCCCTTGGTCTTGTCACTCTAGACCTCATGTAGAAAGTCCCTCTCCCCCTTTCTGATAAGCCACCTTTAAGTATTAATAGGCTATCATAAGATCTCCCTAGAGCCTTCTCTTTTCCAAGCTAAAAACCCCCCAAGTCTCCCAACCTTTTTAAAAAGGGGAGCTATTCCTTTCCTCCAATCTTTTTTGTGACTCTTTTTCTCGACCAGTCCCTAACAGGCCTGTACCTTTCTTTGCTGGGGGCTTCAGAGCTGGATGCAGAACTGCAGGTGGAGTCTCAGCAGAGCAGAGTAGAAAAAGAGAGTCCTCCCCCTTGACCTGCTGGCCATATTTCTTTTTACATCACAGCCCAGGATGATGCAGTTAGCTTTCTTTTTTCTTTTTTTTCTTTTTTTTTTTTTAGCTATTGGAGGATTTCCTTTGTAAATGTAATTAATAAGTTGAAATTTAGACAAAAGTTACAGTGATGTAATGTCAGTGAATGAGGTGCAGCTTGTGACACAAGTTATATGAAAGCCCGGAATGTTCCTGGAACACTGCTGTCAAAGTCCTCTACCTCTTAGGAGTGCTGTTAACTTTGTTACTCTTCAACTTGTGGCAGAGGTCTCTTCCTGTGGAATTCAGTCTAAGAAAACTTGTACTGGAAAACTTGTAACATAGTGCCATTCTTGTGTTAAAATACAAAATCAGGACAGCTATGAAACAGTGATGTTGGTGGGAGTTTCATTTGAATAAATACTCAGATAGTAAGCAGACCTTACTCCTTAGGACTGTTGCATAATAACTTGATTAATTGACTTTTCATCATAGAGTAAATTAAATATTTATATTCTATAGAGATCTTGCTGGAGTAGCTTCTTTGGCATCTGCCAGTGATGATATTTAACTTTACCAACTTTTTCCCCTTGGAGGTTTTTTAATTTATTTTCTGGGTATAATTTTTTTTTGTATGTGGTATTGGGAAACCCCCTAAGTGTCTTTTTCTGTCTGTCTGCTTTGTAATATATCAAGTAGTATCCCTATTAAGTAAATGACTTAATAAATTAATTTCACTCTGTCATGCTTGTTTTCTGAATCTGATTACCAAAACTGCAATCCTTACAGTTTCAGCATGTGGCTGTGCTCCAGTGCAATGACACACAATGTGCAGGTGGTTGAATATTCCTTAAGAAGCAGCTGTAAAATATGCCACCCATAATGCCAGTGAACAAATGCCAACTTCAGCATGAGTGTTCTTTTAAAATGTGCACCTTGCTGAGGTTATTAGTCACTCTGAATTCAAGGACATCTGAATGCAGACTTTGCATAAAACTCCAGGAGTGGCCTACCTGTGAAGTGCTGCTGCTTGATTTTCAGAAGATGGCATGCTGTTAATTTTAAAACTCCCTCATCATGAATGAACTGCAGCAAATGCCATTTTGTAATTGAGGCCATGTAAGTTAGTTATTCTACTTGTATTTCTAACAATGAAGTTTAAAAAATCTCTTTGCTGAGATCAAAGAAATCTTATCATCATGAAAGAAAATACTGCAGTATTTGCTGAATAGGGCAAGGAAAGAGAAGAATGAACATTCTGCATCTTTTCTAACTTATATATAATTGTAGTCTGTTTCATGGATTAGTGTGAAGATTATGCTGTTGGCCTTCTGTTTAAAAGTAGAGGAATAATGAAAATGGTGACAATATTGCTGCTTCCCTTAACATGAATGTGGATAAGAATGAAGCATCACACAGAATTGTAGCAGCAGCTGTGACTTTAATTTGAGCAAACCCAACTCAGACAAAGATTTTGGGAAAAGAAATCCACAGATAGAAGTGAGACAGACCCTAAAATTGTATCAGTCCTAAAAAGACTCATGTAAAATAAAGGCTTGAGTAAAATACAGAAATTACTTAACTCTGGGGAAATTACTTCCCCCAGCCACAGCCATTTAGTGGTTTTGTTTTGCTCTGCCACTTGTGTGGATGAGTTAATTAAATTGTATCTTTTACATCTGTGAAAGTGGAAGGAGCCAAATGTTGCAGCTAGCTAGAATGGTCAGTCACAGCTCTCTTTGGAGAGAAGATACCTCCACACTGCCCAGATTAATGCATTTATAAACAGTGTTTATTATAGGTGAAAGATCATGGATGAAGCTGTGGTGGGGTGACCCTGGCTGGACATCAGGTGCTCACCAAAGCCTATCTCATTTGCCTGCTCAGTGGGACAGAGGAGGGAGAGAAAATACAACAAAAGGTCAAGGTAAGGACAGGGAGAGCCAGTCACTGTCATGGGCAAAACAGACTCAGGGAAATCAGTTTAATTTCTTATCAATCAACTCAGAGTAGGATAATGAGGAAATAACTGTGTTATTCCTGAGGCAATGGAGACCTTTGCTGATGGGCTCAGCCTTGTCCAGCAGGGAGTCAGTCCTAGACCCATCTGGCATTGGCTCTGCTGGAAATAGGGAAAGCTTCCAGCAGCTCTCTCAACTTCCTTCCCTGAAAGCTTCTGCTGCCAAAACCTTCCATGCAAACACAAAACAGAAGTGTTTAAAATTTAAAAAAAAGGGGGAAAGATGATCTTTGTGCTGGAAATTGTAGTCCAAAATTTGTTGATTATGAACGTTTATTTGGAATACATGGGATTATAGGATTGCAAAAGCTGATCTATAATACAGTCACAGAAATCATGGTAATGGGCAACTGCTATGATATTTTAAAAATTTTCTCATTCTACTAATTTCTTTTTTTTTTTTAAACCTCATGAAAGCAGGTTATTTGCCAGTGGTTGACTGATGCTGTAAAGGCATCCTTGTATGTCTGTCTCCAGAATAATTATCACATTCTAGGTTGTGTGCTCAGTACCACTGTTTCCATTAGATTGCCATTTACCCGTGGTGTAAATTGGAGCCACATGAGAAATGCGTTGGTAGAGAGATGGGGTCAAACTGTGAACTCATTAATCATTAAAAGATCTGAACACACCACTTGAATTTTTTGGCATTTTCTGATTCCTTATTATTTCAGTTTTCAAATTTTATTACATATCAAGGTAGGCAAGCTTCTGTGAGATCTCATATTTTTGAGGAAAAGAAGAGAGAGAACGTGCACCATTTCAATGGTTGTTCATAATTTGGGGCTGCCAAACCAATGCTGTTCATGCTGACATTCTGTCTTTTCAGGCAATTAAGTAATATATATTGAGGTAATTAAAGACAATTGCTTGTAATAGCAGAAAATTATTATAATCATTTTATTTTGTTTTCTAGATAACAATGCAGATTTATAATTTCTGTGACCACATTCAGGGTTTTACTACCAGAATTGACAGGGAGACCATAAATAGTTGTTATTCCATTATGCTAAATGTCAGGGGTATAAGTTTAAGTCTGTTCTATTTAAAAATCCATGAGGACAGGTTATGATCCTTATGTTAAATTGATCTGCAGCAGTTAAACCTAAGCCCATTCTTGGTTTTCATAAACTTCTTCATATTTTTTTGCACCTGTTGGACACAAATCAAATACACAGCTTGAAAGGGCATGAACACTTTTTTGAAGGTTTTAAAATAAGACTTTAAATTAATGTTGAGGTGAAAGAAAAGCAAGTTTCAAAATTCTGCCACTTTGCAATGATTTCCTCAGGTAACTCCAAGCTCATTAGCAAATTTGGTCACTTGTATGCTATTCCCTCATGTTCTGTGACATTAACAAGATTCTTATAATGACTTTTTCTCCTCCAAAACTAGGAAGGCCTTTGCTGGCAGAAGCTGTTTTAAAAGCTATTTTAAAATCAAAACAAAATACATCTTGCTTTCAACAACATAGCCTGTGTGTGATGCAGTCAAGAGGTGCATTTAATTTAATTGTCAGTAACCTGGGAAGTTGTAACAAAATGTGCAGCTTTACTAATGGGCTGTACTAAGAGTTTCTATTCAATTGGACTTCCTTTTTCTTTGTTAATGATTATGGCTGAAAAGCTTCATCAGGGTGTAAAGAGCAGTCATTCATATGGAGGACATTCATATCTATGTTTGTTGATCTTTGATGATGTGTTTAATTTTTTTTTTAAATGGGGTGTATCTGTTTAGAGGTCATACAGACATAGTGAAGTTATATGCTGTGTTGAGAATTAATGCAGACTATTCTGATGCTATTCACACTAATTGTACTGTTGACAGTTTTTTTATTATGTTATGTTTTGTTATGTTTTCCCTCTGGACTATTGCAGGCTTTGTCAGTGTAAATTTTGGTTATGTACATAATTCTGCCTATTTTAAAGACATTTCACTCATTACTTTAAAAACCTAAACTTTTTAAGTGATGTAAAAATACCTGGGTTTTCTAAGTATAATTGCAGGAGTTTTATTAAAAGCATTTTAATAATCTCCAGTTTTGCCTGTTAGCAAGGTCCTTTTTATCCTAAGAAACAAAAAGTGAAAGACAAGCAAATGGTTTGAGATTATATGGATAATTAAGTTAATGGTCCTGAAATAGAACCCGAGGAATCAAAAATGTGGTAGAGGAGCATCAAGATGGTTTTCTAAATGCTGAAGGGTTTGGATAGGACATGCAGCAGAGTGACTGAGGGAATCACAGCCTCAGGGGTTCACTCTCTGTCTTAAGCCAAAGCTGAAAGTACAGCAAGGAGAGCCCCCACCGTGCCTGTTGTGTGCAGCCCTCTGATCACAAAGGTAGTGCAGGTCATTGGCCTCAGAAAGGACCTGTATTGGAAGTATTGAGTAGATTCAAGTTCTGAAATTCTGTCCCTGGTGAGGAAGCTGCTTCTTTGTCCTCAGCTCCCAGGTTTCTTGCTGGGCTTTTGATGCTCTTTTTGCAGGGGTTTAGCAGAAGTTGCCATTCATGGGGGCTGAGTGCTTGAGTTCGAGGCTTGGCAATAAGCCACAGGACACCCCGAGTGGTGTCACTCAGAGAACTCCTCCATCTTTTGAAGTTATGAAAGCAGAAATGGGGTCCTTTGGAAAAGGCACCTGAATGGAGTAGGTGCCCTGGCAGAAGTTACTTGGTAGAGGAAAACAAAGCCCAGAGCACAGGGAATGTGGTGCATTAACATCACCACGCACTAGAGGGCCCAGCCTGCATATAACCATTTCCCTAGAAGGAAAATGGGAGTAGACTGAAGGAACTTCTGTGAAATTTCAGTGATATTAGGAGGAGAAAGAGCTGTCTGAAGCCAACAGGGCTCAAAACAGGACTGAGTGTGGAGAAAGGTGATAGAGTGACAAATGCATTCAACCTGAAAATGTAATCAGACAAGCATGTTCCCCTGCTGAAGAAGGGATTTAGCAACTTTGAACTCAAAATCATGTGATTTTCCTCCCTCCTCCTGGCTAGATTAAAAAGGGGAGTGATGTTTTTAATATTATATTGTGCTTAACAAGCCATTGCGTGCTGTGTCAAGTTCATTTTCCCTATCTGCTCTGGCTAAAACCCATTGCTATCTGTAGTCTAGCCTGAAGGTGACAAGAGATTTGAATCATTGTAATTAGGCACTCATCATGCTGCAAAAAGATACAACTATCTTGATGAATCAGTATGAAAAAAATAAAAAGCTGTGGGTTTTTTTTTTTCTTTAACTGCACTTGGTGCCTGGAAATGTGAGAGCAGGAATGAGCTCAGCAAGAACTGAGGCAGCTTCCTCAGCATGACAACTATTGTCCTGTTCTCTGTGCAGGAAAAATTGAGTGGCTTTTGCCCCTCCAAGTCCTGTTGACACCTTCAAGTGTTCTTGGACCTCTCCCAGGTTTTACTTGACAAATATTTTCATGTGTGCCACTTCTTTCTGATTCTGGAAAATACACAGAAAGAATTCACTTTCTGCACTTAAGCAAGAGCTGTGAAATGAGGTATTGTTTGCCTTTTAGGATTGTTGCTCCAGGGCACACTTTTGCTGTGAAGTATAAGTGATGAAAAAGTGGATCTGCCCAGGTTTGTGGTTGGATATGGCAGAAATAGGGTATAAGGAGCTTTATCCCTCTGGGGAAAGGCATATCCATGCACACCAAAAAGTAGGTTTTGTGACACTTATTACAGCTTTGTATTAATAATCAAATTTTGTTCTAATTTTTGCCTATGTTTTAGAAAAGGTGCAGAAAAAAATCCTGAAATAGATATGGCTTTCACCAGGTAGAAATCCATTGCTATTTTCACCTTTTCTTTCTGGGGACAATGAGTTACCCTTCATTCTTTTTATCTGAAGATACTTTATCTTATCACTCATCCATGCATCTTTCCTCAAAGCCTGGATAACATTCCTTTTTTATTATTAAGATGTTGCATTGTTTGAAAATGAATCAGGGAATGGCATTTATTGCCCAGTAGCATGCCTTATGAACAGTGGAGTTTTGTCATAATCTCAGAGTGTCTAAATTCAGGGTTCTAATGCCAATTTATAGGTGCTCTAGTTTTCAAAAGTGAAATGTGACTATGGATTTACGTACTTATTTCAGTAGTGGCAGCTGAAATGGGATAACATACTTTGGGAGGAGCAGGGAGCAAGCAGAATGTTGCTCACCCTACATGACTACCTTGTAATAGATCTTTCAGAGCTTTGAAGAGTGGGTGTTTTTAATGACTATGTTGTATCATTTAATGGATAATTTTAAAAAGTTACACACTTTTGCAAGTTAGTGTTAAAGCTAAACAGATTTGGAATGTGCCAAAAATAGATTTCAAGCTGGGGTTTATAAAAATTTACTCTTCTGGAGTGAGCAAATACTAATTCTGTTGGTCATGAAAACTGTGTCTTTGTCTCTATTGAGATTATGGTTTAAATCAGTAAATATGAAGCACTAAAATATTATATATATATATATATATATATATGTGTGTATATATATATATACATACATACATATAGATATATACTAGAATTAATTTGGCTTTGCAACTTTAGGTATTTAACAAGAAATGTACCTGAGAGTTTTCCTTTCTTCCAATGATGAACTAAAGACCTAGCTCAAAGTAGCAGCCCTAATTTGCAGATAGATAACGGATGCATTTATATCCAGAACACTGTTATTTCCCTTCTTGGTTTTTTTATCATCACCTGACTTATATAAGTAAAATCTGCGGAATAAGTTTTTTTTGTTTTTTTTATTGTCCCCTGAAGGGACAAGTTCACATAGTCTACCTTCCAGTTCACACATTCACTGCCTTTCATCCTGCATTCATTTTTGGGGCATGCATTAAGTTGGCTGACTTAATGCATTTGGTGGATAAGGCAGAGATCTTAAAAGCTTCAAAAGTGAATTTGTTTTTTTAAAATTCAAGGAAATGCAAATTGGTGTTCCCTTCCCTAGACTGCTCAAGAGAAGACTTTGACCTGAGCTCAAGGATTTTTCTCAGTTTGGCCTTTGGTATCATTGATTAACTATGGAGGTCCTGATGGCTGAGAGGGCTCCAGAAGCCATGGTGGGCTGCTTTATGCTTGGCTGGCACCAGAGTTGCATGTAGTGGCAGAGGAGAGGAAGCAGAAGGGAAATGAAGGGCATGGCTACAAACAAGTGAATGAGCTGAATATAATGTAGATGGAATTTGGGAAACTTGAGGGAAAAGTGAGGAACGTAACATGGAGGTTTGGGAATATGAAGTTGAGCTTGAACATCACCAATGCATAGAAAATCAGACAAGTTGCAGTATCCTTCACTGTTTTGTCTGTCCTTTGGATTACAACCTGTGTGTGTTGCGGCATAAAAGAACACTGAAAATAAATTTTTAAGTGTGTAATTCTTGTTGCCATTTTGTTTTCAAAACTCACTTATTCATCATGGGCGATGTTTCCTTTGTTTTCTGCTGACAGAAGAATGCCTCCTTGTTCTTACATGCTGATATATGGCTTCGTTTGAGGGAGATTGTTGGTGTTGCCTTTAGCACAAATGATGTATGCATTTGCATTTCTGGAACACTTTCAGAGTTCCCCATTTGCTTTTATCTCCTTTACAGAACGAGCAACTCTTTTCTGGTTTATCTTTTCTGAAGATCAGCATAGATTGTTGATTACAGGGTACAATAAATTAACTTGTCAACTTTTGCCACATTTCATGTTTAGGTTATATATCTGAATATTGAAGATTTATAGAAACCTTTAAAAATTAATCTGAAATGTAAACGCTTGAGAACAAAAGGTTTTTTTTTTTAAACTGGATTTTATTTCTAAAAGAGTGCTGCATAAAATTGCATATCTCTATCTAGAACAAGCTTTTTAATTTTAGTTGCTAAAGGGGTTTTAGAGTGATTTATTAGACACCTGACTGCAAAACTAAAATGTATTGTTGTAATCCTATTGTTGTCTTTATTTGCCTAAACCAGAAAAACAGGGAATTTGAAAATACAGTGTTCATTAGAGTAAAAAATACAGGGTTTTTTATCATGTTTTGTTCTTCAGTTTGCTTTTAAAGGAATTTGTTTTCTTACTGTATTTTAAAATAGGCTTGAAAACCTTCACTGTAGTCATAATGTAATTCTTCGTTATTTTTTTATCTGAAATTACTGCATGGGTGGGAGAAATTTGTAAATTTTACTTTTTCAGTAGTCTGATGAATGGCTTATTCACTTGTGGGCAGCATATTTTGTTTTCCAGTTGCAATATATAGAAACAGTTTAGTTCTTGCCTCTCTATTCCATTTTGGCCTTCTAATCAGAACTAACACTTTGAATGCATTGGTGTTTCAAGCTGGAAATATTATTCAAACTGAGCCTTTTTATCCACAAGTTGTTTGGAGTGAATTCTTGAATTCCACAAGAAGAGAACTAGGCTAACTACTTTTAGCAGACAAATGTTTGTTTTTCATAAAGAATAAACCATTTCTGGTCTAGCCACCCATTTCCTTTTTTTTTTTTTCAAATGTCTTGGTCTCAGAGGAAAATCCATGGAAATTTCTTTCATGGTTTCAGAGGATCATAAAGCGATTTAAAAAAAAGAAAAACAAGCCACAAGCAAAGGGCATTTAATTCCCGGTTCCTTTTTTTTTCTGTGTCAGTTTGTTACATGTGGAATTTCAGTTGTATCCTTTCAGATTTGAAAAGCTCCCAAAGTAATTTTTCTTCTTGAATTCTGTTAAGCAGTAAAAGACCCTGAATTCTACAAAAAAATCAACCTTTTAACAACTTTCTGAGAGGAAAGGTAAGGGTTCTTCACCTTGTCTCCCCCTGCCCCACTACCTTCTCCTGAACAGGACCTTCCTTTAGCCCTTGGGCAGTTTTCTCCCCATTCCTTTACCATATAAACTTGATTACATGTCTCTGAATACAATTTAAGGGATTCCTGGGCAAGGGGCAAGTCAGACCTGAAACAGGAAAAGCCTTTTTACTCCCTAGAAATGAATTTGAATGTTTACCTATTTACTCAAGGTAATATTTGTCTTTTAAAAGCAGCACCTAACTTTTTCTTTTTGTAGTCTTTCCATTTCTTTTGAAATGTTCATTTCTAAATACCTCATAAGTTTCCTTGCCTGTTGAAATTTCAAGAACTCTGCTAACTGTGTTTTCTTTGTCAGTGGTGTTTCCCTATAGCTATTTTTGCTTAGAATTTGTCTTGATTTCAGACCTGTTTTTCAGAGCTCAGTTATTGTTTTTTTACTATGGATAAGATTGACAGTCAGAGATTCTTTACCATAATTATTGCTTGAATTGTCCTGTAAGTTGGAGTTTTCTGTGTTTTGGCAGGGCGGGGATGTGTGTTAGTACCTCTTTTGCCTGTTCGTTGGGTTTGATGTATGAGAAACTAGCAAAGACCAGAGTTTATTGTGGTGGTGTTACTAATGCAAGCTGAGAAATCAGCCTGTCTTGTTTTGTGACTGTGGCTTTCAAGGCTTTTAAGTGTTTTTAAGGGCAATTTTGTGTTGCAAAGAAGAAAAAATAGCAATTCCCTTGTAGTGAACACTGGGATCTCTCCTCTCTGTTTGCACTGGCCATGAGTTACCACATGCACGGCTTTGGGAGATTGGGAATTACCAGCAAAATCCCAGCAATGGCTGCTGTGGAAGAGCACATATACATGGGAACATTGTAATGCATTTAAGAATTATTTCCTTTTAATCCATAGCAAAAGTCACAAGTTTCATAAGTTTCATCACTTCCCTGAAGTAATGGTGGTTGTCTTTTTTTTTCTTTTTTAAACTGGTGTGTGGTAACTCAGGTTGAGCAAAAACCTTGGCCTGGAGCAGAAGAAAATTGCGAAGTCCTTTACACTATGATAGATTTTTTCTTTCTATTTCTTAAAGTATAAATTCTAAATACTCTTGTCTGCTTAGGATTATCTTGATAACAAATAAGCTGTACAGTTCTTGGGCATCTTTTTTTCAATGCTCTTTTCTTGTACCTCACTTGATTTATGCAGCCCCTCTGTCACTCCAGTGAGAGAATGACCATAATTATTTTAGCAAAGTTTCTAAACTTGTTAAGGGTAGACTCTACTATGCTCAAGGTAAGAGCCACCATTTATTATGAGTCCCTCATTTGGAACATCCTCTTCTGGACATTGCTGATGAAGTACATTCCTAATTCTTTAATATCATGAGCCACCAAGGCAGTCTTTGTTCTCCCAGCATTACCACGTGAGAAGCCTTCTCAAATATTGTGCTATGCCTCTTCCAAAAAAGTGGAATTTTGGAGGGCTTTCCCCACTTTCTATCTGCCTTCACAATATTTTCTCCCTCTTTCTATGTATGATTAGTGAGACAAAGGAAGATTTAACCCTTATGCAGAGGTAGTCAGTTTGACTGGAAGTGAGAAGTGACTTTTGCATTTACAGTGTGTATTTAGTGGCTTGGGATGACATCCTGGAAGTTTTCCATCTCAGCATGTTTGCTGGCATATGTACTGAGTTTGCTTAAAAAAATGGTAATAAAATAAATCTTCCTTAATTTTAGAAGTCTTTTCACTTCAGGTAAGTTTTGGTGACACCTGTATTTTTTCTCTTGTTTTGTCAACAAGTGTTAATATCAATGTCATTAATATCAAGGCTTACTGGATATTGATTCTATTGGAATAAATTTTAAAGTTATCTTTGTGTTGGGAATAATTTCTATTTAAATTGCATAAAAGTCAGTCTTTGTTGTAACTTAGAGACAGGAAAAATATATTGAGAAGGCTTTGAATAGACTTTCTGATGCAGGGCCAGCTATGTCAGTTTGTGATTAGGTGAAGTGCCATAGATTTATTAATGTGACTGGTAAGAGGAATATTGTTATGGCAATATTGAATTTAAACTTTTATCTCTTTGTTCTCATTGGGCAAAAATTCTTTTAGCAGATTTGAGAATGGGAATTTCACCCCACGATTTTGTTTTCTATAAATATAAAAGCATGCAGGTGTTTACAGGCAAGCAAATGGGTCTCCATATAAAATGTGGGGTTATGAGAGATATAAGAACTGCATAGTATGAACAGGCACTTTGAGGCTTAAACTGCAACCAAGCAAAAATGTGCAGCCTTCCCCTTTTGTCTATAATAGGGTCGACATTGGGAACCATGATCCCTTTGATCTTTACATAAAACAGATGAAAATGCATAAATTGCGTCTAATCAGAGATGAATTAAAGGAAAATAGCCTCCCGGAGGACAAAGCACCCCAGGCACCCATCAACAGCCTTACCAAATGACAGACCTGGAGGAGACTTCAAAGCTGCAAACACAACTGCCAGTGAAATCCACCAAGAATCAAGATGCCATTAAAAAAAAAAAAATTAAAAAATTCACAGTTTATAAGTGCCCGGAACTCTCTCTTTAAGAGGAAGTGGCAGAAACACACTACATGGACTTGCTTTTTAAGCCACTAAATTTTCTTTTTCTTTTAGGAGACTTGATAAAGGCAATACTTGCTTGTTTAATTTAGTCCAAAAATGTGCTCAGACATGACAAACATTGGTAATTTTAGTGTCAGGTAGGGTTTATTCTATTTGAGTGGCATATTGTTTCGGAGCTGAAGTATATGTTTTAGTGGAAGCAGATCAGACCTTTATTGTAATTGCTTCCTTGGTTCTCATCTTTATTTGTCCCTGTGAACACAAGCGTGGTTAGCATTCCTCAAATTGCAGAAGAAGAAGGAAATGTAAATATCAGGTTTGGTTTTGGAAGGGAGGGAAGGAAGATTTGAAGCAATAATTTTATTATGAGCATTTTCTCTCTGTGGAACAAGGAATAACTTCATCCCAAGTCAAATCAGAATTCAGATCTTTCTCTAGCTCAGGTAACTCATTTAAATACTATTTATATATTAATATCAGTAATGTTCAATATAAGAAATAGGCTTGAATAAGGAATAGTAATTGCTGGTTTGTTTCTAGAGAGGTAACCCAAACATAAAATTTCACATTTTTGTTAGCATTCTGTTTATGAGAAGATATCAAAACTTAAAGTTTTTAAAGACAGAGACTAACCACAATTTTATGGAGTACAAAAATTCCACTTTTGATAAAGACTGATGTAGTCCCTACAATATAAATATTGTTCTAGGAAGGATTTTACCTGCTACCAATTGTATACTTTGCTTATTCATTGTGTACAGCATAACATCTATATCCAAGCCCACATAAATTTGAGAGTCATTTAGTGACATAAAAAGAACAAATGGCATTTCCAATATGTAACTGACAATGAAATTGTTCAGTAGGCTGAATTACTTGCTATAGGTGAGATCAGAGAGGTTGCCTGATTCATTTTGTAGGAACTTATTTTCAGTTGCTTCTGACCTTAATTGCTATAACTGAAGTATGTTATGTCTACAACTCTTGATCTTTGGAAGTAAAAAGATTGTGCCAGTCTGTTTCAGGATGAAGCTAGGAGAAATTGCCAAGTGCTTTCTTTCTCTTAACATTTTTAAAGGTTTTCCCCCTTCCTGAAGACACTGATATCTCTGTTCCTTGGAGCAGACATTTTAAATAGCTTTTGAAAAATTGGACTTTGTCTGTGGCTTGTGAGACCTTCACCATTTAGCTGTCCAAAGCTTGCATCTTCAGAGAATGCACTTGTCTCACTGTACTTGTCTCACTTTTGGGCCTCTGGCCCACCTGCACGTGAATGAGCAGAAATTGACTCCTGGCACAGCAGACATAGCTGGACTTTCTTCAGGAAGACTGATCCTGACTGATCCTATCAATAGCTGCACTGAAATGGCAGGAGACTGTAAGGCAGAGCATGAAGTCTGCCTTGTTCTGTCAGGTGGGATGAGAGCTACAAAGAGAAGAAAGTGAAGTCTGAAAATGAAGAAAAGAAAAATGTCTTGAATAAAACTTGATGGCCTGTACAAGTGCAGAGCAAGAGCCTCTGATTCTGGACTTCTTCCCAGCATGAATAAAGAGGTTTTGTGCCACAGCTTATACAGAAAACTGTCCCCTTTACCTTAGTTTTTGCTGTTTCTGCCTAACAGCAAAGCCTCCTCTTATATTGAGTCATACTGCATTGATTAATCAGCATATAAAGCCTGAAAACAAACTCAATTATTCTTTCCTTTCATGAGTCCCTGGAAGATTTTTGCACATAATATGCTTCAGCACTGCTGTTTGTTTTTCCTGTCTTAAACTTTTTATTATTTTGGATCCTTTGAACTAGACAGGGCCTTATGTTGTTGGGACTCCCATCTGTGTCATAGCTTGGCAAAGAGAAATCTCAGTTCACCCTGAGTGAAAGTGGGTGTTGGAACACAGCAATAGTGTTTGCCTTCTATAGGATATCAAGTGGCACGGCTACAAATTGCTACTGCAAGGCAGCACAACAGTTTAACAGGCTTTTTTGTTTTTCAAGAAGGAACTCATTGTCTTAAATCCCCTTTCTGAATGCAAAGGAATTTTTACTATTTCTTTCATCTTTGCTTTGTAAATCTACATGGAAAGGAGGGATCATGTGTGACCACCTGCATTAGGCAATCAGCGTGATGGATTCATCAAACTCTCAGCAATATCATTAGGCTCCCCTTAAGGTGGATTGTGTGTGTTAATCAGTCAGTGGGTGCCAAATGCTGCTACTTTTAAACTGGCCTTACTGGGACATAAAGTGCCTCAGGGATGTGATGCACAATCTGGGGCAATTTACCTTGGGATGATTGTTGTGGTTCTTGTGCTGCCTCTGCTTTGGGAACAATTCAGTTGCTTAGGTAGCAGGTCCACAGGGTATAGTTGGCAAATGGAGAAAAACTGAAATTGGTGCAAGTGCACCATGGGCACTGAGCTGCACCTTGCATCAGTGCAGGACTGTGAAATGCCAATTTCACAAGCTACTTAACCATTCTGCAACAGTGTGAGAACCCCTTTGTTGCCAAGGAAAAGAGAATTAGGGGTACAAATGATATTGAGCTATTGCATTTGTGAGGTGATAATCTGCCCTGCTCAAGAACTGGCACACTGAACTAGAGCAATTGTATCCTTTAGCCTTTCCCTCAATCTTTCAGCATTCACACTCAAAAGCAGTATAGACAAGGAATAAACTATTTAAGGCCTTAAGTACTGCAATGCTTGGCTCTACAGAGAAGTCTGGTTCACGTTCTAGATACCCCCTCTAGAAACAAAGGTATTTTTAAAGGAATTTATGTACAGGATTTCTCTACCTGCACAGAAATCAGGGTTTTTGCAACTGGGATATAAAGGACCCAAATAAAGAATTCTCAAAAACTTTTAAACTTCTTCAGATCTAATAACTTTGTTTATGTTGAACAGGAGCCATGGCTCTGATGTGCATGCAAATGCAATTGCGTTTTGCATGCAGTCAATGGCAGTTCTCTCTGATTATGATAATTTGATCAAGAGTATGTATTCATTTTTCTGCTATTCCATATTTACTTTAGTAATTGGGTAGTGGTAGTCTAATGTAAAAGGCCTTCTTGCTGGCAGGGATGGGATGTGTAGTGATTGCAATGCTTCTGGGTTTCATTGTAGAAGCCTGGTCTTTAACAGCTTTTAGTATATCTGCTTGTCAAAATACCATTCTTCTTCTTTTTCTTCATCATTGTCTTTGTCATCATCATCAACTTGGTTTGCAGTTTGTCACCTTTATGGCCTTTCAGTCCACAGAGATGGAGTTATCGTGTGGCCTTGTGTTAATTTGTGCCTAAATTTGCCTTTTGATTTTCATCTGACACAGTATGCCTCATTTTTCAGGGCTGTGACCAAGCAATGCAGTGAATTTAAATTTTCAGATTCCCTAAAATCCCATTTTATTCAGAAAGGACAAAGATGTTTGTCGGAGTCTTCCGTTTGTTCACTCCTTTGTCTCCAGCAGATGAACAGATATCTACAACTGTTGATAACCATGACCACTGATAACCATTGCTCTGTCCCCAGCCTTTTCTTCAGAGAGAGAAAAAAAAAACTAGAAAAGGCTGCTGTTTACCTGCCTATAACTCAGTGCAAGATATCTGGGGCATGCTGAGGTGCTGCTGCTGATTTGGCCTCCCAGAGGAGCTGGCAGAGGGAAGGTTGTTTCCCCTCCTGAGCATATGGAGAATAGAAGAGCAAAGCCTGCAAGCGTGGCTTGGTCTGTGAGGAACATGTTACTGGGAGGTGCCTCTCATTCTTCCAGCCTCTGCTGCTTATAAAAACAAATTGAATCATCCTAGATTATGGCCTGGTATATTAATGTAAACTCTGGTTGGGGTTACTTTTAATATGGCAGGCTTGTGTTTGTTCAGCAACTCTTACTCAACATCTGTGGTATCGGAGTGCAGGGGGCTGAAGAGTGGGGAAAAGGAGTGAGTACAGATGTTTCAGGGTAGATAATTGGTAGAAGATAGACTTGCTTGGTCACACTGTCCACTCAGCTTCTACTGTTATGCTGTGGAGAAACAGGACTTTTCCAGGCACATTCTGAGGTATCCTCTCCTTGTGGAGCTGTTGTGCCCCACTGACTCCAGCTGAAAAAGCCTTGCCCATATCAGAGGTTCTCATTATATCTCTCCTGAGAATGCAGTTTTAAGAGTCATCTTTTTGGCAGTCCTGCCAGCTGACATAGCTCTCGTTCTGCCCTTGCATCACTAGCATAATTGCACTGGCAAACTGCTTGTAGGGTTGCTTGGTGCACTGGTTCATGGAATTGAACTGGTTTTAAATTGAACATTTTCCTTTGCATGCCTTATAAGCAGTTGTACCAGCATAGCTAAAGGAAAATCAGCAGCTTTGGCTTTTTTTAAAGAGGTCTGTTGTCAGGACCTTTGCAGTCATGGAGCTCCTTCAAAGATATAATGCTAAGAATTTTTGGCAAAAGGTGTGCAGAAGCCTGCACAAGAAGGTTTTAGAAAACTGGTGTTTCCATGATATTGGTGACTCAAGGGGGATGTGTGACCATTACATCAGCAGCCTCAAATACTGTGCAATGGAATCCCTTGTAAATATCTGAGGATATATGTAGGTATTTTTTGACAAAATTTACCTTTATAAATTCTGCCTTTACTTATATTGAGCAAATGTGTCTTGAGTATAGCCAGTAATTTAGATACAGCTGGAGTTTTTCATTGTTGTTGGTGGTGGTTGGTTAGGTTTTTTTACCACCAATGAATTACATTAAGATGAAGAAGAAAATAGCAGGTGGGAGAGTAGAATAAGGAGAAGGACTGCACCTGAAGCAAGGGTTAGGTTTTTAAGGAGGAGCATATGAGATACAGGAGAACCATTAACAGTTTAGATTGTGAAAAGCTGATTATTCTGAATCCCAGAATCTAGTGTACATTGGACTAGGTCTTGGAATGCTTTTATTGGAAATGAGGAGCCTGAAGAGCATGGAGAGCAATGCCTTTAAGAGGGGGCTCAAAGAATTAGGTACTGCCAAATCAGCATTGAGAAGAGGGACACTGGAGCACCTTAAGTAGAAATGGAACTTTTGTGGACGTTATTTACTAAAACTGATTACTTTTACTGAGCAATTGTGAAGAACATGGTTGTTTTCCCCAAGAAAAGGTCACAGATTATTTTTTTTTAAGATCTAGCACCAGGTGTAGTAGTGAGTGAGTTTCAAAGATAAAGATTAACGCTGTAAAATGTAAGCAACCGAACCATTTTTTGGTACAAAATTACCTCACTTTCCACTTCCAAAAAAGAAAAGTCAGCTTGGTGAGGACTTACTCGTGTTTCAGCTCACGCAGATGAAGATTTGCAAAGTTATTCACAACTTTAAGTAGAGTTGTAAGATTAGTAAGGTGGTATGCCACTTCTAAATGGCAAGGCTGCCACCCTGCCCATAACAATAAAAGGTTGGGCTCTGGATGACACGTTTTACTAATACTATAATGTATGCCTTTAATCTTTTAAGTAAACTTTTTTTTTTTCAGACTTACATTTTTGAATTATCCATTTCTTGGATAATGGTTTAAGATACATATATGTGATTTCTATTTAACCAAGCAGGTAAATCCTGCTTTAGGGACAATTTAATTGACCCCAAAATAGCTCATCCATCAGGATCTAAGCATTTCTTTTATATGAAAAACAACCAGGGACTAAATTAAAAATGTGCTCACAGAGGTTTTATTGTAGGTAATTTTGGGTATGAATGACACAAATTTAAACCAGCAGAAAATGGGATAAGTCTCATTTGAAAGAAATAGTTATATTGTATAATATATTTATGTATGACAAAATAATAAATTAAATTTTTAATTACCATATTTGATATAATTGTATTGAAATAAGTTTATTTTTCATCCACTATGAGGGAAAGGCATGAAGTTGAGGTCAGCACAAGCATTGGAAATTGGTGTTTGAAACACAAGATGGTGCCATTGTGTAAAGTTGTGCTTCTGTGGAGTTTCTGAAGGCAGTGAAGGTGAAAATGGTGTTTAAAAACTTGAGAGAAACGTGTGCAGAGAAGTTAGCAGTTTTAAATGAAAGATTTGTAGCACAGGATGAAGGTGAGTGTGCCTGCAGTTCTGGTTTTGTGATACGCAGAAGGAAAAGGGATCTCTCAGGAAAGAGCTGTGTGATAAATTGATGTTTTATTTTGACTTTAAGTCTGCTTGCAAGTATTCCTTTTTTGGTTTCAAAGGGGGAGAGAGAACTTAACTCACAGTGTGAATCTAGGAACCATCTCCTAGCAGCTTTATATTGTGAATATATCAAAACAAGCTTCCCTTGTGTTACTTCAAATACACCCTAAAATGCCTTAGGATTAAAGCAATCATCTGTAATACAATATCTGTGGCTCATCGTTGATTGGCTCAAAACATGAAATACAGCTTTTTTTCTTGGAACAGTCAGTGTGTTTCCTTCATTGTCTGCTTTACTAAAATTCTGCATTCCTTGTCTAATCCTGAGATATTAAAATAATTAAGTGGGATAGTCACAGTTTCACTAATGAAGCATAATTGAGCTTTGGAATACTTTGATATTAAAATTAAAAAGAAAACATAAAAATGGATTTGCTGAGCATGTGCACATTATTCCTATATATTGCTCCCTGGTTTGGGCAGTTACTGGGGAGCTGGCTTCCCTAAGGACATTTGGGCTGTCCTGCTAACAGTTTTTGAGCCTGCAAATCTTTATCACAAAATGTGTGCAACTCTGCTTATTGCATCTGTGAGAAGAGTTAGGTCTAACCAAAGTAATCATTATAACTTTAAACATTGATTGCATCAATGTCTAATTCTTTTAGGTAAAGTGGTCTAAAGAAAATCAAAGTTTTGCAATAGCCATTCAGATCTAGCTGCTATATGTAAATAATACATTTTAATTAACTTGTTGGAAGAAATGTGTTTGACTTTATTCAGCAAATGCCATAGAATGATTGTTCCTATTGAGTCAGATAAAATATTATTTAATGTGCTTTGTTTCTTAAATATATCAGGTCCTAATAACAATTTATGTGACCTAGAAAACACCAAAGACTTGGCATCAATTTTCAAATTACTTCTTTCTTTCAGACCAAGAATCCTGTACTGTAATAATGTCTTACACACAGGGTGGCTTATTATAGATGTTGCATGCACTTTAACTGCTGTGCAAAGCACCTCTCCCATGTAATTACACAAACATATTCTTAATTAATATGACTTGTGTTAGCGTGATCGAGCAATGGAATAATTTTTTGGTGTGTGTTTTGCAATCCTGAATGAAGGCTGACAGATGAGGAAAGTAGTTCTCAATATCACATATCTCATGAAGAAATCCTTGGAAAGGACAAAGGCCAGGACAGCTGTGAGACTTCACAGTAATGAACTACCTTTAAAAGTCCTCAGACATATATTGATGCAGGAATTGCGGTATCCAGGCTCTTCCTGATACTGAAGGATCTATAGAGAAAGGTGTTGTCAGATATGAAGAGCACTTGGGGGAACCGGAATAGTTTGTTTGCTCCATGTGGAGCAACTTGCCTCTGTCAAAGTGAAATGCCTCTCTATAACTTCAGCATACTGGAGTGATGTATTTTGTGTTCCCTGCTTTTGTAATTTAACCACGGGTTATCCTGGAGGTAGGGCCTATCGTGCAATGTTGTGTTACTCAGTACCATGCTGTGGATCAGTTGCTTTTTTTAGCGTGTTTACACAATTCTTCATATGTCAATGCCTGTTTTCATATGTCAATGCCTGTAATAGTTGCAGAAATTTTGATATTGGGAATGAAGCTAGAAAATTTATGGTTCATCTTCCCCTGTCCATTAATTTTGCCATTCCATTTTGAACTGCTGTAAGGCAGCACAGAGCATATGTCATAGATCATGATAATCATTAATGGAAATTAGATTGCACGTTTAGTCTTGTAGAGAGATGTTTTTGGGTCTGTGATTTCATATAACTTTTGAAGTTATGGCCATACAGCTACTGAAGAAGTGGGAGCAAGTAGATGAAGAGAATAGCTCCTTCCCCAGGATATTTATCAGAAGCTGCTTTGTTTGGTGGAGCGCTGCTTTAGGGATAGATCAGCTGGTTGCAGCTGGTACATGAAGAAGCAGTGTAATGATGCACAACTGGGATGAGCAGTGGTGGAAGCAAAAATTCAGTGTAACATGACTGACCATCTCTGAACTTACTCCAGTGAGTTGGGTAGACAGGGGAGCTCCTGGCAGTGCCAACAGGCATTTTGCCATTTCCATCTGAAGGCTCCCTTAGTTGCAAACTAGTTGAATGTTGGGAAACAGCTCTTGGGACTGCTGTGGAAATTTCTGATGCTTTTAGGGAGGAGGCTCCTGTGAAATGCAGCAGCAGTGGGGATGTTTTATAGATAGAGTGCTCAACACATTTAAATGATGTTGGGTAAGCAAAAATGTCTATCCTCTCTCCCCTTCTCCCATTACCCTATGCAAAAAATCTTGATGGGAAAAAGTATTTTATAGGATGCCATGAGCAGAAATATACTTAAGGCCTCCAGCTGATGCTGCCCATGGGATCAGATCAGAGGAGAAGAGATGTCAGCAATTTAGTCGCTATGGATAAACCTGTGCAAGGTGTCTTGACACTGCAGTATGTCTTGAGCAGGAGATGCTAAAGACTTGTGTTCCAAAAACCACTGGACAAAAAAATTGAGATAACACTGCTGCTCTTTACCAGGATGGCACCCCTCTGTGGCGATGCAGTGATGGAAAGGGAGCACCGACTGTGCACCACTGGGAAAGAAACACTGGACGTAGCAGTATGCATGCCAAAGTCTGTGCCTTTTGTTTTCTCATGAGCTGAGGGTATGAAAAAGATGTGGCTCCTGTAGTTTCTGTGTTTCTCATAGTACTGGAAGGATGCATTCCTGGTTGTCTTTAAAGAGAGGTTTCAGCAGGTCTGCTTAGTCTTGTAGTCTGCACAGGTACGGATGCAAGACCTGCTCAGATGTGAACTAGTGCAGTGAGTGACAGGCTGCCTGAAGGGTAGGTAGGAACATGTCTGTAAACCAGAAAACCAACAAACATACCCTATAAAATTATTCCTTTTTATTTACAGTGACATAAAACACCAAAAATTTAGCTCAATTAAAGTATGAGGACATCACTTCAGGGAGGTCAGCTTAAGTGCCCTATCTATTTGAATGTCTTTTTTTAGACAAACCCTGTGTTCTGGTGATTGCCCTTCCTCATAGATGTATGGCTTCACTAGAGCCATACTCATTTGGCTGAGTTTTCCCATGACTGCTCAATAACAGTACAGAGAGAAACCCACAGAGAATTAATCCAGTCATGGTTGTGCTAATTTCCAAAGAAGCAACTGAAAATAAGGGGAGTTTGTAATAAATGCAATATAAAACCTGTTTACATGACTGATTCTTCTCCCACTCGCACCAGTCTGACCTTACCTCATTCCAGATTTCTCAGTTCTAACTGAAAGCATTTTTGTGAAGAATGCTACCAGGAAAATTCCCTTTTTTATCTTGGCTATAAAAGACTTGTATGAAAGACCTTTCAATGGAAAGGAGGAATCTGTCTAAATGTGTTGCTATTGAAAGAGGATTGGTTTATGGTCGCATAGTTTGATATTCTTAGGAGGACGATACATTTAATCTTTGATCTAGAAATGGTTTCAAGAGTCTGCTCGTAAGCTAAAAGAATTTTTATCTAAATGTGCCATCTTCAGCTCCAGGTATAACCAGAAGAATTATACTTGTTTCTGAATGAGTTTTCTCAAATACGGTTTCACCGGATAATTTCAGGGGGTTTCCTCTTTCTTCATTTAGCTGGTATATTATTTTCACACAAAACAATTTGTACAGGTTCCATGTAAATGATTTGTTGGTTCTGTATTCAGGGAGGAAGTAGATTCTCCTCTTTGAGATTATAGTGGTAACACCAACACACTGTCACTGTTTTCAGGATAGATGCTTAAAATTGGGTATTAAACCTGATGTATTCCAGTCTGATCTCCAAGAAGAGTATTCAAAGGAAGACAAAGTAAATCGTTTATGTACGTAAAGAGTGTTACTGAAGATTTATTCCAAATTTTAGCAAGTGAATATGATTTGAAGCAGTTGTTTCGGCACTTTTTTGAAAGCTGTAGTGGAACTTGAAATTATGAGCTTAACTGGGAAGGTAAGCTTCTAAATTAATATTTTAAAAATAGAAAGAGTATATGCTTCCAAATGGGAATAGAAAAAATGATAGCAATATTCCCCTACCCTTGCTGATTTTGGTCCTAGAAGCCCTTCCCACCTTCATTATTTTCATAGTCAAGGTAACAAACATTGTTCTCCATCTTTACACAGTGCCTCAGTCACTGCTTGCAGAGACTTCTGTTGACCCAGTTGTATTTTGGCTTTTTGGTAGGTGTATAGGGTAATTTCCAATTCTTTCAGACTATTGACTTTCCTTAATTCTTATATCTTCAGAAATATAAGTATAAATACATGCTGCTCTCAATGACAGTGAATACTGTTCAATCACTGTTTGTTTAATGATAAGAAAATCCGACTCAATCTATATATTATTTCTGTAAAATATGCAATTAACTAAACTCAGCCTTTATGCAGTAAACATACACTTTGGATAATCTGTTCAATGAGAATAATGCAGACATTACACCCATCCTGATATGCGGAAGATGATCCATGGGGGGAAAAGATACATGTGTATAAGTCAATTATTTGAGAATAGAGTCCTTAATTTCTTCAGGCTCTATAAAAAGAATTTTGGCATCTGTACATATTTATTTTAGAGATATAGGGGTAAATCTTCAGCACAGAGCATGGGGAGTTAACCATGGAACATTCATTAATGTTAATGGGATTTCTATGGCTAATTCCCCACACTGAAAATTTAGCCCAAAGAGATTTGAAAAGTGATGTTGAGAAGCAAGTTGGTTGGTTGGTCTCATTACTCTCATGTTATTAACTGCTCTATCTGCCAATGGCTTTGTATGAGCACTGAGGTATTATACTTAACAGTTAATAATAAAGGGCTGTATGCTAGAGTACATATTCTAGTGTGCAGGTAAAATAATGCAGTTATATGAGTAAATTTTGGATATTTTCATTGAACAAAACCCCTGCAAAACCATAGACTAGAAGGGGAAAATACCTGTTAAGGCATATTTTTAGACAGCAGAAATTGTTTAAATTTCTAGTACAGCTTTAGCACCCAAAAGGATTTTTTATTTTCTTACATAGTATTTTACTATTGGGATGCAACTTCAGAGTTGGTCAACTTGTGCAGGGGATTGGATCCACTGACTTTCACGTTCCTTCTAGCATAAATTATTTTAAGATTTAGACTTAGTATAGCATTTTTCTTAAAGCCAGTTAATTCTTTCTTTTGTAAAAGTTAATTGAGATAAAAGGAGAAATTCAGTTTCTGTTTGTCTTTAAATTTTGAAGAATGGTTAGAACCTGGGAGAACATAAAAACGCTATTTTATATGCTAAATGGAGAATATTGTTTTAAAAGGAAATACAGGCTTCAATGAAAAAAAGTTTGTCAGATTCATGATGCTCTTTTTCTGTGTTAAGGATATGCAACAGGGACTGTAAGTGAAACGTGAACATGTGCATGTGCATACATATTTTCACATTTCCCTTTATATATTGTTGTTTTGTTTTGGTTTTGGTTTTTGTTTTTGTTTTTTTTTTTGTATCTTAGCAGTTTCCCTTGCTTTTTAGGGGAGCTATTAAGTTGCTCTTCCAGTTGTGATTCAGAGCAGTCAGGAGCCAGCCATTAGAGGGTGCTTCTGCACCAAGGAGCTCTCTTTCCTTGAAACCAAATTTACTTAACTTTAAGTATTTGTAGATTAACAAGGAATCATTTTATGTTTTCTAGAATTATCCATTTTCTTTTTTAATTTGCATTCCTTCCTGGACTACTATTCTTGGAATTCAGAGGATTAAGATGCTGATAACTAAAGGTGATTGAGAGAAGGTGGAATGATTCAAAACAGCAAAATTATTACATTTCATAATTGTTACTGTAAAAATGAAAGAAAATATACATGGACCCCATGCAAGTGAAAAATGGGCTGTCTCTTACCTAATGAATGACGGAGATGAGCATCTGTACATTATAGCACTTGCCACATTATTACTGCCTTGTTTAGAAATACATTCGTTCATTATAACTCCACTGCATATATTTGCAGCAAGAATAGTAAAATAGATGCAGTTTGCAAGTTTCTGCCATTGCTAGTAAAGATTTAAAAATAATACTCTCAGTGCAATACAGCTGGGTTTTTTTTTCTCTAGAATCATCATCATGATTCCTCATTCACTAGCAAACTTAAAAATGCTGTGTCTCTGCTGTAAGAATGTGCAGGCAGCAGAGTAGGGGACAGGATTTATAGCCGTTTGTCCTAGGAATACAAATTTAAAGCCTGCACTTCTGACCCAGGACATTGGTGCAAGGTTAGTGAAGGAGAATGGAAATAAAAAGATTTTTAAAAGAAAATTCTGCTGTTATGGAATCCGTTCCTAAGACTGATTGAATAAAAGCCATTAAAATTCAAAAGTGGAACATAGCACAAAGCATTACATCTCAGTTCTATACCCAGGAATGGTCACAAGCACTCAGCAAAGAAATCTGCCACCTGCAAGTCTTTGTTAAAGCCAGCCTGTGGAGATGGTGATTCTGAAAATACTCTTCCTGGAGAAGTTGATACATCTTTGCACTAATTTTCTGATTCAAGGTAAGGATTTCTGATATCCAACAGCATTTGAAAGCTGCCCAAATTTCCAAAGACCATCTCGACTAAAATGTTGGCACACAGCTGGAGGAACTGGCACAGAGCTTGGAAAGGAAAGGGATCAAAGCCTTCTTCAGGAGCTTCTTTAGGAGCCATATAGCCTCCTAAGCCTTAAAAAGGGTAGCCAAATGTCTCTTCAGTCACAAGTGTCCACATCTTTATTGCACCAGTATATGCTGATATGCTCATAGTAGCATATTTACACAAAGGGCTGCAGGTACTGCTGTCTCCAGTTTTACATGTAGAGCACAATATCTTTTCTAAGATTGTGAGGACCTTTCTTCTCAAAAGGCAATGTTTACATTGCAAGAACACATGGAATTAAAATGGGTAAATCTTCCTGACGTCACATTCACTAACAACTTGGGAATTTAGTATTTGCATATATATTTAAGTAATATGAATTTCAGCGTCAGTGGGTGTGCATTGTGAAGCTGACATACATTGTTGTGTAACTAATTTAATTCTAATTCTTCCAAGAGATTATGTGATACTCAATTAATGTTCCTTTTATCTGTTAAAAGGTGTACATTTTTGCTTTAGTGCCTGTACTGTCTTATTCTGACTCACATAAATTTTTTTTCAACTTGAGAGTGAAACCTAGGCAAAAGTAAAACATCTTTCTTTAGCATGGACTGAATTATTGGACAATGTGAATTACTGGATATTGGATATCCTGTTCTTTCTATACAAAATTTGGACCTTCTGAATAAATACATAGGTAAATGGAAGCATGTGAGTGCTTTGAAGGTTTTGGGCATTGAAGGTTACATTGTGTCATTTTAAAGGTAATTGTTGATAGATTTTCAAAAACATTTTTAGATGAGACTTATGAAAACAATATAAGATACTAAGGAAATTTGTAATGCAACAGTTTGTAGTGTTTGCCCCGCAAACTTCGGCCCCAATCTGATGTATTTGGCACTATCCTTGTGCAAATCAGAATAGGATTGTACCTTGGAACAAAATATTGGTGTGCACACTCCTCTCACGAGGAGCTCAGACCAGTTGACCCAGTAGTAGTTTTTCTTCTGAGCTGAATGATAACAGGATGCAATTTTAAATTAGAAACTCTGAAAATGAGCTACATGGATTTTTCTGCTGGTAGCATATTTGAGTAGCTGTTGTAAATCACTGGTTGAGTTCACAACTGGTATTTTAAAATTAGAACCAGGTAACAATGACTGATTAATTGAAAATGGAGTTTACATAATCTTATACTTTTGTAAGCTACTTACACCTTCTGGTATTATGCTTTATAATTTTAGCAGGATTGGTTCCTTCAGTAAATATTTCTTGAATTAACAAGAGCTGCTTCATATGTTTTTTCCAATAAGTACCATAAATCCATTAGTTGATGATAGGAGTAGAGCAAATAAGCATTGTAATGAAAAGAAAGGATAGATGAACAAATATACCAGATACTCTAACTGGTGACTAAAGATAGTTAGGAGGCGCATTTTTTATTTCTGTGTATTTCATCTCCTTCAAGTCTGTCCACTAAAAAACACCCTCAGTATACAGCTGAATTAGTAAGACAATAAGCCTGAAACCAGAGAACATATCACCAGTATTATCTGAAAATACAGGGGGAACCAATTCACCTTTCTCTCCATAATTTGACTGTGTTGGGAAGATGCTGCACTCTAGCTGGTTGTTTCTGAAGTATTAAGAGCTGCCTAAAAATCCATTTTACATTTTAATTTTCATTTAATACATAATACCTATGACTTCCACTACTACATAATTTTACAGAAGCTAAGATGAGCTATTGGTTCATACCAGCCAGAATTTAGAGCTCTTGCATACATGAAACTGGGGCTGGTGGTTGAAATTGCTTCTCCAACAGTATCAATATCTAGTATATCAAATAAAGCTACTGTAATGTTCTGCTATTTCAGGCAGATGAAGTTAATCATAAAGTGACACCTAACACTATTTACCCCATGGTGATGGTATTATTAGCAAGAGGAAAGTTTTCCTTGAAAGTGTTGGATGCTATCCATTATCTGTGTGATATCTTTGCAGATATTAAAACTTGATTCCTCTTTACTATAGATACTCAAATATATAGGAATGGTGCTGGAAGTTAGTAAATCTATCGCCATTATGTTGTAGGACAGCTTTGAGACCAAAACTGTTTAAAGTAGTGAGCAAAGGCAACTGCAGGAATCTGACTGACAGCTGGTGTTACTCGGCTCCCATAAGAGGTAGAATGAAGCTGATCTGAGCTTTTTGACCAATTTGGGCCTATCTTGTTTGCATTTTTAATGAGGTAGTTTTCTGAAACTCCCTGTACTTGCAGACTGATTATTTTACTGCCATGGTTTTCTCAAGAGTGGTAGAAGAGTTTATAGCTCAGTATTAAAATCTGTGTATATTTTAGTTTATATACAACCCACTGCTCAACAGTTTCATTGTAATTATGAAAATGTTTAAACAAATGCATTTTTTCTTCAAAGTTATTTTCCCTTTTGCATATCTGCATAATTAGAACACAACATAAACTATACTGTAACATTACAATCAGGAATTAATTATTGTAACATGAAATTTTCATTTTTTTTCCTAACTGCAAAGGTGAGTATGGCTTAAAATTGAAAAAAAATACAGTCCTTTTCATAGAAACTTCTTTGAAGATCATAAAGGAGTACAAAAGAAGAAAAGCTTTTTGTTTGTGTTTGCAATCAAATCTTCCTTAAAAGGAAGTCTGACACATAGGCATTGTAGGTTTTTTTAAACATTACATTGAAGAAACCAAGATACAAGTCTCACTGGATTAACTAGAATTCAAGTATAGCAGAAAAAAAAACATTTAAAAATAAATGCTCACAAACAAGAATCTCAATGAGCCTTGAAAAAGGCTATTCAAAGGTGATTTTCAAATATTATTAAAGCTTAATTTATTGCTTGCCTAATTTATTGCCTGCATCTAAACAAAATAGGTCAGCATAAAATAGCTACTGGAAATTATTTAAATGTGAAAACATTCTAAAAATGAATGCAAAAAGCAACATCTAAAGATGTTATCAATCTAAAAATAATCTGTTTGTTCTAGTAAATTTATTCAACTCATACAATATACTCAGAAATACGTTTCTATTTTTTAAAGGCAGCTTGCAAATTTGCAAGATTTATAAATAAAATCAATGTGTTTAACAATATTCTTTAGAAAATTCTTGAAGCACATACTCAGTGAACCTGCAGAATATAAAATGTTAAAGGCCAGAGCTGTACAGTTTGGCAAGAAATTAGTTGGTACAGCTCATAAACGGAAAACAAAATAGTTGTTTGTGCTGTATTTTTGAGTGCTGCTCTTTACCTGACATCTGTACAGATCTAGTTAGTTGTGCAATAGCTAAATCTGAAATACTGCATAAAAATATAGAACTCTTATTTTCTTACGTGCAAATGTATTTAAAATTCAGACTGAACTGTGGTTTAACCCATTGCTTTGGACTTAATTGTTGTTCTGATCACTGTTTATTTCACATCAACCCATGCTGCAAGGCAGCCGATGAACTAGGATGCCAATGCATAGAGGCACAGATGGAAAGAAACAGTTTACATCTGCTGTCTGCAGCACTGCTGTAGACCTACATGTTTACATCCTTCATTTTCAATAAGAACTAGTGTTCTAAGTTTAAAGACCTGCCAGTATAAACTTCCTTGCAAACAGGAATTGCAATAATGATAGAGCAGCGGAGCAAGGACTTTTCATGTGCTTGGATTATTTGTAGGCCCTTCCACCTTCTTTTTGCTTAGCTTAAAAAAAGAGAGATTTTGTTTTTTTCTCCTTTGGCTGGTGATAAGAAAACACTGCTACAAAATTTTATGACCTACTGACCTTTAGTATTGAAAAATTGGGTTATTTACAACAGCAATCGCTATCTAAAAGAATGTCGTAAAGCAGCTTGACATTTAGTACTTCTGTAATTGCCTTATGTTGTGTCAGCACTGGATATCTGTAGTTTGGATCACTTATCTACTATCTGGTTTATATAAAGGCCTTCAGGGTCTTTATCAAAATGTGTATATGAACTTTTCACTCTGCGAAGTAAAAACCCAGGTCAATTATATCTATTTTCTGTGACCTTCTTAACTTTTCACACCCACTCTGTCTGAGAGTTGTTACAGATTGTAATACTTGCCTGCAGTATCAATTGGAGAACGGTTCTTAGCTTCATTAAGGTTGTCAGAGGTGTGGCTGATACATAAACTTAAGTGTCTTCTTGACAAATGGCATTACCTCCCTCAAATTAATTCTGCTTCACCGTTGTTAATCTTATTATCTGTTCACTTAATCAATAGCTGTCTTTCGAAAGAGAGGACCAATAATGTGGATTGGAAGTGTGTTTCTGAAGGCAGAAGCCACAGCAGTGTGGCAGAATTCAGTTCCTGATCCTGTCATCTTCTACTTGAGTGATAACTCAGCAAAAACCAGGCCTTGGTTTTGACACATGAGCAATCAATTTGGTGGCAACAAGTTACCCCATCTAGATTTTCTGTAGTATTTTTGCACATGTCCTTGAACTTCAGCACCCTCTATCTGGTAGACAGAGTTTTTGGTTCAGAGCTCAGAGGACAGACTGGACAGCTGTCTAAGCCAACAATTCCCATTCTGTATAATGGCCCATGTGCCTTTTTGCCCAATTAATTGTGCAAGAAATAATTGATATCAGCTGGAGATAAAATGTTTGTTCTGTTTTACAGAACAGTTTTTAGAGCATTTACAGATTTTCAGTGTTCTTACTTTGTGTCAAATAATGTTCTTAAAGAGCTATATGTATATTTCAGAGTTAAATATGCAAAAATATTAAAGTATGAAAATTCAGTAAATAGAACTGATATTGCAAAAAAGAGGATTGTTTTCAGATTTCCAAAACAATAAAATGAACTTCACATAAAATAACTGAATGGAACTTGATACAACTTTAGAGCATATGGGAATAAATTTGCAATGTATAATTTTCATGCCAGAATTCTTGAGTTATCAGATAATGTATTTCCTTTCCATGATTATTCTGCAAGCCATATTTAGGCCTTTCTTACAATAGAAGTTTCAGTGTGTATTTTGATACAGAGTGCTCCTGTGTGTTGTTCACCCATCTGCAAAACAGTTTTCCTATTTAGATTGAGGAAGTTAGAATAATCAAAAGAATTTTCTTCATTCATGTGTTTGGCAAAAATATTCTGAATCATTAGAGTCTGAAGAGAAAAAAAGTAGCACCAGTAAATATTTGCCTCGAGATTCAGATGTATGATAATTGATCAGCTTTCTATTTGTGTTTGTTGAAAATATTCTTAATATGAATTATTACGCACTGAATAGATTTACAGAAGCATGCCTGTTGTTCTACTTCTTGAAATCAGTGGTTGGTCTTAGTGACAGGGATCTGACTTTCATTTATACTACAAAATCTACAGTTGTTTTCTCAGTGGAAAAGGGATTTAAAGGAGAAGTAAATGAATATGAGAATGAAGCCCACTGTGCTGCTGAAGATAGCCAGCATCTTGGACAGGGGGTTTCTGTGCCAGGAGCAGTAATCGTGAGAAGGGACTGGCCTAGGCTAAGAAAGAAATAACTGCAGGTGAGGGGTTGGACCTCAACAAGCATCTAAGAGAAAGGGAGGAAGAGGAAAAGGAGCCCAAGCCTGCTTGTGCAGGGGAAGGTGCAGTGGGAGCAGAGGTATCATGGAGCCAACACAATATAAGAGTGGGGACTACCAAAGCCAGCTTGCCATTACAGAATGGATTAATAGACCATTTGATTCAGATTTGTATTTGTTGATCAGGTCAGGCTTTCGCTTTGAATAGCCATGGTGGTTTTGATCTGATCAGGAGTGAGAGACCAGCATTCACTGTTGTGCTTAACCACGGTCTCACTGGAAATGAAATTCCAACCCAGGTGCAGTTTGCAAGGCACTGCAGAGTTGCAGTGATGGTACAAACATCTCAGGCTTTGCCACTGCAATGTGAAAGATGGAGACTGCAACCTCTACTTACCAGAAAATAAACTCAAGCTTGTGCAATTAAATGCATGAAACATTTAAGAATGCAGTCCCAATAGCTTATTTCCTGCATAGGTGACAGAATTACCGTCCCTGAAATCCAAAGAAGGGAGGGTAGATCAGAATGCCACCTTTGCACATGTTTAACTTCTAACCTAGCTAAAATTGTGTCACTCTGTGCTATTTCCACAGTGCCTTACATCCAAACATTTGTGAAATTTAGAAGTGGGGTGACTAAAAATTCCAAGCTGATCTTACCAATGGGCCCATGGAACCTTACAACCCGATTTGACTCCTGTAGTTAGTAAATTTCCACACAGGGGCAAGAGACTGTTGACATGTGCCCATCTCATGCTCTGCTTTAAGCACGTGGGCCAGTGTCAGAGATGAGAGCTTTGCTAGATCATCCAGCTGGGCACACAGCTCCATTCCCCAGCTAGGATAGATCTACAGAAAAGCAATCACAGCCTGAGCTATCCCTGTGTGTTCCTCAGTGCTGGTGCACAGAGACTTTCCTTGTGTCCACAGGCAGATTGGGTCAGCATTTTCAGGAATTACATATTTTTAACAATTTTTTTGTGAGAAAACAAATCAGATTACTTCTAGCTAATTTAGATCAATGGATTAAAAACTTGAAAAGGTTAGACAGACACATAGACATAAGTATCTTCTTAAGCATTTTTCTTAAGAAACCAAATTAAAACTATCAATACATGTGTATAAATTAAGCATTTTCTTGTAATTGCTGTGCTGCTGACACTTGGTCAAAAAGTAAAGTAAAGGCTTATAGCTGTGAAGGAAGAATCTGGATTGTTTCTATTTAATGCCAGACTACAAAATGAAGTTTTACAAATTCTCATGATTTTACTAACTTCATTTCAGTATGTGTTTTATAATATATCAAACAGTTGTGGCTTCATACAGCTATAAAAGGATGAAGCCTGTCTTGTAAGATTCGGAGAATATTTTGCATTTTTAATCTGTGAGAACATGATAGAGAAAAAAATTAACTGGTCTATTTTTAAATGAATAATTACACTAAATTTTAAGTTGATGTAGCTAAAAATGCAAAAGATAGTATGTCTAAAACTTTATTTTATGTGTTTTACACAAAGAAATTGTTGTATCAACATAAAGCATACATCAAGTAGCTACTGATCTAATGTAGGTAGTTCAGTCTGAGCTTTAACTTCCAGAGTCAAATAGTACATTTTTGAATCATATTTGTGCTGCAGGGAGTTTCTCTCCTTCGTGAAGGACAAATTGGTCACGAAGAGGAAGTAAAAACTGGCAGTGATTTCTACTCCAAATATTATTTCACAGAAATAGAATTTTGTAGGATGACTTGATAACTTACCTTGTTTGTTGAACATTAGGTGTCCAAGTTAAAAATTAGCCATTGTGAGTGAGCTGTAGCAATGCCAGAGATTGGATGTTAACCTTTGCAAGGTGGAGGAAGGGAGACAGAAGTAACTGAGGGTAATCTGCTCTGGCATCTACAGCTAGTAGAGCTATTGTGTAATCAATCCAAAATCAAACGAAAAGATATGTATTTTTGTGAATTAAAGTTCATTGCACCTATTACATTTTCCATTTCTCTGAAAAAAATTAGACCCATGGAAGATGAAAGCAGTCTGGGTTCTGCATCTGGAGTGGTGCAGCCCTGGATGTACAGCCTGGGAATGAGAGGCTGGAGAGCAGTGCCATGGAAAGGGACCTGGGGATCCTGGTCCATGGCAAGTTGAACATGAGCCAGCAGTGCCCTGGCAGCCAGGAGGGCGACCTGTGTCCTGGGGGACATCAGGGACAGCATCCCCAGCCAGGCAAGGGAGGGGATTGTCCTGCTCTGCTCTGCACTAGGGCAGCCTCACCTCGAGTGCTTGGGGCAGCTTTAGGTGCCATGATATAAAAAAGACATGAAGCCATTAGAGGGAGTCCAAAGGAGGCCACAAGGATGGTGAAGGGTCTGTAGGGGAAGCCATATGAGGAGTGGCTGAGGTCACTTGGTCTGTCCAGCCTGGAGGAGACTGAGGTGAAACCTCAGTGGGGTCTTCAACATCCTCAGGAGGGGAAGAAGAGGGGCAGGTACTTTTCTCTGTGGTGACAGGACCCAAGAGAATGGCCTGAAGCTGTGTCTGGGGAGGTTTTTGATGGAAATCAGGACAAGGTTTTTCACGCAGAGGGTGATTGGTCACTGGAACAGGCTCACCAGCCAGCCAGAGTTCAAGAATCATGCAGGGCCAGGAGTTGGGTTTCAATGTTTCTTGTGGGTCCCTCCCAACTCAGGATATTCTATGATTGTTTGTTTCCATGGAGTAGGAGAACACAGAAGGGTAGCTTGTGACAATTTTTATAAAATAATTCCTGGTATTGTATTATTTGCCAAAGAAAATCTGATGACAGGTAAGTAGTGAAAATGGATTCTGCAGTGTTTTCTTTTATTTGGGCGCACCTCATCTAGTACATGTACGGATGCCATTGCAGCAGTTTTGTGACTTTGCCATGGCTTAAAGGGACCTGCTCCTGACTGACTTTGTATTTTGTCTTGCTTCTACTCCAAGGAGTGTGCCCCAGACAATGTCAATATTTGGGGGGGGGGGGGGGGTCCCCCTTGTTTACTGCTCTTTAACTAGGAATGCTGGCTTCCTGGGAGCACATTCCTGGGCCCACCTTCAATGGAATAGGTAGATGGTCATCACAGGTTGCCCTGTATTGTGTCAGTTACAGGGTTTACTCTTCTATGGACACTTTGGATAGTATTGTCACACTGAGCCATGCTTCTGGCACATGAACTGCCAAGTTCAGATGGTCTCTTGTAGTCACCATCTCCTCTTCTCTAGTGATGCCTTGTGAAGGCTGACCTAGAACAGAGACTAGATGGAGCTAAAGAATAAAGTAGGTATTTATTAGAAGGCCTCAATGGATACACCTTGGGCAGCACAAGAGCCCAGCCAGGGCTACACCCAAGATGAACCCAAAATGGCCACAAAATGCCCAACTGGTTACGGGGTCTCACACTTTTATAAGATTTGGTCCATTAGCATATTGGAGCTAATTGCCCAATTGCAGCTTTAGCCCATGAGGTCCCATCCTTCTTTGTCATTCTCTCTTCATTCCACTGTTGTTTATGCTCTTGGGCCTGAGATCTGGATTGGCTGTCCTTGGTCCCCAGCTAGAGAAGGAATTGTTTTGTCCCCCTGCTCTGTGAAGAGAGCTTACTGTCCCCTAAGATGAAGCCCAGACCCATACACTAAAGCAACACAGAGTCTGAAAACTAGAAAAACTAAAACCTGAGGCATCACTAGGCTGCTCCTAGTATGTTTTCAGAGGTGTTTTTGGGATGCACTCACCTTGGGAGCTAAGCACTGCCTTTCACAAGTACCCCACTCTCCCAGGTGACTATGGAAAGAGGAAATGCAGCACCAGTGCCCCAGATCACTCATGCAGTGCGTAGTTTCTAATTATTTGTCATGACAGAACTTATATTGGAGGGGTCAGGGAGGACTCTTCATATCAATTTCAGCATTTGTTGATGTTATAAAGTGGCAGGGCAATTATTTTCTGCATGAATAGTTACCAAACTGAAGATTTTTTTAAACAAAACAATCCTCACACAGATACTGGCACAAGCTGACCATTGCAAAACATCTCCATTTGTCAGTAAGCTTTTGCAACCACTAAAATATCCCTGTTGTTTGTGGTGGCATTGTGAAAGCAGACAGTAAATGTTGTGTGAGCCAGAAAAAGAACCAGCTGTTAAGCTGAATTCCAGTTTTACCTTAACAGGAGAGTTATTTCAACCCATTTTTTCTAAATTCTAATCAATTTTAAAGGGGGATGGATTTTTCTATGCTTTCACACCTACCTTCTTTGCAATAGCAGGGCCCAACTCATGGAGTAAAAGGAATATTGTACATTCTGAGAGGCATTTTTCAAATACAAAAAGATCATTTTGTCATCATCATCCTCATCCCCATTGTGCTGGAGTTTAATGATGTGGGAAATGGTGAGATATAGTTGCATAACTCTGAAAGCTGGCATGTATTCCTTCAAAGGAAACAAGAAAGAATAACTCCTCTGAAAAAAGTACTCAGACTTGAAAATGCCATATTTTGTTACAGAAGCAAATTTTCTGTCTTTTTTAATTTTTACTATAGAATGTAACTAATCAGAAGGTATTTCAGATTAGAGTTTGTTACATTGGAACAGTATTTTTGGGCAGTTGTCCATTTTCACTGGCACAACAGTAACAAGCATTCCAATAATTAGCTGGTTAGTGAGTGTTCAAGGTCTAAGGAAAGGGAGAAGAAAAAATCTAAACTCTCAAAATTCTAGTAATTGACATATCTCTTTTAGGTACAAGGAGAATTTTGCTTCCTCTTCATTATTCAGTGTGAAAGGGCGTTCTTTAGAAGTCTGGGTTTTTAACATTTTCTTACTAAATTTCTTTTTTTCACATTTTTGAGGACAAATTTCTTAAAAATATGCATCTTGGACACTGAGTGCTTAGTGTCCATTTGAAAACTTGCTTCTGCTTTTTGGCAAGTTCCCTCTGTGTGTCCAGCAACAAAAAAAAGGACTTGAAATTCTTTTCTGACCTGTCAGGTGGGAGTGCACTCAGCAGCATTATAGCATTATGGGATGGCTTTATATTCAATAGGAGGACATAACTTGAAGTGTCTATGGAGTCTACCTAAAACAGTTTTGGAATAATTTGGACTGTTTATGTTAAATTGTCATGCCAAAATCTTCTAGTCTTACCTTGTTCTTTTGGGTTTGTGCAACAAGATTTTGGTAGTAGGGGGAAGATTTTATTTTATTTTATTTCTCATTATCTTGTTTGGTGTTAAAATAAACTGATTTCCCCAAGTCAAGTCTGATTTGCCTATGATGACAAACAGTCAGTGATCTCTGCCTGCCCTTATCTCACCTACCTTTAATTCTATTTTCTCTCTCCTGTCCTGCTGAGCAGAGCTGAGAGAACAGCTTTGGTGGGCACCTGGTGTCCAGCCAGGGTCACCCCAGCACACATTGCTTTGGGGCAGATGTACCTTCTCTCCTGCTGAACAGATCATCTACCACTTTAAGGTGTGTGAGTTTTGTTTTAGTCAGGCTGTGACAGGATTTTGAGAAGCTCACTCAAAATGATGACTTCCTATTAGTGGGAGATTCTAATCTAGGATCTATGGGCCCTGTGGAATGCAAGTTTTGTTTCACTTGCTAACGTAAGTAAGTAAGTAAGTAAGTTAAAAATGAGAAAGCAGATAAAATTATATTGTGCAATTTCCTTTTACTTTAGTCCACACGGTAAAGGAGGGGCTGCCCTCATCTATATTTATACCAAAAATGGTTGTCATGTTCAACAGACCACCATGCTCCTAATCCTCTATTTTTTTCCAAACCTCATTCTCACCTAAGATGAAAGTATATTCTTTTACTAGGTGTGTGGTGTGCGTTGTGAGCTTTTTTTGTTTTTGCTGGTTTGTTTTTGTGGGGTTTTTTGACAGAACTGTGGGATTTACTAAGTCAGCAAGACTTTTTGTACATTTGGGGATCAGTGGAAAGAAAATGCTATTTCCACTTGGTGCTATTTCAGTGGATTAGGCAGTTCTTCAAACATAAATATTTGTTTGAATGATAATACCTCAAGGTCCCTCAGCTTCCTTGGTGCTACCTGAGATCCTTGCACATATTTTTCATCATAGCACTCTTGAAATAAAGGTCTGATACTCTATGTGATAAAAATTTTGCAATTATTATCTAAATTGATTAATTATCTAAAAGGCATTCATAGGAACCAAAGATACTACTTAAAAAAATATATAGTACCATACTAGCAGTGGTTCTAAAGGTTGCTGCATTGTGTGAACACCGCTGCTCAGTCCAGCTTTCAGTGAGTGCCCAGGTTTAGCAGAAGAAGTGAAAGTAGTTGGTCTGGTGGCCCATTTAAGACTACAGCACTGCAGGAAATCACCCAGGAGAGTCTGCTGGTTACTGTGTCTGGAAAATTCCCAATGCTCCTTTGAAACACAACATGTCCTCCACTGGGAACATTCAGAGGAATTGTTCAAAAAAACTTTGCAAGCATTTAATAACAACTTACATAATACTTCAACACATATTCTATATGCTTCACTTCTGTTGTTTTATCAGTTCTAATTGATATATTCTAAGTGACTTGGGGTGTCTTCATTTAGAAAGACTTAATTTGTTTTGACACTATAACTAATGCCTGCAAATACTGTGTTCAAAACTGTTTCTTTAATATATTGACACTTCCCAATGTACAAAATTTTAAAAATTTGGCCTTAAGGTCAAATTCTCATATCTAAACCACATATTTAAGTAGTGGATTCAGTTTTGCATATGTTAAGGTAATAACCATACACAAAGAGTAGATGATAATGTATACATTAGAAACATGAAGCACAAAGTTATTTGCTTTAGTGAGAGCAGTTGTACATTTAAAGAATTGTTTTCTCTCTGTGTTTGATGTGTATGTGTATATTATGTTACTTATCCTATTCTTTCTCAAGCATTATTCATTTTAATTGCAGTTTAAATCTACAGCTTACATGTAACAAAATATCATCAGTGCTAGGTTCTTCCAGCAGTTAGGTTCCAAAATAATTGCCATTTCAGCGGTTATGAAGGGTAAAAAATTGGCTCATGCAGTTCCTTTCCTTCTTTTGCTAGTGCTAAGGCTCCATATATTACCAGATGTCCTTCTGCCTGACTGAGATGTTTCTGTGGTCTTTGAAGACCAACTTACATATTAGAGGTAAGCTGTTATCTGTTACTAAAACAAATCATCAAAGCTTGTTGATGGGTATTAAACTAATATAAAATTCTGAATACCCAAATGAAGTTTTTTTTTATACTTAAGAGAAAGAAAATTAGCAGCAATACAGAGTTTGAATTTGGTCAGCTTCTTTGCTTTTCTTGTCATGGAACTGGAGCATCCTTTCAAGTAAAAAATATTAAGATTATATTTGATTGGATGTATTTCCCTTCTCGGGAAGCTGTGGCCTACTTGACTCTGAGCTTCAGTTTAATGGTTAGTTTGGGTGAATGATCCACAGTCAAGTGAACTGCAGAGGCATTGTGATTTGTACTTAATGTGAAAATAAAAGATTACTGCATGTTCTGGGTATTTTGCATGATTCCTTGAAATTTCATACTTACAAGGATACATTTGTCTTATTAATTGATTGTTCCAAAAGACATATGACTAAATCCCAGCCATGTGTACATTACCTTAATTCGTCTTGCCTTGCTATTCCTAAAATATAATTATTAAAAAACCCACTGGTTTAAAAGTGGACAATATCAAAAGATAATTTATGACACTTCATGTCAATTGTACTGTACAATAATTTTATCAAAATATTATTTTGAATAATCAATTGATATTCAGCTGAATGTTATTACTAAAATATTGACTCAGTGTGCCTTGACATCCCATCTTTGTGTGGGAACTGTTCTATGACAACAATAACATCTAAAACTCAAAAGCTGTATTTCATAGAAAAATCCAATGGTTTAAGTGAAAACACAGTTGTGATTTATTGTAATTAAAGCTCTGCTGTGGAGTACCATGCCTATTTTTCACTTTTGACCTTTTTTGCTTCCATTTATTCATTGCCTAGATGCCTCATTCAAAAATTCTGAGGCAGAAGGGAGGATGATGTCCTGGTTTAAATCCTGCCTGCCTTTTCAGTGCCTTCCTACTTTTTTTTCCATGTAATGAATTTCTCCCCATGGAATATGCCTGTCTGACTTTAGGAGGACACAGATGCAGTGAAAAATTAATTATTTTAAAACAATGCAACATAATGCTGTACTTAGACATGCCCAGTGGAGCTTGCCAAGGCACCCCTAAGTGTTTACCTGTCAGCCTCATCAGGAACTGACTAGTGCAGTTGCAGTCCCTATGCAGCTGAAATATCCAGATTTCTGTGCCACAGGAACCAACTAGATGATAATACCTGTAGAATAAGAATATTGGATCCTTTGAAAGAACAGCTTTATGAGTTCATGAATCTTAGGAAAAAACTTCAACCAGTTGTTTTTAGCTCAGCTGTGTCAGTCATCAGAAAACATTTTAAAGTTATTCCAAGATACATTTTTCACCATGATCCTTACTTTTCCTTGTAAAAGAACACAAATATGCTAATTAGGAAGGTGGTAAAAATACTTTTGCACATGTGCAGCTAGAAGGGAATCAAAGTGTATGTAAAGGAAATGACAGCCTCAAATAAATGGAAGGGCTTGTCATCCTTCTTCATGCCTTCTCAGCTGGTTCTTGAATGTCCCAATGGTATTTAGGCTATATACTGTGCTTGTATTTTAACACCAAGCATTGCTTTAGCAGGAAAAAATTGAGGTGCTGAACCTTGCTTTCTAAGTTGTGTTCTGTTTCTAGTAATAATTTAATGCATTTACATTTAATTGTACAGATGAAGACATTGGGATCCACCAGTACTGTGACAAGAAACAACCAGGTAAATACATATATAAATACTGAAACTGAGCAAAACTTCAGGATGTTCAGTGTTTGACACCAACTGCTTGCTCTTAAAAATGCAGCTTCACATTTCTTGTTAGTATATACCTCTGTATTTCTATGGAATAAGGAAACACAGAAAGAGTTTCTCTCTCCAAACTTATGTAGGAATATTAAAAAACTTTTTAAACCACAGAAGGGGGCGGGAGGGAAAGGAAAAAAAATTCACATAAACCCAACCGTTATGTAACTAAAAACCTCTGTGGGATTTTACACTCTGAATTCTTATGGGGTTTAAGATATTTTGTGTTGTGTGGAGCCCAGGGCACGGCCAGGTGATCGCCGGGATCCCAGCAGAGGGCATCTCTGCCTGCCCTCCGGAGTGGCCATTCCGGGGCGAGCGATCCATTGCCTTGATCTCATTAATCCTGCTCATCCTACCAGTTTCCCCAGGGGCCGAAGGGGCTCTAGGGCTGGGGTTCCCCCCTTCCCGCCCGTCCCGGCGCGGTTCCACTGGCGCTGACGGACCGACGGAGCCGGCTGACCGCGCTCCTGCCTGCGGGGCTGGGGCTCGGCCGTGCCAGCCCACCGGTGTCAGCCTTGCCTTCACTGCCAGTTTAACATATCTGCCCTACAGGCTGAAAGCACCGGGGCTGCCCGGATTGGTTTGGAAATTTCTGTGTTTTATCCAACTGTGCTGGTCTTCTCGCTAATATTAATGTTTGCTGACAGCAGTGTTAAGGATTAATTCATCTTTTCATCCTCTTTCCTTTAGCATCACAGATGAAGTACAGTTACTTAGAAGAGAAGCAAAAGCTAGCAGAATGTGAGGATATTTTCTGAGTTTCTTCTTACACTAAGATCAAATGGCAAATTTGGATTGGCTATGCCCCTGGAAGAGTATTAAAATAACCCCAGACTGCTTCCAATGTAACTTTCTGCACATCATCTAAGACTGATGATCACAGAACTACACAGCACAAAACAATTGAAAATTTGTAATTTTTCCTTCCTGGTATATATGCAATCTGTTTTTTTTTTTTCCTGTCACTAAGCATTGCAGCATTTATTGCTTTTCCAGTCCATTGTAAAAAGTAATCACAAAAATAATCCAGATTTTTCCTTATGAAATTTACTTAGCAGACGAGCAATAAACATTTTCCCAATCATCTCTGGCCTTGCAACACCATCTGGCTTAAAACTGGAAATTGTAACTAAAATATTTTCAGCCAAATAGACTAATAATAATAACTAATAATAATAACAACTAATAATAATAATACCAGATTAATAATCAGCTGCCTTCATAGAATGGTTTCAGCTTTGAATCATTTTCACTGTCCCTGCATTACCTGGTTAAAAGCAATTTCAGTTCATGCTATCACACAGCAGTACTTCCAACTGTTAATGATGTTTATATTAGTACAACTTTTCTTTAGCTCAAGTTTTACAACTCCTGCATTGCTCAGAACGTTCATTAATGTTCAAACATTATTATATGACAACTCTGAAAAATCAAATTGATTTTTTGGATAACTTCACAAAGCCATGTCTATGCTGTTAGCTTATCCAAATGAAAATTCCCATGGAATTGTGCATGCATATGGAGGCAAAATGTGTTCTGGAAGGATTAGTTCTTCCCATCACTACAAGGTGTGTTTGGAGCAGGCTGAAGCCCCGCTGGGGATGGGTGTGAAGGTGCAGCCATGTGGCAAATCCACACCTGCTGCAGAGGATGCTGTGTCAGGCAAGGTCAGTGCAGCTCTGGGAAGGTGGGCAGGTGAGGGAGGGCTCTAGGCAGGGAGGAGCCTCACAGGTTTGCATCACTTGTGCTCAGTGTAATGGTATCCCACAGGGCTGCATGTGTGAAAGGAGGAGCAGGCCTAGATAACCCTTGTAACCAACAGCCCCAGTGGTGCCTTTTACACGTGTGATGGGCAACAGGACCTCAAGCTGCTGCACCTTGTCCCTGGGAATGCAGGGGTGCCCCTGACACAGAGCCTGCACAGCACATTTTGCAAAGAGGAGCACTGAGAAACTTTATTCACAGCTGTTGATTTGTACAGATAGTTTGGTATCTGTACAGGCAATTTCCCATTTTGCATATGTGGATAGATATTCCAGTATTTATGAAAGCACCCATTGAAAATGTGATCTTACATGCCTAATTAATATTATCATAACAGTTCCACCAACGCTGGCTTCAGTCCAATGAAACACAAAGAGAAGTTGTATGCTGGTGTCCTCTTTTGTTGATGTATGAAATCCTTCATTTTTTCACTGTATAGCACTTCTATTGTAAGCTGCTTTTTGCAGGGAGGTTTAAGCACAACTGCTAAGTCATTCAGTCTGGAAGTTGGCATACAAACTGACAGCTTGGAGCTCAAAACTTTTCATCAGGTTTCCTTTAAATAGGAATAGATTATAAACAATGTGTTCTAGTTTCTCATGGTTTTATTGTACACTTATGAGCAGAAAACTGCTCACTTTTAAATGAAGAAATTTCACAAGTTATTAGAGCCTGATTCTCATCCATGAAACAAGCCAGTTATTGGCAACTCCAGAGGAAGCTTTGCCTCCTGGTTGCTCGAATTAATATATTAGGCCAGGATTTTCACAATAGTGTGCTGAACACTAATAAATTTGTTAAAGGACTTCAGTAGTCATGCAGCTTTTTCTTTGCTTGACTTGGCAGATTCTTCAGACTAAATTTGCAAGAAAATCCTATAAATAACTAGACTCCGTAAGTTATGGCATTCACATTTGCCTGTAGTTAATATTTCTATATATGCATATATTCATGCATATATATTTTGCAGACGTGTTAGTGCCTGCTTTTTGAAATTAGGCAATGAAATGTTAGTTCAGAAGAATAGAATCTATTTAGGATGCTTGAAACTTGAAACTGAGTTAATATACTGAACAGCAGATACTTTTTCACTGCAAGTGCCTAGCAGCTGGGTAAGCTTTGCACACAATTGCCATGGGGAAGTCATGGTCATTGTGGATAGAGCATGCCAACTGTTCCTATGATTGAGCCTTCCAAAAACAGACCCTTTGATAATAGAAACCATGGCCATTTCCTTCCAGCTGTAGGTAAGTTTTACATGTAAGGCAACTCCTAGAAATCTTGGATTTGTGGAAGGAAGCTCAACTCATAGAACTTTTTTAAAATGACACATATAAATGTTTGCACACACACACTTTATATGTATACAGTCACTTATATATACACATTTCTCTACCATCTTCATTTTTTTTCCCTCACTTTTATTTGACAGCTCGAGATTATCCTTGGATCCTGAAAACCAAGCGAGCAGACAAACTGCGAGATGCACTCAAGGAGGTGGAGGTATGGTTCAGAAAGGTTCAAGCACAGCAACATCTGATCTGGTTTTCAAACCTCTTTCAACAGCTTTAATTTTCATAAAGATCCAACTCTCCCAGTGATGATAAATGTGCTTTTGTCTGGTGGGCTCTTCTGAAACAGCTGCATCTTTGTGTGGCATTTTTCATCTGTTAACTGGAAAATCAGAAGTCTGTTAACTGATAGTGACAATGTGTGCTGCCAACTCCATTCTCTGTTTTCTTTTGTCCTTTAGGACTTAATGCAGAACAGTCCATGTGTGCTGAGCAAGTGGAAGAACAAACATACCTGTCAGGTACAGTGTCATCAAAAGGTCTTGTAGTGTTCAGTTGGTGGTGCTGAACTGAATTCAGTGATGGGACCAGTAGTGTTAAAATGTTAACACAGAAAATCACTGGAGTTTTTTTAATATGTGGGCCCTTGTTAAGTAAATTTGGTTTATTTAAATTTCTACCCTGAAAAAAGTCCTTCAAATAAAAAGCCTGGAGTTTATCAACACAAAGAAATTACAATAAAAGGCCCTTATTCTGTGAGATGATGATGGTGATGATTACTATTATTATTGTTGTTAATTATTGTTATTGTTATTATTACTGTTACTGTTTGGGGAAACTGAAAACATCCTGTGCCTCAAAATAGCAGGCTGAGGGAGCAGTTATGTGTTAAAATATATAGACAGGTCTGGAATCTGTGTTATATTATTTTTATGTCTTAATTTAATTAGCTATTTACCTGTCACAAATCTTTTTACTTTATGCTTGTGTAATATGGAAGGGAAGTTATATCTCTAAACCAACAAGATCATTAATCAAGTTATGGAATAAGAAATATTGTGCCATGTGGCACACAAATAGTTATGTCTCTGGCTATATGAGTTCCACATTTTGTGTACAAGAAACCCTTTTTCACATCCTCACTAAGACAGAACAGCAGGGCAGGGAGGAGAGCTGAACATGAAGTGCTCCATAATCATGTGCTTCTTCTGAAAAACATATGTAGTGAATTTTGTATGTTTATACAACCTTCATGAGGAAATGCATCATATTTGAAACTGCTTTGGGGAATGGGGAAAATTTGTCAATATTACTGTTTCAAACAAGGAACTTTGTCTTCTAACTTTTCTGCTTCTTCAGACTCATAATTTTTTCTTCTTATTCAAGTAGTTCCAAATGTGTGTCAGCAGAATGATTGTTAAATATCCAAACACTGTACAGCTAAAATTCTAGAAATGCCTTTGAGAATAGCAAAATTTTTAAATGCTTGACATGCCAAATGGTATGTAGTCTTTTCATATCAATAATAAAAATATGATTGTCTAAGCGACATTTGCCTATCAGATCTTACTGCTAGTAAATGTATATCATTCACATACAAATTACATAGTATACATCTGTGAATGTTAATCTTCTAGAGCTGATTTAAATATTAATTGCTAATTTGGGGGAATCATTTTTCCCTGTTATTATTGTTCTGATTAGGAAAGGAATTTGGTTAAGAAACACCAAGTCAATTAGCTGTGAGTGCATTCATTTACATCCCAGTTTGCTGTCTCTTCATTTGCTTTCCTTGTCCATTCTCCCTTTACCATTTTCCTTCCCCTCCCATTCATCAGCATCCACCTGCAATGTGTACAGTACATACTTTGGAAAAGTAAACTTCTTGCCAGATGTGTTGTCCTGCCTACATAATATAACACCTTTGACTATCAGTTCTGTATAAAATTCTTCTTTATTTTTTGACTTCACATCCTCTAAGTTACTTCAGGCCTACATCAACGTGAATGAGACAATTGCAATTTAACTTATTTCTTCTAGGAGATGGGAAATAAAAGAGATGGGTGTTTTCATCTTAGTGTATTAGGTATTGAACCATGTAAAGGGGTAGTTTAATAAATTGAGTATTTGGGGTGTTTTTCAGATGTCTTCTAAGGCCAGGGTATAAGTGATGGTACAGGTTATAACATAACCAGAGTGAAAGTTATAGATAAAAATCACAGTAATTTCTCTGTCCTTAAATTCTGCTTTTGGTTTCTCAATCACAAAACAAAATGTTTTTGTTTAATAGTGACTGATTATTGAAATCTCCAACAAGGGTTAGAGTGTTTTGCCAAAACAATTGTGTTATTCCACTTTCTGTCTTCCTGAAAATAAAAGACCTCCAACAAATGAAAATAAATAGAAAAAAATTAATCATTTGGAAGAGTCTAGAACAGAAAAACTGTCTTCCATCAATTTTGATGTCAGATGGCTTGTTTTTCTGCTGCTCATCTGTCTTTGAGCATTTGGCAGCAATAATTGAACTGTCCCTCTTTGATGCAAATGGAGAAGATGTTGTATATTTATTTTTAATTCTAAGTAGAATACTAATTAACTGTTGCAGCAGAGAGTGCTTACCACGCAATGATGTCATCTGTGGCATAACACTGATGTATTCACAGCCTTTTTTGGATGAATACCAGAGCTAGTGGGAAGAGTCTGTATTTGCATTAACTTTGGAGAGTTAAAGCAGTGTGTCAGACAAACAGCATGAAGAACATGTAGGAAATTACCCTGATTTTCATAATTTCAATGTTTGGGCCTAAATTTGATCATATGGTTTTAATTATAGTATCTGTTTTTCCTTTGGTTTTAGTAGCAATACAAGGTCAAACAAACTTTATAGAAATTAAAATATTTAATTCAACAACCACATTTTCCCATTTTTGATTGTGTTATTTATTTTTTATTTATTTATTTATATTTGAATCTGCCATACCTCTAGCTGAACCAGAAGCAGGTTCCTTTGTATTGTAATTACAATGTGCCATCCAGAAACTCAGTGGCTGCTGTACCTTGAGCAAGACAAATGGAATGAAAATGAAAGGTGATGCAATGAAAACAAGACTATGCTTTAAAAGAGTAGTGTGATTTCTCTCAGATTTTGTGCAAAACAAGCATAAGGCTGCTGCCAGTGTGCCTTCTGTAGCCTAAATATACAATATACCACTATTCCTAATCCCTCACTCTTCCTCCAGCACTTCCATCTTAGAAGTGGCCCACAGGCAAAAATTGGGGGCTGTAATTTTAAATGTGCATCTGCCAAAATTGAGTGTGCAGTCATGTTAACTGTTCATGTGCAAATAGCCAATTAGACTCCATGCAAATGCCCCAGTGAGAAGTCCAGTTGTTTTGCCTGCAGATTATCTTGTCCATTGCATGAGTGTGTTTCTCAAAGTTGGCTTTTCTATATGAGTTTGCCTAGAATGACCATAATGCTGGCCTGGTTTTCTACTTTTGTTAGTATTTCATTTTATGCTATATATATATATTATATATATATACATATTTTTTTTTTTGGTGTGCAATCAGTGCAAGAGAAGTTTCGTATTTACTTTCTTGTCCATTGCCAAAAAAACCCCAATGACCTTTATTTTTGCAGTCCTAAGTATACATTCTACCACTACTTAGAGCATCTGAAATAGATAATGTGCCAGTTAATGTAAACATAACCTAGACAGTACAGGGATTTTTGTCAAGGAGTCATATTTAAAAGAGCTTAGTTGAGTCCTAAACGACTGAGGTCTTCTCTTTAGCTCTGTTCCAATAGGATCTGAACCCACACCATTTCTGTATGGTACTTCTGATCCCCAACTTTGATGACCTTTGTTGAGTTGCTGAAATAATCCTGTAATCTTCAGTTAGCTGATGTCAGAGGAAAATAAACCATAAAAGAAGGATGACAGGAAAAAGACAAGAAGTCTTTACAATAAGATGCCACTGTGCTCTTCAGCTTTCCCTGCCAAGGAGTAATAATCTAAGGAATTTATTTTATCAGTATTGTTGAGTTTACTCAGCTCAGATCTGGCTGCTTCTTGTCTTTGTCTCCTTCTCTAATTCTTTGGAATGCATTTAAGTTTTGCCACAAAATCATTAAATCTTCCTATGAAACGATGCCATTGCTTAAGGTTTGGTTTTACAATATAAAGCAATAAAAATAAATGAGATCTAGCTGAAACATTTGATTTCCAATTTTTTTTAGTTTTACATTTGCATTATGATGTTGAATTAAGCACACGCCAACATTGTTATAGAGTTTATTGTATAAAAGCCAAGCACTAGCTATAAATCATATCTGTTACCTGCTAATGAAAAAGATTTATGTATACTTTGCTAAAGTGTTTTGATATTTTTTAATTGTATTTTTGTTCCAATTTACATATGTATGTTGTTTTTCTGTTGCCATCGTCAACATACTTAAAACTGGATTCTGAATTGAGCTCCACAGCAATATTTTCTTGCTTGTTCTGTCAGTACAATGCCCATTAGCAAACTGATTTAGCAAGGCACATGGTGATGTAGCACATTTGATATCAAAACCAAGACATTCTGTCTAGAATACATGAGAAGCCAGCACCCATCCCCAATTACTAAGAGGAACACTGCCCTCATATTAAATTCTTTTGGCTGCTTTTGATCAGAACCATTAATGTGTTGCGTGGTTTTAGATATTTGGAGCTAGAAGTACAAATGCATTGATTATTGTGAAACAGTAACATGTAACAACAATAACTTCATCTGTAATAAGGCATGCAACACAGTAATTATGGTGGGGTGGCTAAGAAAGCAATCTGGAATGAAGAGGTGGGGAAAAACCCTGGGAACCTGCTTGAACAAGAAGTGCTTTGCAAATCTCTTCTCCTTTTGCATATTCCTCTGTCAGTTGGGCTCTCTAAGGGAAAACAGTTTGCAGCAATATTTTTTACAGGCATATTTTCCTTCTCTTCCAATTTTAATCAGATAGAAGCAAATCCTGGCTTTGCTCCACAGGTATCTTTTTAGGTAGAAGAGCTGATAAGCAGCTGAGCTGCATGAATGAGGAGTCAAGAGCTCAGGCTTCTGAGGATAAAGGGATCTACTTAAGTAGATGCTTAAGTTGTACTAAAGTCTGTAAGTCATGAACCTGCACTTAAGTCCTTTGCTTAATAAAAACTATCTGAAATACATATTAGAGCACTTTGCTATTGGAGAAGGGAAAGGCTAAGTCTTCCCTTGAGTATCCTCTGCTGCATATGCCTTTCTTGCACAGTGAAGAGCAATTTTTGGCATATAAAATACATATTCCTTTCTATCAAAGTCTCCACGTTCAATTCCTCTGTAACAGAGAAATTAAGTGGCCCTTCCTTCCCAGTATGGAGAATAACCAGGTGCCCAAACTTTTTACACAGACTACATTCAAGTACAAAGTTTCTGCCTTATTCTTCCAATAGGTATGAAGTCATGCTTTCATATTTTATTTAGGAACACCTTGTGACTGTTTAAACTCTGGAGATAGCTCTTCTGATTTTATTTTTCCCATCACAGTACTTCAATCTGAAAAATTTATGATGTGTTTCATCATTGTGAATTTCTTTCCCTAATTTAATATCTCTTAGATGGAATGATGTAGTGCCTTGTGTAAATAATGCCTCTTACATTGGCTTTTATTCCTTAGCATTTATGGGCTGTTCCCTTTGGAGTTGGATCACTGTGTATCCCTGTTCAAGCCAAGTTTGCAATCTTCCCTATTTGCTTTATATTCATTCGTGCTTCTGACTGGACTGCTCCCATCCACCAAAATATGAGTTTAACTAGGCAAGCTTAAGTGTAACAGCACATAAATCTTACAATCATGGAACAGTCTTTGCACAGACTTCACAGAATGTAGCAAATTGAAATAGTGGTTTCAATTTGAGCACGTAAATATTTTCTCTTTTATGGAATATTTTTGAGGAAAGATAGCACAGAATCATAGAATCATTTAGGATTGAGAAGACCCTTAAGAGTGAGTCCAGCTGTTAACCTAATGCTCCATAGTTCATCACTAAAACTTGCCCATAAGTTCTACATCTACACATCTTTAATATCTCCAGGGGTGGTGACTCCACCTGTTCTCTTTAAGTGCCTGCTTGTACTTCATGGCAAACTCTAAGAACTAATTTTTAAAAAACCTCAGTTCAAAACATTTTTAAAGGGAGATAGATGAAATACTAACCTTGCATGGCAATGTAGTGTGTAAATGCCTTGATTAACCTTTTCAATTTAGACTCTAAAAGTTCCTAGAGAATGAACTTAAACCTATGGACCAACCACACTAAATTATTGTAACAAAAATTTATTAAAATACAATTTAAGATTTCCCAAATATCTCAGAGTTCTGAGGAAAGTAACGAGAAAGAATGTTTTGCTGTAAAATGAAAGAAGGAGGGAGCACAATAGGAGCAACAATAGAAGTAATGGAAATTATACTACATTTATCTACTATCTATGATTCTGTCATGCCATAGTGATATCACAGAGATCTGTACAGTACTGAAAATCCTTAACATTGATTTGTAACTAGTTTATAGATGTAAAGCAAAGCATACTCATTAGCACAACATTTATATATTTATATAAATGTCTTGTCATGAAACACTGGGGAGGTTTTCATTGATTTCTAGTCTAGCTCTGTAACAGGTGTGATTTATGCCATTACCAGAAAATTAATACATAGGCATAAAGTGAATTTGCACCCTGACTGCATCATCCCTCTTGTTGGCACATAACACTGAAAGACTGGGGGTGTTTTACTCTCCTCTATCAGGCTGCTTACATCACAGTTTGGTAGCTCCTGGGTTTCAACCCTCACTTTTTCCAGCAGGTTTTTTGGACAGTTACAGCCAACTGTAGTCAAACCTTGCTGGACTTCATGTTACGAAGTTGGAAATAAATTGTGATTTTATCTAATCTAACTTCAACGTAAGGAAAAATTGAAGTTTTAAAAGATTGTAATAAAAGCTGCATGAGTGTAAGCGTGTCTAACATTTTTACTAGGACAAAACCTTAAAGGACATCTGTCATGACAGGGAATATTGAAACATTGACTATATATATCTATCAAATGAATGTATGATTAGACTTTGGCAGGATGGGAATTGATCATTTGTTCTTAGAAATTCATTTCACATCACAGGGTTTTATTTGTTTCTACTTCACACATCACTAGAATTTATTTTTAAAACATGTTGGTTAAAGGTGCAAGGGCAGGAAAATAATTTGTTTAAATACACATGTTCTGTTCTTTGGAGAGCTCAGAGGAATAGTAATATAGCAAAATATGTATAAATTAGAATTTCCATACCTAAATTATTGGGAGCAGAGCACTGCATAAGGGACATGCCCAATTGCTATCCCAAATACTTTTTATTTATTATACAATCCAGTGGATTTCACTGCATGAAAATTCTAAAGATTATATTATGTTTGTCTCACAGCTCCAGCACAGAACAAACAGGATATTTTTTATGCCAAATTCTCCTACAAGAACAAGTGTTTCTTTAGTAGTTAAGTTTTCTAAAAGCACAGGGATTTCTTTAAAAATCTACTGTTAAGTAGAAGTAAGAGCTGGAGTCCCAGATTCCTGGCCTTTGGTGGACCCTCTAGACTTGTCTGCAGAGGTCTTTCCACAGAGAATTCTTTTTATGGGTTCTGTTTTCTGAATTCCTGTGCTGTAGTAGTTACATTCAGAAAATGACTAATGGTTTAATTATGCAAAAAAAAATGTTTTTCATAACTCCTCCCACTGAGCATTCTCTCTCTCATAGAAGATATTGCATAAGAAGGAGCTGATAAATACTGTGACTTAGTCTTAGAGATTATATGTATCATTTAATTTAAATTAATTAGACATGAATATTCAATTAACTCTGAAATAACCCTGTCCAATAGCTTAAATTCTTTCTTTCTAAGAGAGACATCTGAAACATGTCACTGAGTGAATGGATTTATTGGGAGCTCACAGCTATCTCTGTGGTAGGGCGTGATTATTTATTTAAACAATATATGAATGATCAGAAATAACAAGAACAGCAAAAAGGTGCTGGTTTTAATTTCTGATAATAACATAGAATTATATTAAACCCTACTTTATATTTTTTACATGCAGGCCATGCATTTACTTTATACTGAAAATATCAGGTCTATGGATGATAGAGTGATCAGTGTAATTCCTTCCCTCTTTCAAAACAGATTTTTCATCTCTGTTTTTAACTGAAAAAATCAGTATATTTTATGTAACGTTTGGGGACTTAGCTACTTCTTCAAGTGTTCAGCAATTGTAGTTTTTGTACCATTATAATTCAGCGTTGTGTTACATCTCTCTCTTTCATTGAAAAAGCTTTCAAAGCCATTATAAGACATCTTCACATCAATGATAATTCATTTTTGTAATTTTGAAAATTAGATTACTACGTAATGGACGGCTGCTAATATGTACCTTGGAACGTTCCACTTTATTCATGATTTTTGATGTCTTGTTTTCTTACTCTTTGGATTCAGCTCCTCTTTCACTCAGGTATTTTGGTGTCCCTAAGCCTTTCTGGGCCACAGCTGGAGAAGGTGGTGATTGACAGGACCCTGGTGGGGAAGCTCATCTCCGACACCATCAGTGATGGTAATTACACCCATGTGCAAATCAATTGCCTGCATTAACAATAGAGTAGAGAAACAGTATGTCAACAGGTAGACTAATTATTGCCACTGGGGACTTGCAAACACAACAAGTAATTGCATGTAATGCTATAGTTACAACCCTCAGGACTAAGAGCACTTTAAGAATAATATTTAACATCAAAGTTTTCAGGCTTGTCAAATGCTGCATGGGTTTCTAAAATCCTGTTTCTTACACACTGTAATCACTGTGAGCATGCCATTTGAACTTGTCATGTTTATTTTGTAAGTAGGAAAATGGGACAGAACCAAACATTAGCCAATTGAATAATTGCATGGGATAGTTATTATTAAAGTTGTTATTAAAAAGGTCTGGATAACATTAGTTACATGGAGGTGTTCTGATTTAGTTTCTTGACACCCAGAATTTCCCTACTGTTATTAACTAGTGACTGCTAAAAATTAAGTTTTCATTTAATGCAGAAGAAAACCTACAAAAATGTCTCTGTTTTCCACAGCTTTAAGATATGACTCATAGCATTGAGAAATCGACTGGTATCTTGGCTTCTGCAGAAGCAGGAGTATGAAATTTTGGTGTGAGCCATATTACATGTGCACTACCTTCCAAATTTTTAAGAGTAAGCCCACATTACATCCTTCTAGTAAGAACATGCATTTAGTTCAGGTTTGATCTCTAATGATTTAATTTTCTCTCTACCCAGGCATCTATTGAATATTGGCCTAGGTTTTTAGAAACTCCAATACTGTGTCTCACTGATCTTTTCTTATCAATATATGGTATTTTAGTCTTGAAAATTAATATTAATTTTCTACAGACATTTAACTATGTCTATAGAATCTTTATTTATTAAAAAAATTTAACCTGGACTTCATTTTTATGAACTAATTACACAGAGCGAATAGAACACATTTACTATCTTGTCTTCTTTTTTTCACTCTCCACCTTAATTACTGGATTGCTAGTTACATCTGTGATTTTTTGCGCTCTGCTTCTGAGGGGAGGATTTCCTACTTTCATGTGACAAAAAGTAGGAAAGCATAGAATCTAAGGTTTTTCCTAAATTGAAGTAGTTTGTGGAAGTTATTTTGAATACTTTGTCTTTAAAAAAACAATAAAAAATAATGTTGGTCATGCCTTACTTTGGCTTAATATGTCATAGAAATATTTGTTCAGAAAATGCTGCTAACTAAATGGGCTTACAACTAAAACAACAATAAAGCAAGAAATACGTTTTACTACATTTGGACAACTGTATTTATTATATAAATAACATTATATAATGTTTTGTCTTTGTTTTCACATATTCAGGATTTTCTTAAACCTCCATGTTTGCTAACAGACAAGTCTGTAGGTGAAATAAAACTGCCTCTGTTCAGTAAAAGCAAACCACTCAATAACTTTAATTGCAATGCAGTTTTTTATTTTCATGAACAATAAAAGAAGATGCTTTTGTTACCCACACAAATAGTGCTCAAAATACAAATTTTTATACTGAACCATCCTTGCATGAGAAACATGAGATAATGTTGTCCTAGAGGAAATTAATTTTAATTCAAAGAAACAGCACATCTTTCCAAATCTGGCTCCACATTATGGTTGTGATTATAAAGCTGGCTAAGAGAAATTCTACATTTAGCACAAGAAGCCTATATTAAAATAATAGTTCTTTCTTCAGCAATTGTGTATATGTGGAAATGGATAAGGGTTACAATCTGCCAGAATTACTTAGGAAATTTTGTAATTCTCATTTGGAGTAGCATGCCCTCTTAACATTTGGAATAAAAGTCAGATTTTGTGCAAAAAATACAGAATTGCTACTGTTTTAATATTCCTCCTGCATCTGAGAAAGTGCTCCTGATTCTTATTATTTATAGGCAAAATTTCATCAGCATCTGAGGTGTGCTGCAGCTCGTCTTTAATGCAAACTGTGTCTGTGAGGACATCAAAATGTTTTAACTGTGTGCATGCATATTGAGGATACCATATTCAGTGGTTTTCAATTTTCATGTGTTTGCAGGATCTCAGTTATAGCTTCTGAATCACCTTATCAGATGCTTTATCACCTTTTTTTTTCCCCAAAATGTTAGTGTTAATGTTACATTTCAAAGGCAATTATTTGGCTCTAAACTCTGCCCTTTAGCATTTGCATACCAGATACTTCATGGTTGTGCCAGGACATGACTGTTGGAAAATGCAAGTGGTTATAAATCAGAATAAAGAAAAGCAAAGCTGAGTAGCTAGTTTTCCATGCCTATATGTAAGACTAAACTGTCAATCTACTTAAGGATATGTAAAATTTAGATTTAAGAAACTCTGATATAAGTAATAAATTTTTTTTTTTTTAGTTTCTTTTTCAGAGGTTGTTCCAGAGTGTTGTTTGTTTGTTTCTAAATCTGGTTCCACTTTAACTGGCATTTTTCTTTTAGGAGAGATTTTTGAGTTTACAGTCTGAGCACAGCTTCATTTTAAACCATGAGTGATCTGGTACTACTTACCCCAGTGACTCATTTCACACTCACACTTCTCTTCAACTGTGGGTGCTGCTTGAATAACTGGGTAACTCTTGGGAAAAATTCTCAATACAATTTTCTAAGTAATTTTCATTGACAGATTGATCACTTTTATATTGAACTAATTTGGTCTAGTACCCCCTTATGGTAGTGGGGATTCCATGGAGCTTTTCCAGACTCTAAGGGTGTCTCTTCCATCTTGATTACTTGTATTGTTTGGGTACCCCCATGTGAAGCTTTCAGTGAATTCATGACCCCTCTAAAGCCTTGTCCTGCATGTAACAGCCTCCTTGGTGTCTTCAGCAGCACCAGGAACCTTGCAATGTCAAAATACCCAATACACCTTGAGTACTCATTTGCATTAATCACCCTTAACACTAAGCTAAACAATATGAGGTCCATTTGCAAAATACTGGTGGATGCAACCATAAGAAAAAAAATAAACTGAAAGCTGAATGCTGAGATGACAATTAATGTGGAAGGGCATAAAATGTATATTTGAATGTAGTGGCATTTTGGTATGAGAGAATTTATTCCGGTGTATGTAATCAGAGTATTCCTTAGGCTTTATTTCTCATTTCCAAGAAGGTCCTGATAGGATGACACATTGATATGTTTTAGGACATTACAGGGCTTTCAGTATAATATTTAAGGCACTGTCTTGAAAAAAATTGCTTTTTGCAGCATCTCAGTGGAGTGTTCACTACTTTGTTTTGTTCCTAGAGATAGGTATTACAGCACTGACAATTTTTATTTGGGTTTTTTTTTCAGCTGTTCTTACAGACAATTTCATCATCTTGTCATTTGAGGACCATAACCAACTCTGCTTTATTCAGTTTACAAAGACAATGGATTCTCCCGATGTAAACAAAAGACTGGAAAAACTCTCTTGTTTGGACTCTAAGGTATAGCTGCCAATGGTGACTGCAAATATTGCAGGAACTATACATCATGTATCACTGGTATTCACTGATATTGTATAGCCACATAAATTGCAAACCTTAATATAATTGACCAGAGCAGCTCAAACTCTAAAAACGGCGGTTACTGAAAAGTCAAAAAACATTAGAATGACATTCAGAGTTAAAGAGTTAAAATACTGTGCCAAGGGATCCAGATTTCTACTGTGTTTATTTTCAGGCTCAGACACACATTTGAGTTACCCCTGCTTGACAGATTACCTTGTGTCCATAGAGCAGCAGTAAGTGACCCTTGGCACATTCTTGGCATCTAACAAGCATGAAGCAAAGTCTGTAATGGTAAACCTCAGTGTAAAAGATTTAAGTTAATGTGTTTTACCTCTTGTGTGTTGTGGGCTGACAACACACATGGTCACTTACTGTGTCTCAGCTGATAGACACAAACACATAAAGCTCTGATAATTCAGTCATCTGTCTGAGGTCCATCTGACTTTCGTAATTCTTTGCAGAAATCCTTATTTCCCCACTATTTACAATAATGGTGTTGTTGGGAGAGTTGCTTTTAGAATTAAGCCACTGAGTAAGGAATCAAGATATGGAAGCTGAGCTTCTCACCACTGGCCAGCTATGTGCGTGACCATATGCAAGTGACTTGGTGCCTCAGTGTCTCAATTTACTAGTTACACAGTGAAGATTGAAATACTCAATTTTTGCAGCCCTTTTTGTGGGTGTGTGTCTTCACTACAGTGACAGCAGCAGTGGAAAGGTAGTCTAGAGAGAGCTGAGCTGAGCTTTAAACTGTCTGAGCTTTACCCAGTCTGGAGGTCAGTGGAAACCAGCTCATCTCAAGATGAATGACATTGTGTTGTGGATGGATTGGGCTGGGTAGACATAACTTATTTCAACCATAAACACTTTGGCATCAGGACACCACTTCCTTAGGTGGAAGTGCTTGGTGCTACAGCAATATGAAAAAATAATCAGCCAAGGCAATTAACTTTGAACAGTTGAAGTAGGGAAGGGGCTGCATCCAGTTCACTGCAAGAATGAAGAAGGGTCAAGCCTTTTCTCAAGAAACACAGAAAGATGTTGTGAGCAAAAGAGAGAGATTGTATTTATTGCAGAGTGGATAAGCATTAAAGAAAACAATCTTGTGCTAGCAAATATTTTCCCCTTGACAACCCCTCAGTAATTTACTTCCTCACATAAGGGAGCTTGCATCTGCAAGGCAAGCTCTTTAAGGTTATGTTTAATTTAAGTTTTGCCATAATGTGTTTTAACTTGCTTGGTAGAAATACTTTCTGCTAGGATTAATATCTAATACATTTTCCAGGCTGTTTCAGTTCAGGGCCTCTTTTCAGCAATGGCTTGTGTTTGCAAGATTGATCCAACCTCTATAACGTGGATTTGAGACAGTTCACTGTTCACTGGGAACTGAGCTGATACATACTTTACTTTAAAATGCTGTGCCTTGTGCCTGGCCTGTGGTGTTCATTGAAGCTGTGCTTTGGGAGTGAGCCTGGTGTGTGGTGGGGCTTTTTTCTTAATAGCACAAAAGTTTAACGAAGAAGCTGTAGTGAACTGCCTTTGTCATTGAAGTGTGAGGGCCACAGCTCCTGATTTAATGTTTAGAAAAACCAGAAGTATCTGCTACACTCCTTAATAGGGTTGTTAAGTTCAGTTCTTTGCTGACACAGCTGAGCTTCTCAAAACACCTCCATGCTCAACATTAACTTTGCTTTCTCTTAAAATCAGTGGGAATCACTGTGGAACATTTCTCCACCAGCCAAAAAAAATGCATTTGCATTTTTTAATTGAATGTTCTTTGTGTGAGGCTTGCTAGTTAGGCAGCTAAATATAATTTTTATTATCTTCAGAATTGCACCAGTGTGAGACTGCAGAAAATATTATTCACTTCTGTAATAATATTGTGTCAGCTCTCTGCATTGATTTACTGTTCTTCATGGCTGATTTTGGTCAAACTTCAAAAGCTGGAAGATCATAGACATAGAGTGGTGTCACTCACAGTAGAAAAATAAGGTGGTCCTGAATTGCAACTGTGCAAACTTGTAATCATTTGTAATAATATGTAACAATTACAAATGTTCTGGGTTTAGGGATAAAAAGGGTTCTTTAGAGTTGGGGTTTTGTTGGAGAGAAATTGAATGAAAGAGGTAGCATGCGCTGTTATAGAACTAACACAGGATTAAAATCTGGAGCCAAGATTCAGGAAATTTGATTGTAATCTTCATTTCTGCCTCTGACTTTTGGCATGGTCTTGAGAAATGTAGTATTTGGGTTTACAGTCCCATTTCTGTACAATGAGAAAAGTGTTTGTAATGATGTAATTACATTTCTGTCATATTATCATTGTAATGATAAGCAACCTCACATTGTTCAGTGTCCAGGCTCATAGTGGGCAAAATTGGCAGCAGTGCTGGACTGCCAGAGTTCTGTGAATAATAAGAACAAGTCAACCATGCTTTCCTCCTCAAAGCTTGATATTTATCCAAAAGTTGAGTTTTTTATGCAATGCATACCTAAATTAATGAATTAATCTCCCTTTGCTCTTCCTTTCTAATTGATTCCACCTTGAATTTTATTTGCACTTTGAAACAATAAAGGAAGACTTACTTCATGAATCACTACAGTCTCGAAGTCCAGCAAAATATAATACCAACTATTATTATTTACCTTTTCACAGTGACATGAGTTCATGTTTGAGAGTGACATGTCTAATGCAAGACATAAAGGTCAACAAAGATTTGTGGCTGTTATGACATGTGTGGTTGTTATGAACAGTTAACACTACAATACAGGACTAATCGATACTTGTGGAAGTATTTGTGCTTTTCCAGCCTAATTGTGTTGTCACCAAATTAGCTATTCTAATTCAAGTAGCAGCTACCTCCTAACTATTGTGTACAGTTTATCTTTACCCATGAAAGTATTTTGACCAGTAAAACACAGGATATTCTAAAAATATTGATGTTTTTCAAGTTTTTCCTATCTGTTTTTGTTTAATCCATTTCAATTTACTGAAGGAGACAGAACAAGGAGTTAAATGTTTACCATGAGAGAACAACATTGGTAATTACTTTGATTTCAGTTCCTTTTTATGTGTATTCATGGGATGAAGAGGTCAATAATATTATGACCATGCAAATAGAAAAGGGTTCTTTTTGACCATATAAAAAACAGCAAAGGATTATTAAAGCATTAACCTTGATTTTAATGGCCTTGGTTGAGAGCTGAGATCACAATTTGGATGAGCCTGATTATTTACTAAATACAATACATAAATGCAACGGGTTCTTAACACCCATTGCACTCTGGCATTATCGCATTACTGCCAGCCTTTGTTGCCTTGCAGACAGGAATATGAAAGCAATCTGTCATGTAGTGAGACTGGCTCCAGAAGCATTTCTCTGATAAGAAGACCCCCTGCCCTTTGCTAGTGTCTGGTCCAGTAGGCTTAGCCATGCGCTTAATCCCCAGAAAGTGGTTCGATTATTGCTGACCAGCAATGGCAAGATAGTTTTTTTTTCCCCTAGCTATCAACCTTCCATTAATTCCTTAAGCAGAAATGCGGTGCAATCTATATTTCCTTGGCATGTGTCACCCAGATGGTGCACTGCTCATGTTTTCAAATAACCATGCTCCAAATAACAGAGTTTGAATAATAAATTCCACAAATCCTTCCTGAGAAAGAGGCACAATTCTCAAGAGCTGCATAAACTTTACGCATGATGCTGTAGCTCATCCATATTATGCAGAAAAGTATATGTTCTTTTGCAAAGCGGATGTTTGTGTTTCCATTCCTTAATTTGGGGAGGAAGAAGAAAGATATATGTTTGCTCAAATACTGTAGAATATATTTAATATTTGATTATGTCTTAAACACTAGCCTTAGCTCCGTGGTCAGCTTTGCAGAACTTGTCATTTAATATGGCTAAGCTTAAATCCTGTGTGGAGGTCGATGCTGTCAAGCAACCATGACTGTACATTTTGGTATTGATTGGAGTCATTGCAGTAAATTCCTTCTTAACTCATATTCCTTTCCATCCCAATCCCCTCCCCACAGATAAAAGAGTGAGCACGTCTTTCTGTCTGAGGAGATATTTTTCACGTTTACAGACAGCCTCTATGAAGATATATGTACGCAAAGCTCTGTGTATATATACATTCTTTCTCACACATCCAAAGTAAATGCTCCCATTTGCTCCTACCATGCTATTTTATCACTTCCAATATTTCCTGCATTTTTTTCTTCCCTCAGATCTCTTATGTTGATATACTTGGACCAGAAGGTAGAAGGATGAAACGTCACCTGGCAATAAACTGTATGCAAGATCTGGTCATTTGCTGGTGGTCAGCAACCAGTGACGGAGCATGGCCTTGGTCTCCTATTTCCTGTCAGAGGGACAGAGCCAACCTATTGCTATTAGGCTGTGCACATGGCAAATTGGAGGTAAAGTGAAGAACTGTCTTGTTACATGATTTTTTTGAATTTGCTAAAGAAAGAGCTATTCAACTTAAATGCATATTTGAGTAGATATAAAGAACAGATATGATAAAAACATAAGACAGGAAGATCAGCCATTCTAATAGTAAAAACAAAACAAAGGTTTGTTACTTAATAGAAAAGCATCTTATTTACTTTGTTTACTATTTTCACATCAAAACTGTCAACCTGAAAAATGTAGCCAGGAAATTAGGTCTTTATCATGAAATAGTTTGGGTGCTGCTGAAACTGAAAATAGAAGTGTCAGAGTTCCACTAGAAAACTCTAATATGAATTAGCAATTGTAACTGTTGCATGTATGTCTGTTGTAATTCTTTTACGTTGTCTGCAATGCTAACTGATAGACAATTTGTATCTCTTTTAAATGTTTTTCATAAAATATTAACTATGCCCAGATGGTGATTAAATTTTTGTTACGAGTATTGGTCAAATTAGGGACTGATATTTTTCTCACAGGAAAAGTTAAAACACACCATCTACAGGTGGGAATGTAAGCTATGAGTTAGGACAAAGCTACAAGTTGACCCCCTCCTGACACCTGCTTAGCTTACATTTATAGGCAGATGTTTTCATTTCAATTATTTAATTTTTGTTTCTTCTGTTTAAGAATATTTGAATCCAATTTGTTTTGTTAGCTTCATTTTAATATTTCTACCTATCTGGGCATACTCTGAAAGATCTGGAGCCTGAATTTAAAATATAAAAGCTTTTCTGAACAAACATCTTGTATAGATGCTTCTGTATTTGGAATTTTATTTTTAGTTTTTCTTTACCCACTTCTAGTATGGAATAAAATGGCACTGACTGTGGGAGAAGAGCGCAAACTCAAGGATCAGGTGTGGAATAGTTGTTCTGGATTAGTTATTGCAGACTTTTTCCCTGTAGGGAAAACCCCTAAGTAACACTTAAGAATAAGCTACTTTCACAAACAGCATCCTCCTCTCTTTAATTAGGGAAGATGTAAATGTTTTAATGTCTTGAAACTATTACTTTGATAGCTAATATTAATTTAAGTGAGATTCTTTTCCCTTGGGATTTTCTACCTATTGAAAGTGAAAAGGTAGCTGAGACAGCTTTTCTTTTCTTATTTCTGTCATTAGTCACTGTAGAATTGAAGTTTAAATTACCTCCAGCTCTGCCTTCTTTACTTCTTTTCAATTGACCTCTCTCCACTTGCGGTCATCTTTGACTCATCTCTCTCCTCTGCCTGATCTACACTTGCAGTTCTCCATTCCCCCTGCAGCTATGCCAAATCACATAGAAAAATTTACTCTGGGAGCTAAAATGTGAGGCTGTTCTTTGTAAGCTTTTCCAGCCCTGTGCCAGTTATTATGAAACTTCATCCTACTAACATTTCAGAGCTTATTTTTTTACCATGACTTCTATATGTCCAGGCCTGGAGAGCAACATTCCTGTGCCTATTTTATTCCTTCCCATGTCTTCCAGAAATCTGCCTATTGCCACCATAGCAGTTTGCAGTCTCTGTTTCCTGAGATGATTTTTAGACACTCTTTTCTTTTAAGAAATTAACAGAAACCACCCTATCAGTTTAAAGCTCTCTGTGTTTCATTTAATATGTTTTAGGGAGATTTCCAAATCACAGCATTCCTCTGCATCTTTCAATACACCTTGTTTTATCCTATTCTTTTCTGGTTTAAACTCTGGTATAGTCTCAAGCACATCACTGGTGCTTTACACAATAGTGAAAATAAACATTCTCTGAGGCTCTAGGCTTAGAGTCAAAATAATTTTAATTTGTCCATATTGTAACAGAAATATAAGAAACTTCTTTTTAAAAGAAGCACTGCCATATTTGACTATTCAGTTGCTTTCCCTTTTCTGATTCTTTGCCTGTACTTTTCTGTTTTAATTCTTAGATCTTCAGATGAAATTTATTTTCCTGTATTTATCAATAAAATACCAAGCACTATGCCAGGACAATGGAAAGCTAAGTCGTATATGCCAGGACAATGGAAAGCTAAGTCGTATATGAGTGACAAACTGTCTTGCTGTTTTTCAGTTAGACTGTTCCATTTATTCAGCTCTTGGATGCTCAGGAAGGCTCAGATCACTCTGCCTTTGCACTCAGCCTATATGTCCATGAGGAGTCACCCATGGTGCTGTTTGATGGAGGTCCTTTGTTTGATTTCTATAGAGTTCCTTATGGGCAGGTATTAAATTCCTGTGCATGAATGGGAGAATATCATAACTCAGAAGTTCTAGAATTAGTATCAGCCTCCAGTCTTCATTTAACTGAGGTGCATTTTTCCCCTACAGTCTTGAAGGGAAACTTTAACTTAACACCTTTAACTTCTGAAGGACATTTGATAGTTTATATGTGAAAAAAATCATAGTTAATATTTTCAGACACCTTGTAAACAGTTACTCTCTAGGTCAGATACCATAAAAAGACAGTGGTTCTGTAATCATTATTTGCCTCTCATTGCCTCTAATTCCTTGCAATTTCTAGTATTCCTCAGGTATAGATTTGAAATAAAAACTGGACATGCCATTGTTATTCATGAAAATAAATCCATATTTATCATGTTTGACCAGTAATATTAATTTACTCCTGGTGAAAGATTACTGTCAATACAAGAAGAATTAAAAGTGTGAACTTACTCAGTTTAGAGCATTTATCAAAATGTGGTAAAGTAATACCACCAACATTTTACTTGAAAATAGTAGCATCAGCTGGATAAAATACCATTATTATCTAGAATTAGGAGAAAAACAGAAATTGCTGAACAACAAGACCATAAAGAGCTGTTTGGCATGTTGGGTTTATGAAACCAAGCCCAAGGAAATGAATGAGTGCTCACCACAGCCATCACCTCATTGCTGACTTACAGAAACCACAAAACAACCTGCCAGCTGCTGCCACTCCTGCTGCTGGGGCAGAGCAAAGGCAAATGGGTGCTTACATGGTACTGCTTCCTGCCTGGAAGAATTTTCTGAGTGATCCTGGCTGCCCACCAAGAGACTGCTTATTAGGATGAGGACAGGAATAGCTCTGGGATGAGACAGCTCAAGCCTTCACCATGATCATCACCTGTAACTACACGTTCTGTGTTGGGATGATTCACACTGCATGAGGAGCATTTGGGGCATTGTGTACTTCAGCAGCTGCTCAATTCAGGGAAGGAAATACATTTTACTTTTTAAACATATTAGAAATTTGATTTTAATTTTGCCACGGGGCTTTTTAATTTTAGCATTTACTACTGTTAAGGCTACAGGTAACCACTATCCCTCTACAAACAGAAATAACTTTTTCCTCACAAATCTTGACTTATTTTACTCTTTTTTTTTTTTTTTTCTGAGATCAGTGTTTATTGTGTTGAATGCTGTAAGATTTGGTGAAGAATTGTCCCTTGAAGAAGTCATGGTGCTTTTCTCTGTAGCATGTGACCTTGCTTCGGTGTGCAATGCATGTTGCTGCAGGAGGGTTTGTCTGTTGGGCCTTTGTCTGCTTTCCTTTGTGCATGGGCTTCTTCCAGTAAACTCATCCATTCTCTAATTTATTTATTTTAGTATTGGAGGTTTGTTTGGTTTATTTTGTTTGGGGTTTGTTGGATTTTTTTAACCTTAAAGTACCAACGATCAAAGAATGTTATTTAAATTGTTTCCCTGTGGAGATAATGCTGGCGTTTTGATTTCAAAACCAGAAGAGGAATCTTCCAGAAATTATTTCAGACAATTTGTTATGAATGAATAGGATCTGATGTGAAATCATCTTTGGATTAAATGCTTTGGGAGAAAGTTGTGTTAAAATCAACATGAACTTTATTCTGCAAACACAAATTAACAGGAGGTGCTGATGCCAGGGTACAGTTACTGTAGCAGTTTGCATTTGTCTTCACCATTCTTATTTTCACTCAATTTAGTGCTAGTGGGAATGACTGAAATTATACTTCAATCTTGTGGAAAAAAATAATTTCCCTGAGAGAGAATATTATTTTTTTTTCTCCCAAGAGATAATATTTAATAGTTACTGCTTTCATATTGTGCTTCGGATTTGTGAAATAAGCACAGCAGATCTTTTCTGTGTGAGCTGTCCTACAGTTACTGGAGTGCTCAGAAAAACATCTACCCTGTGTCTGAATGGCTGAAATACCTCTCACACACATACAGCAAAGAATGTGAAATCCTCAGTGTCACATTGGGTTAGAAGTTCAATGAATAATACAGGATAAAGATGACAATGATAAAAAATTTTGAAAGAAAATAAGAATAAGTGTTGACTGAAGATCTAAATAATAAGATTGCATGTAGGTCTGTAGATACAATGAAGCTAAATAAGTAACCTGCAGTAGGAGCTTTTCATTTTTATTTAGAAATGTTTTAAAATAGGGTGTTTTTTTCCCTTTCAACTTCACTGGGCCATATTTAAAACTATTTTACTCTGATGTGCACCACACTTCCCACTTTACATTTCTAATTAAAATGTTTGTTGCTATTTGGAACCTCACTGTGTGAAATTAAATAAGCACTTTTTTAACATCCATAAAATAAATCAAACATTCTTTTCTCATCTGAAAGACACACAGTTCAGTCACAGCAAGCTTATTTCTCTGTTCCTTTTGTTTTCTTTTTTTTCATCTGCCTGGTAAGCCAATTTTCTGCTTAAGAGCTACTGGTTAAAACTTTTACTTGTTTTGCTATGTGGACTTTATCCTTTCCAGCACTCTATGCAAAATACTTCAATTTTAAGTGTTCAAAAAATTTCACTGAGAAGAGTGATGTGTGATAGCCCACATAAGCTAGCACTATTATTTCTCTCAAACATAAAATGAAAGAGAGTGTTTCAAATAGCATACCAGGCCTCTTATTTACAAAGACTAACAGATTCCTTTACTTGGATTGTTATGATTCCTGGCTCTAGGATTTGGGAACCTGGCATGGATAGCATCCCTCATCCTGCTGATGAACTGAAGTGGAGTCCAAGGCAGTACTGCAAGGGAAAAACAATATAAATGTGCAGTAGTGGTGAATGACTGCTACATTAATAAAGGAAATATGTTTAAATTACATGGACAATATTTAAATGCATGTACTGTATTTTTGTAGCTTTCATGTCATAAAACTTTTACATTTTTTAATTAATGTATTTAAAGAAAGTAATTGGTTTTAATTCATGCAAAATATTTCCAGAGACCTTTTCTTGAAATCCAAGGCTAAGTGCTTAGTCCAAGATTTATGGGAAGTGCAGAACATTGAATGGACTATAAACCCTACCTTGTGATATTACAGCTCTGTCTTTTCAGACCCATTGCCCTGCCCCCTCCTCAACAAATCTGACACTTGTTCTACCCATTTCTGAGGAAACTCCTCCAGCTTTTGCTTTCCCATTCCATAAGCAAATGTTTTGTTAAATGATTTAATGTCACCTTTTAGGGTTCCAGAGAACTGCTTCTCATTAAGAAGGCATCTCAGTGGATTCCTTTAAATGGAAAGCTATAGCACTATATGCACTACATTTACTACCTTGTGTCTACTTACCAGATGGGAAAACAATTGACAGAATACCATCTTCTTGGGGGAAAAGAAAAAAAGTTTTGATTTATTAGACTTATCTTTCAAAAGCATTATTAATGTTTCTGTAGTTGAGTGTCTCTCTGCTTTAGTTTTCCAGTTAGTGGCATGAAGATTGAATAATAAAACTAATTTCTGACAGAGAAACCCAAATCTTCCCTCTCAGATGGAAGAGAATATTCATTTTTGCCCTTCAGAATGCCGAATACCAGATACATTCAGGAGAACTGGAATGCAGAACGAAGAGGTCTCTCGGCTTGGTTCTCTTCCTGCAAGAGGCACATGAGGCCACTGATGCATGAGAAGCAGCTTATCTGTTCCAATTTGGGGAGAAATATTTCTCTTGTTTTCCATCAGAATTTGAACAGCAGTGTCTAGAAAGGTTTCCTTTAAGCCTTATGTGTTTAAACATTATGCCAAACCTTATGTTTTGAAAGGCAACAGAGAGTTTCTCTGCTTGCAGGAATTTTTTCCTAGTTTAGAATTGTATTATATACAGCAACAGACCTACCGTAGACTTCATTTCAAGGATTTGCTCTCAAAACTATGTGAAGCTAGGAAGCTTCTCAGCTCAAGACTCAATAAATTAATCTTCCAAAATGGAAGATTTTACTTCTGTTGAAATTCTAGGTAGTGATCATCATTTTGTCTGACTTTTGCTCTAAGAAGGCAGGACAAAATGATGAATTGGTTGCAGTTTACTTGCTGACTCTCAAACAATCATATGGCAACATTTCTTTTTCTGTGTCTGTTTCCATTGCTGGTTTCCTCCAGTCACTCCTATGGGTTTCAGGCTCTCATCTCTCATAGGCCTGATTATTTTGTGGATCTTCATTACTTTCTTGGAGCTTTTGAAGAGTTGTCCAGAGAAAAATACTGGTTTGGGGTCAAAATATATAGCAGAATAATGCAGTGCATTGAAACTTCCCACAGGAAGACAGAAAAATGAGTCCAAGAAAGCCTCAAGGCTCATTTCCCTGAAGTTATGGAAGCTTTGAAGACTTGCTTGGGCAAGATTTCTCTTTCACACATTTGAAAGGAGCTGCCTGAGTCTCTATACATACTCCTGGGGAAAGCTGCAGAACAAACAGTAACACTTCACCTTGTCTTTATTTGGGGTTAGAGGACTCTGTGGTCACAGCAATCCTTTGTCCACAAATAACCTCTTTTAGGAGTTTCCTTGTCATGCAATTTAACACCCTAATAAACACACTTCAGCAGTTCTAACATCTGCACAGTTGCCACTGCAAGGTTTTGTGGGCATAAAATGACTTGTTGCAGAGGCTAAGCCATTGGTGAGGGAATGGTTGAGGTGAGAAAGTGTTTTTCAGACTAGAAAAGTAATGTAATCTTTTATTTCCTCTTTGACACGTATTTTCATGGATGTCTGTTGAGATTGGTTGGTGTGGTTTTCACAGGTTAAATGCATTGCCTTCTGCATTGTGCTTTTGCATTAAGTCTTTGCATGTCCCTAGCTACTCATCTAAAAGTAGCAAAGATTTTTGTATTAACTATCATTTGGTTTCCAGTCAGAGCATTGCAATAATCCTTTTTTTCTTTCTTTTGAATGAGAAACCCTTTTGCAGACAAAATAAGTAAACTGTCAGAACAAAAGATCCTAATCAGTCTGATCAAAGTCCCAAAAAGCTTGTTTATAAATTTATCAGTTACTTTAGAAGTAATGGATAATATGCCAAAAAAAATCTGAATTTCTTATTCTCTTTTACAGGATGAAAGGCTAAATTGCATATTCAGTTGGTCTTGTGATCTGTGGAAATCAAATTTAAATTGCTCTAACATTATGTGTGCCTTTCTGTTTTCACCCTGAAATGTCTAGATTTCCTTCCTCATCCTCTCTCTACCTTTTAATCACATTTTTTACTCCTTTCTGTGCTTTCATACCACGTGGACTCAAGGGGCTTCCAAAAGTTGTGGCAGGTTAGCAGCTTTAATTTACAAAGTGGAGATTGCTGTGGGTATACATGAGAGCACGGTTCGGCTCAGGTTCACATGTTCTTTTCACTCTTTATTTCTGCATGAACAAACACAAGCAAGTTTCTGACTGGCTTCCACTACTCTCATTCTTCTAGAGCCACAGGTTCTCTCTATTTTTTGTGAAATAGCTTTTCATAAGCTCATCTGTAACTTAATTACAGCTGTTGTTTCTCTCATGGTTTCCCTGCTCAAATCCTGTACAACACCTCTCATTCAAACCTGTTTATCATAGTACATGAACCTTCACTGGTCTCCACCGCTGCTTCCACCTCTTAAGGATACTTCCCATGTTTCCACTCCAGATTCTTGCCCTTTCCCAGCTGCTTTTTATCACATTCTGCCTTTGTGTTCTTCCTCCCATTCATTTAACTTTCAAGTACTCTGTAATGGTCCCCACTTTTCTGCTATCACAAATTCATTATTTCTGCATCTATAACTGTATGGCACCCAAGAACATCTACCACCTACTCATCTGGCATTGTATAGTAGGTGCTGTTTTAACATGCCATTGTTTCTACCACTTCAGAGTAATACTTTCTGTTACCATGGCCCAAAGCAAATGATCAAAAATCATCTGTGCTTGATGCAAAGAGTAATGTACTATAGATTTTTCCTAGAATTTTAGGACTTTTTACCCCAGGCCACTTGTGAATAATTATTCTTTTACATCAATCCTTTCTTCTTGTACCATCACTGACAATCCCCTCTTTTATCTTCAGTTCTGCTAACCTGTTAATAGGTCCAGACAAACAAATATGGCTCAAACTCTATTGCAGAGTTTTTTTAATCAAATGAATTAATCTTTTAAATGTTAAAAGAGTAGATTTCAGAGCTCCATTTCAAGAATGCTTACTTATGACTGACCCACAGGAAAGCTCATTTGCAGCAGTCTATTTTCAAGAGTAAAGGGCCACAAATGAGTACCGAAAGGCTTTGGATTTTTGCCAGGTGCTGAGTTACGTGCGCACGGAGTGGGAGCCCCTGGATGCCAGGTTCAGCTCTGTGCAGCCCCAGCAGGTGCTGACTGTGGAGCGCTCGGTGTCGGCAACCAAGGAGCCCATGGCCGACAGCTGCGTCTACAAGTGCCTCAGGAACCGAATGCAGTGCGCCGCCGTCACCAGGGTCCCCCTGCCCGCCAGGGCCATCAGCTGCTGTAGGGATGTGACAGAAGACAAACTGGTGCTGGGCTGTGAAGACTCCTCAGTTGTTCTGTTCGAAGCCTACAGCCAAGTGACTCTGTTGGCCCAAGCAGAGCTGCTCCCTGCTGTAATAACCTACCACCCTTCCGGAGCCGTGCTGGTGGTTGGCAGCTCTCAAGGGGAGCTGCAGCTTTTTGACACAGCGCTGTCTCCAATTAAAATTCAGCTCTTGGCACAAGACTATTCACCTGAGGCAACTCTGCAATTCAGTAAACACTGTGACGTGCCCACCAGCCTCATCCAGATCCAGTGGGCTGCTCCTCCAGGTGCATTTCCCAGTCCTGACAGCATGGATATTCATGATCTTTTATTGGTTAGATTTGATGAAGGACCCTTGGGAGTGCTTCACTTTAAACTTGGTAAGTTACTAAGCACATCTGTTGAACCTTGAGCTGTCAAAGAAACATCTGTATCCCACAAGGTTGGGAACACCCTAATTTTAGTTATATGAGACCATAGCCTTTAAAGCAAATTGCTCCAAAGATATCTGATACCAAGGAGTTCTTTAGGTTTCACAATAACTTTATACCTTTTCCTATTCATAGATTAGGACCCCGACTTCTGTCTGATCAGCATCCTATAATGTTCCTCACTACTCTAAGAAAGCATTACAAATTTTCCTCTGGAAAATTCCTTTAATCTGTAGTATATAATCTTAAGAATTGTATTCATTTTGTAGTAATAACCCTAACAAGTTAAAATAAACTATATTTAATAATAGAACAGTAATGCTATTTTCTTTACCAAATTTTTTTCTGCATGTGTGATGTATATTGTCCAGTATTCTGTTCTTCCTGGCTTTGGTACAGGAAGTTGCACCTTTTTTTCCTTTGAAGACTTTCCACCGAAGAAGAATGATTTTCATAACCTTCAGAGAAGTTTGGTCTCTCAATTAATTTGCAAAGAGTTGTGAATAAAAGAAGTAATAATGCTAATTTTAGAATTTGTATAGCACTTCTCTTTTTAGGTGTGAAGAGAGTTTAAAAGAGTAAAACCACAACTAACTTCCTTTTACAAGCAGAAAAACAAGAAGCAGCAAAGAAAAGCTAAAGGGCTTTCCAAGAGTTACACAGTGGCTGAATTAAGAATAAAACCCCTGCAGTGGCTCATCAGTGAGAACTGTATTCATTTCATTCAAGTCAGGCAAGTTACAGTGGTGCAAGTCCATTGTGAGAGCTAAAAAAACAATCGTGCTTAAACCCTCTGACTCCCAAGCCAGTGTTTCAGCAGGGCAGACAGCCATCCTGGAAAATTTCAGCATTTTGCCCATTGTCTGGCCAAGAAAACCAGATTACTTTTGTAGATCTTTATGAGAGTTTTTAATGATTCTTTTGTATAAAGCTATTGAGATTAGGAAGAAGCCTTTTTTATAAAAAAAACCAAAACCAAACAAATTGCCAAAAGACTCAAAATAACAACCTAGGTGATAGTAAGATTTGAAAATCTACTTAACTTATTTACTTAATGAGACACACATGTACTTTTGTGGAGAAGAAACTGTTTAAAATTATCAGTGACGTAAAAATTTGAAAGACTGAATTAAAAAATTTTAACCAAGTTTTCCACTGCAAAAAGCTAAATTAATGTAAGAGGATGTTAGTAACAAAAAGATGTTAGATTGACTTTTAGTTTTGTAGTTTTAAAAGAGCTGATCCAGATTATTGCTGTTATCCAAAAAAAAAAAACTATTTAAAAAACCACAACTATTTAAAAACTATTTAAAAACCTGTTTACAGGTTATCATTCATTTTGAGGTAATTAGCTGCATTAAGTTCAATGACAGGTTTAATAGTTACAGTGTACCCCAGAACACTAATTATAACAGCTATTTGATGATTTTGTGCATGTTGGCCATTTAAAAGAAAAATCCTCTAAATTATCTCTGTCCTGATTTGGTGGGATGGAGTTGAGCAGGAGGCAGTCTACCCACCTCTACCTTGCTTTTCTTCAGTCCTCCCTGGTGAGGTTTTCTCACAACAGCTTTCCAGAATGCACAGCTTTCCCCTTGCTATCTTTAGCACATTTATGTTCTTACCAAGGCAAGCAGGCTCTCAGTACAGGGATTTAGAGGCCTTTCCTGCTAATTGCCAGCTTGTAAACTTAATTGGACTGTCTCCCTGGGCACTGTTCCTAAATCAATTAGGCAGTGAGTTGGCTGTCACCTCTTTTTCCCAAGCAGGTTGCCTGGAAGCGCACCACCCAGGAGAAGTCAAGCATCCAAATGGGAAGATGTTGACCTCTACAGCTGAAAGTTATCACATTTTAAAATTCATTCTGTATAATTACTGTAAAATCTCTTCTAGGAAAAAGGAAAATCTGTCTCCCTTCTTCCCTCTCTCCCTCTTTGTAGTCCACTGTGCAAAAATATGCTGCTCTCTATTTCATCCTGGTGTTCAGCTTTACACCTCATCTCCTCAGTTTGCCACACTGCCAAGGGAACACTGTGTTGATTAGTAAGTCCCTCTTCACAGTCTCAGCAGTTTTTAGGTCTCTGCTATTTAAGAAATAATGCAAAACAAATAAATTAATTAATTAAATGCATTAATAAATTATAGCAAAAAATTAGGGGCTCATGACAGCAAGACCCAGACAGGCATTCAGGACTGAAATAAAATCCATGAGTAACACATAGGTTGGAATTGTTTCTCACAGAAGTCTGTTTAGAAACTATGTCAGTGAGAATAGGCAAATATGTTTTTAACTTCCAGCTACATTATGGTTTTGGACAAGTTGTGAATCTCCATTATGCTGTCTATCCAGATTTATTTCAGGAAAAAGTCATATTAAACATGCCCTCAAACACTAATGGCAAATATTTTTGATGTCTAATGCCAAACTCATTTCCAAAAGCGGCTTCTTGTCATTGATGTCAACCCAGATCTTGGATAATGCCAAATGTGGTGCTGGTGCCAGTGGTTTAGCATTGCTGGCCGCTAAAGGCATTTTAAATATAGTATTGTATTTAATTAACATGAAAATAACTATTTTCATCTTCACTGAGAGGTTCATGTGGAGATTGCCCAGCTGCTGTAATACTTTAAAAACACTAAACATTTAGGAAGAATAAAGTCTGCCATAACTATTAGATGTTAACAACTTAAACATGGCTGTTGCCCAGCATGATGTCCATAGGCTTTAATATATGCAAATATAAAGTGAACTACAATAGAAAACCTTTCTTTAATGATGCTTAAAAAATTAAGTACTTCTCTGTTGCTAAATGTGAGTATGTAAGGTTTTTCCCCAAAAACATCGCTTCTGTATATGCAAGTTCTCTGCAGTTTAATTCTCCTCAAGCTGTATTCAGATGTTTTTCTCCCCTTTTTTTCACCTTGCTTTTTATTTCACATATTCACAAACAGTTATGAAAGTTTTGTGAGGTATGTTTTCTAAATAACAGGTCTGCTCTTCTCTGTTACCAGGCCTTGTTTACCCCAGCCAGTCCTATGGTTTTAATACCAGTATTGAAATTCAGCTTGTTCCCTTTCTCATCAGGATTTTTTCCATGTTTAGTTTCAGCAAACAACATCAGACTATAAATAGAGAACATTTTTTAAAAAGTAAAAAAAAAAACCAACTTAAAAACAATGTTTTTATTTAAAGATAGAGAAACAGTAAATTTATTCTGGTCTTTCTAATATTTGGAGGAGTACTGGTAAAGAGTACTCTATCAGAACAATCCAAAGTGAGCAGGAGTTGCTAAAATGCTATATGTGGCCAATGTCACATGATCATTTGGTTAGTCAGAGACAACAAATAACATTACTTCCTGCAGCTTTTTAGTCACCTTTTCTCTTAGCTAAAAGCTGAGAGAAGCTGAGATCTACAAGTCAAGAAACATCTGTGTGGCAAGCCTTGGTTTTATGTGCAACTGTAATTCAAAGGTCTGTAGTATCAAGATGATGATAACTTCCATGGTATCCCCTCAGAAAAAAAGCTCCACTTAGACAATATTGCCAAGCTAGAAGGACATTCCAGAGCAGTTGCAATATGGAGAGTAATTGAGTAAGAGTTGCTCTGAGGTTGGAGCTGCTCTACACTTGTCTGCAAAGATACATCTGTGTGAGACAAATGCTGGGGTTTAGTGTTGTCCAGCACTATTTCCCTACAGGGAGGAGATGGTGTGAAAGTTAATTTATTACCTACCTTGCAATAATGATAAACTCCAAATAAAGTTATTCCACCTTGTCTAAACCAAATTTAATTACATAATGTTGTCACCAGTGACTTTTGGCTATATTCATTCAATATCGATGTGTGAAGTTCATTGATGATTTTTATCTGCTGTCCAGCACCCTCAGTCTAAGTATACCAAGATAGTAAGGTGTTATCCCTTATAAAAATTTAATACTGAAACCCATCAACTTAATTTTAAATGACAACAGTTATTTTTAACTGTGCTGAAAAGGAGTCAGCTACTGGTTTACATACTCTGTATAAAAGTATGAACCCATTATCTCTGGTTGTAATATTTCTTGTCAAAGGTGTGCTCACAAGGGGACAACTGGGCCTTGAGGAAATCATCCACCAGTACATTCGTTATGATGAGATTCAGGAGGCAATTAATGTCCTGAGCACCATGAACTGGAACATGATGGGTCAGCGGTGCTTTATCTGCCTGAGTGCCATTTGCAACCACCTCCTTAAACAAAAGCTTACACCAGCCAGAGAAGGTAAGAGACTGTTTATATTTCTAATGGATTTCTGTGTTGTCTTGGTAATTCATGTGTGGATTATGACTATGTATTTATTGACCGTATAAAGAAGACAGTAGTGAGACTCCAGTGAGTCAGCCAGATTATGGTGCCTCATAATCACATGTCATTGTAGACAAGTAATTTCAATAAAATCTGGACCAATGCATTGACTACATTTTAGTTTGTATCAATAGTGACACTAAAATAATGCACATCATAATATATATGTGCTATAGGCATTACTTAATATATATAGCACTAGCATTATGTTCTGTAACTTCATTGCATTCTATAAATTTAGCTTTATGCTACAGACAAAGGTTAGTTAATACAGGATTGAAATATTTGTGTTACATTCATGCTGAGACAGCACCAACTTAAGGGGAGATATTTTCCTGAAATGGGGACAAGAGATTTTAGTATGTTTTTTAAGGTACTTTCAAAGGGTCATTCTTTCATTACAAGATGGAAAGGCCTTGAATACACTATCCTCTGCTGCCTCCTTTAGGATTAAAGCATTTGTCCTCACTGTAATCTAGCCCCCTGCAGTAGTAGCTGGGGTCCCTCAGAAGAAATTATGAATTTTAAGTTTAGCCCTGTCTCTGCTAAAGCCTGGTGTGGTGCCTTCCTCTTGATTTGCTATCTTGAAACTCAATAGACTTCAAGATTTGAAGTGCCTTGATTTAGAGAAGGTGTTATCCTCCAGTCTAGCAGGCAGACAGCTGGAGACCAGGCATCTTTTGTGGGAAGAGAGAATACTCAGGATGCTGGTGTGTTTGATGATAGAAAAACTCCAAGGTGTCCTACATTGCTGCCAAACCATCAGCTATCCCATTTTGTGGGATCTGATTAAAAAAAGCCTCTGTGTTGCAAACATATAAACTCTAAATAAAACATGCTTTGAAAAGGACCTGTGAAAAGGGCTGGCTATGATACTCTTCTAAAAATATGTACATTATAAACAGATGTCTGTGTGTTTCCCCCATGCAGCTCCCTAACATTGTTTACAGAGGAAGGAATTTTATTCCATCCAGGAATTATTCTATCTAAATCTAACAAATTTGGCATGGTAATTTGTTTTCTTTTTTATTAACAAAACCCAGTGGGACCTTTATTTATAGTGATGGGGCAGTTATCTTTGAGATCTTTATCCTGCCTTCAACATCAAGCTGGGCTATTTAATGAATGTATAACTCTGCCAGTAGTCACTCATATTCCATGTCAGTTGAAATATTTCAGAAGTTCAAAACATGCTGTCAAGAAAACAGCAATGGCAAGGGAGTATGGCTTGTTTTTCTATTTTAATCTAAATTGACTGCTGCTTTGAAAGAAAATACCTTTAAAGTTCGACTTATCTTACAATCTAGATTGGAGATAACACAAAACTAATTTACTAACAGTTTACCTGTGTAACTAACACAGTACTATTGGCACATTTAGTGCTATCAAGCCTAATAAAATCAAATTTTACTATGCTTGGAAGTAAAGAGTAATTGTCACTAAATACAGAAATGCCTAGTTCAAACAAACATTAATAATGGCAAATCAATGAGATTCTGTCTGCCTAATGAGACAATAGGTTATGTTTTGCTAGTAGAGCAACATAAATATACAGCAAATACTTATGTAGCAAATTCTCCCTTTTCTGCCTATAAGGCCTTGTACTACATTGTTGACTCTGCAACAAAAGTCAAAGAGCAAAAATATTATTGATAATTTCCTTTTAGCTAAGTGTATGGAACACATAAGTACACTGTATGTTTACTTCTATTGTTTATAATGTTGTATTAAAAATGTGAAAAATGCCTAAGAGCTTGAGCTGTCGAGTACAGCAGTCAGAAAGTATTTAAAGAAGAGAGAACTTGTGTAACAAAAGGGCTTTATTTTATTGATTAGAAGGGAGGTTATCCTGTTTCCCACCACTACATGCTGTCAAACCCTTAGGGTTTCTAGACCCTTTTATTTAAAATTTTTAAAGAACTGTGGGCTGAAGGAGGTTCCTTAGACCTCAAGGCCATCACAAAGAGGGTTCTGTTACCCGCTGACCTAACACAATAATCCCTGAAAAACTGAACTCCCTTGTTGTTTGCCTAAGAGGACAAAGACTATTTGAGCTAATTGAGAGTTGATCTCTACTGGACAATCTTGTTCACACTGTATTAGTCTCATGAGTCACTTTTAGTTGTAGGCTGCTGGTGAGAACTTGATGTGTTATAGACTTCTTTATCCTTTTGATAGCTTTTGTTGCTCAAAGTCATTGTCAGCTGTGCCTGCAAGCCAAAGTTTATATGCACATTTCTGTTTGTACAATCTGTCATATTTTAATTTCATCTGTCCTTCAACAACATCACATTTCATCACTGTTTGATGAATTTGACTGACTGCAAACATGAGCAACCTGTTGTAATTGAAACTAATTCACTTGTTTCATTGCTGCTGTGTTTGAATTCCACAGCACAGCTTGAGGCAAGCCTTGGAACCTTTTATGCTCCAACAAAACCACTCTTGGATAGAACTGTGCTGGAGTACAGGGACCCCATCAGCAGATATGCAAGAAGGTTCTTCCACCACCTGCTCAGGTGAGTGACAGTTTCAGCTTCTATCAACTTAAAATTAATTGCATATTTCAATAACTACCTACTTTTATGTGGTTAACGTTTTCTAAGAGGACCACCCCTGAAAAAAATGCATTAGTTGTTAATGTTTGTTTAACTTGCACTTTGTTCCTTTCAAATAGAGTAATGCAGATAAAGTGCTATTCAGAGCTCTTCTGTCATCAATACACTTAAAATGAATCACCCTTTCCCATTTAGCTTGATAGAAAAAAAGATACCCTGCTTCTGAGAGATTAATATTCACCAACTGCTTGCAGATTAGTTATAGAAAGAACTTAGAAACTTGGAGAAAGCAGAGTTTAGAAAGATGCTAGAACACAAAAGCATGCTGCATGGTCCAGGACATTTTTGTCTTCGCACGACTGAAATATGAACATTTTGTTAGTCTCACTTTTAAAATTCTCATATGTAAATTCAGCTTCCAGCAATTTTCAATGCCGTTAAAATAAGCGGAGAAAATGCAGTGTTGAATTTGTCTGTGAATTGTATAGAATCATAGAATGATTTGGGTTGGAAGGGACCATAAAGATCATCTTGTTGCAACCCAGCCACCATGGGCAGGGACACCTTCCACCAGACCAGGTTGTTCCCAGCCCCATCCAACCTGGCTTTGAACATTTCCAGAGATAAGGCATTCACAACTTCTCTGGGCAACCTGTGCCAATGCCTTATCACGTTCACAGTAAAGAATTTCTTCCATATATCCAAACTAAATTTCCCCTCTTTCACTTTGTAGCTATTACTCCTTGTCCGACCACTGCAGTTCCTGACAGAGTCCCTCTCTGGCTTCCATGTGGGCTCCTTCAGATACTGGCAGGTTGCTATGGGGTCTTCACACAACCTTCCCTTCTCCAGACTGAGCAGCCCCAACTTCCTCACCTTGTCTTCACAAAGAAGCTGCTCTGATATTAGATGAGAAATAATAACAAATAATAACAAATTCAGTAAGAATTTATAGTACATTGCTTTTTTGTTGTATTTTTTTCAACCCATTATAAATATTGATATGCAGCAGTTCAACCTGTTCACAAATATAGCTGTGATATTCCTTCTGGGAATTATCCAGTGGATAAAATAAGGAGAAATAGCCTTCTGAATAATAAAATGTTTGTAACATCTTTGTTACAAACAAGGAGAAGGAGTGTAGATGGACATAGTGCAAAGACTGACAATGCACCCTTTTGCAGTGATTCATCCAGATTGTATATACATTGTCTGCATGGGCAAAGCAAATTACTTTGATAGCATAGAATGTGCTTTTTTCCAAATCTAGAAGAAAAGTATTCAATATTGTCTTCTACATTTTGAGTCTGAGGAGGATCATCTTCTGGGTGAACGGGTCCATTCCAGTGGAGAAATTATTCCTTGTAGAAGAATGATCCAATATTTGCATAATATGTGCCAGTCTTTCACTGAAGTTTTCTTAACACACATGGCCACAACAGTGGGTACAAACTCTGTTATTGCCTTTCTCCTAGAAACCAGCAGGGAAAATGCTGTTGTGGCAGTGGCCAACTTGTTGTGGCTGTGGGCCAGTTGCCTGCAGAGGACAGATGCAGGAAAAATGTCTCAGAGATTGCTGAGAGGTGTAACTCTAGTGCTCTTACATCTGCAAGAGAAAGGTGTGTTCCCTCTGACTCAGGCTTTGCTTCCAAGTGCTAGCAGGCATGCAGAGGCATGGGGCCTGGCTGAGCTGCCAGCCCTTGAGGCTGCAGCTGAAACACTGACTCAATCCTCCTAAAACAAGAACCTTCAGTGTCAGAACACTGCCTGGACAGCGTGGGGCACAACAGGAGGTGTGCACGAGAGTCTCCAAATGTCTTTTACCTCCCGTTGTAAAACAGCCCTTGAACAATCTACGGTTGTGGCAGTTTTTGGAACAAATGTGTTATTTTGCTGTTTTCCTCTTTTCAAAGGGATTTGTATTCAACCGAATCAAAGTGATAGGATCATGTGATTCCTGCAGAACAGATGGTAATGCTTAAAGCTTATCTCAGAAGACATAATCTAAGTACAAAATTAAATGTTCAAATATGGGAGATTTATCTGATAGAAAGCAAGGAAATGATGTTCAGAGCTGATCATTATTGCATTAAAGTGGCTGTGCCTTAATTGGTGTTTTTTTCCTTTTAGATGTTTTCTTAAGTGACTAGAGTGATTTAAATGTAGGCCAAGCAGAGAGAACTACAGATTTGTTGGAGAATGGTAAACCATGGTTCTGGGTGAGTGAATGCCAACCAGGCATGATGCAATGTCTAGGAGGATCATAGGGAGGCACAGTGCCCACTGATTCAGACACATGAAAGTTGCAGCTGCTGCTATTACATCTGTCTGTGATAGACTAGCAAGGCAAGGCACTCCTGCCAGCCTGATTTACAGCTGTGGATTCAGAACAGGAGAAAAGTGAGAAGGGAATTATGCTCCTGCCTTCTTAGGTCACCATGTTATGCCCATGAGGACACTGAAAATGGGAAGTTCCTCCCACTACCTGTTTGTCAGGGAAGGCAAGGTCAGGTGACATGGAAGGAATACAGAGGTGCTGTTCACCACTGCAGGGATAAAATTTGTATGGCCAAAGCTCAGCTGGAGCTGAAGCTGCCCAGGGCTGTGGGAGACCATAAACACAGGGTTTTTAAAAAAATGCATTAATAACAAAAGTCAGTGCAGTGATAGCATCAGCCTGTTACAGGGTGGGGATGGTCACCTCACAAACAGGGCCATAAAGCAAAGATGTTTAATGCTTTCTTTGTCTCTGTCTTCAATACCAATGATGGGGTAAGGGGCTCCCAGTGCCCCGAACTGAGCCCTGAGGACCATTCCAGTGCTCCAGCTGCACCCCCATGAGGCTGTGGGGCCTGCTGGGATTCATCTGAGAACACTTCAGGAGCTGGCTGATGTCATTGTGAGGCCTGTCTCCATGATTTTTGAATTGGCTTGGGAATCTGGAGAGGCCACAGCTAACCAGAAGCTGGCAAACATTGTCCCAGTTTTCAAGAAGGATAAGAAGGATGACCCTAGAAACTTCAGGCCTGTGACATTCACTTCAGTGACTGGTAAATTATGGGGAGGATTATTCTGGGAGGTATTGAAAAGCACCTGAAGGACAAAGCACTCCTCGGTCGCAGCCAGCACAGCTTCATGACAGGAGAGTGCTGCTCAAACCTGATTTCCTTTTATGGCAGGGTAACCCACCCAGCTGATCAAGAGAAGCCAGTTGTTGTTATGCTTTTGGATTCCAGTAAAGCTTTTGATACTGTCTCTCATGGGATCCTTCTGGACAAAATGTTGATCCCCCAGCTGGATAAACACATCCTGGGATGGGTGAGCTCACAGCTGGGGCACAAAGGGTTACAGTGAATGGGGTGACATCAGACGGGGGACCTGTCACTACTGGGGTTCTGCAGGGCTCCATCCTTGGCCCAGTGCTCCTCAACATCTCCATAAATGACCTGGACACAGGACTGGAGGGACACTGAGCCAGTTCACAGACAATACACAAGGGAGAGGAGCTGTTGGCTCCCTCCAAGTCAGGGAGATGCTGCAGAGAGACCTCAACAAATGAGAGGACTGGGCAGTCACCAACCATATGAAGTTTAACAAGGGCAAGTGGCAAATTCTGCACCTGGGATGGGGCAGCCGTGGATGTACAGACTGGGAATGAAAGGGTGGAGAGCAGTGCCATGGAAAGGGACCTGGGGATCCTGGTTGATGGAAAGCAATGCCTTGGCAGACAGAAGGTCATTTGGTTCATTCTGCCTGGAGAAGAGGAAACCAAGGGAAGACGTCATTGTGGTCAGCATTCTCATGAGGGGGAGTGGAGAGGCAGGCACTGATCTCTTCACTCTGGTGACTGGATCTGTGGGAAGGGCCTGAAGCTGTGCTGGGAGAGGGTTAGGTTGAATATTAGGAAGGGTTTTTTCACCCAGAGAGTGCTTTTACACTGGAACAGGACTCCCCAGGCAGTGGTCACAGCACCAAGCCTGACAGAGCTCAAGGAGTGTTTGGACAGTGCTTGCAGGCACAGGATGTGATTCTTGGAGCTGACCTGTGCAGGGCCAGGAGCTGGACTTTCATGATCCTTGTGGGTCTCTTCTAACTCAGGATATTAGATGTTTCTATGATTCTATTATTTGATTTATTCACTTTTTTACCCTTTTTCATTTAGCACTGAATACTTGCAGGCTAATTACAAATAGCTAATGTATCTCTTCAGAGTGATTTTTTTCATCACAACTGGTGTGTCTGTATGACCAAACCAGAAGACTTGGATGCAGAAGCCCAGTAAACTGAGATTGTAAACTTGATGCAGCATTAGAGGACATTTGTTACTCTCTTGTGAGTGTGAGGAGACTAAAGCAAAGTGATCATTTGGTAGCCTAGTGCAGTAAATGGAGGAAGCATAGTGCTTTCTAAACTATGTGCAGTAAAATTGTGGCTGATATTCAAAAAGTATTTCTTGGCACGGAGCAGACCTTTTGCAGTTCATTTGGGCTTCAGAAAGAGCAAGCAGCAGATTCACATAAGTTAAACCTAGAAGACAAGGAACTAAGGACAAGAGCTCAGAGGTCTGGTAGGAAGAGTCAGAGAAGTGGGATTAGGAGCATGAGTAAAAGACAAAGTGCTGGGGACAAAGGTCTGAAGGCAGGTGTGGGAATGTACAGTGTCCTACAAGAAGGGCAGAATGGCAGCACAGAGCCAAATGGGAGAAGACAGCTTAGGATGTGTGTGGTGGGCTGTGGAGGAGACCAGACATATCAGGGATGGACAGGGAAAGGCGGAGTCTTTCATACAAGATTAAAACATTAAAATGCTTAAATATTTCAAGATCTAAATCTGAAAAATGTTCATATAAACAAAAGGTTTCACCCCACTCTTCAGCTTTCCTTTGAATACCCCACCAATATGCCTTAAGCCTTTTTAGAAGGACCAGCTCATGGGAGAGAAATATTAATTCATTCTACATGCTGAGACAGTCTTTGACCTGCCTACTGAATCTGCCAAAAAAGTTCCATTTATTGTTGTTCCCTTAAAGATGTGAGTGTCTGTGTTTACTAGAACTGAGAAATACAGTTACCTTTCCAGAAGGGCTATCCTCACCTAGTAAAAACATGTGCCAGTGATTTTACTCTTTACTGTAGGCCAAAAGGTTGTATGTTCAGTTGAAAATAACTGGGGACATCCATTTTCACATTTTCAGAGAGATTATAGTCTTATCTATTCTTCTACCATCAATGAGGTCAGTTTCTAGAAAATGCTGAATGCAGTGATGGGAGATTCCCTTTTTAGGCATGAGGGCACTTTAGAAAGAAGATGCTCCATCCAAGCTGAGATGGGCAAAGGAACATTGACAGCACAATTGAAACAGATTGCAATTAGAAAGAAGGAAAATTCTTTGCAATATATTGGATTCAGCCATGTTATTTGTATCCATCATTATAAAAGCTAAGTTCTTAAATTTGCAAACCACACATCATCTTCAGCTTCCACTAAAATAGAAGCTTAGAGCTTTGGAGGCCCTGAATGTAAAATATGGAATACCTCCAAAAACAAGCATTCAGTATACAAAATTAAAATTAAAGGCCTCTTAATTATATGCCAGGGATCCATTACAACATTATTTATGGAATGAATAATTATTTTACCTCTAAATCTTTATCTATAATTAAAAAATACAGGAACTGAATTACAAGTACAGAAATGTGTCTTAGGTGTTCCTTGCCACTTCAGTAGCACTCTGGTATTTCATTATGATGTCACTGCTTATAATAATATAACGCATTATATCATTATGTAAAATGTTGAGCAGAGGTGGATTTATTGGGAAGCCTTGGGGAGCTGTAACCTCCTTTTTTGCCCCCACCCTTTTGCTAGGTGTATTTGTGTGCTGGGGGAGTGGCTGCAGCACCTTCTGCCTCTGTCTCACAGCCTCGTGCAGCCGTGCAGGGAACACGGAATGGGACAGAACCATTTTTCACTCGTTAACTGCGGCATCGCTGACTCATGGCTTAGCTTCACTCTGATCAAGCATTTGTAAATTGTACTTGTCATATTTTCTAATGCATGAAATTATCTTGTTTGTTTGACACGGACACACTGGCACAAGCACACGTCTGCTCAGTTGTGTTCCATTTTTTGAGTGAGAAAGCAGGGCTAGAAAGTAAAGTCTGAAATGCAGCGCAGGAGTTGCAGAATTAAGATGCAGCCACAGTTCTGCGGTTCTGCTGTGCCCTTTCCTCCTTTGTAATTTTGATTTGTGTTTGTGAATACCCAGTTTAAGGATTTTCTTTTTTTTTTCCCCTAAATGGAAAAATACTAAGATTCAAAACCACTTGCACCTTTAAATCTGATAATTTCATTAAGAGAATGTAATTTGGTTTTTTTCCCCCCATAGTACAAATATGTTTAACTACAAAGCAAAGCTTTTTTGTAAATAACAACATAATGCTTTTCATCTTTCAAGAGAAAGGTGCAACTCTGATCACATTCCCTAGTAGAATTTTGGATGGATTCATGAAAGATTCTCCTTTGTATGAATCCAAAAATGAGAACCTCCACCATGTTTTTACTTTTGCTGTTTTCATTCCTTCACAAATCTCAGAAGTGTTTTACTCTTCACAGTGTTCCATGTAAGATGCTATTGGGTAAATGCAAAAAATTGTCTTCATATTGAGCAGAACATTCGTCAAGTGCTATTACTTTGCACACAGGACTTGATAGGGCTCCTTTGTAAATAAACATTCTTAAAGAAGATGAGAAGGTAAGTGGTCATTAGCATCAGGGGAGACCTGCTTCCAGCCACCACTGATCTTTATGAATCACTTTACTATTCAAGAGTTCTGAAGTGCACTTCTATACTAGACATGATGCCTGGACACAGACAGTTATCACTTAAGTCCAAGACAGCCTTTGAAAAGCTAAAATAAAGCTCTTTTGCCCTGCAGGTATATCACTAATGCAGTACTAACTACCCCTTGGTAAGCAGGTTCCTGTATCACTACACTGCAATCTCCAAAGTAGATATTCACTGTGAGTATTTCCATCCTAAATAGGACCCTAAATCAAAGGTGAAAAAAATGCCTCAGCTTCATAGGAATAGTTCTCAATCCCATCTGCTGCCAACTGTATGGAACTGAGAGACAGAGTGAGCAAAGAGCTTTTATGATCCTTTTTAAGAGCACCCCAGAAGTAGAATTATAATTACGTTGGTACATAGTGTGTCACAAAATATGTATAAACATTAATGATGACATGGTTGAGGACTAAGAATGTCTTTTATATTCATAAGGTTACCTATTAGGCATTAAATTATGCCTTCAGATAAAATGATCATTGATGGCAGTCAGGTTCTCTATGGTGGCCACATGAACAGAATTCATCTCTATGGGAGAAAGTTCAGTAGTAGCATTTTCACTAAAGTAGCACCTTCTGGAGAGGACTTTGAAGAGTCATTTTTTGTCATCTTTTGAAAAACGATCAAAACCAAAGGTTTTCATATTACCACAGCACTGATAAATGAGAATTTATATTGCTGTGATGGAACTACACATGAAAAGATTCCCCTGGTCATGCTTCTTGACCTGTTTTAGAAACAAGAAATAAAGGCACCTATTTAATGGAACTACATTATTTTTGCAGTTGAAGAGGTTAAAGATCTCATAAAAAGTTTAGACTGTCTTTTCTTCAGTCCTATGTTGTTAATGATTTCTTTTCTTAAACCAGTCCCAACACAGTTTTCAATTTCAGTCATACTTTGATGCTACAGGAATGACTCTAGGATTTAATTCTCTGGCAATGATTACAATGTAAGAAATAATGAGCAAAATATTGGGGTGGAGGGACAACGAATTACATGACATAATTGCTTGAGAACAAAATGCCATGAAGATAAACCATGACAAATTGCTCAGAGATTTGGGCAAGATTTGCTGCTCAACCTAATGGGAGAGACATTGCTTGGAGGATAGGAAGAATGGCACCTTAGACACACTTAGAGCAGCCTCAGAGCTGCTGTAATCTGGAGCCACTTTGCACAGCCGGCAGCAGATGCAGTTTGGTGGCCCAGAGTGCCAGAAGTCATCCAGTTCTCTGCTACGTCCCCACCCATGGGACTGCACTAGAAAAAAGGAACACAAAATAGCTACACTGGACTGATATTGTTTGTGCCAAATCTATTCCCACATGCTGGTTAATCTGACTTTGATATTGCTACTTTCAGAAGCTGAGCCCACATTGAGACCACTGTTGTGTTGTGTAACTGATAATCTGCCCTCGTAAGGAGCCTTTTTCCTGCTGTACCAGCTGTGCAATTTTCCTGAAATCTTGAGGGCTTTGGGCATACACTGACTGCAGAAACAATGCAAATATATCATATTTTTGGACAAACCTCTCAAAAATTAGTTCTTAGCAACATATCTCCATCCTTAGCAGCTGTTGTAAGCCTTCCCAGGTCATCAGTTTCTCCCTCTCCATCAACTCCACCTAATCACGAATAGCATCTTCTTTTAGAGTGACACTCAAAAATCCCTAATTTGAGGTCCTGATCAAGAACTGAATTTAAGATTTATTTTTTTCTTTGAAGTTTTTCCAGATCAATTCATGCCTCATCTCTCTACCAAGGCACTTTTTCTCCATTCATCTTCAAAGTCTTCCCAAGCCCCACCATTACACTTCCCTTTACTGTATGTGGACCATCTGGCAATATTCTGTTGTGAACTCAGCTCATCAGATCAGACTTTTCTCTCACTCACTCAGAGTTTTTTCTGACTTTTCTCCCATTTCCATCCAGTGCCCTGCAGGAAGAGCTAACTGAATAGTCAGGCAGCCCTCGGCTTCCTGTCTTCAAATGAAGATCTGTCTTTTATGGTTCTTCAGAACCCAAGAACCTATGAAGGAAAGAACACCAAAAGGAAAATTTAGAAAAAAAGTCAGCAAAAGCCATTTGTCCAGTAAATGGATGTAGTGTCTTGGGGGTGCACCTCTAATGCCTTAATAATGTAGAATTTATGTGTCCTACATGCTCATCTGGGCTTCCTCTGTAGTTAGGATAAAGACATGGGCACCCAAAGGATGAGTAATCCCATTGAAGGGAGATATCTCAGATAAGCATGAAGAGTCAAACGTCAGTGCCTATCCCTACCAATTAACTACAAAAGGAGCCTACCTAATTAGCTTAAATTAGCCATGTAAAGGTAAGCTGTTTGAAGATAAATGGAATGATTTGCACTGTAAATGTCTAGCTCCTGTATCACATTATTACTGGCCAGTTAACAGAAAGATCTTAGATACTCAGATAGTTTCTGTAATAGAATGAGAGGCACATAGACTAAAAAAAAATATATCAAGAAAGTTTTACAAAAAGATACAAAAAGCAGACAGGCATGTAGAGCTCTTTAAAAATCTCCTTTTGCCCAGTTGGCCAAGATAGGAGAGAATAGGGATGTTTCTTGGTTTACACTGGTAAGTGTTGAAGTATCAACTAGAGATAGATAAATAGTAATATATGACCAGCACTAGGTAAAATTAATTCAAAATTTCTAAAGCAAGTAAAGGATAAAACATCTGAAATACTGTGGTGTGAAACCTCACATTTAGAATGACTTTAGCACCTGAGGACAAAACCAGGAAAAATATTAAGTTAGTTTTCAAAATGATCTGGAGAGACCTTGGAGAACTATGCCCTGTAAGTCCAGCCTCTGTACCAGTGAAATTAGCAGAAACTATGTGAACATACGGACAAATAACATATTGGGGGAGAGTCAGCAGGATTTCTGTAAAGGCAAGTCACATCTCAAAACTCAAATTCTTTGATGTCAGCAATCATGTGAGTAATAGCTATCCAGCTGCTCCTGATGAAAGTTTGACCATTGAAGACCTTTTTGGAAGGTCTCTCACCAATATGTCTTAAAGAAACTAAGCTGCCACAGGATTAGAGGAAAGCTTCCCTTTCATAGATAAGTAATTAATTAAAAGGTAAGAAAGAGAGTAAGAGAAAATGGTCAATTATCATGGAGGTCACCAATGGAAATTATAAGTATAGCAAATCTGTTCTTGTAAGTAACCTGGCAAAGGAGCAGACAGTGAGCTGCCAGCATTTGCTAATGCCACTAAATTAATAACACTAGTAAAGATAGGACCTGCTGTGAAGAGCAGCAAAAGGGTTTCACAGGATGCAATGACATAGTGTCAAAATTGAAGGTAAAATTCAATGTAAATAAATTCAAAGTGAAGCGCTTTGTATACAGTGGTGTGTGACTCCAAACTTCATGTGTAACCTGATGCAATCTGAGCTCAACATTAGTCTGGAAGAAGACTTTGGTCCTATAACTCTACAGCTATAAAATAGTTCAGTGCTCAGCTGAAGTACAAAAAGCACATTGCAAACTAGGAATTCTTAGAAAATAACTAGACAAGAAAACAGTGAACTTCAGTACACCTGAATTTTGTGTGTAGTTTTGGAGTCCCACAATCTGTAAAAGGATATAGTAGAACTCAAAAAGGTTTAGGAAGGGCAGTCAGGATGATTAAAGGCATGAAACAGCTTTAGTGAAAGGAATGGCTAAATAGACTAGAACTCCTTGACCTAAAGAGGAGCAGCAGAGATAGAGATCTATTAAATTGTGAGTGTTAGGGAGAAAGAGCTCAGTAAATGACTGCTCACTGCTTCTTCTAATACAAAGAATAGAGGTCATCAAGCAAAGCTAACACGTGGCCATTTCAAAATATAGTGATTCTTCACATAACATATAATTAAAATATGAACCTCCTTACCACAGGATGTTGTGGATGCTAAAATTGTATGTGAGTTCAAAGGCAAGGTTCAGAGAAGAGGAATTCACTGAGGAACACCAGCCTGGAAACCACCTCTGGCTCAGCAAATCCCTGAACCACAAATTGTTGGAGACTGGGAGACTACTTAGGGAAGTATCACCATATGCTTGCCCTGTTCTAATACTCTCTCACAGCTAATGGGAAGGGATTAGGTCAGGAGTGCCTTCAGTCTCAGCAAAAGGCTGTTTCTATAATTTATGTTCTGGACATGATGCTGTGCAGAAAAAGCACATCAGACTCAATAGTTTTCCATTTGCTCCCTTAAAAATGTGCCAGAATTCATAAAAAGTTCAAGACAATATCTTGTCTGTCTCCTCTGTGACTGTATTTGCTGCAATGGAGCTGTTATGTGTGGGAATTGTATGAACATTACTACTGCATTATTTTATTATAAAGAAATAATTTGGTTATTGACAATCATAGATGGAAAACGTAAATATATTCTAATGGATCCATAATTCAGCAAATTATTCAAAATTTGGCCCTGCACCATGATTCTGTAAGTAGATATTTATCTTTAGGCAGCCAGCTTTAGAAAATATTGAGTTAATGTGTTTTCTCCGAGAAGTCTTAGCACTAAAAAAGCACATCTTATCCAATGTCAGGCATGAGGGAGAATTGGCCCTGTACCTCATAGAAAGCTAAGGAGAAAAAGGGCCTGTTCATCTTAACTTTAATACCAAATTTCCATCTGCTGCAGCTCAAAATTGCAGAGATATCACATGTACACAATAGGGATTTATTATAAAGGCAGCAACTCATCCTTAACCACAGCAATGATACTGGGCCTCTGTTATATAGCTGTCTTTAGTGTGTAGACATGCTGATATGTTTGCTCAATAAAATCCAGCTTTCAAGACATACTGTTAAGTTTACATGATCAGCAGAGTGAGAGGGATAAAGCTGGAAAAGAAGAAAAGCAGAAGCGAATTAATGCAATAAAGGCTAGGATTTAACAGACAGGGTTGAGTAAAATAAATGTGAAACAACAGGTGTCACTGACTCTTATCAGCATTTTTAATTAACACCTGTTTTTAGCCCAGAGTACTTTGGAAGAGTATGTTGGAGTGTGTCTGTATTTAAAGATAAAGATACGCTGTTGAGAAGTTCCTAAGTAGTGAGAGGTTGGAGGAATGAAGAGGTTTGGGGGTGGGGGAAGCCTCTGTTTGATAGGTGGTGTTAGTTGCAGCTTAGAGAAACCTGAAGGAAAGCCACGATGATAAAATTGCAAGGTAGGGAAATACTGCTATGGCAACAAAATATATGTTCTCTTGAAGGAAAATGAGTATGAAAAAAGAAATAAGGAGTGTAGGAAATTGAAAGGAAGTACAGATTACAATAAAAGACAGGATCTAGTTTTAAAATATACAAATTGTAATAGTTTCAATTTATGTAATAATATTTTATGATAGTAATCAATTCCTGTTATCCAGACTTTTATGGCACCTGCTCTGGAAAACTTTGGAGCACTTTTGAGGTGTGAAAGAATTCTCATTCACCGTAGGAAGGGGATGCAGTGATACTTTTCAGTGGCCTATCCTGCAAGAACCCAAGCCAACGTGAATGACCAGCATGACATGGGAAGTGTGTGGCATAAATGTTCATAGAATCAGGATCTTTAAACAAATGTTTCCTCAGTGTAGGTATGAGGCAGTTCCAGAGTGTTACAGTAGTGCTGGTTTATAATTAATTTGAGCAAATTTCAACAAATAAATGGCATATCCTCCTTTATGCCTAGACCCACTGCTTTTTCTAGAATATTTCATATACCTAAACTATTTCTTGCTAAGTATGTATTTTAAATGATCCCTTATTATTAAGCTACTTCATTCAAAAATTAACTTGGTTCACTTGAAAAACTGATTCAAAATTTTGTCCTGAGAAGAAGTGTGTAAGGCAGAGTCATCTGAACTATTTCACTCAAAAATACATATGGGTTTCCTAGAGCAGAATATCATTCTGAAAGATAGGAATCACATACAAAGATTATTAACTTTTTTATGGTTGGTTTGGGAATGACCTCAAGATTCACAACCAGTTAAAGCCCTCAAGGGCTTTCTCTGGCCAGAGAGTCATTCTGTCTGGCTCCTCTTATTAAAATAGGAAGCTTTCTCTTTCTTCCTATTTTTTAATTTGGTTTGCTTGTTTGCTTTCTTGCTTCAAACCAGAGGGTACCCTTTGATGTGAAGGGCATTCAGTTCTATGCCCAAAAATCTATAAAGTTATGGGTGGACTTCCTTTAGGTCAGAGATATGTAACTTGACAGTATCTTTCAAGTGACTGAAATTTTGGGTGCCTTGAGATACTTGTATTTTTGTATTTGTATACTGGATTTTCTCATGGTTATTCACTGACTTACCTGAGACCTATTTGTGTATGACCTTTGAAAGGTTCCATAAGGGATTTCTTTTTAAATGAGTCACTCAGGCCACAAATCCAGCACTTCACTTAACATGCCCATATTTAGGGCCCATGGAAAATTATAGGTCATAAACCCATGCATTAATGCTTTGCTAAATCTGGGCCTGAAGGATTGTATAGATTATGCCTGGACAACTTTTAGAGCTCCTGCATCTAAAATACAATTTAAGATACAATTTAGGAGATTATCCCCTTGACTCCACACACATAGACCCAGTGGCTGTTTCTCCATTAGCCTTTGGTGTGCTCTGCAGCACTTTCTCTTCGTTGGTATCTTAGAAGGTAACAAGGCTGTGAACCTTCCTCAGAGGTTTGTGTCCTGTTCAAAGGAGCTCATAACCTAAAAGCATTGTGGCATAATAACAGCAGGTTGGCAAAATAATACTGCTGGCATCTCAGAGGGTGGAGCTTTCCAATGCACCCATTGATCCTTCTGCCACTTCCCTACTAACTTCCAGAATCATTAGGAAATCTCAGCCAATTTAACAGAGGGTAGAAGTCTCAGAAATAAGCAAATGCCTGCAAGTTTTGTGAAAATCAGCAACCAGTTGGGGTTAAATAGAATGCAGGAGGTTATCTGTGTCCCAAAAAGCTACAGTGAAAATTCAGCAGATAGAAGTTCTGCCAATCAAGACCCGTGCTGCGGAACACCAAGCGTGGTCCACATGGCCTCTCGTTCAAACCTCGGTTGGGAGGGGGCTGTGGATGCCCTGCTAGGAGAAGGACAGTGTTGTCTGGATGATGTTCTGGCAGGGAACTTTTGGGAACAGGAAGAGTTACTGTGCTGAGCCTGTGTAGGAGGAAGCAGAAAATAGGTGCTTTGGAGAGTTCCTGGTCTTCAGGCTGCATTCAGTTTTCTACAATCACCTTATTTAAAATAGGGCATCCTACTGAACTCATTAGGGTAAAATCGTTTTGGGTTTTGGTTGACTTTTGCTTAAAGTGAGTTTCTTTGGTTGTTTTTCTGTGTTTTTTTTTAAGAAATGTGAGATCTTGATGTACTTATTCCTGTCCAGGAACTCTTAAGTACCACTTTTTCAGCATTCAATATAAAATGCAGGATATAAACCTTTGACTAATACTATACTTTATATACAATGGATTACACAGCAATCTAAGTCTTCAGAATTTACTGAAAATTTACATTAAAGTATCTCATTGGAGCTCAATAGAATTTCAGGGTTGTCATTTTAAGGACCATTACACATGAGAATTTTTCCTTTGAAATATATAAGTCCTTTTAGCCCTGGTTTTGTAAATAGGCTCTGAAGCTGACATAGAGCTACATGCCTAAATCAGTGTTGTGGTCAACAGTTGGTGAAAAACTAATATGTCCCATTTAAATCAGCCACTTAGCAACCCAGCCACGCAATTTTTAGGTTCTTTAACCTGATAATCTCCAATTATTCTGGATTGGAATTGCAACAGAACGGAGTTCAGAGTCATTTTGCAGATGTTATTCTTTTTTTTAATATTGTCTAATTTAAAAGGAAAATATTTCAGATAATAACAACATATTTGAGGGGGAAAAAAGCATGAAAACCATTTCTGTTCCAAAAATTGCTGATATGAGAATTTATGAGGAAACAGCTCCTTTTATGAATAATTATTATTATTGTGTTTAAGAAATGGGCAAGATGCCTAGAAATTGAATGAAAGAATGAGCTATTAAATTGAAATATTAAATGAAATAACTGAATTAAAAGTGATCATGTAAACCCAGCAGTAAATGTTGGGAGCTGTAGCTGATTGAACATATTTTCATCATCTGTTTTGTATGCTTAAATACAATTGCTTGATGTAAGTAAACACTTGATTGATATTCTGAATACTTTAAAATCTGCATATGCATCATAGAATACTGAACAATTAAAACTTAATTTCAGTGTAGTTTGATTACATGTAAATTATTTCAATATTCATTTTTTCCTGTTCTGTTTGCTCAGTGCATATTTAATATCCACTTTTTGAATGCATATCACTCTTGATTGGACTGTGAGATGAGGAGGACTCTGAAATTTCTTCCATTAAAAAGGATTGCCTTATAAATATTATTTGTGCCAGAGCTCTTCCCCTGTAGATTATTTTCTAAATGTTGTGTACTCTTATTGAAGACAAGGCAAAAGCTGCTGCAGCCCTCCTTTATCAGCCCAGCACAAGGAATATGCTTACATGGTCGATGAGCATGTCTAAGAAGGCTTGTTGGTTGTAACTAGTCCCTAAAGAAATGTTTCCATCTTTCCTGCACTATATTGCTTGCCTGCATGAGCTCCCTCTCCCTTCCCTTCCTCCTCCCTTCACGTGATTTTTATTTTATTTTCCTGGTTCTTGGAGGTCTTACAAGACACTTGAATATTATGGTTAAATATTACAAGTATTTTCAAGTTGACCATTTTCAGTCTGAAAAATGTATTTCTATCTTTAAGTGACCACATTCAATTTAGGAGTTGTGGAATACAGATGAAAATATTTTGCCTTTTTACATATTTGTAGAACATTTTCTAAAGACCAAAAAGACTTCTTGTCCCTTCTCTGCAGGCTGCAATCCATACACATTTTTTTGATCAACAGTATGTCAATTTACAGTATTTCTGAACATCCAACAGAAGGAAATCCCAGGTATTTGATTCTCTTATTATTTATGCCAGTGAACAGAATAACCTTTCTGAAGTTACAGATAACATTATATTTTTTATTAGGTATATATTTTATTTAATTTTAAAATAAAATTATTTCCCGGCATCTTTTCAGTTAGGTCATATTCCCAAAATACAGGCAGGCAGCAGGTTTGTCATTTCACCATGGAAGGCAAGTCTGGATTCCTCTCTGCCTTGACCATTTTTGACCTACATACCTGTTGTTATATTAGTCCCATTTCCCTTGATTTCCTTGTCCATACTAACAGAAATTTTTATACTTTTTTAGAATGCATACAGAAATGCATATAATAACAGCATTCTTTAGTTATGTGAGAATTTGAAGTTAATGTTGTATCTACTAAATGGCTTGCAGGGAAGTGTTTTCCTGTGTGTCCTACATAGTTAATTGCAGTTTTAGAGTTCTAATCTTGAAGGTCATATTTCTGTTGCCTGTCATTTTGACCAAACAAGTGGCTGAACTTCATGGTTTGCAGGTGGATTTCCTTATCTCTCTTTTTCAAGAGACATAAGTCTTGATTGCTGGAGTTATTGTGAACCAAGCAATAAGGGGCAAGGAGGAGGAGGGGGTGGGAAGACACTGTTCAGCACCAGGGCCCTGGAGATTCCATTTTAGAGAGCAAATACTGTACCTGCTGACTGTAGCACAAGAACAAAAGGGGGAAGGTTTTACTTGGGGGGGTATTTTGTTTGTTTGAGAAGCTGATAAACTGTTAAGTGAGTGTGCTAACAACAGTAAGAGGTCTTCCTAGGATAAAGCCTGCTTATAAAACAGACATTATTAGCTTGAGGTTGGTCTCATGCTATATAGACCTCTCTCTAATGGTTTCCCTACATTAAAACCAACAAAACTGTCATAACAAAGGGTTTCAGAATAACAGTTATCTTCTTGTAAAGTTAGGTTAAAAAATGCTGGATATTCCTTACTGATTTAATACTTTTGGCCTAAGTAAAGCAAAAAAAACATTGTCACTCTTCTTTGTAACATCTGCTTTCTTTTAAAGCGATTCATTTTATAATAGCTCATGAAGTAACTGTGACTGTTATTTGCAACACTCTTGGTTTGTGAAGAGCATTTCTTAGATAGTCTTTTTTCCCCTCTTTTTTTTTTCCTTAGTACAGATCTGAAAATAATGAGTTAATGTCACACTTTTATGAATAGGGGCCATGAGACTGAAGTATGTATGTTGATTAAAGGAAAAATAATTGAAATCTTTGTGAAACTGCAAAGAAATTACAGCTTAAGGCCATGATTCTGTTCTGCAAGTCAATCAAATGAGAAAGTTATTTTATATTTTTTTGGTTGCAGGCATTTTTTCCTTGGCTAAAGCAAATGTCATTCAAATAGTCTATATAGTGATAACTTTGGAAATACAAAATTATGATATAGACATTCTTTTTAGCCAGTCATATTGCTGGTTTCTGTTCAGTTTCCCATTTCCCCTCTAAGTACTAAGAATGTATATTTAATCCATAATGGAAAAAAAATGCTAGGAAAAAAATATAAGCATGATAGCTGTTCAAGACACACATATTTTAACATTTACTTATTTTTCTTAATTAAAGTATAGCTTCAAAAGCATCATTGCAAAACCATGTATTTTGATGAAAAATCTGTCATAGGAATGATGCTGAAAACTTCAGATACACAGACAGGCATGAGAAAGTGGGGGTGCACTGCCTGTTCCCTGGCGATCAAGAGGTTAACTTTAATTTACCTCTTCCCCTCCCTTAAACTGGTTCTGTGAGGAGGGCTGCAAATTAGTACTTGGAAGGCACAGCAGGGAGATTAGCTTTAGGGAGGGAAGGGCTCCCCACTCCAGCTCTTAGGAACCTCACCTGGAGAGTGCATTTCCTTTTTTACTTAAGCTAACATATTATGCCTTCTTGTCACGAATGTTATTCCTTGAGGAAAAGTCCTCTCTGGTTCTATCTTGCAATCTGATGAATCATTCCAAGTGTGTGGTAGAAGAGAGGAGAGAGATAAGGCTGTAACAGGAGGGAGCCAGGAAACCGCTGAGGCCGTGGCCGGGAACAGGAATCCTGGTGTGGTGCATCATATGGGATTACTTTACCCAGTCAGGGGAAGCAGGATTCCCATCTTTCCTCTTGTTCACACCAGCCTGAGGAGGAGCTTCAGCACTGCCCGCTGTTTCCTATGGCACCAAGGTACAGAGCTGTACAAATTCTGGCATCCATGTGATGCTGTCTGACAATATTCATTTGACAAGCACAGCCTACACCTTTCTAACCCTGAGAAATCACAATGCTTTTTTTACCCACTGGGGCAAAGAAGTCATCTCCTTCCAAACCTCAAGTGTCTACAACTGATCCATTGTTGAAATTGTTAACAGGTGGAAAGGGAATTCTACCTACTTTGTAATGGAACAAATACAAAAGTGTTCTATGTGGAATCAATCTTCTACCTCCCAGCTGAAATAAAATTGGGGTATTTGCATTTCTAAGACTAATCACCAAACCTATTTTCATAGCTAATTTTAAACAGTTAAAAATGTGCAATAAAGGAAAATGTGTCCAGATAGAATCACTTTCTCATAATACAATGTCACATAATGGTTATCTATGCCTAGTATTATAAGAGAGACATTAGCCCAAAGAAGAATTTTCCATTGGGATTAGTATTTGCCAGTGCAATGTTGATTCAACCAGATCTGATGGGACTCAACACTGAACCACTTAGTGAAGGTTTTAAACAATGAACAAGGTTAAGGGTAGCCACTGTCCTACCTCACAGTTCTGCAATCTGAGTATGAGCCTATCAAGTTTCCCCAAAAACATCCTCAGAAAGCTTCTGAAGGCTGGCTTGTGTCCTCCTACTTCTGTGGAATTCCCCAGGATTGCACACAGGAGATTATACACACCCTTGCCCAGTCCCTCCATTCCTGTGGATGGGATTTTTTAGTTGCTGTAACTCCCAGGAGATGGTGTGTGGTGTCTGGGTAGGACCAAGGGGTCGATCTGTCACCACACATAGAAGGAGCTGTTGTTCAGCAAGGTCTCAGCCTGCCAAAGGAATGGTCCTCAAAGGTGAAGTTCCACCTTTGCTCCCTTCCTGCTCTACTGCATCTCTGGGTGATGCTCAGGTGGTGCCTTCTAGAGCATATCTAGAGGTAATTTTGCTCTTTTGCCCCTTATTTTGCTTCATTGATGCAATCTTTTTCACTGTGGGATCTCAGAAAACTCTCAGGAGTCTGTGCTAGTGCTGGGCTAAGGTAGTTATGAGACAAAACAGTATCACCCCCTACTTCTTTTAGTCCCTGAGGATTCATGACTCAATTGGATTAGCATCTTCAGAGAGCTGTATCAAGGGGTCTGAAAGGACAAAACTCAGTGTAAACTTCTACAGGGACCTCTGAAGTAATTTGAAATTTGGGATTAGTATTTTCTGTAGAGGATTTTGAGGTTCCTACCAGCATTGCTGGGGATACTGTTTATCTGTGTTGTGGTTGCTATCTTTGTAAAGGATGGATTTGTTAGGATCTTCAGCTCCCTTCTGATTCAACCAATCTGATGGGGCTCAACGCTGAACCACTTGATGAAGGTTTTAAGCAATTAAGAAGGTTAAGGGTAGTCACTGTCCTACCTCACAGTTCTGCAATCTGAGTATGAGCCTATCAGGTTTCCCCAATAAAGCTTTGGCATCACTTTTGGTAAGCATTGAAGAACTTTGTCCATGAGCAAAATTTGATGCAGCTTAAGTTAACCTCAGCAAGCAATGTGTTTCCTTTTTCTTTCAGGTATCAGAGGTTTGAAAAAGCATTTCTGCTTGCTGTTGACATCGGTGCTCGGGACCTGTTCATGGTGAGTTGTTTCTGGAGACAGAGGCTGTGGGAGGATATTATTTGTCAGCTTTTGCACACATTAAAACAGTTCAGGTCGCTTGCAGCCTTGGACACATACCGAAGACTGAACTGTTCTACCTTTGCCATCCTGAAGCTCATCAGCAGGAATTTAGTATCTTCAGAGTCACTGACATTTTCCCCAGTGGGGCCTACAGGCTATTCTTAATTTTCCAGGAATTATTGTACATGTTTTTAAACTTTCCCTTTCTTCATCTGACCTGATGTGGGTGAATGTCATCTTTCACTCTAATAAGCTTATACATTTCTAATTTGTTCCTTTAAGTCCAACTGCTGAGTCCTGGACACAAGAGCTGTCCATGTCCTGGGGATCCTGAATGCTCTTAGTTTGTCTCTTGGGGTTTTGTGAAAAGTGACAAATTATGAACGCTTCTGCTGGTACTTTTAAAACAACAAAGCTCAGCAGCATCAACACAAGGGTTTTAACATTTCATGCACACTCTGCCTCCTCCCATTTAATTAGCTACAAAAGTAAAATTAACCAGCTCTTAAAAGGTCCTCTGTGTGAGCACTGCAGGAGGTTCTTGTTTTATAAGATCTTGCACCACAATGTCACAGTGAGGTCAGATGGACAAAGCCAGTCGTGCTCTCCTAGTCTCTCAGCATGTTGCTGCTCCACAGCTGATTTCATTGTTTTCAAAGAAACAATAGGAAAGGGCTTGTTGAAAAAAAGGCTCTTTGAACGATTCGTTTGCTTGACTCTTTTGCATAATGAAGACATTCTGTTGTTTAAATTAAGCTTTGACACTAGATGTTAATATCATTTATCCCATTAAGTCACTTGCCCTGCTAGTTTGATCTTGATATTTAAATTGTATGTTAAATTACACAATTAAATCCTGCTTTTAGGGGTTATGAAAATTCCCTTCTAATTATATAAAAAGTTGTGTGAACCTTTTGATGTTTTTTTCACAGCTCTAATCATCTGGCTTGTTCCATCTAATTAGAAAGATGTGAATACTGTGATAAACTTTCCTAAGTATGCATCAAAAGAATGTGATGGAAATGTCAGACTTTTAGGAAATTCATTACATGTTCTATGTTTACTCCTCTCGATTTTCTGTCTTTTTAGATCATCTCTTTCCTTTTCTCTCTTTATTGAATGTAACCTCTTCAATACAAATTTTATACCTAATCATGCTAAGCACTGCTGCAGCCACATATAAGATTCAGACTGTAGTATGTCTGGAGCAGATTAAAGCTTTTTGTCAAGGGCTCTCCCAGTGTACAGATAATAAATACTCCCTAATTTTAGCCATTCTGACAGAATAAATATCCCCAGCATTTGCATCAAAGGCCCTCTCTCATATGACTGAGAGCATTTTCTATGTGATCTGTTTCTCTTTCCTTCCCTCTGCTGATGGCAGGATTGAGGGAGCACCTCTGTGCCAGGGTGGGAAACACCAGTGTTGGGTGTTGAGATGGGTGCACAGCTGCTAGCAAGAGGGAGGGACTGTCAGTACCTGGCTCCATAGGTGATAGATAACATGTTCTACTGTCACCAAAATGTCTCTCCAACTTTCTTCAAGAGGAGTTTCACTGTTCACAAAGCAATTAACTCCATCCTTTCCTACTCTTTCCCTTTTCTCTCTCAACACCTACTCTTCATTTCCCATCCTACCAATGCCCTTAAACATAAATGTATATTTCTGAAAAGTTCCTCCTGGCTTATGTCATTGTGAGATCAAAACCAGTTCTTTAATGTCCTTGTTCTGCTTGCATTACCTTTGAAATTCCTCATAGTTGCCCCTAAATTATGCTACAAGCAGCACACATCTCTGCCTCCTCTGGGGAAATGTCCTTTTGCAATTCATCATCTAAGTCAGTCGCTAATGAACAAACTTTACAATGAGCTAACAGTGGTACTGCTGCAAGTCCACAAAGTACAGGACTCAAGAAGTTTAAACATTCATAGGTCATTAAGAGTATTTATTTGTGCATGGTAATTTCTAGGGAATTTTGCTTCATTGTGCTTAATACCATGTGAAAATTAGATAACCTGTTCCCTGAAACCTTACAGTCCTTTTAGGTATTTGTATAACAATGCTACTGCTAAGTTAGGGTTGGGCATCCCTCACTTCTGCTTAATACTGAATGATTCCTATATATTGTTTATGTAGGGCAAAATGCAATTACTAGTATACGATTTGATTTTGCATATATTTAAAGCAGTTTTATCCATTTTTAAAACCTCAGATAGCTCTCGGAGTCACATCACCTTATTCCAAATTAATTTAATGGGATTTCAAGAAGAAATAGTAGTCTAAATAAAGTTACCTGATGACATAAGCAAAATGAGAAAGATCTGTTAATTAAAGGAGAGTAAAGAAGGAACAAAAACGGAAAGGAGAAATAGATACAACAGAGGTTGAGGAGGATGCAAACATTGAGTACCCATCACCTGAGACTCCTAAGAAAATGTCCTATATCTTAGAGAATTTACATCAATTTCACCAAACAGGGCTCTACAGCATTCCTATTATTTGTTTTGAGACTGCAAAGAAGTTTGAGAGAATGCTATCTGAGGGCTAATTTCTTTCAAAGAAATGAAAAAGAAAAAACAAAAAAGGCTTACAACTATAGCTATAGTGTCACTAGATGAGGCCGTAGCAAGACACATACACTGCTGTGTCTCTCCTTGAGCTTTACTCTTGTGTCACATCCAAGTCTATCAATTAATATAATCTCCTACAAAGTTAAAAAAAAACCAAAAACTGAAAAGGACATAATATTAAGAACAACAGCTCCATGTATTGGACAGTGACTGATCCAATCTGTGACAGAAAAGATCAAGCAGTGGAAAGGTTGTTAGCTTGAAATGCTTTTGTAGTGCAGTCCAGCTCTCAGCTGCTGAAAATTCAAAAGGCCATCCCATGTACCAAAGGTAGCAGAAAATGCAAGGAAAAGACACTTTAATAAAACTGTCAGATCTTGGGTGATACACTGATGAGGAAAGTGCATGCTTCGAAGAAATGTTGGAGTGTTGCCCAGAAATATCCTATAGACAATGAACATCATGTTTCAAATTACTTCTGCTCACCAGTGGCCAGCTCTGTAAGTCACAAAGGTGAGGGGGAAAGGGAAGTAGTCCAAAAAGTAAGCAAACTGTTAAATGATAAAATAGAGCCCTTTCAACAAGCTCCTGATAAGCAGGTGGAATTTGTTTTTATTGTCACCATTGTGTTTGAGAGAGATGTGATCTTTGGACTTAAAAATTCTTAGGTAATTGTGTGAAAAAATCCTTCATGAATATTCAGATAATTTAATTCCTTTTTCTCCTGTCATTCTTTAAAGCAGCCTGTAATCTGGTGCTTCTTTTTTTTGTTGTTGTTTTTCAGTTTTCTGGTTTAATCTACTCAGAGACTTATAAATTCTTAGAAAAATCTACTTATGCTGGTTTACTTGAATGAGAAACACCTAAATTAGATCTGAAATGAAAATGGTCTAATTAGGATGTTTCATATCTGTAATCTTTTCTTTCTAAAGCTGGTTTAGAGATGAGGCAAAGGCTACTGTTTTATTGTTCTTCATGACCAGCAACCTGAGGAACCACAAAGCAAGCCACTTACCAACCTACTGCAAACCTTTATTTCTTACAAGGCCCCTGTTAGTTAATGATGGATGTCTAACACCTTTACATTTTTTTACTCAAACCAGAAAATGGGCAAAACCAAGACCTGAAATAACAGCTGCTTTGATACACAGAGTGCACAAGCTCTTCACTGACAAAACATCATTTTCTGCAGTTGTTTCCACTCCATCCTCAAGCTTACTATTTGAAATTGCACAGAGGTATACAATACTTCTCATAGTTTCAGCTACAAAAAGACAATCCTTAAATATTGTCAGAATGTATTTTAAGTAAGTCTGCCTGTACATCCAAATTTCTGTAAGTTCAGACTTGTCCAAGAGCCCCTGGGTCTTCTATTGTTATCTAAATAAGGTGACAGTATCTGCTGTTTAATCTTCATAGAAATCATACCTTGCTGCTCAGGCCTTTTTCTCCTGACAACCAAGTTAGACCTACAAAGAGAGGAAATACAGAGTTCACCACAAGTTCATAACCCATTACTCTGCTCCAAGACATTTGCACATTTTTTTAGTCACACCTGTGTTTGTGATGAGAAGACACTGCTGTCTCCTGCAGACTCTGCAGGTCCTGCAAGTCAGTTCCAGGCTTTCCTGCATAATCATCTCAGTTTCTCTAAGATTTTCAGTTTTGTTTTAAAGTTATTGTTCTTGTTGTTAAATGAGGGGTTACTGAAAGCAGCATGTCCTTCTCCTAACACTATTACTCTCACTTTTTTCATCTAAACGTGTCTTTCTACAGTAAAGTCACTTTTCCTGTAAGAGTTTCTGTCATATTGATGCAGGTGGCAGTAAACTCACATCCCAAAGAATGGTTTCACCCAAGATCTTCTACATTAGGGAAAACATAGTTGCTTTTATGGCATGCAGAGGTCAATATTTCCAGCAAACACTCCTTTCTCCTTTTAATTCCGGCAAGCAGATGGCTTGCAGAACAAAGGAATAACTTAAATCTTTGGATGTCAAATGGCATCTTCAGCAAAGTAGTGGGGGAAAAAACTTTGCCAACAGTTCTTGGATTTTTCTCACTTTCTGTGTCACAGTTCATGCACAAAGCAGCATGTGTCTGTGATGCCAGATGAGAAGGGGATTAATTGTCTCTTGATCAATGGTCAAGAATAAACTTTTACTTCTTGAGGACCAAAACCAAGGGCAGTGAGAGTGTAGTTTGTCTGCAGGAATATATTCTCCCACAAAGAGCGCTGTATGTAGTACAGGTGGTTTTCACCTCAAATATTAATATGCAATGAAAAGCCTTGACTTTTGATAAGGGCATCCAGTAATGGGACTAGGAGGAATGGCTTTAAACTGGCAGAGGGCAGGTATAGGTTGGATATTTGGAAGGAATTCTTTCCTATGAGGGTGGTGAGGCCCTGGAACAGAAGTCACCCAGAGAAGCTGTGGCTGCCCCATCCATGGAAGTGCTTAAGGCCAGGTTGAATGGGGCTGGGAGCAACCTGGCCTAGTGGAAGGGCAGGTTGTCCCTGCTCAGGGCAGGGAGCTGGAACGAGTTGATCTCTAAGGTCCCTTCCAACCCAAGCCTTTCTATAATTCTGTGTAATGATAACACTCCTGCTGCAGCCCTCTGTTTTTGACTCTAGATAAAAGACTAGATCCAGAGTATTAGCAACTATTCATGCTAGACAACATTTTTGGAAAGCCCCTTGTTGTTCAGGAGTGACTCAGGAATCATGCCAACCCTGTGGATGTTAAAACCACTGAGCAGCCACTGTTGTTCTTATTACCTCCACTATCAGCACAGGGAGGACCATCACCCACTTACTCCCAGAACAGTGAGGGTAACAACCTTCAACAGTGAGTGTATGACAACATCATTCCAACAAAAATTTGTCCTTAAAAGATGGAAACCTTCAAATCATAAAATCATTAAGGTTGGAAAAGGCCTCAAAGGTCATTGAGTCCAACTGTTAACCCATTACTAATAGGCCCACCACTAGCCCATGCCTCTAAGCACCACATCTGCATTTAGCATGCTCCAAATAGAGGCTGTCAGCCAGGAGAGTTCCAATCCTTCAGATCTGGTTTACACAGAGCCACCTCCTATCAACATTCTTTTGATTCAACAGAAGTTATGTTAAAAGTCCACAGATTGGTTTCTTTCATACACTGAGTCAATAGCTTTGCTTTTATCAGTGCCTGATTGGTCAGTGTTTTATTCATTGCTGTATTCAACAGCACAAGTAAGGAAATATATTTGCGTTGGAGGGAATTAAAATGTAATGGTAGGTTCATCAGTTCCATCTGTGTTTGTGATCTAAATAATAAAAGAACCTCTTTCTTTCAAAATCCCTTTTGTTGCTCCTTTGAGATTCATTTTAGATTAATCTTTTTTCTTCTTTATTTCCAAAGGATATCCATTACGTTGCTCTAGATAAGGGTGAATTGGCACTAGCTGAAGTGGCAAAGAGAAAGGCTAATGACATTGATGCAGAATCAATAACTACTGGAATTGGTAAGAATTAATGGTGTCTAAAAAGCCCTTTTGTTTTAATCAATACTTGTCCTGTAGAACATGTTGTTATATTTGTAGAGGGGTTATTGTTTTGATTGCATTGTTTTCTTTGAAAGTGAGACCAGATTTTCATTTTTGACTAAAGAACAGTATTTTTATTCCTAACTAAAGAAGGAGGATTAGAAAAATCACACAGCTTTGCCTTTCAGTACCCGTGTGAGGATAGCTATGAAGCAAAAAGATTTATGCTGTGGCTATATAGAAAAGTTCAGGCTATACAAACTGAACTGAGTGCAAAAGGTAAAGGACTGAATCTGAAAATCTTTGTTGATATCAACATTTAAGGCCAGGTATGGCAATTTGACTCACCTCTAAATATTTGCTGGTGTGCACTGGAGCCACATCCAGCATTGATACTTTGACAGCACTCGAATGGAACATTTACTGATGTGAGCACAGCTTCACATCCTGGCTTTAAAGCAGCAGCTTTGCATGCAGTGGGATTCTTGCCATTCCATAAGGAATAGCAATGCTAAAGTTGCAGTGTGAGATTAACAGCTGAAACACAGATGACTTTTCATGCAGAGGAGCTCACAATTCATTCACTTTCTCCTTGTGTTTCTTCTGAATTGACATGAAGAGATGTATGCAAGCACATGAGACCATTCTGATTTCATGCCTTATAGCATGAACCAAGAAGGTGTCTCTGTCTAGGGACCTGACCTTCACTGGAAGCAAAGGGAAGAAGACCCACAAAGCCTAAAAATGTTTGTATAAAATTTGCACAGTTCTGTTTTTGCTTATTCTACTTCATCATTAGATGAAAGCACTGAGCTTTTGTGCTTATCCCATGCCAAGAAGTAGAATAGGATTAAAGCTCAGAAGGTTTTTTTGTGATTCAGTTACAAAACCTTTGAGATCATGGGATCTTGAGTAACATGGGATTCCTTTAGAACTGTACATCACCCTGTTTACCCAGAGCATACAAGGGAATGCCACTTCAGTACCTAGAAATGCAGAGAGTTCATATATGCATTTATGTGCCTGTTTCTGTAGATTGTATAAATCCACTACTTTCAAGGCTATTGCAATACAGTAGCACCTCCTTCCCTCTCTAGCAGAGTAGGAATCAAGTGGTGCCTCTCCTGAACTCTTCAGAGTCTTTTGTTTTCATGCTCAAGTCACTTAAAGCTATTTTTCCACCATAACTGGGCTTTTGGGCAAGCCCTTTCACCACTAGAGTTCAAACTAGAGTTTGAAAAAAACCTGACCTGTTTAGGTCATCCCTTAATCGACACTTTAAAGTGTACAGTTATCTTCTCTTCTCTTCTCTTCTCTTCTCTTCTCTTCTCTTCTCTTCTCTTCTCTTCTCTTCTCTTCTCTTCTCTTCTCTTCTCTTCTCTTCTCTTCTCTTCTCTTCTCTTCTCTTCTCTTCTCTTCTCTTCCTTCTTAGGTTCTTATTTGATTCACCAAGTATAACTTAGATACCCAGGACTTGCATCTGGTCATTATCTATTCTTTGACACTTAATCCAGAAAATTTAAATCTGTATTTAAATTTTCTATCTATGTATCTCTAATCTGTATCTTCATTTAATTCCTTGCAAACTACCATGATTAGTAGATTTCTGAAGTTGGGCTATTTATGAATTTAGTGAGAGCCTTTTGTAGCATTGTAGATGCACATGCAGGCAGAGGGGTAGGGAAAAGAACAGAGGTGATCACAGATGCCTTCCTTGCCTATCAAATGCCATACACATGTAACTACAATTCAGCAGTAAATGTGCAGGCACAGTCTTCACCTCCTCCAGACCAGTCCTACAGTTACGTCTGCAATGCCCCATTAGCATAAATTATTAAAGTCATTTTATATGATAAAGACTTTTGCTGAATAAATAACTATCAGGATGATTTAAAGTACTTTTCAATGCCCCCAGGGACAAACTGTCACTGAGATTCATTCTCTAAAACAGTAATGAATTTGCATCCAATTCATTTTGTATGAAAATAAACAGGAATCTCCCATGAGTTTGTTTCACTGCAGATTCAATCTCACCTTAAACATGTGAAATCTCAGCCACAGGTTTTGTTTTGTTATACTTTAATGCAATGTCCCTTCTAATGATGTTTTTATTTCATAAACTGTTGGCAAAAAAAGTTGACATGAGGTATGAACTTCGTGGACCCAGTGAAAACAAATGATGAGTGCTTTATATGTAAATTGCTGTATCTTTCTAATACTTTGAGGGGGAGAAAAAACCCGTGCCAGAGCCAGAAGTTTTAAAATGCAGTTTCAAACAAGTCTGTGTCCTTGACCTCTTCTCAAACCCAGACCTCTTCAGCTGGTCCCTGCTCTATGGAGCTGGCAGCCACTCAGTTCACCAATGGTCACACTTCTCCCCAAACTTCTTGAACACCCACTTCAGGCTTTTACAAAGAGACAGTAACCTAAGCAGCAAGGTGCAACCAGTGCTATTGAGCTTATACTGCACACATCTACAGCTTATTTCTTATATAGATATAGATATAGATATATAAAGTGAACCATTGTCATATGTCAATATCTGATGAAATTTCCTGAGCTAGCCCATCCCCAAACCTCAGCTCAGCACTGCTTGAAAATAAGATGAGTCATTGCTTCTGGCTGATTCCCAAGCCTTTGAGAGTGCTCCATCTTGCCCCAGATATATTTAATTTGTCAAGATATTTCTGTGTACAGGGCTCACTTCAAGCATAATGTATTTCAAACTCAGAGTTCCAGGAAAAGTTTCAAGCTCCTACAAATAATGCAGTATGACAATATAATTAAAATTTATAGATGTTATCCAGAGTTCTATAAGCGTGGATTCCTCACATATGTTATACCAATATTTGTGTCAAGATAAAATTAAAAATAGGCTGATTATTTTAAGGTTTTCTGAATTTTGGCTCTTCTCAGTTCATCATCACGTGATTGCAGTTTGCTGGACACTCTTTTGAAGAGGCCACCTTCAAAGCTGAGGAGCTAAGGAGGTCTGTGGGCATCTGGTAAAAACATCTGTAGACCTGCAGAGCACAGTAGTTTGGTGAGAATATTGCTGAGCAAAATGAAGTGTTAGGTGAACTATGATTTTGGCAGAATCATATCTTTTGTTCATCTGATTAAAATCTTCTGAGGATCAGTATTCTCATAAGATTTTATGTTTGACAGCCTGTGAAAATGCATCTTGAGGGATGAGAAGATTGAAGTAATGGCACTGTACATCGCAGAAATGGCATTAGGTATCTTCTCTTTCCCCACCCTTATTTAGTCAGCAGACCATTGGCCATGGATCCTGTGGTTTCTTCTTCCAAAGATTTTATGTTGAACTATTTCTGTAGTAGATCCACAAGTTCCTTAATGAGGTCAGGGAGTTCTCATTTAGCCTTGCCTAAAATGTATGCTGTGCACCTCATTTCACTTGATTAAAAGAGAGAATAAATAATTTATTCAATATTGGCATATATGTAGGTTACTAATAAATTCTGTTTATGAGCGTAACCTGGAATGTACTCTCCTGGAACAGTATTTTCTGTGGTGGGAGAGTGAGTCTGTTTGGTGCTGTAAAGTGTGGGTTGCTAATGTAAAACCTGAGTTGCAAAGAACTGACATGGCAGAGCCTGTTAAGAAATGCCATAGCTAATAATGATCATGGACGTGAGGAGCTCAGCCCTTCAGACATCATTGCTCAATGAATATCCAACAAAGAGCATATGTAGGCAGTGTCAGAAAGTTTCCCAAGGCCAACTTCCAACAAATTACATTAGGGCCTAGCAAGGTGATGTTAACCTTCAAATCAACAGCTTTCACCCAAAAGGGATTCATGTTGTGACAAGACAGGTAACTGCTGCATAGTTGAAAGGCAAATTAGAAAACCTTGTATTTCTACTTAGAATTTCAGAATATTAGTAACTAATGTTTAGGCAACATTTCTAACAGAGGTATCTTAACAAAAACACTGATGTTCAGATAATTGCATTGTTCTGAAATGCTAGATAGGACTGACTAAGATTTTGGTGTCTCACTAATGTCTCATGAAAGCGCTTGAGGTTTTTCCATTTAAAATAGAATTTTAAAATATTTCTGGAAGTATTCCATACTGTTTGCAAGATAGGGAATCTTATCAGTTCTCACAGAGACTGATGTCTAATTTCCCACAGTGTTTGTAAAATGACATTTAAAATGTAGGGACCCTAAATGTTTCACCTTACTGGCAAGGAGCATCTCCAGTTTGAACCCTAAGTGGAGAATTAATTAATTTTATCTTAGTTCTGTGGTAGTGTTTTATATTGAATGGCTTACATGTTCTTTGTAATAATTAATAATGACACATCCTACGGTGTTTTGTCTGAGGTACCAGTCTAGTCTTGCATTACAGTCTACTACCTCCAAATCACTTATCATTTACTCAGATCTTCCCCTCTTCCTGACAGTCCTGGGAGCCTGCTTGCATTTCAAGACCATGTTTAGAATTGTCCCTGTGTGTTTGTAACCTTCTCTGGCCTTGCATTAGCCTAGTTGGTAACATTTCCTTCTCCTCTGATCCATAATGACTCCTTTCATCTCTCAAGCACTATTCTTCCTCACCCTCACATACCCTCTCTGACACTGATGGTAAAGCCTTCTTCATTTCCTGCTCTTCCTTGGCACGTGCAGCTTTCTCTTGTCATCCATCAAGTTTCAAGTTAACTGAGAATCTTGGCCTTTATTTAATGACTTTCATTTTACTTCATGCTTCAAATATATTGTTCCAGACACAGGTGAGCTGTGATCTGGGAGGGCTCAGGGGACACCTATTCATACTACAGTTTTTTGGAGTCTGCCCCCTTCAGTGTAAGTGTTAGATCTCCTATTTATTTGTTTCTGTTTTCAGTTTAAGTCAATCAAAACCTCTGGAATCAAACTCTTTGCTTTTATTTTTCTAATAATGTAACTTTTTCCCTAGAGAGCCAGAAAAACATTTTTAATGAAAAATGCTTTCTAAGTATGATTGGCAGCTCACCTATGGCAAGAAATTAGTTTCCACAAGCACCTTTTTAATTTTGTGCCACCCAAGATGAGTGTCTTTGAAGATCCATAGTAATTTGAAATTATTTAATTGTGCTCATATATACACTCTCTTGAACATATCAAGCCACACACAGCACTTGACACAGAGCCCACTAAGCACAGTGAAAGGATTTCTGCTTTCTTCAGTGGGCTTTGGAAGGGGGTTTTAGCAAGCAACAATCTCGTGGGTGGGCGTGGTATGACCAGGACTGCTGCCATCTGCAAAGACCTGGTTTGGAAGGACCAAGGTGTAGAGTGGCTTCAAGAGGAGGGAGCAGCAGCCATCGCTCATGGCATTGCATCCTATTTTTAGATTTCCAGCTGGTACTGAGGATTTTACTCTCTTGAGGGTTAGAGGCTCTTACTGCTCCCCTCCTTGTGTTCTTTTCAAGAAGTGGAGTCATTTGTTTTACTTGAAGTCTACAGTAATGCCAAACTATTTTTGGCTCCACCTCATCTCACCTCTCCTCTTGCTTGTGTCATGATGTCAGTTTTGATCTATACCTTCCCACTGCTAGACAGCTTTGCCTAAAGACATAATCCTCAGCCCCTAATAATTATGAGTACATCAAAGGCTAGTTGGTTTGCTTAGCTGCAGAGGTCTCCAAAAAGATCTGTGTATCTTCACTTGAAAGAGATTTATAGTTTTGTGTCAAGCTTTAGAATTACCATGGTCTTCCATTTTTTCCCCTTCTTTATAGTGACATATTCTTGCCTGCTACAGAAGTGATTTAAAAAGCACAACTATATGCCCAAAATGAAGACACCTTCTCCTTCATATTTTAATTATTATTTTGTAATGTCTGCCAGCAGTAAAATTATGCCCTATTGATTATTAAAAACTCTTTTTTTAGAAGTCATAGATTAACTATTTTTTGCCAGTTTTAGGGACTTCCATTTTTTGTACCAAAAGACACATACTATGACTGGTTTATAAAAAGACAAACAAGAAAAAAAATTCCAGTATTTCCAAATTCTGAAAATTGAAAGGAGTTGTCTGTACCTGATATGGTTTTATTTTACTAACAAGTAGGAAATTGCAAGGCATGTGAGGTCTCTCATCTCAGATCTCTTCAGTATAATTCCATCTTATCCCTGTAACCTCCAGCCAAGTTGATGCACATAGACAACAGTGAATGGATGACGCTAATTACCAAGTAAACAACATATTTTCCGTGGCAACAGATCAAGAAGAAAGTTTCAAAAGTGAAAGGAATTCACAGAGCTACACCTTGGGGGAGGATGTAACACGGTAAAGAATAGTTTAGCATAAAAGATCTCAGAGGGATGCCCATGGCATGGCATTGAAGTGAAGAGAAGCAAGTCAGTACTCAAGCTGTTGACCTTGTAGCTAGGAATTTAAGTAGGAATTTGGCTTCTCATCCCTGACTTCAGTCCATAGACTGTAGTAAATTTAAATAGAAAGCACACATAGTTAAAATAACTGTTGAAACAAACTATCAAAGAAATTGATGCATGGAAAGTGTCTTTGCATGAAGACTGAATGAATACCTTTCTGGGAAATAGGTCTTAGCCAAATACAATTTATGCTTAGTCAAACACATGTTTTTCTGGCTTGGTGTAGGATAGCTGGATGAAATTTAATAGCCTCTAATTCACTGTAGGTCAAACTAGATGATTTACACTATATCATTATAGTATAATATTCATATGTTCTGGATTCCACTCTTGCCTACAGCTCTGTGAAAAAGCCCCTGGTAAATCTCCCATTAGCTTCAAAAAGCCCACATGTGGCCTAAAAGACTGCAGTTAAAAGCCACATAATATATATGTAATATATATTCACACATCTCATAGTATGCACGTGTGTGTGTACATAAGTGGGTGTTATATTTACACATACACAGCCAAAATCTGGCCAGTCATGAAAATAGCTCCGAATCTGAACACAAGCCAGAGGAATTATTACGTATTTGTATTTTGCTTCATGACATCACAGAAGCTGCTGCTGCTTTTTTGCTTTGTTTTGTTTCCTGAAAGAACAAAAAAGTAATCACAAGCAGGAGGTGCTTTCATAACTGCTGCAGCTGGCTGGGATCTGTGGATCTGTGTGCTCACAGTGTGTCAGGGGCATGTTTGTCTCACACACTCTGGAGCCATCCCTCAGCCTCTGTCTCTCCGACGGGGACCTTGCCGGTTGTGCTTCTTTCTGTGCACTATAGAGCGTTGGCAAACACATATTTGCATGGCAGTTGGTATGTGTTTTGTCCTGTTTGCTCTGTGTAATGTAACATGATGTGACAGGCTGTAATTCATCACATCAGCTGTGTGACAGCAGAGCGATTGGAAAAGAGCTGCGATGGTGGCCTGATGCAAGGTGGCAATTTAATGTTGGGTTGGAGTCTCTCGGTGTTAAGGTTTTTTAGAGTCACCTACCAAAGAATTATCTCTGAGTATTCCCTGTTCAGGTGAGTTTTAGATGTAGTGATCAGGCAGAGCACAGTCAGCATCAGGAGGAAGCTGAAGGTCCCTGTGCTCAGAAGGAAAAACTCTTGTAAATATGAGAATCCTTGCACATGTGGTGTTAGATCAAGAACATTGAAGGACAATTTATTTATTTCCTCCTCCTTCACTGCACTCCCCAGGCACACCACAGGTCCTTATGTGGGAATACTGTGGAATTGCCGACGGCAAAAACGGAGGTTGAGGCTGTTTTCCTCCAAAGACTCCTACACAAGAGACTGCTTGACAGTTCAACCCTGAAAAATTCCAACCACAGGTGTCAGGGTGTTTGATAACCTGATGGTGGTTCTTGTTGAGTGCTTCCAGCCTAACAAAACCAAGTTCCCTGTTAAAATCCCATCTCAGGAGTGGGACAGTCTAATCAGGACATGGCTGGTGAGAGGCATAGGGAAGAGTTCAGCGGGGCCCAGGGGTGAGTTTTGCATCCACTGCTCTTCTCAGTCCTGCACTTTCTGGAGTGTCACACTTGGCCAGAAGATGAAATGAAGAGAGTTGTTTAAGAAAAACCATTGCTGAAAAAGTGATCTGCAGTGCCTAGCACAAGGCAGTAAGTACATGCAGAATTAATGACTTTTTTCTTTCCTAAACATACATTCTGTATTTAATTTCAGCTATTTGAAGTATTTTTCCCTAACTATCCTTCCTGTCAGTTAGTCTGCACTTACACTTCTTTTTCTTTAAATCTCAGTGCCATGAAACTTCTGCAGCTCCCCAACTCATGCATGAATAATACCTGCCATTCAATAATATTTTTCACAGCATTCAAGACACTAAAAGTCCTGAATCATACTAGATTTCAAACTATAAATTCAGTCTTAAAAACAGATTGTGAGGCAGTTGGTTATCTCTGCAATGTTGATATTATGAAATGGCAAAATATTTTAATACGATGGAAAGATATCATTAATGATAGCTTATAAGCATGTATGGTGTTCACTTTAATTAGTCATTTACTGCAGTCACACTGCCATCATCTTTATGATAATCAAAGCTGCAACAGCCACTTGATTTCTGCCTCCTGCCTTCCCAGCCCAGGGACACCACAACCTCAGTAAAAAGTTGGGGTAGGGTTCTCACATAAATTAGATTCCATGGATTAACCACTTAACTGATAGTTTTAAAAATTTCCCTGTAAAGGAATGTGGAAGTCAATATTCTTTCCTGTAGTCTTGTGTTAAAAACCTAAGCATGACTTCTCTATTTTTTTTCAAGATTTTAACATTGTTTCACAACAACTAGATCATATTTTTTGCTTAATGAAACCTGTGTTACCTCTGCTGAATTTAGTCCTTTCTCTTCATAATGTTTTTGCTGCTAAAATCCCCCCTGGAGACCTCCAAATACATCTAAAGTGCACCAGATGAAGAGCAAATTCTGGGGCCATCCCAGACACCTTGAAGAATATTCCCAGGATGTGTTTTTACATTATTTGGTAAGTGCTGGTGAACCGTCAAGAGCCTTACATAAGCTCACCCTCTGAAGGATTTGGAACCCAGTCCTAAACCCTGTTTCAAATTCAGTACTAAATTTCACCACACCTCTGCTTCAATAGTACAAACTCTTAACACACAGATGCAAGATGGTGGCTACAATTATTTGTTTTACTGCATAGGATGCACTGTGGCCAAAGAAAAGAGCTACAAAGTTAGGCCCTTGCTTTTTGCCACCAAAGGGCAAAATGTTTGGTTCATGAAGGCAAATATGGAGCCTGTGTGGGCACCCTCTTCTGCAGTGTGAGCCCAGATCATCCTGCTCACTGTGCTGCCATTGCCTCAGATATGTAAGGGGAGAGTTAGAATAAACAGAATTTTAACAGTAAAACATGCCAGAAACATTCCTCAACCAGTCATGAAGGAAGCACAGGTTTTAGTCAGTGCCTTATTTTTGTGTATTATTGTCAACTGTACTGCCCCAACCTATTCCCATGTGTGGGGGGAGTTTTGCTATCCACTCGTTGGGATAGAACCAAGACAGCAGGTAAAGAACTGGATGTAATTAGACCTGTACAACCATCACAAACCCTCTGGATTACTCTGGAGTCCTCATTTTAGCCTTGGATGGTTGTGCTTTCCTTTAGGGACTGTGTGACGTCTCTGTGGCAGGCTGCCCATCCTTTCAGCACCAACCCATGCCAGGGCTCCTCGCTGTCACCTCCCTCTGGCTGACCACACAGCCAGGTGAAGTCCATTTCCTAAGCTCGCTTGTTTTCTGTAATTTTTGCCACATGGGGTGAAAGCACACCCCTGGGGAATCAGCTGTAATCCTCTCGTTCGTGTTTGCCATTAGGTGTCAGTGTGACAACAACCATGGTACACAAAGGCTGCGCTGGGGTGTGCAGGGATACCACCCCCATCCTAAGCTTCTCATTGTCCACTGGGGGCAAACACAGTGTGAAACCGAGGGGAAGGAAAGGCTGAAGAAAGCAATAAACATTTTATTTCCGGGTGCTTTTCCATCACCTAATTGAAATTATTTACTAACAGATAAGTCTGTTTGCATTTCATTCAGCGTGTCTCAGGTTCCCGGTGCTGCAGTTGTCAAAGAAGGGTAATATTTACAAAACCAGGAGAAGAGTTTCTGCACACACTGATCTCACCTTATTTTGGGGCAAAAGAAATAGTCAATATTATCAGTAATTTGCAGTCAGCAGGAGGTAAACTGCTTTGCCCAGTGCAAATGTTAAATTACTTGTGTGAGTTGAGGCCTGACAATATTGGTGCTGATAGATGAGTCCTTCACAAGTTGTTTAAAATACTGTATTAGAAATTACAACTTGAAGTCCACTCATTTCAAAGAGAAGAATAAAAAATTTTAAAACTAGTTTTAAAGGAGCTTTTTTGTCAGAAATAGTACCCTTTTTTTTTGTCTTTCAGTGGTATGCATGATGAAGAAACAGTAAAATACACAATGTGTATTATTAAGAAGTTGAAATTGTTTTTAAACAAAGCTTTGGGCACTTCCCAAAATGTAGCAAACAGGTTTGGGTTGTATGGGAGTTTTAAAAGCTTTAAAATAAAAGTCAGGGTTTGTGAAAGGGGGGGAAAAGTATTTTTCAATGAAAAGTAATCTATAAAATATTCTGCAGTAGCAGTATTTAGAATGTATTAATTATACTCATAGGATAGCCTCTTTTTTTGCCTTATGTTTGGAAATGCAAATGTTTTCACTTTTAATCAGATTTTTATCAGCTCAACATAATGGTTAAATCAGCTTGGCCTTCACCAGGACCAGGGAATCTGTTGTACCAGAGGATCATTGGGATTCAGCTTTGCCTTCAACTTTTCTGCTTGGAAAGGGAACAGCTTCTGAACATGCCTTAAATTTGGTGGTGTTTTTCTTTATACTGATAGATTAAATCTCAAGTAGCACCATGATGCTGTGATAAGCATCTGAGTAAGCTGGCTTTTCTTTTACCTCCTTCCAGATTTCTAGTAACTCCATGGCACAGGAGTGGTTATTCTTGAGCATGCACTGCACAGCCCAGGGTAATCCTAGCCAGGACAAGAATACTCAGGTACCATCTCTGCTACAATTCCCCAAGTTGGGCAGTTGCAGGTCTCTTTATGAGAGCAAAGCCTTCCAAAATTTGGTAGCCATGCCCCCCTTCAATTTGGGGATGGGAAATGAAAAACTCATGTGCCAATTTGATGTTGTCCTTATAACAGATAATTATAGGCTTTAGGAATAGAAAAGATGCCTGATTAAATGGCTCCAGCCATCTGCTATTGCAAGACTATGAAGTAATCCTTGACCATTTTCATATTAAGAGCTGCCATGAGGATGTTCTCCCACTGCTTATGCCACTCAGCTTGCCTAGAAAGCTGTCTCCTCTGCTCTGGCTTACTGGCATCCTAACTCACTTTTGCTTTGTATTATTTTAAATAGCAGTGATTAAACCTTTATATCAGTGCTGTTGGGAGAGCTTGAAAGTATAACACATCTATTTTGACTTCAGAAATATAAATTGAAGAGATCATTATTTTCACATGTGGTTTCAGATCAGGTTCTTCTTCTTTTTGTTTGTGGTACAAAGGGAACAGATGAAAAGCCAGCTAGGCAAGCAGTTTTTAAAACCCCAGCTCTGGCCACTGTGGCTGCTTGTACCCCTGCTCCATTGGGGTCCCAGGGGAGGTATAAGAAGAGCCTCAAGGGTCAGGCACAAGCTGCTCACATGGCACTCTGCCTCAGCTGGTTTAGGTGAGCCCCAAAGTAATTTTGCTGGTTTTGAAGTAAAATCATCAGTCAAATAGACCTGAAAGCAGCAGAGAGCTGTAAGCCTGCTTTACCCTGAGCACTGTTCTTATAGAGTGTTGCTTCAAGCAACTCTTTACAGTTCAGAAAATATCCTGGTGCCAGGATCCTCCCTGCAATGGGCTGAGTTCCCAACTGCAGCCTAAACCAGTCCAAAAATGTGCCAGAAAACATGAGGAAGGGTTTCCACCTGAAGCCAGAGAAAAGACAGAGGGAGCTCAGGCTGTAAGGAAGGACTATAAGGGTACAGGAATAGCCAGGTAGAGATAAACGTCTCTGGGTATTGCACATCTGTGTGAGAAGGACTGGTGGTGGCACATAAGAAAGGAAAAAAGATCACAGCTGCAATGCAGGAAAGTGGAAAGATGCCTTTGGAAGGGCAAATTTTTCCCATTGAGCATTAATTGCTTTCCATGGATACAAAATGCACTTTAAGTGATAAAAGGAGTAGCTGACAAGCAATGCTGTATTTAACAGATATCAGAGAATGCAATGTAGGTTAATTACCTTCCCTTAAAATTATTTTTTTTTTCCTAAAGAGGTGAGCCTCTGTTTGAGACAGAAGCTAATCTCCAACTCCTGTTGTCTACTTCAATGAAAAGAGGAGCAAGAAAGGGAATGAAATGGGGTGGTGAGGAGACACCAGCAGGAGCCATGGTGACTTTTCTTCCCTGACATCGAGGCATCAGTTTTTTGCATTGCTTTCCATGGACTTTCCTTTTTGGTTACCTTCAGAAGCACAAGCAATGCCAGGAACTGCCCACAGCTCCCTCCAGGGCTTTGAGTTTCCCAAGCGGTGCCCACAGTCGCTGCTCCTGCTGACACAGTTTATTTAAATAGGCAGGAAGAAAGTATTGGTGGTTGCAGGAGGCAGTGTATAGTGTAAACTACCTCTGTGAGGTTTTAAAAAGAAAAAATGCTCTGGTATTCCTGCCACTCTTGAAGATAATTGAAGGATATCAGTCAGGAGAAGATCTTCCCAGGGAGTGGAAGGAGCAACCTGGGAATGAAAACCCCACTGTTCCTGCAATGTTGCGTTTCCCCTTTGACAGGCCACGTGAAGTGTAGTGTGTCCCTTTCCAAAGCTGTTTTCCTCTAAATCAGTCTCTTCTGGTGGGAAAGGGTGGGAAGGAAAGTATCAACCCATCAATTGGGGTTTTTGGTGCCAACAGGGTCACATCAGCTTCTTAAAACCTTTGGGCACCCAAACCACAGAATGTGCTGGTGGTTATCAGCGTCTGTGCAGCAAAACACTGCAGCAGGTGAGTGACAGGATGCAAATATCAGGGAGGACCTGCCCCTGAATCTGCTTCAGTGCCTTTTTAGCCACACCTTTCTGGTGTGGCTGAAATTGTAAAATGTCGGTCAGGGCGCTCTGGAGATGGGTAAAACAAGGCGTGCACATATCCCAACCCCTTTTATGTCCTGGTGCCTTGAGGTGCATTTGGAAAATGCATCCAAGGTTTGTCTTATTTTGTAGGATTTAGCCAAGAGACGTTGAGCAGAGCACTGTATAAGGGTCATTAAGAGAGCTTAGCAACAGGATATTCTGTGATTCCAAATTCCAGGATACCCTTATGCATATCCTCTGTGTGTGTGTATATGTGTGTGTGTGTGTGTGTGTAGGTGTGTGCAAGCACAGAGTTTGCATATATACACATTACCATAAAGTCTGAGGGTCTGCAGGTTTATAACAACATGTTGGTACCAGCTGTGTAGCATGTTTTCTATGCATTGCATCAGTGTTGCTAATTTTCTATGCAGAGACACACACAGACCCCATAAAAACTTGGCCCTCATTTTATGAAAACTTACCTGAGACATTACCAACTTAGTATCCTGAAGTCAGTACTTTTAAAGACACTGAAAAAAAAAACATGTAAAAATTTTCAAGTTTGGTACACATTAAGCTTGTTGATGTCAGAATAAGTTTAGTCCACACAACCTTCCAGCATGAGTAACATTTTTTTTTCCTGTGAAACCCACTGACTACAAATACATTAGTCTGGCAGAGGTTAGAAAGTGATGCTGTTTTATAATTTGGGTTTTATTTACAGGTAGTAGTCCCATTTTTCATTATGTGGGTTAGGCAACTAACTGGTCCCAAGTTTTTCTTCATTAAAAAAAAAAAACCCTCTTTTAATAGGTGTGTACTTCACAATTTTCAAACTTCAATAGCATAGAATTTTTCACTTGGTCTGAAAGCTGATTTAATTTGCTGCTGTTAAAGGTTTCAATTTTACATCCATGAATTGTCAAATTAAATTCAGTGCATTGCTTAAATTTCTAGCTGCAGTGCATTTAGCCTAATTGCTTTGGTAAGTTGAGTGCTTAGTAACTCCTACTTCTCAGAATTTTCGTCTTTAAGGGCAAGCAAAATAAGCCTGAGGGCCACAGGTGGGCTAGCCTGCTCTTTGGGATTCACCTGTGGGGTCTTTGGATATCTCTTCCAGTCTGACTGCATCCTCAGACCATATCTGATGAGGCTGCTCTGCTGACAAGGGAGAGCATTTAAACACCTGTAGGTTTTAGCTATTTAAGTCCAAATCAGTTTTGAAGCAACAAGAAAGGCTGAACAAAATGGTTCAGATTTCAGTCAGTTGTCAACTAAGTGTGTGCATTGGGCCTTTAAGTATTTGGCCAGACACATCTTGATTGCTTGGCTTTTGTTTTCCCCCTTGGAAAGTCAGCTGGATAATGCCCTGTAGCCAAAGTCTATTCTGCCATGCTGTAAGTGGGCTGGTCTGGGGATGGGGGTTGGGGGGATGGGGGTTCGGGTGAAGGGAGAATTAACCAAAACCAGAGTTATATTCAGGTATTTGCAAATTTTTGTAAGCCAAGGTATTGGCAGTCATTTTCAGTTTTCTTGCCACGTTAAATTTAAAAATCATAAAATGATCCCAGACATGCAATCTTTAAGGTGGGCCCTTTTTGGGGACAAATCACAAAGCAAACACGGAGGTGATGGAAACAATCAAGGAAACTTCCACCAACAGCACCCTCAGAGGCAAGCCCTGAGTGTCTAGTTTTTTCCTCTTTGTTTACAGTATTTTTAAGACTTTGAGTTCTCATGCAACATATATGTCATTAAATGGCTGATTCCTCTTTGCACACGTTGTTGTGATGGCCTGTGGCAACCTGAATTAATTGTTTCAGTAGTTGATGGTGGTTACTGGCCATAATTATTATAATTTGCATTTATAAAAACTTCTTTCATCTAAGGATCTCAAAATGCTTTTGCACACATTTAATTAAGCTTCACAACATCCTGTGAGGTAAGTGTCAAGAGTGTTGTTATATCCATTTTTACACGGGTTTCTCCAAGAAAACAAGGTCAGTCTCTAATGTGACTGGTATTTGGTTCACATCACTTGCACAGGACAGGTAGCATGGCTGCAGGAATTAGGAATGCTGATCTAGGTCACTTTGCATCTCCCACATGGCTCTTGCTGCTGCCACACTGTGTGGACACACGCACTAAGCCATGACAAACACATGATTTCCAGTCTGAGGTGGCCCTTTCCTTCCCAGGAGCACTCGAGCAGCAGCAAAGTCTTGAGAAGAAAAAGAGATAAGCACCCAACAGGATGCACCAGATGAAAACCCACCTTGCAAAGATCTGTCCTTTCCACAACTTTCCACCTTAGCATTTAAGCCTCTCTTTGCAGTGCACACACAGTAAGACGTGTCTGTTTTAGCCAAAGCCAAGAAAGCAGCTGCAGGCAATGTAGAGTCACCCTTCAGCAGCCACTCACCTGCTCTAGAAGAGGCTGCACACACTTCACCTCAACCCCCTACCAGCCTTAGACCCAACCCTTTGGGCAATCAGCAATTCTGAGATCTACTAAATCCTAGATGACCACTTGACAGATACTTAAAAGTGAGGATCAACTGAAGTAAAATAGACTTGGAACTTGGGGGACAGCAGTTTTCAAAAGCTCATTTCTTTTTCAAACATATGACTATGTTGTTTAAATTGAACCTAGCTCTCTGTAAGGTTGGTTGATCACCATAATAGCCCTGAGGAAGATATGTCTAAGTAAGTGCTTGCAAATTGAGTAAGGAGTCCCAGGCCATACCTGCATGAGTTCTTTACCATCCTCATCAATTTATGTTTACATAAATTGTTTACATGTGGCAATGACCAGATTAGCTATTTGGAAAGAACTCTGCCTGTGGATGCACTTATTCCAAAATAAAAGCCACTTTGCTTTTCTAAATTAAGTGCACTTAGAGGTAGAGAATGATTATTCTGAATAACATATGAAAGAAAGTAATTTCATTTCCAAGTAGTCTATTGAGCAGAAATATTCTGAAATAATCTGTCTAATTTCTCATGTTGATGCTTTTTAAGGCACAGACAAAGTCACAGAATTAACAACCAATTTTGTTTTCCATCCATTGTTTTCATGGAGAGGGTGTGCCAGTGCAAGGCAGGAGTCAGAGATTCCTTTCAGTTTCCCTGAGTCAATGTACAGGATTTATTCTGGTCCATGTCTCTCTTGTGGTTGAAGGAATGCCTGGCAGCCAGAGGAGAAAGTCTGGCACAAGAACATACATAATTTCATTTTACCTGGTGCTGTCTACTTAACTTTCATCAGAAATGGGACAGTCATTGGCCTAAGCCTGTGTTTTCACTGAAGCTTTCTTCTGCTTTTTTACTCCTCCAAACTTGTTCATGCCTGCTGTGGCACAGAAAATTATGGCAGCAACCATACTTGACATGCATGACAGAACACAATGCCTTGGGAATCCCAGCATCAGGCCCTCAGAGGAGTTTTTATTGCTGCTACCAGAAAGTTTTCAATAACTTCAAATGAGTATTTTTGGGGTATGTTTTTTTATTTGGAAGGGGGGAGTTAAAAATTCTCCTCGTGTTATCTCATATTGCAGAAACTGAGACTTGATGGGTACTACATTATCCTTTTTGGACCTCAATCACTCCCAAAGATTCAAGATGAACTCTGCCTGCCCAGGCACCAGAGTCAGTGCCCCAGGGAATTTCTTCATATCTAAGGGATGTGCAGGATGTGTACTCGCATGCCCTTGCTGCCTCTCAGCTCTAGCTGTACATGCAGTTTTGCTTTAGGAACCTGTACCTCCAGTATTGCAATATCTTTTTCAGTCTCTGTCATCAAGAGTTTAAATACAGTTCAGATCAGTGTTAGTGGCCCAGCTCCAAATGAGGAGAATTGCTGCAATTCGTTATCTTGACAAATTAACTGGTCTGAGGCAATTCCTTTTTGAGAGAGATACAATTACCTAACACTTGAACTCTAGCCTTGCTCCAATGCTGTGGCATAGCTATGCACCTGCTCAAAAAGTGTGGATACTACTTTCCCATCCATAAATACAATTCTTGCACTAGGAGCTGATTTTAAAAAAAAAGGCTTTCTGAGGTGCCAAGGTTGGTGGTTGCACAGTGGAGGGACAATATGGGAAATGCAGGGTCCTTGTCACCAAACCACGAGAGGAGGGGCTGGCACAGAGAGTGTTCTATCAGAGAAATGCATCACCAGTTGTCCTATTCTCTGTTTTGAGTCCAGCTTCCTGATCCTGAGTGGAAGAAGGTGGCTTTCCTGCTCCCAATCCACCACATGGAAAAGAGTAGCCCTAAAGACCTAAAGCAGATTTAAAAAAAAAATTTTCAAGGTGTTTTCCTCTTGGGATTTAGGCAAAAAGTTCTATTTCAATCCTGCAGTCTTTATATAACTGGTGGAAAATAGGTTGCCATCAGCACTCCACTCCTGATGTGGATTGGAGTTGGTACTCCTGGGAAGGCAGAGTGACCTCCAGCCTTGCCATCAACTCCTGGCCTTCAGGACGAGCTCCTTTCTGCCTTTTCTACCAAGGAATGAAAATAGATCCACAGTTACACATTGTTCTTCCAACCCGACGTGGGCAGATGCACTTCTCATCCTCTTCCCTGTGGAAAGCAACTCCTTTTGCCCCTCAGCCATAGCTCACCTGTGGGCATCATCTTTCCTTGTAAAAGAGCTCCCAGATGCTGAAAGATATCCCGTAACCATTCATTTGAACCACTGCCTTTTGGAAACTGTTTAGGATAAAGCTGTCCAGCAGAAGGCTTGTGTTTGCCTAGAGCCTCTTTGTATGGACTCGGTGGCTGGGAGTTTCCTTGAGCTCCTCTTTGAACTCCAAGCCTTCAGCATCCAAAACATTTAACCCTCAATTTCTTTTCTGCTTTATCAGTTTGGCCAGCTTCCAGCTGGCAGCATTCATTTGCAGGCTCCCATTCTGCATCTCGTGTTTGCAGATTTGTCTTTTTCAATTAACCCCTTGAAATGGTTTTCTTCTCCCCGGAGCCTACCTGCCTCCGGTCTGGCCGGCACTTCTCCCTGCTCTGGCTGCCTGAAGGGCAGGAGCCGGGAGTGGAGGAGCTGGGTCCCTGAGCTGGCAGTGCCAACAGAGGGTGTGCCCCACGCACGGGCGGCGCGGAGAGCAGCTGAAGGAACACGCAGGTTCGGCACTGCCGGCTCTGCCCGTTGTGGGTTGAGGCTTGCAATGCCAGAGGCGCTCCTGCCTATGTGGAGTCTCTGGAGCATCACTTATGAATAATGAGATCTTCCCCGAGTGCTTTTGCTGGGGTGCTCGGGAGCACGCGCCCACATTTCCACTGCTGCAGCCTTCACCCCAAACAATGGCAATGTCTCTGCTCGCCAGCAGCTCTTCCACAGCTTTGTTTTAGAACAGCTATTTCTAGAGAGTCACCTAAAATTTAAAACACAAAAAAAAAGGAAAAGGAAAAAAAAAAAGGAAAATAAAGACCATGTCTAAAGCATCACTTACCAAACAAAGACATTGCCTAGTCTCCAGGACTGTCTTCCCTCTGGTGCCTGCTGTAATTGCTGAGCAGTAGCAGCTGTAGGTTGCTCATCCTGGCACTCCAGCTGGTTCACAGGCATCCACGGGGAGGGGAGAGCCGCTCACCCACTGCCAGGATTGCCCGGCAAACTTCACACGGGCTGGGAAACCTGATAACATCTAGAGGTGCAGCATTTCTATTGCTGAGACACCAGTCAAGCCTTTGAAGTGAGACGGGCTGGAATTGAAGCAAATTCTTTGTTGTTCAGTCCCTTCCAGCTGGAAATTCACTACAGCTTGGTACTACCACATCTGGATCACCCTGTAAGACACACCTTTTACACCTTTTTTTTTTTTTAATTAATTAATATTGGCACTGCTGGGGTAGTTCCTAAGGAACCGATTACTTAGGCTCCAGGGAGATATAAAATTAACTATTCAGGCTGTAGAGCGGTTAGCTTAATTTTGTGTATGATTCTAGCAGAGCAAACGAGTCGTAGAGATGGAAATCTCAACCAATGCTAGTAAAGACTCAGCATTTCCATTTGCAGAAATTTTAAAACCAGATTTCACCACAAGCTTCAGAAAGCTGCTAAGTACAACTGTCCACACTACCAAAAAAGCAAGAAAACAAAGCAGCTGTTTATAAATGTTAGCTTCTTCTTTAGTTTTATCATATAAATTTTATATTAATTCTTAAATTTCCTGGCACACCCACTAGAACAGTTTTACTGCTGCTAATACCTTTACTACCCAACTAGTGAAATAATGACATGTTATGCTACTATTAAGGATTGATTCTACTAGTAGTGATTGAAGTGCCTTATCTTCTCAGGCATCAAATTGTTAAACAACAGAACTGGGAGATATTCAGATTTAATTTCAGTTATAATCTTATCCAGCTCTCTAAACAGTAACAGCTGTTCTCAATGCATTTTAGAAGTACTACAAAACCAATGTTTCAACAACTTGTATTTGTCAAATGCAAACATGTCAGCCTTGGGAATTAACAAAACAACACAAAAATAATCTGAAAATAAAAATCCATGGAAAACTAGCCCAGAAAAAGCGAAGAAGTTTAGAGTTACATTTTTCCACACTCACAAACAAAGCTCTGTGGTTTGTCTGCAGGAATTTGTTGAAACAAAAAATTTTTATTAGAATATGTTTATTTAGAAAGACCTTTTTTGGGAGAAAAATTGTAGCCAGAAAAAAGAGCTGACCATATTCAAATCAGCAATGGAAGTTCCCAGTGATTTTGATGCCAGAAGAATTTTATGCAGTGGTTTTAGAAATAGCTTTATGTAGTTTAGAAAACCTGGCATAGAATTAAGTTATCATAACTTGATAATGTGTGAAATTATGCTCAATCTCATGCCTTCCGCAGCAGTTATCTGCCTTTAAAAAAATCCCCAAAATATCATAAAATCATGACAGCTTGCTTTCAACAGGTAAAAAATAAATAATTTTTTAAAAAAGGTTATTGCATAATAAGTGAAAATACTAATTTATTTACATAAAATTAGGTGTTCAAGTAAAAAAAATAATTTAAATAATTTTGTTTAAATGCCTAAGAGAAAGAAAGTGTGATTGTTAGTAAAGTCTACAGTTTTACAGCACTCACTTGAATTAACTATTTGCATTTCTTCAGACCCTTGATTAGTTTCTCTCAGATAAATGCTATTTACCTCTTTTTTTTTAGCAAAACAGCAATGTGGCTGAAGTCTGTGTGGTTCACTGGGAGTTCATTGGGATATATTTGCAATTCCTAAAGCAAAAAAGTGATATTTTATCTTTAGAAAGAGTTACATTTTTTTTAACTTATTGAATTTTTCAGAGATCAGCATGAAGAGTTCTGATTAAATGCTTGCTTCAGCATTTTAAAGGCTTCTTGTGTCCCTGTTGCCTAAGGAGGTTGTACACGAGGATTGCTCTGTAAACATCAGATTGCACAGAATTGGCTCTGCACACCATGCCAGGCACACAAAGAGGAAGTCAAATGATTTATCTCTCACTTATCAACTAGTTTATTTTTCACGCCCAAAAAAGGCTGCTACAAGAGCAGCTGCTACTTTGTAAATAATTTAATGGCTGCTGTTAAGTAGATCTGTCAATTTTGCAAACAATATTAAAAGGAGATTTTCGTTTTATTGCAGATTTGCACATTTTGAAATGTGTTTTTATCCCTGGAAGTCCAGTGCAGGATCCTGGAGAATGGAAACAGCTTCTGATTTGTAGACACAGATTCAAAAGAGAATAGATATGTTTAAATAATGACAGATGTGTGGGCAGGCAAGGCGTGATATCTCATCACCTGCATGCATTACCCAGAGAGCATCCTGCTCATTAAAGCATAGGAGAACTTTCAGTGGACTTGTAAAGATAGATATTTGGCTCTTTCAGACAGGTGTGAGATGTAGCAATGGCAATTACCACTTAATTTTGGAAATGTAGAATATGCATTGGGTCATTGTATGTTTGGGTGTACACAATGCTATCCCAATATTGATCACGACAAATAGGATTTTTTTTAAGATTTTAGCATGAAAGATTCATATTCTTGCATCTGGTAAATTACTTTCATGATGAAACCACAACATTAGCACAATATCAACTCTCAAATTTTTGAAATTCAAATTCAGATTGAAATCCCCAGACCATAACATGTTAAGCAAATAGTAGTTTAGAATTTAAACAGCAAGAGTTTATTGTGCAAGAAGGCAAAGGAATATCTCGGATTGCCTGAATACAAAATCTTAGGTGAAACTTATGATCTCTCCAGTGCTAGCACAAAGTCAGGTCTCTGTCAAGCACCAAATCCTAGCCAGAGCCCTCATCTAGATGTAAGGACCACCACCCTCTCTCAGCTCTGTGGCATTGTTGCCAAAATCCTTCCCTTTCTAATTCAAAGTGGGATATGTTGCCTCTAGTTTGGGAAGGGCTGTGTTGTTTAAACAGTGTTCCTTCTGCATTTGTTTTTCCTTCTTTAGCACTTCTCACAGGGAGCAGAGTCCATGTCCCACAACAAAAATATTTTTTTCTTTACTCTATAGCTCATATCTATTTTTGTGGTTTTGAACCACTCCTGGCATCCACACTGCAGCTGTATCCCCAGACCACAATAGGTTCAATGCTCATAACTATTTTAACATATCAGATATTTATTTTAGATATGAAAGTGCAGAGAAATCTATTTGCACTCCTGTGGGTAAGAACCCTGTTCTTTCCCTGGTTTTGTGCTTGCAGATGACAGACTGATCTGTTTTCCATAAGGTTTCCATGGATCCAGTAGCATTATTTAATAAGGTGTAGCTGTGCTACACCAACAGCACAAAGCATCAGTTGCTGGCCATGCTGTAATTAATTGCTCATAGCATTCATATATTAGAAATATGGCACCCAAGGACTCTATAAACCCAAATTGTAGCCCATTCCACATTAAAAAGCTGCTGGGTACCACCTGGAGCACATGCCTGAGTTACACTGAAGTGGTTGGTTTGAGGACTGGGATTTACTTAGCACTGGTTCTCAGCAGAGACAAGAAAATACAGACCAGCAGTGTGATGGAAAGAGATCAAGAAAAAGTTGACCCAATTCTGATATGTTTCTTTTCTCAATACACACTCCTCTTTCAGCATCTCTCAGGGTTTTGTGTTCTGATATGTCCCCACCCCAGGAGTGGTGGCTCAAGAGAAGTTATGGACATCATATTTTGGTGAAAGTTTGTAGCTTTAAGGGAGTAAATTATGTAGGCCTTAGTTGTTACTGAGTAAGTGGAAAAAGAAAAAAAGAGAAGAGAAAAATTAATTACAGATGCTCGACTCACACTGTACATCTGATCTTTGACATTTTGCAAATTCAAAGGTTTAGCAGTCTATTTCTTAACCAACTCTGGCCAAGTGAAGAGGGAGGCTCTTCAGGACCAAAGACTATTCCAGGTGGGGGCACAGCAGTGGGACCTGTGGTCTAGAGCAGAGGCTGTCAAAGTTTGTTCCACAAGACCTGTAGTGGATTTTGCCTAATTTTATTTTTGACCCCATCAACAGGAATTCTGTTTAAAGCCCTTTCCCAGAGCTCTTCACGTATATGAAAAGCAGCTTCTCACAAACATTTATAAATTCTCAATTCTGTACCTCTCATTCTTTTGGCTTCTCATTCTGCAAGGCTCCAAGAAGACAGCTCCAGAGAAACCTCCCTTACTTGCTCTGGATTTGAGTTTCTGAGATTAAAGCATTGCCCGTACACTTGTTTTCTCCTCTGTTTTTATTTATCTTTGGATTCTTTTTTTTCAAGATGGAGGAGAAATTGCACCAGTGCTGGTTTAGCACCTTTATTTATTGTAGTGTGGTGTGCATGCTTGTGGTGTGCTGCCTTCAACCGAGTTGGCCATTTTCAACCATTCCCCAATGTGGGAACCAGCAGCACAGACAGACATCAGCTACCTGGGAAAGCCAAACCTGGCCACACTTCACCCTCCCTCACACCACAGATGCCAGTGGTATTTAGGTGGCATGAAGAGTAGAAATAGTCCACAGCACTCCCACGGCATTGGATTTTTAAGACTCAGAGGTTCAGAAAGGCTTACCAGTAGATTTGCCCTCCTAAGCCAGCAAGCGTTCTGGGTCTCCAGATGAAATGTAAACCAACAGCGTGGCAACCCTCGCCAGGCTGTTACATCCTCCCACTGCCCATGGTGCCACCACGGGTATCCTGCAGATCAGCTTATACAGGATCCAAGAAGGCAGAGAACAAGGGGAGAAGAACGGGATTAGGAGGAGGAAAAAATGCAAAAGGGTCTTATGATTTTGAGAAAAATCTTTTAAAGTCTTTATCTGTAACAGGATTTTTTTCCTTAATCCAAACTCTGCTAGCCTGCGGTTTGATTAAATTTTTTATTTATTTATTTTATGTCTCACACCTAGAATATGCAATTCTTCCTCTATATTTTTAAGTGGTTCAGATATTTTTAAAGAATTTCTGTTACCACAGGGCTCAGACTGGAACTTGTGAATTGGGTGCTCATGCTTCACCTACTGAAGACTTCAGGCCTTAATTGTGAACCAAAATATTTTAAAACAAAGCTAAGGGAAGTCTTTATTTTTAAAGGAAGGAGTTACACATACTCCTCTGGGGAACTAGTCCAATTAATAAGACTTTGATCCCTATGGCTCATGCAGCAGCCTTTGGCAGCCAGCTAGACCTTCTGTAGTTGACAATGTATAGAATGAATTTCCTCCTTGCTATCTACAGCCAATACACACTCTGTCTGTGTCTTTCAAAAACTCTTGGCTCTGTTTCTTGGCGCTGGTCATTGGCTATTGGCCTCCTTTTCAAGGGAAAAGGCAAGGGTGAAAGCTGTGGAAGCATGTTCGTTTCCATTCAGTTTGATCCCCTGCAAGAGAGGACACCCTTTGTCCTTATGGGCATCCAAGGAAAACAGCTGGCAGTTTGGTTGGTACTTTCAGATGAAGTAAGTGTGATACCATATCTTGATCCATCTTAACAGAACTTCTGGGGCAGTCAGATGAAGAAGACACATCTTGTGAAGCTTTCCCTGACCAATCTCCAGAGCAAGGAGGAGGGTGCAACCCGCCTGTTCCCAGCCCTGCTGACAGACCACCAACACAGAGCTGCTCCCACAGGTGAGCTGTGAATGGTTTCAAAATGTATGTTTGATATTCTGAACCTTTCTGACAACTGCAGTTGTTGTCTGCATCATGACTGTAAGCACAATAAAACATTAACACACTAACAACTAAGAAAAACCTGGAAGCTCAGAGGACACGGCATAGACACAATGAAATCTCCAGAAACACAGACAGTTTGCGAGCTTTTAACCCACACTAGCACAACCATTTTCAAATTAAATCATCTGTGCAAAGGCAGCCTTGCTTGCTGAATGTGGAGCAAAGAGAAATACAGCAATGAAAACACAGCAAATTAACAGTTGCAGGTAATGAACAGAACTTTTAAAAAACTGATGTGATCTTTACAGATCCCTCTAAGAAAATCACTAGCCTGTAATCAAAATCCCTGGGAAGATCTTTTGAGAGTGCCCTTCTTCTGAAGCTGATTAAAACCTTGAACTTCACTATGAGAGAAACAACAGTTCTGATAATTGGGATTTTTTTCCAGCACTTCCCTTGCAGGTGAACCTGCACACCGCCTTGCAAGGGATAGGAAATCAAAAAGAAACAGCTCCTCTGCAAAGATTCAAAAAGCATTTGTTTCTGTTATTTTTCTTTGTGCATTCTTGATAGAAAAGAAAAAAAAAAAACATTTATTTGTTCACAGTGAGTATATAATTGTGTAGTATATAGACTTATTTTTATTTTCTATGTCTACTGTCTGTAGGAATGTTTTTAGTAAATCTGGTGTGAGTTTGACATTGAAGTTCCACATTACATTCATCCCAGTCATTTGTATATAACTGTGCTGAACACATGGTTCATTTTCTTCTTTCTTCATTTTCTTCTTTCCCTTTCTTTCTGGAAATCTGTATATTAGCTAGTTTTCTGTCTCCCTTAACATAGGGGCGTTGAGTTTTTTCAGTATGCGGTGTTATATTCATTTTACCAGCTACACACCATGAGTGAAGTATTAATTTTATACATTGCCTACAACTTTCAGGATATGGACATGCTCTAAAGCTTTCAGAGCTATCTAATGGGTTTGGAGGTGGGCCTGGCTTTGAAAATACAGTGCACAGTTATTCCTTCTTAACTTTTGGGATAAAGATACCACTGTACTGATATGGGCAAATTATAAAGACAGTCTCCATGCTGGAGGCTGCGTTGTCTCCAGAGGGCTCCAAGTGCTCCAATAAAAGGAGCTCCTTTAGCAGCACACCAGAGCCAAGACTACTCGCAACACGCCTGTGATCCCAAGGTATGAACACGCTGTCCTCCCTCCCTTTCGCTCACCCTTTTCCTTCTGGAGGTTGCTCTGACTCACCCAGCTCTGGCAGTCCCACGTCTGCCTTCATCAGGCATCTGGGGAGAGGCTGAGAGTTCAACTTTGCCCCAACTCCTGGGCTCCCCACCTGACCGCGTTTGCCTGCACCTACCCAGGTGGGTCACCATGAGTTGCTGAGCCTCAGGAGTGGCTCCTTGCAGTCACCAGAGCTGCATAAATGGCTGGGATTTCCCAAGGCTTTTGGTTGGAGAGCATAAAGCAAGCTCCCACCCGTGCACCAGCTCCTCCACCTGCAGATGCCTGGAGATGCCTCTGAGCTCTGCCGGGAGAGGCCAGAGATTTTGGTGGCTGCTTACAAAGCCATGGAAGAAAACTTCTCACGGCTCTCCCTGCTGGCCACAGCTGCTCAAAGCCTGCCAACAAGAATTTAGGTTTCAAAGGCACTCCCTGTGACAACACCAGCCAGGTGGGAAGGTCACCTGCTGAGGCACAGGTGACTCCAACAACTTCTTCCCTGTGCCTAAAGAAAGCCACGGGTGGCTACAAGCACCCAGCTGTGGCTTGGTTTGCCTCCAGTTTCCCAGAGTTGTTCTTCTACAATGCATTTGCTGACAAGTCTGCATCAGACTTCTTCATGTGAAGAAATCTCTATAAAGAAAGGAAGTTTTGGTGCTGGGACCCTACACAAATAGGGCTGTTCTCTGTTCTGTGATCATTGCAGTGTTTCATCTCTCTGTCCCAGATACTCCAGCATTACCAGAGACTTCTGGGTTTGTAATTGGCTTCTTCTGGGTAGCAGTGGTTCTTTAAGTTCCTGTAAGAGACTACACCAAGACTTTGCAGCTGTTCAGCAAGAGTATCCAATGGCTGTTCTTTCAGAGTCTCTTGTTATCTGCCTCGGCTTTACATCTTTGTACCAGCTAGTCACACCAATTACTACATTACTGCATTTCTAACACATCTACCCCTATCAGTCCCAGATGCTGTCCCAAATCTGCATTTCACTCAATTTTGGAAGCTCATCTCCAGCACGTATTTCTTTCTTCCTTGTATTTCAGCTCTTGGGACAGCTGAGGCATATCTCATGAGTTACAGCTAGGCAGAAGTCACCAGCAAGGGCCCTGTGAAGACTAGAAGACACTTATGTTTCACTTGCCTAATAAACCTTGTTTCCAATGCCCTTCAGGGAGTTTGACGTCTGCATATGTGTAACTGGAGCCCAGTTTTCCAGCTGTGTGATTAAAAAAATCACTTCAACTAACTCTTCACATCATCATCTCCTTTGCTTAACCAGGAAAGCCATAATCTGGGATGAAGACAGGGACAGAAAATGGACAGAAGAGGCTGGAAACAAAGTAGTCATTCATGAAACGATCTCAAGGGTTTATTTCTTTAAGAATTTATTCTCGATTTAACTCCATGATGTTTTATGGAAGCAGCAGTGGTGTTGCTGCCAGTGGAGAGCTGTAGTCAGCTTCCTGAGCTGTGCACGCACAAAAAGTTATGGGCAGTAAAGATTTCAGGACAACATTCCAGAAAGCAGAGATTCATTTGCTCCCTGATTTCTTTCACTCTAACATAAAAAGGACAGTTAAACACCACCAACAATGCACAGTCCAGTGAATAATTTTATAAGACAAAGATCTCACCTCTGGCTTACATTTGGCATTGACCTTCTCTCTTTCCAAGTGTCAGCTATGTTTTAGCTTGGAAGTTCCTGTCCTACCATTACTTTTGTTATCTGTTTATGAAAACATTTTGATCAGCATAACCCTGCAGCAGAAGCTGGCACTTGAGGAGGATATTCTAGATCTGCTGTTCAGAGGGCCGAGGTAGCATGCTGATCCTCTCAGCCACACAAAGGAGCTGATCAGCTGCCTGTGAGACAGCTCATTTCTGATGGGTCAACCAGAGAGTGCCTGGGACCATGTCAGAGTCTGGCACCAGAGTCACACAGAGCTGTGACTGCACTCACTTCTCTGCCACTGGCCTTGGTAGCTGCAGTGTGGGTTTCCTCCCCATCAGTGTGTCATTCTCTTTCCTTACCATAATGTGTTGTAGGCTTAAATAGCTTCCATTTGTTGGCAGTGTGTGAAGCTGGGTTGGAGGGGTTTTTAGCTCATTATCCATCTACCTGGTCCCCATTCCCCAAACCAGAACTACTCCCATTTTAATTAGGCTATCTATTATTTTAATACAAGTGATTAGGATATAAGGAAAAAGTGTTTATCATTACAGTGATTTTTACCATAAAACTTTCTTGTTGGTTATGTCCTTAAAAATACACACATTCCTACTTCTCTACAAAGTTTTTACTTAATCTCATGAGCATGTCTGTATATTTTGAATCTGTAGCATCGCTGACCAAACCTTAGGAAGTTCTAACAGCATCTTTCAGGTCTTTATGTTGCTTATTAAATCAGCATAGAGGGAGGGAATTAGAGTTATCCCACAGCATCCCCTTTTGTATGTCACATTAAAAAAAAAAAATTAAATGGATTTCTTACTCCTACCTGACTGTTCTGTGCAAATAAAGTAAGCATTCATCACTGTTATACCTTCCACCTGTTTCAAAAGTCCAGAAAGCAAACCCGGTCATAAAATAGCAGGAATATAGGTTGAGGGATAACATCTGCCAGGTTCAGGTGTAATCCTACCAGCTGCTCTATCTGCCTGAGCAGTTTTCAGTTCCGAATTAGCTCTGTTAATAGGTGTGATGCAGAGATGTGGTGATGTGGTGGAGGAAATTCATGTCAGAAGTGGGATCCAGCAGCTCAGCTGGATCCGGTGCTGTTCCTGCCTGGCTGATGCAGCCTTCCCTCTCTTCCTTCTCTTTCTTCTCTTCCTTCTCATTCTTTGCCACTGCTCAGCCCAGGAGCTTCATGTGCCTCAAGAATGCAAGAGCAGGCAGATATAGATGGCTTTGTGCAAAGTTGCACTCTAAATTTCTACATCTGTAAAACTGAGATAGTGCATTACTGAATTCAGAGGGGCAAATTAATCAGTCAGTGTGCACACTGCACCTTGAAAATACAAAATTAACTCTTCTTAGCCCATAAGTGCTCAAGATGCATCAAGGTGTGTTCCATGGCCTCTTGATTCCGTACAAAGGTCCTCTTGATTAAATTAGATTGCTAATGTATTAACGCATTAGCACACTTGAAGAAAGAAAAGTTTGAAAAAGCAATTTGGCTTCATCACATGAATGGCATGTATACTTAATGGAAATTTTTCCAGCATTCACAAAACAAAGAAAAATCAATAAAATGTCTGCCAACTGTTCCACTGAAAACATTTTATAATCTATAGCACTGAGAATCCTGAGCCAAGATAAACCAGCCTTGCTGACAGAAAATACTGACAATTATTTTACATTGATTCAACTTGGCCCAGCCCAGACTGACCTTGTTTATTCATCTCAGTCTCTTAATTCATATTAACTTGGCATCAAAATGGGACATGTGGCATGTGGGCTGAAGACCCATTTCTGTATCTTAGATAAATGTAGTGCATTGAGTACTTCCAGTGCCTTGAGCTCTTAGGTAGATTTATATGCATTAGACTGAACTGGTTAAGTTCCTTTTATCCCCGCTGGGCTTTTCATGTCTGTTGACTGTAAAACTAGAAGCTCAGTAGAGGTAACATCTTCTTCTAAGCCTTTGGATATACATGAAATCCTCCCAGTACTGGTCAATTTTAAAGACACATCCAAAGAGGATGCAGGGTTTTAAGCTCTTTTAAAGTATAAAAATAGAAGGGTTATGGCAATTTGGCAGCCAAAAAAGCAATTTGCGGGTCTTGGCAGAATCCAAGGCTGTGTGTAAGAAAGCTGATCAAGACACTACAGAGGAGATAATGGGGTCGAAGAGCAGAAGAATCCCCCCACTTTTGCAACCAGCATAATCTGGTCTCCAATGAAGTTTCTTAGGTTCTTATACTGAACCAATAAAGCTTAGTGTGATGGGAGAGTTGCATTACTGCAGCTTAAAAATGTCTCGAGAAAGCTGATGAGGAGAGGTGCTTTTAGTTGCTTTACATGTGCCCAGCTGCTTGCATAGCTATCTTCTGGCTAGTAGTGGGAAGACAAGACCATGGGGAAAATCTCAGCTTTTTCTTTAATTATTTATGTTCTCATCAGTAATAAAGGGCTTTTTATGTCTGGAATGTATTATTTGTATTATCAAAGCTAAATGAGATTTTGCACTGTGGCAGAGAAGAAATTGGTTATTGCACAAAAGCGTTCACATTTTTATTCTCACAGCTACACTGCTGTCATAGCTGAAAGCCACCCTAGAGTAAAACACTACTTGAGTCAAACATGACTACATCCACTGAGGAGGAAAAGCTACCCAGATGATGAGAATCCTCCCAAAAGAGTTCCTAGTTGGCCTGGCATTGGATGTTTAGTTTAATTTCTCCACTTGAGTCGTTCTTGATGAAAGCGATGCTCCCTTGGACTTTACCGGGTGCCTGGCAGGTTGTGGATGGCAGGACAAGCAGCCAGTCAGCAAGCCAAGATGGCACAATGAGGCCTCCAGGTTTCCAGTTCCACTGCACTGGGAATGGATTGCCTTTCCACATGGCTGTGTAAGCAGACATTAATGATGGCTGAAGAAACCAAGACTAGCAAAACCAAACCCCCCCCCCCAAAAAAAACCCCAACAAATTAATCTGCATCTTCCATAAGACATAGTTGATGCTTTCCTCCCTGCACCTCCTTCACAACTTGGATTTCAGTGATGAAAGTGGTGTAGAGACAAAAATTTCAGAAAATCAGTGCTGTATTTTGAGTCTGATATCCTCCTCTCCTGGCATCTGCCCAGCTTCCTCCGTGCAGGGCTGCCAGCAGTGCCTGGTGCCTGCTATGTGTGTTACATGTCCTCAGCCTGTCCTGCTTAACAAAACTGTAATTACTCAAAACACCACCAGCTTTATACCTCGTCTTTGAATGACAGGACAGTGCTGGAGCGACTGCACAGCCAAATGAGCGATCCTAGTGACGCTCAGTCAACAAACCTACTGGCATCTGATGGAAAAGAGCTGCAGTTTGTAGCCAGGAAATTACACAAGCTGCTGTACACTTGAAAAGATAGAAAACAAACAGAACAGCTTTACTCTGCTCTACACTGTCTCCCCAGCTCTGCAGGCATTGCTCCCTCCCCTTCTATCACTTCTGTTTTGTTTTCCAAGACCCACCAGCCGCAGACAAGCAGAGGACACTGAGCCTGGACCGGGTGGCCACACCACCTCCCTGATCAAGAAAACCTTTTCCAGCAGCCAGGAAGGTAAGTGAACAAGCCTTTTTTAAATATGCACAGGGGGATGAAGCTAGAAATATTGGTAATTCATATCTTGAACATTCATTTGGGTCCAGGAGAAAAAACAAGGCATTGCAGCATGAGCTCGGTTTGTGTATTCCTATCAGGGAGGACTCAGCTACTGGCTCATGGAAAGTAGAAATAAGTCAACCAATCACCTGAATCTCCTTATCTTGCAGCAGTATCCCTGATTTAACACAGACAGGCAGGCTTTGTTAGTCCCAGCTGTTGTGGCTCTGTTACTCTGTGCAGGAGCCAGCAGCAGCCGCAGAGCCTGCCCGCTTCCATGGCTGGGGCAGCAGCAGCAGCACACACGGTTCCTGCGGCGCTCTGGAGGAAGCGAGGGCGGCTGCCTTGCTTTGGCAGCACTTGGCATTCCCATCACAGCAGAGCCCAGGGAGTGCAGCAGTCCAGCAGAGGAGCAGGCCAGCACGAGAAGGTCATGGTTAAAGAGCTGTCCCATGAAGGAAGTCAGGCAGGGATAGGTCAGAGTGTTTGCACAAGGGGTGAGACAAGGATTTTTATCTCCTGCCCTGTCCGGGTGTCCCGTCACTGTACAGACAGGTAGGTAGGAACAGAGCCAGTCTCCAGCCACGGGGAGGCCAGGTGGTTCCTACAGCCACAGCTGAAAGAGATTATTTCAAACAAGCCAGTTATAGATACACTTCCAGCTTGCAGTGAAGCTGAACTTGCCACTGCCACAGCAGGTCAGTCCTGCTTCCCCCTCGCCACCTTCGTCTACTCACATTCTTGGGACCATGCAGGGAGCTGACAGCACATTAACTCAACCCAAAAAAGCTGTTGGTTTTCTCTCCCATGGGCTTTTGTCCATCCCATGAACCAACCTGCCCTATGTGGGGATTAGAAGACACCACAGACAGCACCAAGCAAGGGGCAGAAGGACACTGCCTGCAGCAGGACTTCTTTTTGATGTTGGCAGCTGTTAATTCAGCTCAAGCTGTAACATGAAGCCTCATCCTGAAGCAGCTCCTGCAGCAAGCTGGCAGCACACAGCCCTCCCAAGACAGAGGTGAGCACTCAGGCAGGCAGCCCCACCACCCCAGGGCTACCCCACCACAGGGAGAGCAGCATGCTGCAGCCACGATTGTCCCAGCCTGCCCATCCCAGTCCTGCAACAGCTCAGGACTACCTGGGATCCCTGATGTGCTGCTGGCCTTGCATCTCCACGCCGCCTCATCCACAAAAATCATGGTTGCTTTAACTTGTTGTGGTGTTTGAGGGAATATACATATCCTACGAGTATAGACTTGTATATGCAATATATTAACTATTTTAATTCATCCATTGAATAACATGATATGAAATAGCTTTTTTATCAAAAAAGTGAAAGTAATACCTCTGTTTGTTTGGGTTTTTCAGTGAGTTAAATGGAATGTAAATAACATGGTGGGTGTTTTTGTTTGTTTTTTTTCTTGAAGGAAATATGAAAGCCGTTCCTTCAGAGCAGGTAACGCATTTCTGATTTATTATTTTATTTCTGCTTATTATTATTTACTCTATTTTGAAGCTTCCTGAAACTCCCCAAGCCTGTCCATGCAAGCTGTCTGCCTGCAGGGCTCTTGCTGGAATTGGTAGAAATCCTCCTGTACGGTTCTGCTAGAGTAGGGCTTCACCTGCTGCTTTGTGTTGAGCACAGCACATGAAGCTCTCATCGTCCAGCCATGTTTATCTTACACGAGCTAACCAGCACTTGGCTTGGCACTTCCAAGAGGAAGATTGCAGGGAAAAGGGGTGAGATGCTTCCCCATTTTTCCATATAACTCTGAACTGATTTAACTGTGAGGTGCTGCCAGTGGAGGTGGTCCATCCCTTCCCACACTGCCAGCATTCCAGGCCTTGTCCCTCTACCAGCTCAGGCTTCCAGCCTGCAGGAAACTCACTGCAGGGGGAGAGGAGGAGAAGGGAAACCTGCCCTGCCCCCCATGTCCTTCATCTGCCACGGGGACATTCCCTCCTGGCCTGTTTGGGATCCCAGGTTGTTGGGAGTCAGTGGGGATGCACAGAGAGCACAGATATAGGGTGAGCCTCTCTCCAGAGCTGGTGAGTCAGCAGCACACAGCACAAACACACTGCTTCAGTTCTACACTACAGGAAAAACTAAAATAAAATAAAACAAATGATAAAATAACTCATGGCAGCACCAATGAAGGCACAAGAGTGCCTGTGTTTTAGCCTTCTCCCAATTACAATTCCTGTTTAAACTTTTATTTTTGAGGCCAAAGTACTCAGTGTTTGGCCTCAGTGCAAACAGATCATTAAAAAAAAAAAAATTGAAAGAAACACTTCAACCTTCCAGCAGAGCAAGATGGCACTTATTTATTTCTTTCATTACAAAACCAGCCTGTGCCAAGTAAAATTGTGCTCTAAGAGCTGTTCTACCAGTCCTGAAGCACTGAGGAAGAACACACAGCGGCCCCACCTCTGCAGCTTCCTGCAGGCCCCTGTGCATTTGCACTGGGTGGAGGATGGGCACAGGCTGGGGACCAGGTGCCAGAGTTCACCACGTCAGGGTCGCACCAGAGGGAAATCCTCATCTCACAGGACCTCTCAGTTGGCCTTTGGATGATTTTGGTGACCTCAGGACCCAGAGTGAAGTAAAGCACAGCAGCAGTGATGGTCTGGAGACATTGGGGGGATTCCTGGCTTTGCAGCAGGGTTAGCCAGCAGTTAACTGTTCCTTCCCCAAGCTCTGTGGAAGATGTTCTTGCCTTCATATAAGCAGTTGAATTAATAAACTGAGAAGTTCATTTGAAATTTCTGGACTATAACAGTGAAATCCACAAAGCCCAAACATTCAGGCTATATAAGGAGAATGATGCACAGAAGACAGCTTTGCCATCACATCATTAAGGACCTAGACCTACCCAGGGGAGTGGTTAAAGCATTCTTTGGTTCCAGAAAGTCACTGCAACTGAGTGGTCACTGTTGCTAAAAGCTGATGGGTCAAAGTGTGACTTCTGTGACCTGGGAGTACTGTTTTGATTTCAGCACACATCACAGAGCTGCTTGTGCACAGGAAAATGGGGCACTTCCATCTGAGCTGCTCTGGACCCAGGGAAGGGAAGCAGCAGCTTTGGGCTGCAGAGGAAGATGGCTGGCAGGGTAAGGGGAGCCTCTGGTGCACACCAGGGTTTTTGGAGAAGAACAGCCATCCATGTAACACTAACTTTATGCTTCCATAAAGAAAACATTTCCATCAGCATTTTGTCCTGACTTTTAATGGCATGTGGAAATTCAGAAGTCTTGCAGCAGCTGGGTACCAGCACGGGAACCAGCACCCAGCAAATCAGACCAGACCCTTTTAGCTGGACCGACCTGTGGCTTTAGTCCAACACATCCCAAATCCATCCCAAACCCACCAGCAGCAGCTCTTCCCTGGACACCACCAGCAGCCTGCTGCATGGTGGACAGCCCATTCCTGAGGTCCCCCTTTCACCCCGCTACCTCCCAGGCTGGCATCCCCCTGACTCCACTTCCCGCATTGCTTCAGCCGGAGCTCGCACAATACTGGGCTTGGTGCCACCCCAGGGGAGCACACCCAAAACCCGGCCCTTCTTGCACAGGCAATTCTGCAGGAAGATCCCTGCAGCTGAGAGCTGGAGGATTTGCTTTGCCCTCCTTTGCCAGTTTGCTGGGGAAAGGCTGGAGCCAGGGGTGACCTGTTCCCAGCACGAGTGGCCACTGAGGCCTCGGCAGGGATGGACCTGACACGGGCCTGCCTTCTGTAGGTGCATCACAGCACATGAGCTCCTCACTCGCTGCTGCTCTCAGCTATGAGGAAGCTTCTCCTCCCTGAAACTGTGGAGATCGTGCAACAAACTGTTCCCAGTGACCTGCCAGAGCAGCTGGCTGTCACACAGCCAAGCAGTGCTCAGGCTGTTGAACAAGATTTGTTTTCTGGAGGAGAGCATTAGTAGTGGCTCAGAGGCAAGACTGTACTACCATGGGGGTCCCTTGTGTCCCTTCAGCACCAACACAGGTCACCTGTGTCCTGCCTGCAGCCCAGTGGTGGGAGGGTGATGGGGGGCAAGGGCTGCTGAGGTTTTCTCAGCTGGCAGTAGGACAAGTGCAGTCTTAGGTGGCTTTGCCAGACTGGTTTTGGGCTGGCCAGAGGATCCCACCACTGAGCACAAAGGTGGGGATGAGGACAAATGGTGGAGGAACGAGGATAACCTGCAGCTTTCCTTGCCCTGTGCGTGGCTTGTGTGGGTATGGCTCCTCAGGCAACAGGGCTGAATCAGGTGAGAAGTGAGCATCCCATCCTCAGTATTTGGAGTGGCCAGGATTTGGTGTTGATGTTCCATCCTGGAGGTGAGATTAGGGTGGCCTGGAGGACCATGGTGCTTGAGACCCAGCCCAGCCTTGCTGGTCTGAGCAGGGTGGTCCCAGAGGCCCCTCCTGCTCTGTGTAATTCTGGGATTTGATGATCTTGAGCAACTGTGTAGATTAGTTCAGAGTTTCCATGTAGCAGTACCTAGAGTTGGATCAGTGAAACCAAGGCTCCAAACACCTTGGTCACCTACCTTGGTACAAACAAGACCCTTTGGAAAATGTTAATCTCAACGGCTCTCTTGATCCTGGACCAGAGAGTGATCTACCAGGCAATTTAAGATGCTAAAGCCAATGGCTCCTAAAGGCTACCAGGTGATAATTTTAATCTGTTATCACTCAGTGGATTGTCTATCACCCAGAATGGTTTTATGTTGTGCTATTCAAGGGAAACAAGGCATTCCCAGTGAAAAGGTACCTATGGATCCTAGCAACAGGCACGTCCTTCCTCCTAGTCATTCCTGCAGCCTGGTACCAGGCAGTCTTCATCTGAATAAAACAGGTGTTTAAAATAATTTCCTGGGGCTTCTTCATTTATTCTCCTCTCTCCCACTCTTGTCCTTTCCCACCTTCATCATGCCCTTGGGAATAATCCCAGGAGAAAAAGCGTAGCCTCCTGGGAGCAGTACAGCAGCGCGGGGAAGAGGTGTCTCTGTATTTCCCACTCCAGGAGAGTAGAAGGATCCTCTGCTCTGCCTCAGACCTGTGGAGACAGAGCAAACCACTGCCTCCATCCTGCCATCCCTGCAGGTCTGAGATGACTTAGTGGCTTTTCAATTACAGGGTGTGCCTTCCCATACCACTCCCTTCGCCTGCTGGAGCGGGACCACATCATTACCATGAAAACCCCACGATCTGAACTCTCCAGGGCACAAGTAGATGCTCTCCTGTCAGGATATTCATGTTTTCCTTCTCTGGAGGACCAGCAGCTCCTTACCATAGGGAGCAGCACTGCAGTGCTGGCTGTCCCTGTTCCCTCTTCCTGCACAGTGAAAATCAGATCTCATCAAATTATCACAGCACCTTTTATTGCTGGGGTGCTCCAGCAGAAAGGTGCACATATCAGAGGAGGATTCCAGTCATTACCACTCTTCAGCCTTTGATTAACTTTAAACACCTCTGCAAACTTCGTGCCACATCACAGGCTTCCCACGCGACACTGCCAGGTCTGCTTTAGTGTGACCAGAGAGGTTTGCAAATAGGATTTTTTAAAAGTATTTATTTTTTTAAAAAGCAAGTAGGTAGGTCTGCAGGGCTGGGTTCTTGTTCACATCTCCCCAGACAGAGGCACAAATCACAAATCACAAACCCAGGTCACATACCCACCTGATGCACTCTGGACCTTGCACCTTGAGCAACAGGGACCTACCCAAACAGCCTTGAACTCTTACATGGTCACACGTGCTGTGGGGTCTTTTTCCAGCCTGCATTCACCTGCCCCTCTTTGTCCCAGAGCAACCACACACAGAAACCCCTCTGCATAAGGCCCTGACATAGTTCTGGGGACAAAAGAGCCACCCCTTCCTTACCTTCAGCCGCTGATGCTCCTCGGGGCTTTACTGGAAAAAAACCCATGGTTTTTGAAGCCTCCAGCAGGTGTCATTCAGAGAGCAAAGAGAGCCCACAGAAAGCTTGAAGCCACCCAAACCCCAAGGCACATACACACAGCCCCACCATGAGGGCTGCTGCCAAGGAAGGCACCTCATAACCTCCCTGAAGGGAGAGGTGCCTTACTGAGCAGAAGTCTCAGTGGTGAAGCTGTGCTTCACATTTCCACACTGGAATAACCTGAGGGGGTCTGGGATGCAAGCACTGGTTCAGGTGGGACATCAGGGACACTTTCAAATCATCTTCAAAATACCTCTGAGGGTTTTCAAGGGCTTGTATTTTGTCAGGGCCACCTCTCACCATCTCCCTGCAAGGGAAGAGCCAAGCCATGGGCTGGAAGCTCAGTGTCCATATAGAGCTTGTTTGGAGCCAGTGCACTTTTACTGCTCCCTCCATGCTGAAATAGGGAAGTCATGGAGGGAATGCTGTTTTGGAGGGAGATCTCTATCTCTGTGCTGAAGTGCACATGCCATGAGATGGAGCTGCTGCTCTGGTAAAGGTTCCTTGTGAAACTTCAAGAGTTAGGAGATTTTTTTTTTAATCTTCCCTGAAGTCAGGGAGCCAGGGAGTCACTCACAGGAGTCCTGTGCACCCTCACCAGTGCTCCTACAGCCTGACACAGCCACCTCCTGGGGCCAAGCCCAGCCCCTCTTCCCACGCCAGCCAGTGTGTTGTGCCCTCTGAGACGGGACAAACACACGTTTCCCTTTGTTTCCAGCTCCACACCTAGTTTTTTTCTTTGCATCATGAAGGGCTGGCTACTCATCTGTAATTCAAAAGAAAGCAATGACTCACTAGACTGCATCTCTTTCCAAGGCAAAGCATTTCATGCATTTTGCAGGCACGCTAGCCCTAGCCCGGGTTATGAAATAACCTCTGCTGGTGGCACACATTCTCCCCATCTCCATGTCCTTTGAAAACCCAGAGGGCTCAGGCTTCCACCCTGCACAGACACAGAGTGCAGGATGGGGATTTGCGCTTAAATCACTCATTTGCATTGTGTGAGGAATGCTAAATGCCATCCCCACTTTAAAACCTGGCTGGCCACATGTGGGCATTAACCCAGCTTAATTAAAAGGTAACAAAAACCTAAAGTTTCCCTTTTGCCACTAAGTTCCCAAGCACCAGGTGAGGGGTCTCAAAGGCAGGTGGAGCCTTGGCTGCCAGCCCCTCACATCCCAGGGGACACCATGCACAATCCCTGGAGCTGCAGCCCCTGGTTTTCCCAAGAACAGCAGGGTCAGAGGGGTGTGAAGGGGCTTAAAAACAGATGAGAAATGGCTTACCTTGAATGATAAGCCAGTCTTCACCATTTTGGGGCTACATCCTTCATCCCCAGGCCAAAGTGGGACAATGTCTACAATTGTCTCTTCTCCCTGGATTGGGGTGGTATTTTGATTCCTATGTTTCCATCCCCCAGTGCCTCTCCCTGCAGCCTGCTTGATCCTGTCTGTCTTTCCTCCACAGGAGACTGGAGACAGTGGATCTCTCCAAATTGTGCACTTTGGGCTGGTGTGACTGAGCTGCCAAAGCAGAGAAGAGGAAACCTCACCAAGGTGCTGAAGTTCATGGGAAGTCCTTCAGCAAACTTCCAGCCAGCCCTGGGTCTGACCACTGGCAGATGACAAAACACCAGGCTTAGAAAATATCCCGTTCTTAGACCTCCAAATTATTTCTGAGTTCATATTGTTATGTCCACACAGGAAGTGTCCTGTGTTTGCATGTGGAAGGCAACTTGGTGACATTTGCATCACAGGTGTCAAAAAAGCGAGTAATTGGTGATCCTCATTTACTGGACAAACTCGGTGCAGAAAAATTTGGTGGGGTTTCTTGGATTAATCCATTAGCTTTTCAGGAAAAAGCCTGTAATTCTCTATGCATTATATGTTTTTACAATCTTCGCTTGGAAGCAGATTTGAATTTCCACTTAAGGCTCTGAAAACCGTCCTATTGAGATACCAGCAGATAAGATCTTCACTCAGGATACCTCTGTGAAAGAGCAGCCTTTCACAGTCAGCCGCATTTTTCAAAGAATGCTCTCAATTTTCATATCTAGATATATCATCTTAGTTGAATAACCATTATTTTGCCTTGAAAAAAAGATGCGGAGCCTCTTAAGCATCATTCCATTGGAGTCCAGATTTTAATCTCCCTCCTCTAACCACAAAGAGAAAATGCACTGAGAAGGGGACCTGTGCCAGCCCTCTCTGTCCTTTTCTGGAAGTGAAGAGGGGCGAGCATCATCGTGAGTCCTTCGTCCAGCCACCTGATGGAGTGCAGAATGTATGGACACGGGTGTTTTGTGCTCTGTCATAGGCACGTGTGTGGGTTATTCTTGAGCTTTTGGGGGAGCACTGGGTGGTTGAAACCCAAAGCCAGATAGGTTCTTGAAGTTGGTTTTATGCAGTGAACAAATCTGTACAGTGGACTGAAAATGAAGGCACAATGTAAAAAAATAAAAAACCAAAAGCCACAAGCCATTAGAAGAATTTCATTAACAAAAATTCTGCTTTTACCCAAATAAAATATTTACAGTTCACTTTCTTTTTCTTTCTAAAATATTTACACTCACTTTCTTTGTGAGTCAAAGTTCTGCTGCCTGATGGGTGATTTTGGTTGCACCCTTTTGGCACTTCATCCCAATCTACACCTTTGCACGCGTGTATTCGAAAGAGACACTTTGGTTTGAGGTTTGAAGGGAGCCAAGGGCCTGCAGCCCGCAGGGTTTTGTACTCTCAACAGGGAAAAACAAATACAGAGAGCTTTGGAACAGAGCAGCTGCTGCCTCGCTTCCCCACACAGAGCCAAGGTGGTGACGGCCGAGCTGTAGAGGAGCGTGCCTTAAATGTCCCACGGATTGAAGTGGAATTTCTGGAGAACACATGGCACGGCGCTGGACCACGGTGACAGGGGCTCGTTCTGCCTAAGAAGCTGCAGCACATGGCCCTGCCATACAGCTATTTTGCTGAATTGCAGCCATATTTCTGTCAGTACAAGTGATGGTCTATATGAGGGATTAATCTGACACCAGACAGTGATTCTTAATCCTTCAGTATATCATAATCTATTTACTTTGCATGCTAAGAGGATTTCAGCTTAAAAATATACAGGAAGTGATACTAGAAATGTACATAAGGTCCAGAATGCTGTTTCCTAAAATTGCAGTTTTTCATAAAAAAATATCCTCACATGGTTTTCTTGGAAAAGTCCTGTCTGTCCAGGAAAAAAAAAAGTGTTGGATAGGGGTTTAACTGGAAATAGGCAGATGTTTCCCTTTAGGCTTCATCCCTGTGACCATTTTCACCCTCCTCCTTCCCCACAGCATTTTGTGCTTGGCAGTGCAACATGAAAGGAGAACTCTCTGGTACAGCAGCTTCCTCCTCTGGGAGGTTCACCTGCAGACTTTTCACTGACAAAATCAAAACAGGTTTGGAACCAACACGGGATTTTATGTGCATTAATTGCTGCTTAAAGTGTAAGAATTAACAGTGACTGGCTAACACAGAGGTCAGCGCAGGGAAAACCACAAACCAGTGGTTCCTTATTCAGCTATAATCACCTGTTTTCTCTGCTCCCTGCCAGGAAGGCTGCCTACAAAATAACTGTAATAAGTGATGTTAGTGGGCACAACTTCTGAAACTTACAACAGAATTTTTAGTTATAATTCTTTAATAGTTCAAGTCATGCTCAGCCATAATGGCTTGAGTTCCTGTATCCAAAAGGACTTGCTCACCCCAGCCAGCAGCAACCCTGTCCAACCTCTGCCCACCTCTGCATGGCCCACGAAGGTTGTTCCCATCACCACCTGTCCCAGCTCCCTGCCACATGCAGGGGTTCAACAGCAAAGCAGGGACACAACCCAGAGCAAATGCTCTGCTAACAGCAAATAGGTCATGGATTATTCCAGGTCTGTGAAGCACCAGCGTAGAAGCTAAGGGCAGCCCAAGCTGGAGAATGTTCTCCTCTCTGTCCCTCCTCCTGCTCACCCCAAATCCTGGCCCTTCAGTTGCTGGCAGGAAAGCCCCAGGTGGGTGCCTTTGGAGCAGGCACTCCTGCAGAGGCAGCTGCTGGCACTCGGGCAGGGGCAGGAGCTGCAGGGCTGAGCCAGCCCTCGGCTCTGCGGCCGCAGCCCCGGCCCCGGCAGCTCCAGCAGCAAGTGCGAGTTCTATTAAAAAAAAATTAAATAATAATGGTAGCCATGCACCCAGCAGCCTTCTTGCTGGAGAGGTGAGGCATGAGCCAAGTAGGCAGCTCTCAGAACCGGGTTGCCCTAAAAAGCTTGGCAATCCTGCTGGTGCCTGCCCCTGGAGCCGGGCACCAGGCGCCGTGCCACCTTACCTGCTGTGACTCATGCTCGGGGTGGCAGTGCCTGTGCCAGCCTTGAGGTAGCCCACAATGGGAGAGGTTTGCAAAAGAGGGAGGGTGCTGCCCCCCCCCCCAAACCCAGGCATGACCCTTCCCAGCCTGTGCTCACCCACCAACACCCACTTGGGAAGTCAAGTCTTGCCCACCCTGCTGGCACCAACTGGAAAAAAAATTTAAACAAATGGAGCCGAGCATTGAGGGCACAGCCATGATTTGGTGTGATCTGACCAGGTCTTCTCTTGTGCTCCAAAACCACCTGTGCTCAGCAGCCAGCTTCAACACCATGCTCCAGGTCTGTGTGAGTGGGACAGGAAAAAGCCCAGACTGCAGCATGGGAGTTGCTGGACGAACCACTGATCAGTGGCACCTGGTATTCCTGGTGCCTAAATCGGGGGGGAAAGTGGGAGCACAGAAGCATCCCTTGGAGTCCAACATCCCAGAGCAGAGCCCTGGCCCAGCCCCACTGGGGAGCACTGAAGGAAGAGGTTTAGGACCACGTCACCAAAACCAAAATTCAGGCTCCCCTTTCAGTTGTGTCTTTCAGCATCACTTACTGAGTTATAGTGGAACACAGTTTACAAGGATGATGAAGTGTGCATCATTTTTGTTCAAAGAGGAGGAGTGTGTCTGGGGGATTGTGTGTTGTACACCTGCTGGATCTTCTCTCTCAAGTGCTCACTAAATTTGGGAGGGCAACTCGGGTTAATTTTGTGCCCAGCACAGATTTTTTTTTCCCCCCAGCCCCAGGAGGGCTGTGAAAACTTTTTCCCCTTTAAAAGGAAGGGCTTGGGGATGCATGGACCGATGCACCAGCACATGTGGCCCTCACTCAAAGTGCCTGTACACTTTGGTGATTGCAGAAGAGAACAATTATTTTATAGTAGAAGTATAGATATCTTTTAAAAAAATACTTAGATATCTTTTATCCATATACATGCACAGAAGGAGACAACAAGAACCACTTAAAGAAAACTCCCCTAACATTGACTCAGTCCCTCGAGCCCTCCCACAGCTCCCTGTTGCCCCGATGGGTGCGGGAGGCCACCCCCGCCTCGGGGCTCTGCCACGGCCACGACCCTGGCACGCGTGGCTCCTGGGGCTGATCCCGCTGTTTTCCCGCCGCAGCATCGCAGTGTCAGCCCCGTTCGCTCTGCACCGGGATGCTGGAGCGGGAAGGCGGGGGCAGGTGGTGCGGGAGGGGGGATGTGAAACCCTCCCCAAAGCAGCCCCGGGGAGCATCGGCGCCTCTCACCCCACTGCGGTCCCACTGCCCGGGGCTGCCGGGGACACCAGGGGTGGGGACACACGGCCCAGCCCCGGAGCTTCCAGGTGCATTGAGCACGACTGCAGGACCACGGGGAGCAGGATGGGGATTTGGGGCTGCTCCCCGAGCAGCGCATCGATGCCCCAGCAGGGGAGCAGGGTCCCCGCGGATCCACGCATCCGCGGTCCTGTGCAAGCAGGAACAGCCCCAGCACCAACAGGCAGCTTCCAACAACTGAAGCGAAGCTCTAGGGGGGGAAAAAAGAGGGAGAGATTGTCACGAGAAAAAAATTCATCTCCCTGTCTTCCTTGGCTGGACCGCGGCCGACAGCGGCTGAGGATGGCACGGCCGGGAGTCGGGGCTGGGAGCGCCGGTGCTGAACACGCGCTGAGGGACAGAGGGACAGAGGGACAGAGGTCCGGCTGGATGTCCCTCGCGCCGGCACCGGGCCCGCCCGTGGGTCCCGAGTTTGGCGGCTACGCCGCCGACCCTGGGGGGAAATCGCAGTTTCGGGCATCGGTCGTGCGTCCCTTCGGCACCACGGGGCACCAATAAATCCGCAACCAATTAAGCGCCAATTAACGTGGGAGTGGGACCCCAGCCCGCACCTGCAGAGGCGGCGGTGGGTCCCCCCTCAGAGCGCTCGCAAACTCATCACAGACACATCACACACATCCCCCACCTGCTGGGACCCCCCAGGAAATATTTCCCTGCTCCTCACTCCCCCCAGGGAAGTTTTATGAGGAAGAGGAGGCAGTAGGGAGGAAGGAGGACACGACACCACTACATTTATTAGTTTAGATTTTATTGGGGTGGGCGGGAAGAAAGGAGGGGGGTTGCCTTACAGTCGAAGGGGTTACGGCATCAAAAGTCACACGTACACTGTCCCTGTCCCCGCTGCGGGGCAAAGCTGCGGGAAGCGCCAGCCCAGGCGGGGGAGGCAGGAACGCGGGGCTGCAGCCCCGACCCGCCACAACGCACCGACCGACACAAGGGGCCCGAAACAACCAAAACGAAAACCAAACCGAAAAACACACTCCGAAAAGCCGTGCGCCCCCCCTCCCCAGCCCCAAACCAGAGCTGCTTATCCCTGCAACCCTCCCCCCAAAAAATAAACCAAAACTTTTTTTTGCAGCTTTTTGTTTGTTTGTTTCCTTTTATTTTTTTTTCCAAAAGTTTTGGGTTTTTTTGGTCTGCAGGTTGCAGAGCAGCTGGGCAGCCTTTCCTCCCTCCCCCTTTGCCTCCCTTCTGGACACCTCCCGTGGCTGCTTCCATGCCCCCCTCACCCTCAGCCCCAGGACAGCACAGCCACGCTTGTGCGGAGCCCTCGAGGATGGACGGAGGACATGAGACCGGGAAAGATTCGTTTTTTAGGGAAGAAAATCGAAATTTAAAAAGATTTTTTTTTTTAACGTTCTGTTCCATGTTAGATTCTAGATAAATGCCAACCCAACAGCATCAACTAAAAATAATCGTGGTCACTGGAACGGACCGAGTATTTACATCATTCCCGCCGCTCCCCGCGGCAAGAGGCTGTACAGGACTGGCGAGCCGGGAATTCCACACCCGCAGGGGCTGAGGGTCCCCGCACAAAGCTGGGGGGCACTGGCAGGGCAGGAGCCAGCCTGCACCTCTGCCCGGGGGGCAGCAGGGGACACGCTTGGCTTTTTAATTTCCTTTTTTTTTTTTTTTAAACTCCTCTTCTGTTGCGTTTAAAAAAATAATAATTATAATAAACCTGGTGGAGTGGTGCAGGAAGCAAATAAATATCAGTCAGTAGAGATGGGGGCGGCAGGACCTCCCCAGGACATCGCCACTGCTAACGAAGAGGGAGGAGGAGGAGGAGGAGGAGGAGGAGGAGGAAGAGCCCAGAGTCCTGCCCAGGAGGCGGTGGGGAGCCCCCGGGTAGGGGTCAGTGGCAGCTTGGGGGGATGGTGACCGGTCCCTCACAAGACCTGGAAGCGCCAGGACGCCTGGTCCTTGTAGTCAAGGCAGTCGGGGGAGTTGAAGTTGAGCTTCCAGGAGGCGGCGGCGGCAGCGGCGGGCTCCTTGTAGTCCAGGCAGTCGGAGGAGTTGAAGGGCAGCCCTGTGCCGCCGTAGCCTTGGTGGTGGTGGTGATGGTGGTGATGGTGGTGGTGGCCCGAGCTCTGGCTCAGGGGGTGGTGGTGGTGGTGGCCCGGCACCGAGGAGGGCCCCATGGGGCTGAGCTGGTGCGGGTGGTGGTGGGAGTGCATGGGCGCCAGGTAGGAGCTGCAATCCACGCCCCCGAAGTAGGACGAGGAGGGCGGCGCGGGGTAGCCCTGGCCGTACCCCCCGCCCTGGCTGTAGGACACGGGGTAGGAGGCGGAGGCGGCCGAGGCGGCGGGGCCGGCCCGCTGCATGCAGGAGGCGGCGGCCGGCGGCAGCGGCTCGGGCACCGTCACCCCCGCGGGCGCCGCGCCGGGAGAGATGGAAGCCGGGCTCCAGATGGATGACGCCGGGGTGCTGAGGGAGGCCGGGGCGCCCACCGGGGCTGAGGAGGCCGAGCTGGAGGAGGAAGACGAGGCGGAGCTGGAGGCCGCTGCCGGTGGCGTGAACTGCCCGCTGCTCTCCGAGCCCGAGCTCTCCCGAGCGGGCGACGATTTCTTCTTGGCCGGACGGCTCTTGGCCCCGCCGCCGCTCTGCTGCTGCTGCCGGCACTTGGCGCGGCGGTTCTTGAACCAGACCTGCAGGGAGAAAACGGGGCGCAGGGGAGCAAGGAGCGTGGCGGGCTGAGCAGGGGCCCGGACGGCCCCAGAAGGGGCTGCGAGCACCCAGCCACCCTCGCCTTGGCACCAGTTCTCCCAGTATCCACTAACACCGCGCACCCCTCACACCCCAGATATAATCCCACCCCTGGCCCGCAGCCCGGCCACCCCACGGCCTGCCAAAGGCAAGGATGGCCAGGACCAAAGGCTGTGGTGTCCCAACTCCTGCATATCCCCGGCACAGTGACAAAATATGGATTTAGGGGACAGATCCTGTGTTGGATGCTGCCTGCATATCCCACCCTCCTGGGTATCCAGTGACCAGTGCCCAAAGGGAATAACCTCTGGGAAGCACCCAGGTGGTAGGGGTGCTATACCCTGGAGCAGGTGGAGGGTGACAGAAAAATATAAATAAAAATAAAACTAATACAAGAGAATAAAAAATAAAGATAAATGCTCCCTCTTTGGCTGAATGTCCCCACAGTGGGACAGACAAGCAGATGGGAGCTCACATGCATCCCTGTCCCAAGGAAAGAGGGATGAGTGTGGATGGAGCAGCCGGTCTGAGCAGCGCCTGCCCCATCCCACGGTGGTGCAGGATTCCCCCACGCAGGTCCGGTACCTGGACTCGGGACTCGGGCAGGTTGATCTTCAGGGCGACCTCCTCCCGCATGAAGATGTCCGGGTAGCGGGTCTTGGCAAAGAGCGCCTCCAGCACGTCCAGCTGCGAGCGGGTGAAGGTGGTGCGCTCCCGCCGCTGCTTCCGCGGGGTGGCTGCGGGATGAGCAGCACCACGCCGGTCACGCTGGGCCCCCGCGCACCTCCCGCACGCTCCGGCACGGGGGGAGCCCCGGTGTCCCGGGACAGGGGCCTGAGGCGCGCCCCAAGGGCGGCAGCGACCCCGCACACCCAGGGCGGCCGGAGCCCGTCCCGCTGAGGGCAGGGCGAGGGACACAGGGCTGGGCAAGGGTCAGGCCCGGCTCCAGCGGGAGCTATGGGGAGATTTCGTTGTGCCGAAATTAATTACTTTTTTTGGGTTGTTGTTCAATTTGAAACTTCTTTATCTTTAAAAATCCCTGGGAAAACGAAGACACACCGGGAGAAGGGGGGAAATTCAGCTGGACCCCAAGGTCCACAGGCAGGGGTGCAGGCAAACAACCAGCCCACCACCCACCCTCAGCCGTACGGCCCCACCAGCTCCTCCAAACCCGCACGGATGGAAGGAAGTTTCCCCCTCCGCTGACTGGGGGCCGCGGTGCGCGGCACTCACCCGGATACCCCACGGAGGGATGCAGCAGGTCCATGGCGGGGCCCGTGAGCCCCAGCCCATTCATGCCGTAAGGGGGCTGTTTGAGGTAAGACATCATGCTAGAAGCCGGGCAGTTTTCCTCCAAAGTCCGGCAGGAAAAAAAAAAATCAAAATCAAACCGAACGTACGGGGTGGGGAAGGGGGAAATGAAAGGAAAAAAAAACTGACAAAAAGAGCCCCCGAAAAAATCCCCAAATAAGAGGCAAAAAAAAAAAAAATTAAAGCCAACGACAATTTTAAAACGGAGCTCAAAGTCGGCGTGAAAGGAGTTTTTTCGTTCAGTCCTGGTGTCACCGCCACGAGGTCCTCGAGAGATAGCAGGTGAAGTGAGAGAAAAATAAAAACGAAGGAGGAAAAAAAAAATCAAAATAACAACGAGGATCGAGAAACAGGCGGAATTCTTCCCGCGCAGAGGCGAGGCCGGAGCGCCTGGGGAGAGAGCGGAGAGAAGCGGGTGAGGCTTCGGCCGCCCGAGTCCTGCCCGGGGCTCCCGCGGGGCTGCGCCCACCCGGCGCGGGGGCTCCGCGCGGGCGGCTTCCGATTGTTAATTTTATTATTTTATTTTATTTTAAACGAAGGCGAGTCGCGCTCAAGTGCCGAGAGGCAACAGTGCCCGGCGATCGGGAGAGATAAAGCAATTATTTAAAAAGATAATTGGATTAGGAATCAAAAGGAGGTATCAGAGGAGGGAAGTATAATTAATTTAAAAGCGAGCAGACGGGGACGTTTTAATTAGAAATGGATAAGAGTTAAAAAGGGGAAAAGGAAAAAAGAGCGCGCCGGCAGCCGACAGCGCGGGCAGCCGGGACGGGACGGCGGCGGGGCCCGCCCGGGGGCTCCGGCGGGGGGGACGCGACGGGAGAGACGCGGCAGCGCCCGGGTTTGGGGCAAAATGCCGCAGATAAACGCGGAGCGGAGGAAGGAGAGGAGAGACCCCGGGCGGCCCCGTCGAACCCCTGGGGCAGCCCCCGCTCTCCGACACGGCTCCCCCGGCCGGGGCAATGGGGGGGACCCGCGGGGCCGTGGGTGCCGGGCGGGGTTCCCGGTGCTCCCCTAGGCCGGGGCCGGGCGCAGGGCGGGTGGTAGCGCCGGGACCCGGCGTTGCATAACTTTGTCGGGGACACGGCGGAGCGGGCCCGTCCCGGGAGGAGAGAACGGGGAAGAGGAGGGAAATAAAAGTGAAAAAGAGAAGAGAGGGAAGAAAAAAAATCCCGAGGCAGCCCCGGCCCAGCCGTGCTCACCACCCCTGCCCACGGTGCCGCGGGGCCGCTACGCTCCGTCCCGGCGCCGCCGCCGCCCGCCCCGTCGGTGAGCGCGGTGCCCGCCGCCCCCGCCCGCCTCACCTGCGCGGCCACCTGCGGAGCGACTGAGCGCCCGCCCGACGGCGGCGGCGGGGGCTGCGCGGGGCAGCGCGGGGCGGAGCGGGCGGGGGGCGCGGAGGGGGCGCGGCGGGGGGAGGGAGGGAGGGAGCGAGGGGGGCAGGCAGGTGAGAGGCGGGCTGGGGAGGGGGCCGGGGGGGCGCTGCCCGAAGCCGAGCCGCGCACCCCCGACTTGTCGGGGTACCCCGCGTTACCTTGCCGGCGGCCCGCGCTGTCGGGGCGATGGAGCCGCGGCCCTGATGAGGATTGATCACCTACCCCCGGCCCTACCCTTGTATGTGCGCGCAAAGCAACTGCGTAACCAGCCCGGCGCCAATCCCCGGCCGCTCCCCGCCTGACTGACAGCCGCCCGGGCAATGGCAGCGCGGGGCGACGGCTCCTCCGCACCGCCCCGCGCCGCTCCGCGCTCCCCCGCGCACCGAGCCCGGCGCCGCGGAGTGCCGGCCGGCGGAGCCAGGGGCGCAGGGGGCGGGCACGCAGGGCCCCGCGCAACCTCCGCAGAGAGGGCGGGTGGTGGGAATTGCTGGAGAAGTGCGGAAGAGGGAGGGCCGCTCCGCGCCCGCGCAGCTCTGCCCCCTCCCTCGGGATGCCCCCCAAGCCGCTCCGCGCCGTCCTCCGCGTCCCTGCCGCCCGGGGAGACCGCAGGAAAAGTTTCGGGCGCCGCCTTCGCCGGCACGGAGGGCGCTCCTGGGGAGGGGAGGCGGTGTCGCGGCCCCCCCATCCCGATGCCCGCGGGCTCTCGCAAACTTTGTGCTTTAAAATCGCAATAAAACTACAGCGACCGCACCTTTCCTCCCGTGTTCCGAATTTAGGGGCTGCTACGCGCCGCGGGGAGGAGCGGACGGGGGCCGCCCGGGAGCGGCGGGGAGAGGGGCGAGGTGACACCGGGCCCTCCGCGCCGCTTCGCGGGGCCCCGCTCTTGGCTCGGGGCGGCGGGGTCGGGGCGCGGCGGCCGCGCAGGCGGCGGAGCGGCCCCGGACCTCTGAAGAGGCTCCGGTGCGCGGCTTTTGTTGGTCTCCCCAAATCAACTCCCTCTAATTGCAGTGGAGCTGAAAGCGAGCTAATGTTCAAAGGCGCTGCCCGCCGGCCCCGATCGGAGCGCGGTCTCCCGGGGGGAAGACTTTCCTCCCCATTTTATTTTGTTATTGCTGGAGTTTTTTTCCCTTCTTTTCAAATCTTTTTCCTGTGCGAGAAGAGAACTGTCTAAGCCGGGCGGGAGGGAGCCGATGAGTAGAGCGAAGGAGGTTAGCAAGCTCCTCCGCACTCCCGCAAAAGTCAGAGACATGGGCACTTTTCCCCCTAACAAAGGCGCCGCGGCCCATTCACAAAAAAGCAAAGGCAGGAGGAGGGAGGAGGAAGAGTTTGCGGGGACAGTTCTCCCCCCTTCCAGCCCCTCTCCCCCGTTTTGCCCCAGTCCTACGGGGCAGTTCCTGGCTCGGGCTCTGCTCCCCCGGCCCCCGCCGCCTTCCCATCACTTTTCCCCGCCGGGGCAGCCCCGGTCCTGGCGGGCGGCAGCCCCCCCCGAGGCTTCCCCCCCCACACCAGGGGGTATCCATGCCCCACCGAGCCTCCCGCAGCTCCCGCCGTCACCCAATCCCCAATTGCGGGCGCCTCCCCGCAGGCTCGGCCGGGGGCTGCGGGCAGGGCGGGTGCAGGGCTCGCCACCCCCCCCGAGGTGACGGTCCCGGCCACTCCGATCCCCCGCTCGCTCCGCCGGACGGAGCCGGCGCCCTCCCCGCTGTGCCCAGGTAAGGTCGGCGGCAGGGCGGGAGCCGCGGGTGGGCAGGGGGCCGGGCTGCGCGACGAAGGGCAGGGGCATTTCGGTCCGGGGGCCTCCTGCGGCCGGTGTGCCGGGCTGGGGGCGAAACACGGGGGACACACACTTATTTTGCCCTCAGCACAGAGACTGAGTTACTTTTTCCTCTGTAAAAGCCAGGCGAACACCGGCCTTCCCAGGAGGAGACGATGCTCGCCCGCGGCCCCCCTCGCCCCCAGGGCAGCCCCACTGAGCTCCGGGGCTCAGCAGCTCCCGGCCGGGCAGGCAGCGCCGCGGGCTTTGCCCCTCTCCCCTCCCGAGCCTCCGCCGCGCTCCGCAGCCGCGGAACCCTCGGAGTGTGTTTCCTGCCGTCCTCAGCTCCTGTATTTTTACGGGAGGGCAGAAGAGCACGGTGGAACCCGCTGCCCCAGCCCCCTCGGCGCTGGGGTGTTCCGCGCATCTTCCCAAACTTCGCATGGGGCCAAATCCACTTGCGGGCCCTGGGGCAGCCCCCGGTTTCCCAGGCCGGTAAATCCCGCGGCACCGGCGGCCGCTCGCACAAACCCGGGCGCTTCCCTCCTCCCAAAGGGGGACTCCTTTCGGCGAGAGCGGCAGGGCGCAGCGCGGAGCGGGCCGCGGTCGCGCCTGGAGCCGCCGGCGCTGTTGCGACCCCGCAGGGTCCAGGCTCCCTCGGCCGCTCCGCTCCCCCGGCTGCGCTCCTTGCGCGCCCGCGGCCGCGCTTTGGCCGCGCATCCCCCACGCCGCTGGCGGGCGGCATCGGCCCCACGGGGAAAAGTTTTACCTCCCCCTCCCCGAGTTGCATTTTATTAAAATCGAACGAAAAACTTTTCCGTGCGGTGCGTTTCGTTGCGTTGGCGAAGCGGCGGTGGCCGGGGCGGCCCGGGGCGCGGAGTCCCGCTGCCCCTCCCGCCGGGATCGGGCCCTTCCCGCCCCTCGAGCCCCCTCCCTGGCCGACCGAAGGCGGGAGGGGTGAAGGGAAATTCGCAGGTAAAGAGGAAAGCGGCTGTTACGGTAAGAAAGATTCGGGTTTTATTGAAAATTTTATATATGACTCGGTGTTGTAATAAATAAACGAGACGAGCTCCACGAAGGGACGATGCGAGCGCGGGACACGCTTGGGGGCACACGGACGGGGCGGGGTGCGGAGGGGAACGCGGCCGGGCGCAATAAATAACGCGGAGCAGGTCCGGTCCGGTCCGGTCCATCCGCGGGAGGACGCGGGTGGGAAGTGTCGCGCTGTCCTGGGCCGGGCCGGTCTCTGCCCTGGGCTGCCCCACTCCGCCCGCAGCCGCTCCCAGGGATTTGTGCCAGCTCTGGGGGAGAAGTCCCCCGAGTAAACCAGAGCAGCTCGGCTCTACTCCCGGGGAAATGTAAAACTGATGTAATAAACCACTGGTAAATACAGCACATTTTTAATAATAACTGGGGTGGATCTGACCTAACTATAAAATGTAGGTAGCTTATTAAGTATTACATATGGCAGGACTAGATGAAACCATTCCCAATGATTTTTTTTTCCTATATCCTCCTCTCTAATCCTATTACGACAAAAACATTTTTATTTCAAAACTCAGCCCTCCTCCAGCTCCAGAAACCAGGACAGACTATTTCTTCTCCTCCTTCCGCCCATCTCCGGCATCGCCCGCACGCCAGGGGTCTCGGAGATTCTATGTCCAACGCTTTCGGAAGGAGAGCTGAGCCCACAAGGAAATCATGGGACAACGCGAGTTCGCTTGAACGGAAAACAAAAAAACAACGGAGTGGGGCCCGGCGCAGCCTAGATCTGGCCTAAGAAAATTGAAAGAAGTTTAATTTTTTTTCAAAACATCTTTTTCTTTTTTTTTTTTTTTTTTCCCAGTCTCATGTCGGCATTTTAAGAACGTAAGAAAGCCGTGCTGCGATTTCGCTGCCGCCGCGGGAAGGCCGCTCACTGGAGAACGCATTTCTCTTCCTTCTTGGCCATCTTGCCTTTGTTTTGCTCGAGGGTCCTCTCCAAATGCTCGTCCTCTTCCTCGGCCCTGCGGAAAGAGGCGGCGGGAGGCGGGTGAGGAGGGGCTGCGCGGGACGGGCGCCGGCCCCGCTCCCCTCCACGGCCGCGGCGCCCCCGGACTCGGACCAAACTTTCCGTGGGGACCGTGGCGGCTCGGCGGGGACCCCCTTCCCCTTTGCCCGACTCACTGCTTCTCTTGGGCGTCCAGGTCCCTGACCAGCGCGTCCCGTTTGTTAACGAGAATTACGAGTTCGTCCAGCAAGAGCTGCTCTCGCCTCTTCTGCGCCTCGGTCTTCTGCCAGTCTGCAGGAGAAGCACAACAAGAGCAGCGGTGAGAGCGGCGGCCGCCGGTGCCCGGCACAGCCAAGCCCGCGGAACCCGCGCCCGCTGCGGCCCGGCCCGGCCCGGCCCAACGCAGCCTGGCACAGCTCGGCCCGGCCCGGCCTGGCTCAGTACAGCCCAATGCAGCCTGCCCCAGCCCGGTAGAGCCCAGCGCAGCTTAGCCTGGCCCCGGCCTCTCTCCCCAGCGAGGCTACAGCGGGGACAAGCGCAGCCCGGCGGCGTTTCGCCCTCCTTGGCTTGGGGGAGCTGAGCAGCGATTTTGGGGTCGTTTGGGTGGGAGTTTATTTCCTTTTTTCTTTTTTTTCTTTTTCTTTTTTTTTTTTTTTTTTCCCTTTTCAATGTAAGATTTGTTTTGTTTTTCCCCACGCCTGTGTCCGCTGGCGGGCACGGCCACTGCCAGGTTTGCCTCCCGGAGGAATGCCCGCTTCCCGCAGCCCGGCTCCTCTCTGCGCGCTCCTCGCCCGCTCCCAGCGGCTGCAGGAATCTCACACTGCGCACCATATGCTCCACAGTAACTTTAAAGGCAGGTATCGCTTAATTAGCATTTCCCACTTTGAAGTAAAAATACACTTGCTACAGAATATCGCGGGGCCCCTCCAGCCCCGGCGCTGGCAGCCAGCGGCGGATGGGCAGCATCGCTATTCCCAAAGGGATTCCTCTGGCCGCGGCCCGGCCCGGCCCGGCGCAGCCCCCGGGGCCGCCCGCAGCCTCGGGCTCTGCAGCCAGACCGTGAGGGCTTGTCGCTGTCAGTCAAGCCCCAGCCTTCCCCGCCTCCCTCATTAAGAAGGTAAACAATGAAAAGCAGGAGCAGTAGATTATGAGGGAGATAGCAGGACAATTGAGGAGCGGGAGGGAAAGAGGACACCGGCTCCAAAAAAAAAAAAAACCCAAGCACCGGGAGAAGCCATCGCCAGCGGCCCGGCGCTGTCCTCCTCCTCCCGGCCGCGCTTCCCGAAGGCGAAGGGGAGAGAGGGTGCAGTCCTTTTGGCTTTCTCCCCCACCCACCCGTGCTCTCCATTGCCCTGGGCGATCATGTTAAAACTCACATGGCTGGTGCTTATTCAGATAAGCCGAACAATGCTCCCCACCGGTTACCATGTGAATCTTCACAAACCCCGCAAGAATGCGGTGGTTCAAATCCCCCTGACCCCCCTCCAAAGCCAAATTTATTCAAGACAGCAAACTGCTCAGAAGCTTTATGAAAGCAAGTGGTGCTAGAGGGAATTCAGCCTTGTATTTACAAATTAAAAATTAGATGCATCATCATGCAATGAAGGTTGGAAGAGCGGCAGAAAGGCAGGAATGTGGAACCGCTTTTATCGCGCCCTCCTCGCCGTCTGCCCGGGCCCACGAGGAGCCCCGGGAAAAGCAGCAGGCGGGGGAACCCACGGCACACGCGTGTGCAGCAGGCACTGGAGCAGCGAGCGCGCACGGCCGCGTCCCGCAGGCACCGGAGCCCTTCCCGCAGCACCGGCCTGCCAGGGCACTGCCCAAACTTCCCGCGAGTCTTTATTTTTCTAATTTTTCTCCTCCTTTTCCTTTCTCATTTTCTTTTTTTTTTTTTTTTAATGTGTCCTTTCCCCTCTACCCTTGCTAAGGGAATAATTTTTTCAAGTGTACACAGATTAGAGGTGGAGTTAGCAGCTAAAATTACTGGTAATCCAAGCCATTTTTTTCCTGCCACAAAGCTGCTTTAATTCGGGTAGCAGCCTTTTAGGTGCTACTTCTTGGAGCAGCCTCCAGATTTGCACTGCTGCTTCCCCTTCTGCTCCTTTTGGGCAAAGCTCCTCCACTTCACCCCCTGTAAAACACACTGCTCTGCCACTCCGTGAGCCAGAACTTCCCCAAACCGCAGCGTTTTGCCCCACAAATAAAGCCCCTCACACGCAATGAGATCTCAGCATGACAACACTGAAAAGGCCCTGAAAAGGGCCACGGCAGCAAGCCAGACAGAAAAGGAGAGAAAGAGACATGGCAGAGGGTTTCAGGGGTCTTTGCTTCCCCCCAGACGTGGTTCCCAACTTTCAGGTAAACTTTTCCCTGGCTTCAGCTGGGAATTGTGCTGGGACTCTGGCTCCTCCAGCACATCTGGGCACACGGAGCTCTGGATGAAAAAGGATTTGAAATCCATCGTCTCTACCTGGACTTTTTTTTTTTTTTTTGCAATTTTGATGGTTTTCACTTCTTATTTTTAAAGCTTTTTGTTTGTTTGTTCGTTCATCCCTTGTTCTCCAGTTGCAGCAGCAACTTTAGCTTTTGAAAGAGCAAACAAGTCAGAATATTTCAGTAAATGTTTTGCTCAGTTTCTCACTATTTTTCCCTGTTAAGTCCCTTCCTAAGTGCTACAGGTTTTGTTGCTTCATCTTATAGCCCTGTGAAGTAAATACCGTCCTATTAGGATTTCATGAAACAGAACTGTGTATTTGTTTGGGGTTTTTTGGTTGTTTTTTACACATTTGCTTATTATAAATGTTTGAAATATGCCTTGGGAAAACCTGCTGGCAGAACTATTCCCTTGCAATTTGACTTCCGTTTCTAGGAAAGGAGTCTGCCTTTCCTCCCCCCAAAATAAATAAAGAGTCAAGCAACAATTGCTTAAAAGGGTAACTGACTCTAAGTATTTAAATAACATTTTATAGGTGACTACCTTGCAATTTTGTTTTATCCAACAAAATACTGCTGGGCAGCAGTTTTAGGAAACATCCCTATGTTTAAAAAAGCAACTGTGTTCAAGTTTGATTCCTACCTGTTGTGCCTTTTAAGCCAGGATTATCTATAACACCTGTCATATATAGTTACCCAGGCTGACTGCAGCTCTGGGAAGCTACAATATGGGCTGTGATTAATTTGAAGATTTCAGAATAATACTGTTATAAAAGCTACACTCTGGACAAAAATAGGATTAAGCTCTGAGGCTGTATATGAGCTAAAAGTGTTGAAAGCTAAAACCCCCGTGCCACCACTCGCGATGGGCAGTTTAAAATGACAGAGTTTGCTAAATTCACATTGAAGTAGAAATGTTTTCAATTACTCATCTTCATTGACTTCATATTGTCTTTTTTTTCCCCCCACTGCTTAAACTGATAATTACTTTGAGCAAACAGACGTCCAGTTCCCATAGAAATGCTTTAATAGAAATGGTCGAAAGTTCTCGTAGTAAAACCTTCAACCTTGCCACTATAATAAATAAGCCTGGCACTTTGATGAAAATTAACACTAGTTTTGTAAAGAGCACATTGGGGGATTGCAGTCAGGTCTTATCTTTAGTTCCAGTCAACTAGCAATCCTGAAAGAGTTTGCATCATCATCAGAGCAGGCCATTTGATAGGATTCTGCTGCTGAACCTAATCAATCTATGGAATACTGTGGCTGCGCGGTGTAACAAAGCTAAAATAGATTTACAAATGGGGTTTTAGAGGATAAGCTCCTCCACAGGATTACATATTGATTTTAAATATAAAAAGCTTATCATATAAACCATAACTACAAAAATAGTGAACCTATGCATAAATCCTTTTAGAAGAGCACCCACTTCAAACTATAAGCCAAGAATAAATCAAGATGTACAAAATCCGAATGAAGATCCATTTCTTGGGCAGAAAATGAACACACCACCCCAAGGTGTGCAAAAATGAACTTATCTTTTCTAAGGAGGCATTAAAACTCGAATGAAAAAAAAAAATAAAAGAAAGGAGTGAGAGGCAAGCTAGCTGGAATTGAGGCATCCCGGTACTCGGCTGCAGCTGCAGTGAAACCAGGCTCTGAAACGCAGCACCTTGTGCTCAGGAGCAGCTGGCTCCAAAAGCCGGGCGGGACGCGCGGGGAGGTGCAGAGGTGAAAACGGACCCCGTTTACCTGCGTTTGCTTTGGCCTCTTAGTGAGGGGGTTCCGGCCTTTCTCGGTCGGAACAGTCCAAGAAGAACACTTTCTAGCTGGAAGCAGGCAGCGCGTTAACTCTCCCTTTCTTATCGCTACGGCTCCGTGGGGGAGGGGGGGAGTATGCCTTTTTTTTTACCACCCTGGGTCATTCATGTGCTCCTCGTGAAGTGCCGTAACCCTCCAAGAGGCCATTCAGCTCCCGGTGCCTGCCGATGAGCGGCCGGGAAGGAGCCGCCGTCTCCACATCACTGAACATCCCACCGGGCAGCACCTCCGGCCGCAGCGCTGCCCCAGCCACGGGCACGGCAGAACCGCCTTTATCTGCCTCTATCAGCAGGCTCCCACCTTCCGCAGAGCTCTTCTCTCTCCCTTTTTCCCCTGTCATCAACCAGCTAAGTAAATTGGTTGACAGATTTTTAAACAGCATAGTCACGCGTGGAAGAGTTAGAGCAATTTACCAAAACAGTAATTACCACCTTTCAAAGACTTTTTCTTTTTTAAGTTCCAGTTTGGGTTGGTGTGTTCTGCCTTTCTTTTGGACAAACAAACCGCTCCCATTCTGTCACATATACATGTGTGTGTGTGTGTGTGTGTGTGTGTGTGTGTGTATACATATATGTATTTTTTTTCCTGCCCATATACTTCGGTTTTGGAAGTGGTGCGGGTAAAAGTGAGATCTGCCTTTTCAACCCTTTCAGGGAGCCCACGCACTCATTAGCAATCGGCTAAATGGCCTCGGGGCCGACAGTGCTGGGCTGTCCGGGCAGCCCCTGCTTCTCCAGAGAAATCACACTGGAAATGGTGTGGTTTTAGCAGGGCTTCCCAAAAACTGCATCTTTGCATCTTCTGAATACAGAAAACACCGATGCATCCATCGAGAGGAGAGATTGTCACAAATGCATATTTTGAGTTTTCACAGGTGTTTAAATCCTGGAAGAGTCTCTCCTTTAATATGGTTTTTGGGTAAAAGCACGTAACTGTTAAAAGTTCTAGAAGACCAATAATCTTATTGAGAGCTAAAATGCTAAATGAGGACTTTGTTGCATAAATAAAAAAATCCCCCAAAATAACCAAATTTCTCCAGCACTTATGTTTGCTTCCTAAACCTCTGTTTACCATACCACCAGTAGCATATTAAAAAAAAAAAGAAAAAAAAAGAGAAAAAACAAGAGAGAGAGAGAAAAAAATCTTCTCTGGAGTTTGGGCATACCTCTCTGAATTTACAAAAAGAAATTAAAAAACCATTTTTGTTCCAGACAATGTGTAAATGGCAGAAGCTGCTAGACATTCAAAGGCTGCTGCTAGGACGTTCCAAGGCAGTACACATAGATGAGGCAATTAAACATCGAAAGTTTAGGTGTAAATCCAGGATCTCTTAGCTGCTCTCTAGTTTTAGATTATTTTACATTTTAAATATTTCATCAGCACAATTCCGAATTGTATTCCAAATCTGACCTGTCTCTGCAGAAAGCAATGTATATATTTATGACCCAGGATTATCCAGGAATATAGTGAAGACAGCCTTATGCAAAAAATATAACTACAGATGGAGAGATAGGAAAAAGCTACCTGAAACCTGCTGCTTTTTTCCAACAAACTTATGCTCCCAGTGAAGTCTCCAAACTAATTAGAATTGATTTATTATGGATCAGGTACCTTATCAGGTGAAGAAAGAAATTACCATGGACAGTCAAAGGGTTAAGAGGTCAATACAGAATAGCAAAATCAATTTGCATTGATTAGACAAAAGGTCCATTTTACAGAGCCCAAAGGATTAACTTTAAAGCAAACATCTTTGAACTGTAAGGCAGCATTTGTGACTGAGAGGTATAAGTGGTGCAGCATTAGAAAACACTTAAGATATTTAAATAAGAAAATAATGCAAGCAATGGTTTAAGCTATCTGGATGTTTATTTTTTATTATGAATCATCCCAAGGATTATTGTACCATTCACTGGAAAGCCCTATGGAAGGGGTGCAATTGTTTCATTTATCCTGTGTCAATCTTCCCCTGAGTGTTACCTCCATTCAGGTGAGGTGACTAAACTGGGAAGAGTCACAGGGAAGGGAGAAACTCTGTGCAAAGGATCGCACTAATCCTGCTGGTGCTCCTGATGAAATATTTACTTGACAAACTTAGTGTTTTACCACCAAAACCAATGAGAGTTTTTTCCCCAAGTGAGTTACTGTTGTAGAACAGGTCTGAAACATTAAAAGGAAGAGGCCCTCTTCTGTGGGTCACCCCTTCCTTTTTCTGTGGCACCAAAAGCAGCACGATGCCGCAGGAAAACCAAGAGAGCACTACTGTAACAAAAACCTGTAAACCCCAGACACATGCTCTACCTCCTCATCACGTTGTTTTCAAAGTTTATTGCAACAAGACCATACTTCCTTGTCCCGTATCTCGTTTTTTTGTTTTTTTTTTTTTTTAATCCTGAAGAAAACTTAATACTGGGATTGCAGCCTCAGCACACTTGCCATGTGCTATCACTTGAAGTGATGCAAATATCAGCATTACCACTGGGCTTCAGAGGAGCCTCCATGTTTGGCACTCCCAGGTGCCAAACCTGTCTGGCAGTGAGAGCTTTCCCCCCTTGCCCCAGCACTGCTCTTACCTTCAATAGCCAGCATTGCTCTCAGCTCCCGGTTCAGCAGCTCGTAGCGCCTTTCTAGGTCATGTTCTTTTTCCCTAGGCAAGTTGCAAATGTTCATCAATATGTTAATTACTAAATCATTAAACACTTAAAAGCACCTTTAACTTACATTGATTTTAGGACTCACAACTGACTTTTCTCTTTAACTTTAAGCTACTCCAAACAAATGATACACAAACTTAAAATCTGGCATGAGGTGGCCTATTCAGTAACAGGGCCTTTTCATTTCACATAAGGTCGGCTTTAATTCTGTCAGTTTAACTCCACTGCGCTACAGGATGCAATTATTTCATATTCATCTCTGGAACAGCTGTTCTGGAATGTCCAAAGTATAAAATATTCCCCTAGATCTAATGAGCAAATTCCAGCATCAACCTATTCACCAAGGTAACATGACACTGGAAGTATTATTCTGTATATATTCTGCCCTAACCAACAATAAAAATTAGACAAGGGATTAGAAAGCTTAATATTTTGCAGGTAAAATCCTCTGTCAAGTTCAGACCCAGCAGGAGATAGGTGAGCAGAGGCTCTTCCCAGGGAAGTATGCAGGCAGCTACACTAGGTGGCATTATGGAAAGAAGTATCAAAGTGAAAGAACTGGAAGAGAAGCACTCGGGGCAGGATGCCTCTACAAACGAGCTGCACCTTCTCCCTTCCTCAACACTGCCAGTGAGAAAAGGTTCATTTGTCCTTACTTTGCACTATCAGTGGTATCACTGCACTGTGACTGATTTACTGACATCTCTTCAGCAGAGATGGGACTGAGGATTTTCTACAAAGCAGGTAGTGACTCAAATTTGGCTCTTCTCTCTGAATAGACTTCACCTGTCTCATCTGAGGCACAATCCAAATCTATCTGTGCATTTCTAAAATGCAGTTTTATTCTGCTGTTGGGCTTTTGAAAATGTAACAGTGCTTAGTATTTCTTTAATTTATTTTTTCACAGCTCTGGCTAATCTTGTGTCATTGCATGCTTCTCATTTTCAAGTCTGAAATATGAGAAAAACAAGTTACTCAATGTGTAACACATCCACACTACTCACTTTTGAGGGTTTTTTTTTTTGAAGCCTAGTGGGAAGAGAGTAAAAAATGTTTTGCTTTTATCTGAAGAGTAAATCATCCTTTTGTAAATACATATGTTCATCTATACTTACAGAAGAGAAAGCTGGTTCATTCGTCTTATTAAGGCATTCTTCTTATTAACCAGCATGAACCACTCCTGCATCATAGCTTCTTCTTCTTCTGTGTTTCTTCCTGCAATCAAGAGAATTTCATTACTTCTGTGGCATTTCACAAATTGAGGTACATATTTTCATTTCAGGTTTTGGAGTATCATTTGCCAGTATCACTGAGCATGACAATGCATATTCTCAAATGGTAAAAATATCACATGACTGCCAAGTCCTGCCTGGTTTATAAATAAATCTTTGAAAGCAGCCATCCTCCAGGATACATTGTAGTGTTCTTTATCATGCTGGCCCTAAATAAATGCCTTTTAAAAGGACTGTGTATTTTAAATTCTCACAAATGAACTGTACAATTGCAATGCTTCCAGTGAATGACCCTTACTGCTAAAAGATGTCTGGTCATCACCAAACACAAAAACAACCCCTGTAGGCAAGATCCACTCCACCCATGCAAACCCAGCACAGCCAGGATGATGTGGCAGGGATCAAAGTAGCTGCAGAAGAGATGCTAATCTTGAACTCTTGGCTAAGGTGTGGGCACCTGCTCAGCTTCTGTGCTCATGGCCACTCTTCCAGATGAGCTGGAAAGAGCTGCTCCTCTTTTCAACATGCAACCAAAGGGAGCATCTGCACAAATACAAATAATCCTGGGATCCAGGTACCCAAGGGTCCCCTGTGTGTATGCATGGGCTAGCACCCCTTTCCCTAGCCCCCACCCATCCCAGGCAGGATCAGGATCGGGACTCTTCATAGCCTACCTGCAGGCAGCGCTAAACCCTACCAGACTCTCTAAGACTCTGTGTCACCACCTCTGCAACATGAGCAAAAGGCAGATGAGTGTCCAGAAGATTCCTGACTGTGCTTTCCTTGTAGCAGGGCTGTTCAGCCAAATTCCACCCTCTCTGAGCTCAGGGACATGAAGAAAGTCCTTTGTGGAGGCTGTGCTTCTGAGAATGGAAACCTGCCATTCTCATCCCTCATGCTGAGGTGAAGAGCAAAGGCTATATGCTCCTCATTGAATTATGAAACTCACACACTTCATAGGGTTAAAATGAATCAAGGAATAAACTTGGAATAAAGGCAAAGGAGCAGGAGCATGGTCATGTGAGTTTGTTTCCCAGCTTTGATAGTGCTTCATTGGGACAGTGTGGGTAGATGTCTGAGTTTAAGCACCTTGTGTGCAATATGTGAATAACCACCTGTCCTGATCCTGCAAGGGTGCTAAAAGCTAATTCTTTGGTGTTTGTAAAGGGGTTTGAAATCTCTCATGCAAAGTGCTGCACACTTGGAGATGCTACCTTGTTAACTTAAACCATAGGATCCCTAGTGGCAGAGAAGCTTTTTCTAGCACCTGTAGCTGGAAAGACACCAGAAAAAACATTGTTTTGCCCTAAACCAAAGCATTCAGTTTGTGGATGGGAGTGTTCCAGATGCTCACCACGTGCATGTTCACACCCCAATGCCACAACAGCGTGCAAGCCCAGACCTACATGGAGAATCTCACCCTCACCAGGGGTGAGCCTCCTGCCTGCAAGGGAAGTTTTCCAGCCTTCTCCAAACTCTTTGATTCCCTCTGCCATGGCAACAAGGCATCCACACAATGACAGGAAAAGAGGATGAACAGGGAAGTGGGTCAGCTTGGGGTGGAACTGGTGGACCCACACAGTAAGAAAAGGTTACATTTGGCACGCTCTCCTTTCTGATAGGAGACATCCACCCATACCCACTTGTCTGCCTGGGAAGTGCCTGGTCAATGAAATTTCCTGGAATGGTGCTTTTAGGGCCACAATTTCCTAGCAGTGGGACAGGAAGGGTGAAGCATCCCAAAGCATGGATGGACCCACGATGCTTTTCCAAACAAAAGCAGCAGGGCCCAGCTCCTGGGGCAATGGAGAAATGAAAGAAGAAATCTGACATGTAGAAATGCTCTCCCCCAATATCTCCACTTTGGGTTTTGTGCATAAAATATCACACCATGGTATTTACAACAATATTCAGCAGTTCAGTACACTTTGCTGGTAAGTAACAGATCAAAGGACTTGCTGCTGTACTGCTCCATCTAACAGGGTCTGCTTTTGGAAGTAGATAATAATCAGTATTACCAGTCTTTTGTTGAAATGCACCAAGTACTTGAAACTTATTCAGGGAAGAGGTCAAGAAGAAGGGGATTTTTTTTGCTTTTTTTTTTTCCTTGCAAAATGATCAGTCTATTCTGTACTGCATAAGATTTTTTACTAGCAATGTGGCAAAGTTCTCACAACCAGATATCTGTGGCTACAGTAACGTTTCAATAAATTTGTTCATTTTGGGGTGGACTGGGATGTCTGGCTCAATGATTATAAATACAAGCCCTTGCTGCATTTAATTTTGCCAGCCTTGAAAAAGAAATGGGAGAGATAAATGTCTCCAAAGTGTTTGGCTCAATGGTGGATCTGACTTTGTTGACTTTTGTACCATGCACTTTCAGGTTAAGAACACAGACTTCAGATATAATCTTCTTTCTATTAATGCATTCCTCCTAAACACAGTTAGTTGCAACATATAATGAGAAAAGACCTGGGTAAAGCTTGGAGCTGTCGTGCCAGATCTGCACAGGTGCGTATTTTAATACATCCGTGCTGACACCAAAGCACATGCAATATCCATAGAATGGGCTGGTTTAGAAGTGAATTAACAAAGTCTTGATTGTTTTTACAGAATTTTAAATCTGTTTTTGTATTCGCTTTGGAACCATGTGATGCCCTGACACCGGTCATGTGATATCGGCTGCGATAGGCACAAATCCCTGGGCAGCAACAAAAGAAGAAAGAGCAAAAAAGAAAAAGCTGAGAAAAAGCTTGCAATTTGGAAAAAGGCCAATTTTACCCCGGCGAAGGCCTTTTTGATCAGTGAAATGACACATGTGTGCAATATTAATAGTAGTCGATGCTGATATTTTATTTGTTGACTGTCAGCTTTTAAATTCTTGTGCACACAGCTGAAACAAATTCTTCCCAGGCAAGCAAAATAAAGATGAACTCCCATATATAAGAAATTTAAATAACTCTTCGGCAAATACACTAGCATTAGAGCATTACTTCATTTTTTTTTACTTGGTGAAAGGATGCACATGAAACACTTTCAACAAAGAAAAACTGAGTGTTCTTACTGCAGCAATACTGCAAGCTAAACTCACATTTACAATTTCTAAATAAAAAAATTAGAAAAAGCCTTTCTTCAACATGGTTTCACTCTGTAAAACTCAAGCTGCTGCTGGGGTGGTTGTTGTTTCCACTTTCCAAGTGTAAAACTAGTATTTAATTGACTTGCTACAAATGCTTGAAAATTTAAATTGGGAAAGTATCTGTGTTGTTCGTGGGGAAAAAAACCCCAACAAACTGTACAGATTATTTAAATGAAGCAAAAAACCCATGCTGGAGAACAAATCGATCCCACACATGCAAACCCCTTATCTAAGCCAGTACAAGATGCTGAAAATCTATAAATGGCCCACAGATCTTAAACTTAAATTTTTTCCATAATACATGCATTACGCTATTGTTTTTGATAAACAACAACAAAACCCTTTTAAAGCTAGTAAGTTGGACCATTACAAATTAATCCTGACTTTAATAACTGGTTAAAGACCCCTTCAGCTTTATAAGTAACAAAAAATATTAAAGCCTGTGATCACAGCGAGCTTTTCTCATTTCTCCTCTAACCATTTGTTATTTAATCCAATACTAGTAATCCAATTTGTCCATCAGACTTTTAAAGGGCAGAATGCAACTTCTCCAGCTTAGACACTTTTCAAAGTACAATATATTTTTCAAATGAATGCTGGATGTTTCATTTTTTCCCCAACTGTTCCTAGCTCTAATGTATGAGGAAAAAAAGAACAAGATGAACATTGTTCGTACTGATTAAGTAAGAGCTCATTAAAGAGCTGTCAGTGCTGTACTTTGAATATGCATGAAGCATATAATCAGATCTAGTACCGTCACTAGAGGAGAATACGGTAAGTACAAAGGATTGATTTAATTACTTAGAGTGGGCTGTGGTGGTAAAGCAGTCTTGTTAGCGCAGAAAGAAAAGGAGGTTGTATTCTGGCACGGTTAGGGGAAAAAGGCAGTTTTAGCTTCTGCCACAATACCTAATCTCAGGATAAAGCACTTTACATTGTAGCTTAAAATGAAGACTGCCAGTTTTCTAAAAAGACCAGAATTCATCTTATCTTGTTTAACCTCATCTGGTTAACTATCTAGCAGAACATATTTATTCTCTTTAACACGTAATTATGCTTATACCTTTTTATCCTATAGTTCAATAATGACTCCTGAAAACAGTCTTCAAATAAGAGCGGGTAGTGCTGCAAACATCATATGCATGCAAACTGCTTGGTAAGAGATTTGAAAAATGCAGCACCAGAAACTCAGATGAAACAGTGAGCACACACGCCTTTATGTGAAAAGTCAATACAGTTTTTAATGTTGGACTTTAACCTGAGGAGGCTTCTGGCAGGGTTTCTCTCATTTATTTTCTTTTTCCCCTCTTCCTTTCTGCCTCCTCCCCCCCACTTTTCTTTTTTTTTTTTTTTTTTTTAATTAATTCATTCTTGTTTTATTCTTCCTCTAGGAATCCAAGGGAATTCTCTCACATCAACTCCCAGTGCCATTTTCTAATTTCATTGTCTGGCTTGAGTGGTGAAGGATGCGTGCTCTATTCTTCTCTTCACTTGACATCTACCAGAACCCTCCTCAATGATTAGGAATGAGCCCAACACCAAGCCTCAAATAGCACAAGACATTAAATTCTGCCCTCAGATATGAGAAGCTCCTACTGGCTTCTGAGTTGTGATTCCAAGCTGTAATAGCTCCTGCTCAGAATTTAATAGAGGATGCAGCATAAAGTTTGGTAATTTTGTCCCTTACTGGAACAAATTTTAGTGATAGCCAAAGTACTAATAGTGAGAATTTTAATGATAGCCAAGAAAAAAAAAAACCAAACAAACAAACAAACCACAACCCCAAATCCCTTTCCCTTCTCCTGTGGCTCATCACACATATTTCTGATTGTTATATGAAATAAACTTGAGTCAATTTTCTTCTACAATACTCAAGAAGCACAGTAACAAACACATTACCATTTTCTGAGAACAATATAAGCAACTAGCTTATTTTAATGTTGTACAGCTTCCTGGCAGACTTTTACAAACACATCCTCCTTCATATTCTTCTGGATTTACAAATGGATTTTTGTTTACACTGTAAGCTAATGATATCTTAAATTATTTAAATAAAAAGCATCTTGAAAAATGTCTTTTCTGAATCAATTTGAAAGAACAATTTTTTTTTCCTTTCCTGCTGAAAGTACTTTCAAACTCAGCCAGCTACCAGTGTATCTAGGTACCATTAGACCCATTATTTTTAAGCCATTTGGGCAGCTAGGCATTAGATAAACCCAATATGGATTAACATAGTAAACCTGTATATTGCTAAGAAAACAGAGAAGAAAGTGCTACAAAACACTGAGAATACCACTTAAAAGGAAGAAAAAGCAACAACATGCAGGGACAAGATTAGTTTACAGTATAAATGTATGAATACAGTAACTCCTCTACACTTTATACCATCATAAATCTGTCAAGATAAGACAATAGATTAATATTTTTTAAAAACTCCTTAAATGTAAATGTATTTAGCTGTTGTGCAAAAATGAATTACAACCTGTAGAGGATAAATAATAAAGGGTTTACATCAGCATCCCAAACCAGCCCATTCAGTCTGGCAAGAAATAACAGGTTTACAGAAATCACTCTGTATGCTGTCTTAAGCAGTAATCGTTTTTAAATTTTATTTGCACTGTGTGTAGTGTGTGTGCCATGGTGTCATGGTTAAACACAGAACCCTTCCCATGTCTCCCCATTTACCTCAACAGAACTACATGAAAAACAACCTACTTAAGACAGAGCCCATTCTTCATCCATTTGCTGATGTTTACACACAGTTTTAAAATAGAATAGAAGAAGCTTTCTTCACTCAACACACTTGGGTGAAGAGGCCAGCAGGAGAATGCCAGTGCATGGGAACTGGAGCGGGGCAAATAACAACAAAAACTGGCCGACTTTGCTCTGCTCCTCTTTCTGGGCTATTTTGTAGTAGACAGAAGCTTGGTGACTACTGAGAGCTGTTCAAATGCCAGTGAATTCCACAAATTTAACAGGAAGGTCTTTTGAAAACATACCCCACTGTCTTTATTTGTCTGCTTAAAAAAAAAAAATTGCATTCGCCCAATCATAGGGACGAGTTTTTACAAGTTTCTGTATTAGGAGCAAGTGGACAGATTGGCTTGTTTACCTGAAGGAGAACATGAATGGCAAATAAAGAATAGTTCTAGGATGTGTCTCATCTTGTCTCATAAGAACCTGGGGAAATTCACTGAAATTGAAGGTGGTGTGTTTAAAACCGATAAAAAGAATGATCTTTCCTCAAAGCCTCATCATTTACCGGTAGAACTCGTTGCCACGAGGCAATGTTGAAACTAAGAGCTCAGCAAGAATTAAAACCAGGCTGGATGTTGAATATGGAAAGGCAAAGCTGCAGCAATAAATAGTCAAATAAACAAACAAAAAACCATGGGAGGTAGGAACTGGATCCTCCTGCTTTAGGACACAAGCTAACCTTTAATTTTTAGAGGTTAAATTAAATGTTCCCTGGGGCCAGGCTAGCCTGTGACAGGCCCCTGCACTGATTCTTGCCCCAGCCTGAGTTCAAGCCACACCTGTCCCTCTACAGTGGAGTGTTCTGGACCAGACTGTGGGGCTGATCTGCTGTGGCCATTACAGTTTTACTGAAAGGGAACACGGGAAGGGACGAGAAACAGCGCTGGCTGTTTTTGCTGACCAACCTCACATTGCTAACAAAGGCTGGTGGAAGGTCTCAAACACTTCCAAGCAAGCAGCAGACTTCCCACTGATTTTAATAGTCTTCTCATCTTGCTCACTGTGAACAGCTTATGCACAGACGAGCTCTTGTTTTTAATGTGAGTTACTGAATTCAACAAACACTTAAGCAGAAAAGCCTATATTTACAACAGATATTTTTTGTAAAGGAGAATTACATGAGACCTACTGCAAAATGCCTCTCACACAACTGAAAGCTACAGTGAAAATTTTTATATGATGAGTGGTCAACAATTTTTCACTGAGTGAAACTCTGGCATCCCAAAAGAGACATATTTTTTTTGAAAAATCACCCTCCTTTGCTTTCAGAGGGCTACCTTTGGTGGAAAACCTCACAATTTTGGATAAAATATTTTTTCCAAGTAATCGGTGTCAAAACAGAACCTGCAACAGACACCCCACAGGCATGAGTGGGTGGGCTGCTCCACCTTGAGCTTTAGGCCTCCCATTTGAGATTACCATGCCCAGCTTTCTCCCAGAATATTTCCTCCTTTGAGAGCACGAGGACCTCCTCAGTTATTAAAAACCACTGAAAATGAACACGAAGAGCCAGCAACAGATAAGCAGGTGGAACTGTTGTTTAGATGACACTGCAGAAGTGGTAGCTACCAGATAAAAGTCTAGTACAAGTTTTTGAGTCTGAGCTGGATGGGAAAATGCCTAGGAACATTAGAAAGGCAAATTCATGGCCAGTAACTTGCTGTCTGAGAGCAGTTGAGAAGGAGACATTGATGTCCACACAATGGAGTCTCATAAAGGTAGGAATCAACTGCCAAGAATCTGCCAGGCAGAGCTACATTGCAGTGCATTGTCTGACTATTTCAGCCCCCAAAATACTGTAACCCTAAAGAAATGGAGCTGCCACCAAGGAAATGAATTTATCACAAGCACACATCAAATTAGTTTAATATCAAGCAGAAGATTTATAATTTCTTTGGTTTCTGAAACATAAAAAAATCAGAGAGGCTATTTACAATTTTGAGAGCTGTGTAAACAGAAGGGTGGGGTTCTGACTACATCTCAGCACGTGCAGGGATTTATTTACCTGCAGTGGGACTGACTCAAAGGAAGACAAACATTTGTGGCCTACAATCTGGGCAGCCTAAAATGATCACAGGACTGAAACTTCCATGAAAAGACAAATTGTGGAAGATAAAACCTGCAAGACCACTGATTTTCTCTACATGACGAGTCAACACAGAGGCCAGTAGAAAATACAGAAAACCAACCAGAAGAGAATGCCTGGACTGGATAAAGATTATGAATATATTTTTAGTATGGGACCATCAATCCAGACCAAGAAACTTTGTGCCCCAAAATTCAGGCAACAAGAGGTGAGATTGCACTGAAACACCTGGAGATTCCTGTAAGAAAGTGATGCCTTAAGGACAAGTGCCTGTAGGGAATCCTAGCACTGAGTGAAACCAACACTTGTGCTTTATCACCCTCTGGTACTCTATGCACCCAAATTTTCTCACAAAGCACAATTTCATAAGAAATTTCAGCACAGGAAAACATGCACTATGAACTGATACACTCAAACTTTTGAATCTATAAAAAAAAAGGTAGAGTATGACTGGAAATCCAGCAAGAGAGGGATGATGGTATGGCAGATGAATTATTTCACGTGCAGATTTACAAGTAGAGTTGGATGTTTTGTCATTGGAGATAGTAATTTCTGTACAGCTCGTAACCTCTCCTTAGAACAGTTTACTACCAGTTTATGTGGCAAGTGATAGGTGGGTAAGATACTGAAGTGAGAGCCCATTTACCTAAAGTCATTGGAGTGTGCTCTGCTAGGTAGCATATTATTCCATTTTTACCATATGTTGCCTTACTTCCTTCAGAACATATTCTCCTGGAGCTGGAAAAGGGTAGTGGACATTATAAAGCTACTTTGATGGACAGGGTTGAATTTAACCCAAGTAACTGCCTGAAGTGAGATGATGATGGCAATGAATGTGACCTTGTATCTGTGTTAATGAAAATGTGTACTCTTAGTGGGAGTTGGCAGGTTTGTACTTCTGGGATCCAAGCCTTCCTAGGGCTAACTGGGTGAGTTCAGCTAGGCTGAAGTGTCCCAAGGCCCCACAGCTTCCAGTTTCGACAGAGAAGGTGTTTTTGGTGGTAAATGGGAGAAACCCAAGAAAAAAACAACAGTGGTCTCTGCAGACTGCAGTAGCACTGTGGGCCAGGAGCCTCAGGGTGACCAAGGGGCCGTTCTCCTCGCCTTCGCTTTGCAGCAGACACTGATTGTAGAGAAAGCTAACTCCAGGCACAAAGCCAAACACTATGCCTGCCACATGAAAGAGCATTTATACTGCTACACCACAAAGAAAGATGGAAATCAGTTAAAAGAAGCAAGTGTCTGCTGGGTCTTGTAAGACTTTTGGAAGGCTTGCAAGCCTATTCATAGTGCCTAGGGCTCTCCCAGAGTAGTCTCCTGCTATGCGGGCAGTGCTCTACTTGGACTCTCTTCTCCAAGCTGGCTTCAACCTGTTGACAGGTTCTTTGAAGGCAATGATGAGGCTACAAAAGCCAGGGAAGTGCATGGAGAGGAGGTTGACTTATCACTCAGTCCCTCCAGCCAATGGGATTCTGTGTTACTTGGAGAAAAAACAAATATGGTCACTGCTGCTGCTGAGCCACTTTAAGGATTTGATGAATTTGGCCTGGGAAGGTTGAACACGCACATTGCCCATGTTTGGTCTTGGAAAGGCCACCTCCTGTGAACTTTTGCCTACCAATGCACAGACCTAAGACTGAAGAGATGGGGCAAATTAGAGACAAACTCTGAGGTTTGTTTTGTGGAAGCTTCTCAGCTGTAGAAACAGTGGGTAATTGGAAAAGTATAGCCAGATGGTCTTCCTTCACCAAAGGCAAATCTGTTTTACAGGAACTGTTAATGGAAAGAGACCGATGGATTTTGGAATGAGTTTGCCAATAAGAGATTGTGGAGGCAACATGACAGAAGGGAAATTGGGGAGAGGCTGATAAACCTCAAGAACTCAAGATGTTCTCAATTGCTTATAAAACACATGATTCTGGCAACTATAAATTGCATACTTGGGCAGAAATTTGTGTATGTGTTGTGATCTGGGCCCTGAAGAGTCCTGTCAGAAAATCAGCTCACTGGTGTGCCAGTTTATTTGCATTAACAAACTCTCATGAATGACTTTGCACTGTGTGTCTTTGCAGGCATCTCCACAGAGCTCTGCAGGCCCCAGGTCACCCAAGTCACACTTGGATGCAACAGAGAGGCACAGTTACCATATTGTGAATGAGACCTCCATCATGGTGTCATTGCACTTCTTTCACCCGGGGTTTTGGTAGCTGTCAAAGCTCCCATTACCACAACCCCGGCAGCAAGTTCACGTTTCTACACAATGGAGAGAGACACATTGCAACAAATGCTATAGAATATCCCTTTGCTTTCAAAACAAGCAGTAACTACCAAGGCATAGTTTTGTAAACTGTTATCATGTTAGAGTAAGAATCTTTTGCTTGTGCCAAAAACCTTTCCTTCCACCCAAAACGAACTGCTATCAATAATATCCTTCCAGCCTCCTAGCTGTTAGGTACTTCCAATAGAGAAGGTTCACAAACCACCACTAGCAGGGACCCAAACCAGTATCACATATGTAGCATTCACGTATCTAGAATTTCTTTGAAATGCTTTCACTCACTTATGCTAAATGTAAAAAGATAAGCATCAAAAATGTTGCTTTCAGTGATATTTTTACATTTTCTATGTTGACAGGAAGTCTGTTGTTATACCTATCTTTGCTCTACTTTGGGATGTGCACGTTTGTCTTTCATAACATGGTTGGTCAACTCATTACTGTCTCGTGGTTTGGCAAGTTCTTGGCTCACCTGAGATTAATCATGCTGACCCAAGCACAACAGTAGTGCAGGAAAGCAAGGCCAAAAAACTGCTATAAAACTTAGAGTATTACGGATTCCTTCTCCCTCATTTAGGTAAGATATGAAATATATGAAAAGACCATGATTTTAATTTTTTCTCCTTATGTACATGCACAGATATTTTTCTTACTGTCTGTTTGCAAGCTTGAAGAGGTAACAAAACCAATTTTTAAATTCATCTCTCAGGCAAAACTGAGCATTCATCATTTTCCTCCCTAAGCCCTGACACTGGTAAATACAAATCTGCATTTGCTTTTGGGAATCCCAAAGAGAATTGTGAATTCAATTGTTTCTGAAAGATGAAATTTGGCTTAGGGAATAGGATGCCTCCTCCTAGCTCACCCCTCCCTACTCTAGCGCGGATTTCTCTTGCAGACTGGGCGACTCCAGTAAGGAGCATTCAAGATGGTATAATACAGGCTGGTAAATACAGCTCGATAATCAGGGTTGTGAAGGGGCAGAGCATATAAGGGATTTATTTTTTGATAGCGAATCTATACACATATACATCATCAAGCCCCCATTGAGAAGCAGACCACTCCAAGTGATTAATACAGCTAAACGGGGCAAATAAGAGATCAATGACAAAAATCACCTGGTAAAAAAAAAGTAAAAGGTGGTGCATTTAATGGGCTTTTACTTTGCATGTGAAACAATACCAAGAAACCTATATTTTAGCACTTGTGCTCAACAAGCACTCTAAAGTATGTCGGGATGAGAACAGAAACCCATCCTTTCTAATAATCTTGTGACAAAAGCTAAAAGACATCATCCTATTAACTAGTGATCTCAACTGCTAATGCGGAGTACTTCCTGGTGTCTTTTATGTAGAATGCTGCTATTAAAAAACCACTAAACATTCACTGTGAACAACACGGAATCATTCATCTTTTATCAGCATCTCTTGTTAGAAGAGTATGAGAGGGGCTGAAGGTGTCATTGATATTATAGAGCGGAAATTAATCAGAAATTTTTCTCATATTTTCCTCATCACACTCATTTACTTTTGTACAAATTTCGCCCTGCTAAAAAGTTCATACCCAGCCCCCTGTTGTACGCTTTTAAGTTGAGAATATTCAACGAGTGCGTCAACTGAAAGGCACCAGGTCCCAACACAAAAAGCATTCGAAATTCTCATTTAGTTGTCTTTATTTTGCTAGCGCCATGTGGTCCTTGAAGATGTAGAAAACACGGGAAGCCGAGTAAAGATCAGAGCAAGCTCATTAGCATTCTGACAAAATTGGAGTGGTGGAGATGTATAGTTTGCCTAGTTTGTCGTTTTGAAAGCTACCGGTGGTAAGCTTTCTATTTCATTGTGCTTTTGTCTTTTTTTGGGGTTTTCAACGCAGCAGGGTGGTTGTTAGCCTAGGTTTTCACAGTGCATTGTGGGAACCTTGTCTCACATTCAGCCTATATAGTATCATTTGAGTTCAAGTAAAAAAAAAAAAAAGTAATTTTTTTTCCCTATTTATTCCATAATCACCTATGCTAATGCGTAATTGTCATCTGGCTGTCAAAGCCCATCCTGCCCGACACCTGGTTTATAAAGTTAAAAAAACCCCAAAGCCCCCCAAAATAAAGTCTGAGCTGTATTTAAAAATAAAAACCTTTTAAACATGCTCCTAGTTTTCTTCAAAAGACAAGATAAGAAGAAATTAATTTAAATTCCACTGTTTACAATAAACTAGAAATGAATTTGAGACAGATCCAGTTGATTAGAATTCAAAAGAGACTCTGTATAACAGTCTCAATTCTATTTCAGAGCCTCTTGAAGGAAAGATGGGTTTATGCTCCAGAATTATGTAAATAATGAATTACCTCTTAGAAGACTATAGAAGTTATTACTCTGGTCATTTTTTTTTTTTAAACATAAGGCTCACTTTGAAGGGCTAAAAGGGCTACATTAATGCTGCTATTCGACATGAACGTTTCCAAGTTGCAATGAAATGGATAAAGGTCTTTTTGGATGAATTTATCTGCTAAATCCTTGTGGTTGCCCTCCTATCTCGGATGATGACCCAAAAGAATGTCAACAGCTCATTTCCCAGAGAGCTGGGAAGAGTCACTACACAAGCCATAATCTGCACGTTCTCAAAGAACCGTTTCAAACATTACATTTCACAAGCTGTTTAAAGAGATTTTTTTTTTCCCCTCTCATCTTCACTCTCCTACCAATACTTTGGACATCAGTGCCTTGGAAATGAGTGCTTTAACAAAGTTGAAACGTGACTTTTACGTATTGTGTTGGTGGGTCGGGCATACACACGTGCTCGTGCACGCACCGTGCAACATGTGAGTGCCCATGGGTTCCCACATGCTTCCCATCCACAGCACCAAACTCCAGCCAAGCTGTGGCAGGGACAAGGCTAAAAATACATCAAGTCACCCCTAATTTACCCATCAGATGTTTTTTCTTTTAATATAATGTGTGCCACACTGCCAAATCACAGATATCCTTTTAGTACAAAAGAATAAAACCCAGCTTGGAAGGAGATTCAATGGATCTAGGTTTGGAATACAGTAAATTTCACAATGGAGTGCAGACTCAAGATATCTTTACTTAGCAAGGGGGAAAGGAAAAATATTGAGGGAAAGAGCTGCTTTATAGAAAACCTTCAAAATTCTTTCTTTTTTTATGCATTTGGACAGCATCATTATCTCTACTGTCAAAACAGCCTGAGAGCTGCAGGCAGCCTCTGCTGAGCAATAAAAGCAAATGGTCAGGCCAAAGAGGTCTTTAAAAAACAAACAAAAACAAAGTACAGGGTAACTGCCTGAAAACAGAAAGCTCTGAGATTCCCATGTGGATTGACAAATCTAAATTTTTCTATCATTTTTATAATCTAATTTCACTCTATGCCTCTCATTTCACTTGTGTGTAATACAAGAAATCTCATCACAGGAGATATTGCTATGTTTGAGCTATGTGAGGAACTATAATCCCCCCCCAAATAAAAACAACACCCTTACCCTTCAAATTAAATAGCAGTTTAATTCTTAACAAAAGTCAGAATTTTGTCAGCTCCCAGATGCTACCTTTATTTCAAATCTCCATTTAAACATTTAAATATTTAAACCTTTTCACTTGGGTTCCAATTCCCAGCAGAGGCAAATAACCTGGAGACTGTTATCTGCACAACAGTAAGGGCGACCGAATTATTTTCTATACTTTGCCATGTGCTTATAGCTGCAAAATTATTTATCTCCTTCACTGCATTCTACTACGAAAGTTTCCTGCAGAAGAATCGCCGGGACCAGCCATATCAAATTAGAGGGCAGTCAGGAGTGTCTAAGTCCAGCTTTAAAACAAATATCATAACAATTACTTAGCCATATGGAAAATAGGGTATGTCTTTCCTGAAAGCTTTTATATATTTTCTATCTCAAATTTCAACTTCATTAGAAACTACTTCTGACTAGCAAGCTGCAAGATTGCAAAATATCTAACTGTTAACCCACCATGAAGAGACTCTTTTGAATGGCAGAACTTTTCCAAGATGCAAATGAACAATAATCTAATTTTTAGAGTAAATTAACTGAAGGATTCATTTTAATATGTTTCCAAGTCTCCAAAATGAAGTGGCAGTTGCAGGCTCTGCAATACACACACATATGTGCACTCATGCTCATGTACATAGGCTGACACGGCACCCCCTGCACCCAGCTTCCATCCTCAGGAGAACCCACATTGTATTTATGTTTAGGTTCTTATGAATTAAAGGCCAGATGTTTCACAAATGACCAACAATTGGAGGTTAGAATAAATTAATGACTGATTTCTGAGCTTTGATGGAATTAAGCATACTTCTTTTCTCAATGTGCCATGTGAATGTTTGTCTGTTCAACTTTTTTTTTTCTTCTTTTTTTTTTTTTTTTTTTTTTTTTTTTGACAAGTGAGGCCACCCGGCAGAAAACAACTGATGCAAAACCCAGGAGTAATCCCTCTGTTTAGTTCAACACTGTGGTTAGCCTTAACACTGCCTCTATTATCCAATGGATTTAGAGAAACTTTCATTTATTTGTTGGCCTCAGTCTTCCAACTTCGTTGCCTTCTTTAAAGGACCCAAGACCCATTCCTATGTAAATACATTTGCATAGGGCCACAATGAAACTTTCTGGGGCTGGGATTAAACTTGCAGAACTAGATAGCTGTGCTGTGCATATTTGTGATCTTCATGTAAGTACTTTCCCAAATACATATGAGTGAATGAAGCCGATGTCCACTCTGGCTACAGGAATGCCTGGAGTTTAAATAAATGCCACGTCAAAAACGACAGAGCAAAGCCCCGAAGGCTGAGGCAGAAACTACACCCAAATGTGAAAGTACAATATATGTAAAATGAACAAAAAGCCTTTTTCCATTAGGAGCTGCTAAAATCAGCACATAACTTGCTGCAAAATGTCCTCTTCTCTCCCAGCTTGTTCTGGTAGGACAACAGCATCCCAGGTGTAAAAGTGATGATTCACAGCAACTTGCTTTTCCCCTTTTTTTTCTTGCAGCCTCTGTTTATACAGAGTGCCTAGGGTATATTGTATTATTATAAACTCTACTCAATACAGCCTTCTTCCAGCCAAGGCAAATATAAAGCTTTGCATCCAGCAAGTCTATTAGGAAACAGCACCCGGATTAATCCCTGCAATTACCACCCTCTAAAAATGCTAGTGGACACTCCATGCAATTTTGCCATTCCCACAGACAAAATGCCAATACCTTAAAGGTTTAGGTTCTGTAAGGGAGGTTCGATGGACCTAATGCACAACTAAGGAGAGCTTTTGTAATTTCACCGGCTCTGATGACTGCCGGCCAGGAATTGCAACTGAATATATCCTTTTGGCATGCATTTAAGGAGATAACACCTCCTTCCAGGGTTTACCAAACACAGCTATGTAATTCCTGGTTTTGCTGTGCATTTTGTTCTTATCTAGCCTAAAAAGCTATGTATATCTAACTTTAAAAAATTATTTTTATAGCATCATTAAAGTACACAATTACAATGATTAAAAAAAAAGAAAGCAAACATATCAAACTTAATTACATGCAAAAATACACTAGCTACTAGAAAATGACTTCCATAACCAGCAGGATGTCAATGAAGACACTGTCACAAATCATAACCCAATTCTGATTTAGGCTGTATTTTCCTCATTCCCGACTGTATGGTGAACCTCTGTTGCCCCATGTAAATACCATATACAAACCCAATTTCTCTCGTTGGACTAAGCACATCAATACAAAAGCAAATGAACTACCAAAGTGCCCTAATTAACAATTTTGCAAGTGAATGCAGACATCAGTGCCACACTGCAGCCATTAAAGTCTATCCCTTGCCATATCTGTTTCTGTTAACATTTCAATAGACCAATTAAATGACCTTTCCCCCCTCAAACTCAATTAAGCTATTTGAACATCAATTGATAACTTACCATGTATTTATGCAAAATGTGCAAGCAGGAGATTCATTTTTTTCAATCCTAATGATGTTTTGAAGAAGAGAAAACTATCTAAACTATCCTGTCCTGGTATTCCATGGAGAGGGGGCCAGGAAGGGACTGCCTCCCAGGGGAGCCTGCTGGGCACGGTGGCATTGTGGCAGGCAGTTTGGAGAAAGCAGGTGTGAGGCAGATATTCTTCTTCCCTGCCATTTGGTCCCTACGAGGCAGCTGTCTTGGGAGGCCAAAAGAAAGCGGAGA